>NC_090437.1:800150077-800775077 GCF_031143425.1 Pleurodeles waltl | reverse complement strand
GGGGGCCGTGAGTAGGTGGAGAAGGATCTGAGTGGGTCTGTGAGTGGATGCATGAGTGTCTGAGTGGGTCTGTGAATGGGTGCATAATTGTCTGGATGGGTATGTGAGTGGAAGAAAGATTGAAAGAAAGAGAAAGAGAGAGAGAAAGAGAGTGAGAGGGAGAGAAATAGTTTTTTTAGGCTTTGATATATGACATAATTAGAATACTATGGGCCTCATTATGACCCTGGCGGGCGGCGGAGGCCGCCCGCCAGGATCCCGCCCTCCAAATTACCGCGCCGTGGTCAAAAGACCGCGGCGGGTATTACGAGTTTTCCCCTGGGCTGGCGGGCGGTTCCAGTAAAACCGCCCGCCAGCCCAGGGGAAAACGACCTTCCCACGAGGATGCCGGCTCGTAATCGAGCCGGCGGAGTGGGAAGGTGCGACGGGTGCAGTGGCACCCGTCGCGTATTTCAGTGTCTGCAAGGCAGACACTGAAATACTTTTCGGGGCCCTCTTACGGGGGCCCCTGCCGTGCCCATGCCATTGGCATGGGCACGGCAGGGGCCCCCAGGGGCCCCGCGACCCCCCCCTACCGCCATCCTGTTCATGGCGGCTTTCCCGCCATGAACTGGATGGCGGTAGGGGGGGGTCAGAATCCTCATGGCTGCGGAGCGCGCTCCGCAGCCATGGAGGATTCCAAAGAGCAGCGGAAAGTCAGCGGGAGACCGCTGACTTTCCGCTTCTGACCGCGGCTGAACCGCCGCGGTCAGAATGCTCATTGGAGCACCGCCAGCCTGTTGGCGGTGCTCCCGTGGTCGGTGGCCCTGGCGGCCACCGGCCGCCAGGGTCAGAATGACCCTCTATATTTCTGGAAAGATGAAAAAGAAAAAAAAAAATTTTATTTAAAAAGAGTAAGATTACCTTTCAGTATGAGCCTTACAGATTTGTAGTAAAAAAAAAAAAAAGAGGGAAACAATTCCGGCTGTACTCAAACCTTCAACACTCAGTGTGAAGGTCTGTGACCTTCACACTGAGCTCTTCATTTTCTTTTTTGCCATTTTATTTTCAGCACTTTATGAGCTATCTGGGACAGTGGTGGAGCCCTCAATAGCTCCCCAAGGCCCCTACATGTTTTTCATTTATTTTTATTTTTTATTTTAAAACAAGCCCTTTAAGGGCTAGCTGAGCCTCACCCACGGTCCCATAAGATCTGCTTTAAGTGCATCTCTGTGGTTGCTGAAGCAACCTTTTCATCTCTGTTCTCTGTATGCACACCTGCATGCAGCAAACAGAGATGAAAGCTCCACTTTTTGACAGCGGAGCCTGCTTTACAGATCCACTGTCAAAAAGTGGAGTGTCTGCTGTGATTTGGTTGCAGCTTCAAAGATACAGCCAAGGAACAGCAAACAGCTATGTCCTGGGGGTGGGCAGCCCAGCAGATAGCAGGACCCGGCCCTGTGGGTGTGCAGGTCCCTAAGGCCATCAGTGGCTCCTCGAGGTGGGCCTCGCTGCCCCCCTCCAACTTTGAAGAAGGCCGGGGGGGAGGTGGTGATCCCCAGGGAGGTGGATCCACTGCAGTTAAAATTCATGGAAGGGGTCAGGGTAGAGGTTCCCTGACCTGATGGGAATGATCATGCCCCATGGGGCTGAAGGAGCCATCATGGGGAAACAATAGACCAAAAATGTTTTTTGGGACATGCAAGTTTCTGCGGCTCCATGGCTGTGCTCAGTGCGACCCTCATGTAAATCTGCGACCGATCTGTGGATCCAGATCCCAATTAAAAATGAAACTGCACCCACTCACAGGCCCTCTGACGCACTAACACTGACTCACAGACCCACATAGCCACTCACACTCCCACCCAAACACACATTTACACACTCACACATCCACTCACAAGTGCACAAAACCACTTACACACCCACTCACAGACCCACACAGTGACTCACACACATTTACACACTGACATACCCACTCACACACCCATTCACACACTCATGCACTCACTCACATACCCATTTACCCACTCTCAAACCTACAAAACCACTCACACACCCTGTCCAAGACCCACACAGCCGCTCACACACCCATTCTAACACACACACCCTTTCATCCATTCACACACCCAATTACACATCCATTCACACACTGACACACCCACCACAGACACTTGAAACCACTGACACACCCAGTTACAGACCCATAGACCCACTCACACAGTCACACACACATCCACTCACATCCCCACTTACAGACCCACAAAACCACTCAAAATACACACACACTCACAGACCAACAGAGACCCTCATACAGCCATTCACACAGCCATTCACACACACATTCACACACTCACTCATTCACACATTCATACACTCATTCACATACCCACTCACACACCCTTCACAGACCCATCAAACAACTCACATAAACAAAGACCCACACAACCACTCACACATTCACTCACATATTGATTCATACACTCACACAACTATTCACACACTCAGCCACTCACACACCCATTCACAGTCCCACAAAATCACTACCACACCCACTCACATACCCATATAGTCACTCACACACAGTTCACACACTTACACACCCACTCACACACTCAAACACCCTCTCACAGACCAACAAAAACACTACCACACCCACTTACAGTCTCACACACCTACTCACACACCCATTCACACACACACTCACAGACCCATGAAACCATTCATCAAGCCACTCACACAGCCATTTACACACACACACACATTTATACACTCACACACCCGTTCACACACCCATTCACACACACACACACTCACTCATAGACCCACAAAACCACTCATACTCCTAGTCACAGACCCAGAGCCACTCACACACCCATTCAATCACACACACTCAAAGACCCATACATACACTCACACACCCACTCATAGACTCATGAAACCACTGATAGACACCAGCTGAAACACCCACACAGCCACTCACACACCCATTAGCACACCCACTTAAAGACCAAGAAAATCACTCACAGACCGGCACAGCCACTCACACACCCATTCACACAATCACACACCCATTCACAGACTGATACAACCACTCACACATCAAGTTACAGACCTACACAGCCACTCACACACCCAACCAGACACTCATACACTCACCCACACACCCATTCACACAATCACATACCCACTCACAGACCCACAAAACCACACACACTCACAGATCCACACACACACTCACTCAAGCACTTATAGACCCACAAAACTACTCACACACCCACTCACAGACCCACAGAGCCACTCACACAGCCACTCACACACCCATCCACACAGTACACACTAACTCCCACACCCACTCACACACCCATTCACACACTCACACACCCACTCATACACTCATTCACACACTCATACACCCACTCACAGACGCACAGCACCACTAACATACCCAATCACAAACACACACACAGCTGCTCACACATCCATGCACCCATTCACACACCCACTCACCCACCTACACAGCCATTCACACACCCACACAACTACTCCTACATCCACTCACACTCCCATACATCCCCTCATACACCTACACCTACATCTACAGAGCCTCTCACACAGCCACTCACACACTCATACACTCACTCTCACACCCATTCACAGACCCACAAATCCAATCACACACCCATTCAAATACCCACATAGCCACTCCCATTCCCATACAGGTACTCACAGACCCACTCACACATCCACAAAACCTCTGACACACCCATTCACAGACCCACACAGCCCCTCACAAACACACTCACATACCCACACAACACTCATACACTCTTCACACACCCATACAATCATTCACACACCCACTGTATCAAATGTGTTGTTGTTTTGTATTGAATGTGCGCTCATAGGTGGGAACAGATCCATGGATCAGTCACAGATCCGAAATGGGCTGTTGTTTTTTATTGATTGTGTACTTCTGGTTGGGGATCTGCGACAGATATGTGCATCTGAGTGAAAAATGTTAAAAAATAATTTTAAAACAACAAAACTGTGTTTGGGAGAAGGGTTGGCTCCGTAAAGAGCCTTTGTGTTTATGGTGTGTAGATGATAATTACACATCAAACAGGATTCAGTCTTTTAAATAATTGAGGAATACCTTGTTGCCTCTGTCTGTGAAATGGACTCTGTCTTTTCGATATATTCTGTCTATATCAATGTATATGTTGTTGTGCTATACAGAGCCCATGTGTGGCCTTGGAGGAATTCAGAAACAGTGTGTAGCAGCGCCAAACAGTACAGACACTCAGTAGAGGCAGCTGGGGTTGTTCAGGTAAGTATTTATTTGTTGTTTTTCGAATAAGTGATGTATATGGTTCGGTACAGTGAGTTGAGGATTAGTTCTTCTTTGAGTGAAGTTCGTTTTCCTAACGTGTTTCTCTCCCTCTTCTCCTTTTACGTGGTGTTTGACATCTCCTCACAGGCTCCCGGGTTGCATATAGGGGAAAGAAAAGGATAAATATCGATGGTGAGTGGGATGACAGCCGTTACATACGTCCTTCGCTTAGCTGTAATACTGGGGAATGGGTTCGGGAAGGGGGGTGCGCCAGTGAGGACGGTGGGCTGTGTCTTTGTTTCCTTATCTCCTAAATGTGTTTACTTTTGGTCGTGCTCGTTACGTGCTCCTTTTGGTGCCCTCTGACTCCCTCCCTGTCCTCCCCTCACCCTGCCTCCCTCCCTTCCCCAGCTCGTTCCCCTTTAAGGTGCCCCTCTGCTCGTCCACAAGGACCGTACCTTCCAGAGCCACGACCCTCCGGGGCCGTGGCTGGCTCTATGGTGGTCCCCTCGTTGCTCTCTGGTCCCCTCGGGCTCCGGCGCCACTCCGCTTCCCCTGGCGTCGTCGTCACAAGTTCCTGGACCGCGGGGCCGCCCTCCGTCCTCGGGGTTGTCCTTCGGATTGCGTGGCTCTCCTCCCCCGCCGTTGCCGCCGCCTTTCTCCTCGCTCGTCGTTCCTCCGTTTTCGTCCGCCGCACCTTCCGCCTCGTTCGCCGCCTCCTCCTTCGCCGTTTTCTCCGTCGCCGTCTCCTCGTTCGCCCCCGCCTCCTGGGGAATCCACGGTCTTTGACCTCCCGCCGGCCAATCCGCTTTGTCCCCGTCATCGGTGGTTGTCAAGGCAACCTCCAAATGCCGTCCTCGTGGTGAACGCGTTCCCATGGCAACATGGGAACGCAACAACACTTGCTCTGCCGGTGCCGTGCCTCCGATCGGGCTGACCCGGTCACACACCCTTCCCCAAGAACTGTCCTGCTCTAGGACAGTGGTAGACAGGGGAAAACGAGACAGATAATCCGCGGGGGCTTGGTGAGATCCGGGTACGTGTCGCACCTGAAAAGAGAAGGGTTGGAGTTCAAGGAACCAGCGGAGTATTCTGGAGTTCGAGTCCTTATGTGCAGCTAACCATGTCAGGGGAGCGTGATCCGTGAATAAAGTAAAAGGTCGGCCCAGGAGATAGTATTGTAGACAGTCTATGGCCCATTTGATAGCCAAACATTCCCTCTCAATAATCGGGTAATTACGCTCCCGAGGACATAACTTCCTGCTGATGTAGACTACGGGGAGGTCAAGGCCTTCCGCATCAGGTTGCGCTAGAACCCCTCCAAGCCCAACATCCGAGGCATCGGTGTAAAGGTGGAAGGGTTTCGTAAAATCCGGGCAGCGTAGGATGGGGTTGGAGGTTAAGGAGGCCCTAAGTTGTTCAAAACTCGCATTCTGTGTCTCCAAAAAAGGCAAAAGCCGATTGGGATGGTGTTTAGCGAGAAGGTCCGTGAGGGGGGCTGCTATGGAGGAATAGTGTGGAATGAAACGTCGGTAATAGCCCACTAATCCTAAAAATGAACGTAACTCTTTTTTAGTGTGTGGAAGAGGGGCATGCAAGATAGCCTCTACTTTTGGATTCTGAGGTTGTAGAGTACCCTGATTAATCCGATAACCTAGGTATGAGATGTCTGTCTTACCTATGATACACTTCTTGGGATTGGCTGTTAAGCCGGCTGATTTGAGGGCATGGAATATCTTCTGTAGGTGTACCAAATGTTCTTCCCACGATTCGCTAAAAACGACTACATCGTCTAGGTATGCGGCAGAAAATGTAGGAAAGGGTTTTAAAATCCTATCCATCAACCTCTGAAAGGTTGCGGGTGCCCCGTGAAGTCCAAAAGGCAGTACTGTGAACTGATATAACCCTGATTGGGTGGAAAAAGCTGTTTTCTCCTTGTCCTGAGCGGCTAGGGGAATCTGCCAGTATCCTTTGGTTAAGTCGATAGTGGACATGTATTTTGCTCTCCCTAGTTTTTCGAGAACGTCATCTACTCGCGGGATGGGGTAAGTGTCAAAGAGGGAGTTTGTGTTAAGTTTGCGGAAATCGATACAAAACCGGACGCTACCGTCAGGTTTTGGTACTAGAACTACCGGTGAACACCAGGGACTCTTGGAGGGTTCGATGACTCCTAAGAATAACATCTTTTTGATTTCTTCTTCAATTATTTGTTTTCTAGCTTCTGGAATGCGATATGGACGCTCTCTAGTGATTGTACCGGGATTTGTTCGTATGTTGTGGTAAATTAGGGAAGTTTTTCCTGGCTTCTCGGAAAACAGCGGTTGCCACTGTTTCAACATTGTATGTGCCTGTTGTTTTTGCCCTCCAGATAAGTTATCGTTCACCGAGGGTAAACTAACCGCTGGGGATGGGGTGGTGGGGTAGAACTCGATATCTAATCTTTTGTTGGGACATATGAAGTGACCCATTTCTATGGTTTGGTTAGGCTGTTCGGGTGTTTCCCATTTTTTTAGTAAGTTTACATGATATATTTGTGTTTTCCTCGGATGGGAGGATATTTCAATAATGTAAGTGACGGGGGAAACCGCTTTGATAATGCGATATGGCCCTTGCCATTTGGCGAGGAGTTTGTGTTCGGAGGTGGGCCTCATTATTAGGACCGGGTCTTCAGGTTGGAAAACCCGTAGTTTGCTTCCTTTGTCATATTGGAGTTTCTGAGTTCGTTGGGCCTCTTCCATGTTGGCATGCACGTCCGCCCATAAACTGTGTAGGTGTTTTCTCAATTTTTTTGCATATTCTAATAATGGAGTTCCCTCTTCCTCCGCCTCAGCCTCCCAGGCTTCTACCGCCATGTCTAGTAGGGAGCGAGGTTGGCGTCCAAACACCAACTCAAATGGGCTATGCCCCGTGGATGCTTGTTCGTGGGTTCGTAGGGCGTACAGAACCAGTGGGAGCTTTTGGTCCCAATCTTTCCCTGTCTCATTGATGATTTTTTTAAGTAACGTTTTAATGGTTCTGTTATATCGTTCTACCAGTCCATCTGTTTGAGGATGGTAAACGGATGTTCTGATCTGAGCTATCCCCAACGTTTTGCACACTTGTTTCATTAGGGTGGACATAAAGGGGGTACCCTGGTCTGTAAGGATTTCATAGGGAAAACCAAGTCGAGCGAATATGTTAATCATGGCTTGGGCAACTGTTTTGGTTGTCATACTCGTCAGGGGAATAGCCTCTGGGTATCGGGTGGCGTAGTCTACAATGACCAGGATGTAGGTGTGTCCTTTTGAAGAAGGAATTAAGGGCCCGACCAAGTCCATCCCTATTCTTTTAAAGGGAATATCTATAATGGGAAGGGGTAACAGAGGTGCCTTCCTGGGCCTACCCGGTTCGGTTAACTGACATCGGGGACATTGGGTGCAGTACCTTCGTATATGAGCATATACCCCAGGCCAGTAAAATTTTCTGAGTAAATACTCTTCGGTTTTCTCTCTTCCCAAGTGTCCCCCCCCTGGATGACTATGTGCTAGTGCAAGAACATGATCACGATAATCGTTAGGTACTAGAAGTTGGTGTTTACGTATACCCAACCGAGTGGTAGTTACTCGATACAATAAGTTATTTTTCACTACAAAGTAGGGACCCACCTCCTCAGTCTCTTCTGATACGGCGGACCTCCAAGCGTGGGTAAGGGAGGGGTCCTCTCTCTGCTGTTGGCTAAAACTACTAGGGGCTTCTTGAAGTTCTGCCACTATTCCCCCACACGATTTTTCCCCTGCAGTCTTCCGATATTCCTCCCTCTCATGTCGTTTTTCCTTTCGTGATAATCTTCTACGATCAGCTGGACACTCAATACAACTCTCTGCGAAAGGAGCCTCTCTCCACCAATCTTTGACCACCTTGTTATCTCTAACGTGATCCAACAACTCTTGGAAGTGGATATAATCTGTCCCAATGATACACTCCTCGATTAATTGGGGCATTAGTCCTACGGGTAGGAAATCCTGATAGGGTCCCCACACGATTGGAAGCACCTTTATAGGATACTGGACCTTGTCTCCGTGTATACAACATATGGTTACCCATTCTTTCTCCTCGGTGTCGTCCTGTGTCAAGTCTTTTCTAATCACCGATTGGCTACAACCAGAATCAACCAGGGCGTATACTCTTTTCCCGTTAACGGTTATCATTAGTTTAAATTTGAGGGCACCCTTTCCTGTACATAGTACCCTCCTCCTTGTCATTCCTATCTCCATTGGTTCCCCAGTATCCTGTTTTTGCGGACACATACGTGCGATGTGTCCCCATTCGCCACAATTATAACATTGGGGTCCCATTGTAGGTGGACCTTCCGGAAATCTTCGTGGTACTAGGTGGTCGGGTGGGCTTTTTACCAAGGTCTTTGGGCTCGGAAGAATTGGTTTAAGGATGTTTCGTGTCGGAGGGTTCCTAACATCAGTAGACCGGTGGAAAGCACAGGCGAGATCAATGGCCGTTTCAGTGTCCACTTTTGGGTGTTGCCTGATCCAGTGTTTTGTAGACGGTGGCAGACCGTCTAGGTATTGTTCTAGTATGATGGTCTTGAGAACCTCCTCTCGACTATTTCCTACATGGCCTAACCACTTCAATGCCAAATCTTTCACTCGAAAATAAAAGGTTCTAGGATCTTCATTGACTCCCCATTTGATTTTACGAAATTTAACTCGGTAATATTCTGCATCATGGCCCACCCTTTCCAGTATACTAGTTTTTATGTCTTGATAAGGGGTGTCACCACCCGGGTTGGCGGCTTGATATGCTGACTGTAGGATACCTGTGAGTAAGGGAGCAACGTACTGTCCCCACTTATCTTCGGGCCACAGGGCGGAGGAAGCCACTCTTTCAAAATTGGTAAAAAAGGACTCTGGATCCTCTCCCTCCTGGTATTTCTGTAGTACCGAACTAGGTACGTTCGGATGTACCTTGCTAGCGGCAATAGTCTCAGTTAGTTTTTTCATCGCGCTTTCATGGACTAACTGATTATTAGCCAATATGGTCGCCTGACTCTTCAGAGCAGATTGTAGGGCCTCCCGATCCTCTTTAGCTTCCCGCTGTTGGGCTTCCCAGACCAGCTGTAAATGCCGTTGCCCCTCCGCTAGCTGTTTGACCATGGTCTCTAAGGACGGACTTTCGCTCATAGTGTATACTGTTTGGACTGCCCGAGGGGGGGGGGTTGATCCCACTTCTGACACCACTGTAGCAGCGCCAAACAGTACAGACACTCAGTAGAGGCAGCTGGGGTTGTTCAGGTAAGTATTTATTTGTTGTTTTTCGAATAAGTGATGTATATGGTTCGGTACAGTGAGTTGAGGATTAGTTCTTCTTTGAGTGAAGTTCGTTTTCCTAACGTGTTTCTCTCCCTCTTCTCCTTTTACGTGGTGTTTGACATCTCCTCACAGGCTCCCGGGTTGCATATAGGGGAAAGAAAAGGATAAATATCGATGGTGAGTGGGATGACAGCCGTTACATACGTCCTTCGCTTAGCTGTAATACTGGGGAATGGGTTCGGGAAGGGGGGTGCGCCAGTGAGGACGGTGGGCTGTGTCTTTGTTTCCTTATCTCCTAAATGTGTTTACTTTTGGTCGTGCTCGTTACGTGCTCCTTTTGGTGCACTCTGACTCCCTCCCTGTCCTCCCCTCACCCTGCCTCCCTCCCTTCCCCAGCTCGTTCCCCTTTAAGGTGCCCCTCTGCTCGTCCACAAGGACCGTACCTTCCAGAGCCACGACCCTCCGGGGCCGTGGCTGGCTCTATGGTGGTCCCCTCGTTGCTCTCTGGTCCCCTCGGGCTCCGGCGCCACTCCGCTTCCCCTGGCGTCGTCGTCACAAGTTCCTGGACCGCGGGGCCGCCCTCCGTCCTCGGGGTTGTCCTTCGGATTGCGTGGCTCTCCTCCCCTGCCGTTGCCGCCGCCTTTCTCCTCGCTCGTCGTTCCTCCGTTTTCGTCCGCCGCACCTTCCGCCTCGTTCGCCGCCTCCTCCTTCGCCGTTTTCTCCGTCGCCGTCTCCTCGTTCGCCCCCGCCTCCTGGGGAATCCACGGTCTTTGACCTCCCGCCGGCCAATCCGCTTTGGCCCCGTCATCGGTGGTTGTCGAGGCAACCTCCGAATGCCGTCCTCGTGGTGAACGCGTTCCCATGGCAACATGGGAACGCAACAACACTTGCTCTGCCGGTGCCGTGCCTCCGATCGGGCTGACCCGGTCACACAGTGTTTGACATGTTTCCTGGATTTCTGTATATGTGTCCAAAATTCAGTTGACCACTGTCACTTCTGCCTTTGGCAAATGTTGAAGAACACCAAGGCAGTATGTGGGAAAAGTGTCATTAATTTACCAAAGGTATATTTCATTAGGATTTCCAATCTTACCTCAGTAATTGTGCTTTTGTCATTGTCACTACAGTGCACAATCATGATGTCTGGATGTTGACAATACTCAGTCCTTTCAACCAAAGGCAGCAATTGATGGCACTTTACCCCTGTCTTGCCAACTCAATTAATGTCTACATTAGGTAAACTTAGGTCCATGTCAATGCCACTTTTTCTAGCACTCTGCCTGGCCCACAACACAAAACTATGGCCCGCAATCCAGACTCTGACCATTTTGGAGACGAGCAGGAGTAGCACACAGATAAAAGCTGAAGCAGAGAGAGGCAGTTTTGGAGATGAAAGACATTTAAAATGAAGGACAGCATCTAAAATATAAAATAACATAGTTGATTGGATGGTGGAGATGTGCATGGAACTAAACTTAGAAATTAATTTTAGGAAACAAAGTAACTAACTCTATGATTAGCTTTGGAAAAATACAAAGTATATTGTTTGGTATCTACTTTGAATTGCAAACAGTCTACTGCACCTGCTACAATTAATGTGAAGCTCGTACGCTGTTGAGAGAAAGTCTTGTGAACTTTTCACCTACTGGCAGGCAGAAACGGACCTAAAAGTGTGTGCGAGGAAGGGAACAAAAGAGACTGCAGTTTCAAAACTGAAAAGCAGAGTGGGGTACACAGATTTCTCAGTAGGGAGTTCATGTCTTATAACTGGCAAGATTTTAGAAAAAATATAAATGTAAAGCATTAACAAAAGTTTGTTAAATGCTTTTAAAGGCTTTCATGTAGATCCATGGATCTGCTGAGGATTTAGACGGGGTGGGCGTGCTGAGAGTCACACCACATCCACCCAAAAACACTAGCAAATTGGGCTCCTTTACAGGAAAATTGGAAAGTGTTAAAAAATAGTGAGCTTTGAGAACCAGTATAACAAAAATAAAAAATGAAGGGAACTCTTTGATTTGCTAAGTAAGGAAGTATGAGTAAGAGCACAGTTGGAAGGTTAGTAATTTTTGGTACTTATGTACTGAGAGTGAAAGAGAATTGAGAGATTTCTGACTTGAGATTTGATTTGCAGTGGAAAAGAGATAATAAAATATATTAAAATAAAAGCTGGACAACAGCATAGAAAATGTATTGGTATGTTAATTAGGTTTCACTATAAAAAAGTATAATAATAAAAACTATGAATGTACATAAGCCGAAAGAAAATGTGTAATTTCTAGACACTACAGTAAAAGGTAAAATAGAAGAGAAGTTAGATGAGAACATTAACTAAAATTATTGGGGAATATTTACAAGAAAAGTGGTGCTTCGGTCTCGATGCTCCACTTTTCATCTGTCACACCTGCCCCACCTAACAACACCATGGTTGCACTGTATTTACAATACGGTGCACCATAGCAGTCGTTAGGACAATAGGGTCACAATGTCTGAATATCTAATGCTATTGTGGCACTTTGCTGCTCTAGCGTCAAAAATGTTGACGCTAGTACAGCAAAGCATAGGAAGGCCCATTGATTAAAATGGGTGTGTCATTTTAATGTCTGCCATGAGCAGGCGTTAAAAATGACAGAAAAAAATGGTGTAGTGAAATGTTTCAAATTTCACTGCACCATGTTTTCGGGCCTCCCTGCGTTGGAACACCTCCCTTGCATGTATTATGCCTGGCGCAGGCATAATATGGGGCAAGGGTTTACAAAGTGGTGCAATGCAAGTATTGCGCTACTTTGTAAATAAGGAAAAGGCCTCCTTAAGACTGCCTTAGCATACAAAAATATGACACTAGTGCGGCGCAAGGGGCTTGTAAATATGCCCCATAATGAGCAGCAAAGGAGGAAGAGGATTGGGTATACTGATAATTTGGTTGTTTTGTTAAGGCAGTATGAATCAGCGTTTTTGAAATTAAGTGTGGGTGCTTGCTTATACTATGTGAGTTTATAATATGTAATCTGCACTCACTCACACAGTCAGGGAGGCACTTATGCACCCTCCAATCACATAGACAGCGACAGACACTCTCAGTCACACACCCATAAAAGCATTTACACATCCATTTACTCACCCATATTTTCACTTACATAATAATTCACATACCCATACAACACTGTCACACCTACTCAAATAGCTATAAAGCTATTTAAGTACCCAATGTAGAAAGCTGTGGTATTGCATAAGCTTTGCAGGTCTCCAATATAAGTCTTGGCTGCTTATCCACAGCTACTTCTAGAGAGCCTGGCTTCCTAGACACTGAATACACTTCACTAATAGGGGATACCTGGAAGTGGTATAAGGTGATAACACCCTAGGTGCTTCCTACAAGCACTCAGACTGTCAATTACACACACACTTACGCACCCATACACCTAGTTATACTCCCAGTCACCTGCCCATACAGTCACTCACATACATATTTATAGACCTATAGATGTACTCCTACACCCTGTCAGACAGCGACAAAGGCACTTACACATCCACTCACACACCCATACAGCACTTATGTATCCACCAGTAATAGATCAACTTGTGCAAAAAGTTACACACCGAAACACCCACTGAAGCGCACACTATTTATCCTGATACTAAACAAAATGAGAACACTGGCTAAATCAGTGTTTACTATTAAGAAAAGAAGCCAAAAAAGGTATATTAATAAAAGTAATTTTTCCAAAATTTCTAATGGAGAATAGAAGCATACGTCTAGTACTGAGGCTTTCATTAATGAAGAAAGCTACTTACAGCAGAATGCATTAGTGCATGCAGTCGAAACAACTGGTCGATGCTATCGGGTAAAAGACTCTACTCCCATTGCAAAAGAGGAATTGCAATGTTGCAAGAATTAGATCCATGCAAAGTCAGGAAATATTTTAATTTACAAGTACACTCACTGGCAGGTCTATCCAGGAAAGTGTGCACAAGTACTTTTCATCAGTTTAGAATGTTGGCTATTCATCATTCAAAAATGCGATATTTAGTTAGATGACTTTACTTTGTAAAACGTCCTGCATTGTGTTTAGGAGAAAGGAACAAAGCACTTTTGTATGGTAGAGTATCAGAGGTTGGAAATGTTTGTGAAGGTTTCCATTTATGTCTTCTTTGGTCCTGAAGTGCAGTCTGGCCAAAAAGAGGAGTTGGGATGTTAAGGTGTAACGCAACAAAACACAGATATTAGTACTAATAAGTTTAGAAAAATAGCAAAATTGAATGCAATCCTACAGAGAAAGCAAACTATGGGCCTGTTTTAGATCTTGGTGGTAACGGTCCACTGTTGTTTTTTTTACAGAAAACCCATCCACCTACTAGGTGGTCCACCTGCCCGATTTAGATATTGGTGGGACCATAGGCTAAAGGGCACCCAAGACTCACCGACTCTGCCAAGAATCTCCAGCCGCCTTGACGGTGGCTTTGGGAATAGGTAGTGACAGCAGGACTTCAGCCACTTTTACCCCCAGCAGATTTGCATATGCCCTACCACCAATCTAACTGTGGTGGTCTGACCTCACACCTGAGTTGGTGGATTGGAGGGGAAGAGGCACAAAAACTAACTTGTTCCATGCTTCTGTTTTGGACTGGACCAACTGGATATCCCCTGCCATTAACCCCTTTTAAGGGGTGGCCCCTCAGACATTGCAGTGCAGGTCTGACGAGGAGCTTGCCCAGTGATGAAGCTTGACATCCTATTGGGTGTGTGAGGCCTCTCTAGCTCCTGGCTACAAGTTGCCCTTTGTACCATTAGTGTCTTTTATTTGGAACAATGTACTTTATAATTGTTATATATCCCCTGCCATTGACACTGCCACTGTACCATGGAGGACATACGACACTGCAGTCGCTGGATTCGATGGTAGGATACTGCATGTACTGTGTACATTGTGTGGGCAGTGCAAATGAGCTCAGGACCTTTGCAGAAATATACATGCCACTGGTATTTTTTTTTTAAATACCTTTGACATGCATATGTCAGGAACATATTTGTTTCAGTAACTGATGGAGATACACTGGTTCAAGCCGCATACTGCACACATAAACAATTGTTATTTTGGTGTCAGTATTCATGGCCAAATGAATTCTAGCAACACAATAACAATGCCAACACACTTATCACCATGACTATGGGCCTGATTACAACTTTGGAGGACGGTGGTAATCCGTCCCAAATGTGACAGATCTACCACCTACGGTATTACGAGTCCATTATATCCTATGGAACTCGTAATACGGTAGGTGGTATATCCGTCACATTTGGGACGGATTAACACCGTCCTCCAAAGTTGTAATCAGGCCCTATGTGTGCATATTGCGAGTGAATCTGTATCTGTGATGCTGTGGATCCAGTTGTGTAAGTCAGTTCTCTGTACGTGTGTGTGTGAAATTGGATTGGCTGGTCGAGCTAGAGGGAGCTGGAGTGGGTGATGTGGTTGTGTCTGTATGTGTGACATGTGCATGTGGGTCAGGTGTCTGTTGTATTGTTTGGGTTATGTGTTGTGTTGCTGTGTGCAACATTCATATGTGTGTTGTTGTTGTGTGGTGGTCATTAGGATGTGTGCAACTGTGCTTTTGTGTGCATGTGTTTGTATAGGTGAGTGTGTCATTGTGTTGGTTGTTGTGGTTGTGTGGTTTGTATGGGTATGTGTGTGTAGTATCTGTCAGAAATGAGGTGTTTAGTTGGCAGTGGGTTTGAACCCTGTCCAAGTAGGGACCCTCACTTTAGTCAAGATAAGGGAGATACCCAGCTCAGATAATCCCTGCTCACCCCCTTGGTATCTTGGCACAAGCTGTCAGGCTTATCCCAGAAGAAACGTGTAAAGCATTTGCAACTAACACACAGTAATACAGTTAAAACACTACAAAAGGACACCACACTAGTTTCAGAGAAATAACCAATATTTATCTGTGCAAAACAAGGCCAAAATGAGAAAAATCCAACATACAATAACAAAGTTATGAATTTTGCAAGAATTACTTACAACCACAGTTTCTTGAAGTCGATAGCTCCGTCTGGGGCTATCACTGTGTTGTGAACAACAAATCCAACAGTTCAGGCTGTCGCAGCATCACAGACCAGCTACGGTGTCGGGAAGACACGCAAACAGTACTTTGGAGTCGCTGGCATTGTAATCGTTGCTATGTGGTCTGGAGTGCAGCGTCGCTCTCGCAGCAGGGGTCGGTTCTGGAGGTCAGTGCGGGGGTCGTTGGCCCTTGAAGTCATACTTGTTGCAGATCGAACTCCGGGCTAATGACAAAGTCAGGAGTGCTAGTGTGGATGGCGTCATGGCTGCAGAGTGAAGCGGGACGATGCGCCGTTCGGTGACCACAGGTCACAGTGCAGGCAGCAGCTCGGCCACAGTATCCTGTGGCATCAGTGAGACCAGGGCTGTGGTGTGAAGCAGGGCGGTGGGACGTGCGGTGTCTCCAGGTTATGGTGCAGGCAGTGGCGTTGTTGAACAGCTGTCGTCGGTAGGCCCAAGGCGGTGGTGTGGTGTGGGGCGGGCTCTGTGCAGCGCCCATAGGGCAGGGGAATCTGTTGAGGGCACTACAATTGATAGCGCTGGCATCGGTGGACTGGGGCTGCTGTGCGGTATGGGACAGTGCGTCCTATATCCCACGAGTGGCGTCCTCAGGCCACTGTACAGGCATCGGCGTCGGTGTCAGCATGGACTTCGTCATCAGGGTTGCCAAGGCTGTGGTATGAGCAAGGCGATGCAGAGTGCAGGGCCCACAGGTCACGGTGCAAGGAGCGAATCAGTGACGCCGTCTGGTGGCATCATCAGTGAGATCAAGGTTGTCATGCAACGTGGGTATGGCTCCGTGTGGCGGCGTCAGGTCACAGTGCAGTAAGCGGTATCATTGACAGCATTAACGTGGTTTTTCTTCTCTTGCAGCACAAAACACAAAGTTCCCAGTGTGGTAGGCAGATGAAACAGAAGTCTTTGATATCCCTGAGACTTCCAACAGGAGGCAAGCTCTACTCAAAGCCCTTGGACTTCACAAGCAGAATACACAGCAGAGTCCAGTCTTTGCCCTCTTTAAGACAGAAGCAGCAGCTGCAGGCCAGCCCAGCAAAGCACACACTGCAAAAGGGCAATACTCCTTCTCTAGCTCTTCAGCTCTTCCCCTTGGCAGAGGTTCCTCTTGATCCAGAAGTCTTCTAAAAGTCTGAGGTTTTGGGTCCACTACTTATGCCAGTTCTGGTATTTGAAGTGGGCAAACTTCAAAAGAAAATTGTTGTTGTTCACAAGGCCCTACCTTGCTCAGGCCTGGCTTTAGACACACTCTAGGGGGTCAGAGACTGCATTGTGTGATGACAGGCACAGCCCTTTCGGGTGTGTAAGCTCCTCCCTCCCCACTCTAGCCCAGGAGACTCAGCAGGATACGCAGGCTACATCCCAGCTCCCTTTGTGTCACTGTATAGAGGGAATTCACAACAGTGCAACTGTCAGCCTGATCCAGACGTGGACTACACTAGCAGGCAGAGACACAGAATTGTTTAAGCACTTTCTAAAAGTGGCATTTTCAAACTGACAATCTAAAAAATAACTTGATCAAAAAGGGTATTTTTAAATTGTGAATTCAGAGATCCCAAACTCCACATCTCTATCTGCTTTCAATAGGAAACTGAACTTAGCAGATATTTAAAGGTAGTCCCCATGTTAACCTATGAGAGACATAGGCCTTGCAACACTGAAAACAGAATTTGGCAGTATTTCAATGTCAGGACATGTAAAACACATCAGTACATGTCCTACCTTTAACATACACTGCACCCTACCCATGGGGCTAACTAGGGCCTACCTTACGGGTGTCTTACATGTAGTAAAGGGAAGGTTTGGGCTTGGCAAGTGGGCACACTTGCCAGGTCGAATTGGCAGTGCAAGACAGCATGCATAGTGAAATGAGGTTGGAAGACACTTCTTTCTTCAAGATAAAATATCCTTTCTTTATTTATATATCCTTCCAACATTTATTGTTAGCTAAAGCCATTTGGATAGTTTCCTTTAATACTCTATTTAGTCTCTCCACCATACAATTGGTCTCGGGATGATAAAGAGAGGTTTTCTTATGTACAATGCCTCTTTCACTCAAGAAGCGTTCCATGTCCTGTGAGACCAATTGTACACCATTATCGGTAAGTATAGAAGAAGGAAACCCCTCTCTGTCAAAAATATCATTGAGAAAACCTATTACATCACGTGTTTCTATGGAAGTAGTGATTTTAAATTCAGGCCACCTTGAATACATATCTAGTAACACAATTACATATTTATCAGAGCCAGAGTACCTAATTGGACCCAAAATGTCTAATGAAATTTCTTGTCAAGGTTCTTTTGGAAGCTCCCTCACTTTCATGGGTTGGACTCTACAAGTTAGGGTCTTGTCAGCATTGGAACATTCTGCACATTCCCTAACACATCTTTCGATTAACACATCCATACCTGGCCACCAATACATAAGTCTCAACCTCTCTTTTGTTTTAGAAATGCCAGGATGGCTCTCATGAGCAATAGAAATTAGTTAATCTCTCAACTTCTCCGGAGGAACAAGCCTAGTACCTCTCAATACAAGATCGCCATAAGTTGACAATGCATTTCTAACTCTCCAGAATCCACATAATTGTTTGTCATTCTTTTCTGTACCATTCCATCCACTTCTGATTTTTTTTTAAACTTTCTGTAAAACTTCATCAGCGAATAACTCCGACATCCACTCATTCTCCTTGATAATACCGTCTCTGATCACACATACATCAAAATCATCTCTACCATACATGAAAACATCTTCATCCTCCAAACTGTCACGTACTAACCTTGAACAACAATCTGCAAGGTTGTTTTCAACTCCGGGTATGTACTGAACACTAAATGTAAATTCCTGCAAAGCTACCACCCATTTTCTGATTCTACCAGATACAGCATCCAAACCCTTTTTCTCAAAAATCTCTTTCAACGGTTTATGGTCCGTTCTTATCACAAATTTACTACCCCATACAAATTTTCTTAGTTTATTCACCGCCCAGAACACAGCTAACACTTCCTTTTCGATAACTGAATAGTTTAATTCTGCCCCTTTCAAGGACCTGGATAAAAAGAGTATTGTTTTTTCAACTCCATTATGTGTTTGTATCAAGACAGCCCCAAGGCCCTTGGCGCTAGCGTCAGACATAATTACCGTTTCATGTCCAGGTTGAAAACTATGTAAACTTGAAGCACATTTTAAACTTTGTTTCATTGAAATAAACTCCTCCTCTCACTCATCACTCCAATTAAAGATGACTCCCTTTCTCACTAATTCCCTCATACATATAGTTTTGTCAGCAAAATGATCCACGAATTTACTGTAAAATTCAGCCATACCGAGAAATTTCACCACCTCATCTTTTGAAGAAGGACTGGAAAAATTAACAATAGTATCCACCAACTCTTTCTTGGGTTCACTACCCTTGGAAGAAATTTTGTGTCACAGATAGTCAATTTCATGAAGATTAAATTAGCATTTTCCTGCTTTTAAGGTCAAACCACTCTCTTCCAGTTTCTGAAGAACTCGGCGTACTCTATCATTGTGTTCATCTCCATCCCTACCATATACAAGAATATCATCTTGATATATCTTAATTCCTTGTAGTCCTTCTAACAGTCTTTCCATGGCACGTTGAAACACAGCTGCAGCTGAAGCCAGGCCAAAAGGCATACGGATAAATTTGTAGGTACCAAAAGGACTAATGAATGCTGTTAAATTCTGAGAGTCTTTATGTAAAGTAATTTGGTGGTAAGCAGACGTTAAATCAATAGAAGAGAAGCAATTCGCATTTCCTAACAAAGATAACATTTCATTAATGTTGGGCATAGGATAATGATCCACTACTATACATTTATTTAGTTCTCTCAAGTCAATACAAAGCCTTGGTTCGCCATTGGCCTTCACAGCCATAACCACTGGCGCCAACCATTCAGTGGCTTCCATTTCTTCAATAATCCCATTCTGTTTAAGTTTACCTAATTCTGCCCTCATTTTTTCCTTGACCATTAAGGGGACACCTCTTACCTTACTGACCACAGGCGAAACATCTTTCTTCATCTTAATTTTATGCACGTAACCTTACATACACCCAAGTTTGTTTTGGAAAAGATTTGGGAACTCTTGCTCATATGATGGTCTCGGACTGTTAATCTTGACACACTCATCATTTCCCACGGTATCAACACACACATCATCTTTCAATCTTACGGATGGATATTCATTTGGATCAAGATATACTCTCAAATCTCTCTGGTGAAACCAACTAATAAGGGAATCTCCTCTCATAGAAACATACATTTTCCCAACTGTAAATCTACCTTTGAATTGAATTGAGCCAACGAAGTAACCCAATAACTTAATTGTTTTTCCACCATACCCTTTAGGTGAAATGTCAGGTTTGAAAAGTTTTACAAATGTTCTGAGATTTTTTTCAAATAGAGTTCTAGGAATAAGTGTAATCTTTGCTCCAGAGTCAAACATCATGGGAATATGTACTCCCTCCACCTGTACAGTTTCTATTGGACCACAAATACAATTTTCAACCTGTAAAACAAATTCATCTGGAAACTCTTCATCCACCAAACTTATTTCTTGAACATTTTTTTTTTTACTATCTGCACTCCTGCAGCAAGAAGTAACATGTCCTTTCTTGCCACACTTCTTACAAAACGCTTTCCATCCGACACAGCCTTTGAAGTTAGCATAATGACCAAACTCTCCACACCTGTAACACTTTCCTTGGAAATTACCCTTCAAATTCTCCTTCACCACTTTCTGAGAATTCACCCTCTCTTCTTTATTCTTCCTCTGACTAACCAGATGTACATCATACTCTTTTTCAGATAAATTTGTTCGCCGGATTTCTTCAACACAGGCTGAACTATGTTCATGTATTTTAGCAATTACAATTACTTCACCCAGAGGAGGATTATCCTTGTTCCAAAAAGATTCTCTCGCTTTCTCAATGCTACAGCCCAACATGAATTGATCTCTTAACCTTTCTTCTGTATTGCTCCCAAAATTACATGAAGATGCTAACTTCCTTAAGATTGTAATATACTCCTCTACAGATTCACCTGGGTATTGAACCCTCTTCCCAAAGTGATACCTTTCTAAAACTGTGGAAACTTTAGGTAAATAGTGCAAATCAAGTTTCTTGATACAAATTTCAAAATCGTTGAGCTCACCCGCATCTTCAGCAGAAAGCTCAGGGAGATTTTCAAAGACCTCCTGACCTTCAGCCCCTAAACAATGTAACAAAAGTGACATCTTGCGCTCAGCACTCAACGAAGTGCCACAGACCCTTGCATAATGTGAAAATACACTTTTCCATTTTTTCCATGGAATTTGTGGTTCTCCAGGAGAGGTTAAGAAAAACGGGGGGCATGTTACGTTCTGCATGGCGAATGATAATAGTAAGTAAAATACCAGTGTCTCCTTCCAGGTTATTAAAATTTGTAAAGATGTCCTAATTACTCTGCAAAATACTCTTAAATAATAAAATCTCGTAGATTAGGTTTTACTCTTTGTGTGAAATAGATCTACTCAACACAATATAACATTTTAACCAAAAGAATATAAATCAATATCCTTGAAGAGAAAAAAAAAAAATACGATTGTAAATCTTAAACTTTAAGAAATTAGAAGCCTTTCTTTGCTTTTAAACAATTTTCAGACAAAAAAAAAACATTACTGTAAGTTGAAAACAATTCAAGAACTAAAGAATTATAGTTCCAGCTCAAGGAAGCATTTTTTTACGACCCCAGAGCTTCCTGTGTTCCTCAGCACCACTATCCGGTACCCGGAACAACTTGTTCAAGACTTCACAAATAGTTCCGTGGCTCTGCTGTGGAAGTTAAGCAAACACGGCGGCTAGAGCAGCCGTCCCTTGTTGACAAATCCAACTCCGCTGCACCTTTCTGCGCTGTAAAGTGAGACCCACGGCTCCCTCTTAAGCTGAAACCAGCTGACGAGCTGGATCGGCAAACTGCTTGTCTTCCGCTTCCCGTGCGGTAAAAGTTGACAAACTGAATCAGCACACCGCCTGCTGCGTGGCGAAGTTATTGTGCCGCGGCACACCGCCTGCTGCGCGGCGAAGTTATTGCGCCGCAGAGTGCCTCCGTCTTCGGTAAAACAACTGAGGAAACCACCGTTCATCTAGTGGGAAAACCGCTGACAAGCTGATCCAGCTCAGAGAAAACGCAGTTTCAAAACACCGCGCTCGGACACTCAAACAACCTCTGTACAGCAGCCCGAACCTCTATCTTTTTTTTCTTTTTTTTTAACGCCTCGACCGAAATGTCAACAAACTGATACCAAGGCTTGTTGTCAGCCACGAAAACACTGAAATCAGGTGAGCCACCACGAAGTTTCAGAATATCATTAGTAGTGTTGGGGTGTTCATTCTTCATTTGAAGTAAAATGCCGGTGAATTCTTCACTCTTGTCGCCAATGAAATGAGGTTGGAAGACACTTCTTTCTTCAAGATAAAATATCCTTTCTTTATTTATGATATAAAGTCTACAAAACACCCCAGCCAACAGATATCTTCTTCTTCGCTCTCACCTTCCAACTGTCACATCACCTTAGTTACTGTAACCAGGTTCTTATGACGTACACTCTCCACAAGAATTCTATATACAGAATGCCACACATAGACACTGCAGTGAAAGGTCTGAGACATGTTCACAGGACTACTCTTGCTGGTGGCACAATCAGTGCTGCAGGCCTACTAGTAGCATTTGATTTACAGGCCATGGGCACACATAGTGCACTCTACTGGGGATTTACTAGTAAATCAAATATGGATATATGGCAATGTGTGCTTTCTGCATGTAGATATTGTGTTGTGGTGGAATGGCAATGGATAATAGTCTATATGTTGAGTGTTGTGTAGGTGGACACATATATCCAATGTACATTGTATGTGTTTGTGTCACATACCTCAGAGCGATAGCCACTGCCATTGTACACTGTCCAATGGCTCCTGTGATGGTTTCCCTTCATCAGGGATCTGCCACCAGTACACCGCCTGCAGGATGGTAACATCTAAATAGGGCTGGCAGGAACCCAGCAGCCTGCTGGCTAGGAAGAGTACTCAGTTGTAGTGGTCTGCAGCTCAGCCGCAATACATCTGAATACGGCAGGTGGAACACAGTAGACTCAAGTGTGTTTTCAAGTCTGCTGCCATGGTGGGTTGGCCGTAATACCACCAAGATTTAAATCAGGCCCTCTGTTTGTATTTTTTGTCTGCACACCCATTACAAAGGCCAGACCTGAAATGTTGGGAACCATATAAGAAAACAGACAAAAGTAGCTAGAATTTGCAGTGTATTTATTTGTGGAGCAACGTTGTGATTTGTCGGCACCCCAGATTATGTGTAAGTATTGCTCTGATAAATTAGGGGACAAATAAAATGCCTTCCAGAAAAATACACAATAAGTTAGAGATGTTTGAAATGCCAGTGGAACCTCAGCATCTGATTGTTTATGAAGGAATACTCAAACAATCTATATACCTTTTCAAGCAGTAGTTCGTATGGAACCAAAGACTGGGAAACTACCACCTACTAAGCTTCAGAGAGGGCTTAAAAGTAGAGTTGTGTATATACCTTTCAATTTTGAATGCAATACTAAAACTGGGGGTGTAGAAAGAGATTTCAATGAACTGCTTATTCTAGTGAATGGTGTGCCCACGAAAAACAACAAAATCGGGCAGGAACTAGTGGATGTAAATAAGGAGGCAAAAGCTACATTATATCTTAAAGAGAATAATGTGTGCTTTAAAGATGTAGATGTTTTCTCACATGGGAGTTGCCTTCAAATTGACAGTTTGAAAAAATGGATAAAAGTAGATCTGAAGACATATATGAGCATTACAGTATCCATCCATTGCATTCAAAAGAGGCTCTAGGGGGATGCTATTGAACTGTATTAGATGAAACAAGCTAAAGGAGCTTCAATGAGTGTGAGGGAGAAAGGTTTAGATGCCAGATGTTTACCTCTACTATTTCCAATTGGAGAAGGCTGACGGTATGATGAGCACCCTATGCAAATACCTACAGCTGATACAGTGGAGTATGGGTCAACAAGATTATATTTGTATTCCATTTCTTATTTGAAAGTGATTTGTCTGGACTGTCATATGATGTTAACCATATTCTTAAGACAGGAGGTAGCGTACAAAATATGTCTGCAAAAGACTTTGTTGAAAAAAATCACGGAAAAGATAAGACGCTTGAGTACAATTTGATACGTTTGATGGCATGCCAATGTGGGATCAATGAATATTGGGATTGTTGCGATGGTGAGCTCAATTGTATGTTGTGGACTTCTGGTGCAACATCTTGGTTTGTAACAGTTAGTTGTGCGAAGTATGCATGGGTGGATTTACATTAATTTGTGATAGAAGCAAACTCTAACATTAAAGGCATCTGATTGAAGATACCAAGAGAACTTTGCTCTTTGAATCCTGTAAATGTTTGCAGATACTCTTACCACAGATTCCATGCTATATCATCCTTCATATGCAACAAAACCTCTTGTAGAAGTTACTGATTTCTTTTGCTGAAAAGAGTACCAAGCAAGGGGTGCTCCTCATATTCATATTCTGTTGTTGGTAAAAGATGCACCTAAATTTGGAACAGACACAGATGAGTCTGTATTTTCTTTCATAGAAGAGTATATTACATGTAGCATTCCAAAAGACACTGAGGAAAAAAGCCTAAAGCAGCAAGCAGTGCATTTGCAATATCACAGATGTGGAAAGTAATGTCAGTGGAAATTCAGAGCAAAAGGAACATTTTACACAAAATATAGTTTACGATTTCCAAAACCTGTATTTTCCAAAGGAAGAGTGAACAGTTTTATGTCTGCAGTGAGGCATATACTTACTCGTAAATCCTCCAAAACACCTACAACCTCAGGAGAACAGAGGTTTTTAAATATATTAATGACTACAATCCTGTCATTTTGAAAATGAGTAATGCTAGTATGGGTATTCAATTTGTGGCAGACAACCCTAGAGCTGTTGCTTGCTATGTTACTTCATGCATAACAAAATCAGAGAAAGCTGTGAAGAAAGATGTGTGGAAAGAGATTTCTGCTGAAAAGTCTCTAACAAAAACATTGTACAGCTTCACTTTGAAGATGTTTTTGCACAGAGAAATGAAATCTTATGAATGCTGTGATTGATTGAGTTTTGCTAGTTTATATTCTAAGTTGAAAGGAAATCCTCGGGTGAGACTAGGCCTAGTATTAACTTGAAACAGAGTATTGAAATCTTTTCCAGAAATTCAATATTGCCAAATCTGAGACCAGATAGTACAGACTTTGTAAAAACAAACATTTTAGACACTTCCTATCCAAAAAGGAGTGTACATCTTCAACATTTTTGTCTCTAAGAAGTATTCCAGTATTACACATATAGAAACAATGTGACAGAAAACGTAGGTGGAAGTGAATTTGCAATCTTTGGTTGCAATGTGTTTTTGGTGCGACATACCAAAGGCAGTCTAACTGACCATAGAAAACTGAGTTACCATACTACAGAAAAAAGAAAAAAAAATATATTTGACATTTTTGCAGCTGTTTAAACTTTAGCTTTGTGAAACAGAATTACTAGGAGAATTTGACTGCTATGAAGACTCGTTCAAAGGATGACATTGAGTGCTCAGTATTTCCAAACTACTTGAAAATTATGAAATTCAACAGAAAGATACAATTGCTGCTGAGGTAGCAAAGGAGAGTTCACAAAGTAGCCAAAGTTCAGGTCCTCAAAGTCAGGACCCAACTGGACAGCCAAAAATTGAAAATAAGGCTGCTATTGCAGTGAATGAGGTGGAGACTTCAAGGGAGCAGAAAACAATTGATTTGGTAGATTTAGTTGCACAACTAAATGATGAGCAAATGAAAATATATAGAGAGATGAAAGCTACAGCTGAGCATTAATTGCATTGTAAATGTTTCTTTGTTTTAACACTCTATGTATTAGGTTTATATAGTACATCAGTAACAACAATATGCAGTCAGGTGGCAATCATATGTCATAACAGTACAGGGCAGGTGCATTGCAAAATTAAACAGTTAGAAATATGTGATCAGTATATCGCAGACTACCATCACAAATGTACAACTATGTACAACTAAAATCAACTGGTAATTGATCAGGCTGTGCACTGGACAGGAGCAAGTGCTGCATAACAGAGAGAGAGAATAACCAATATCATGAGCTGTAAAAACCTTGCCATATTACTCAAACAGAACAGTAAATCAAGGAGGAAAGACTAACTGAGGCGGGGAAGGCATTCAGATCCCACTGCCAGAATGTTCCCGAAAGGGACGGGGGCCATGAGTGTCATTAGTCTTGTTAAAGGGGTGCAAAGCAGGGGGGATGTGAGTCCTTTGGGTAATAGCAAGGTCAGAGCAGTTAGATGAGCAACTGTAAAGCTTGCAATCTGGGAGGGTTGAAGCAGGAAAACTCAAGGTGGGTCACATATGAAATTAGGGGGCGCCAATTCAGTTGGCATTTGGATTTCATGAGGGATAGTGTGTGAGAGAGTTTTTTCATGGCTAGTATATGCCATAATCGTACAAGCCACTGTGTGATGGATGGCGGGGTAGACTGTTTCTATGCCAGAGCAATTAATTGTCTAGCTGCAAGAAGCATGTTGTTAATAAGTATCCAGTCCAGTGTGTCATTGAGGTCATGTTAGTCAGGCGAAGACCCAATATTATCATGTGATATGTGGGTGTGAGAGGGTACCTTCTTGATTTGACTACGGACTTCCTTCTAGAACGTCGTGATCAAGGAGCAAGACCACCAAATATGAGTTACATCACCAACATAGAGTAAAGGTTCCCGGGTAGATCCATGCCAGCTGAGAAGGGGTATAATACCATTGGTACATTAATTTGTAAGCAGTTTCCCAGGGGAGAGGCTGCAAAATATCTCAGGGATGTCTCTCTAAAGCGTCTCCCATTGCTTAATAGAGATCTCCTCAGTTGCCTCTGAGTTCCATTCATTTTGATATGGTTGGGGCACAATAGAGGTAGAGCACTGGAGCACCCAATAGGTGTTGGAGATAAGTCCTTTCAAGCCAGTATCAGTGCGTACTAGTGTTTCGAACAAGGTAAAAGGGAAAATAGCTGCCGGGTGGAAGGGTGGAGCACCCAATGTTGTAGTTGTAAATATTGCAGCAGAGTTGAGTCCTGAAGGCCAAAGTCCTTCTTACATTGGGCAAAGGTCTTTATAGTACGACCCTCAAAGAGGTCCCATATTGTTCTGCAGTCATTTTCAGTCCAGTCACAGAATGCGTATACAGGGGGGGATGGAGCAAACTCCAGATTATGTGTTATTGTTGTGTGCAGGGAGGGGAAGGAAGTGAGACCACGCCTCACAGCTACTTTGTCCCAGATATCCAGCAATGTCCGAGTTGAGGTGGCCTACCATGTTTTGGGAGCCACACTAGGTCCCAGAGGGGTCTGCAGACCACTGCTTGGTCCAAGTGGAACCAGTGGCATTCACTTGCATGTGCCCCCAGGGAGAGAAGTAACCATGATATGCCACCCAATAATACTCTAAGATGTTGGGGCACAATAGGCCCCCACGCTCCTGGGGTTGCATCAGAAGTGTAGTGGAGGCTGTAGGTCTCTTACAGTTCTAAATAAGCAAGCAGATGTCCTGCTATGATCTATTAATATCTTCCTGAGGGATAGGTGCATGCAGAGTTTGAAATAAGTATAGGACCCCCGGTAGGACATTCATTTTAATTACGTTGATCCACCCCAGCCAAGAGATGTACAGAGGTCATCAATGGCGGTGATCTTCTAGAATGCCCTTCCGGGGGGGGGGGCAATTAGCAGCTGTCCACTTATCGAGGGTGGTCATAAGGTTGAGACCTAGGTAGCATATCATGTCCTTTTGCCACGTAAAGGGTGCCAAGCTTTGCAAGTGGGAGATGGCTTGTTGTGGGATCGTAAGGTTTAGGACAGAGGATCTGGACATATTGACTTTGAAGACAGAGACGGTTGCGAATGTGGAGAGAACCTGGTCAGCCATGGGGAGGGACACAGTAAGTTGTGTGAGGGTGAGGAGCAAATCATCTGCGAAGAGGATCACTTTGTAGTCTTGCCCACCAAAAGGGATGCCCACAACCTCCCTCGTGTATCGCAGTGTGATGGTTAGGGGTTACATGGCTAAAGCAAATAGCAAGTGCGCAAGGGGGCATCCTTGTCTGGGGCCCCTTCCAATAAGAGTGGAGCCTGTGCGGTGTCCATTAACCCAAACCATGGCTGAAAGGGCAGCATATGACACCATGATCTTGGTGAGCAGGTTGGGGCCTAGACCAATCGCGAGAAGGACTAACCTAAGGAAGGACCAGTTAACCCTGTCAAAGGCATTCTCCGCATCCAAAGACAGGACTGGTGGTGAGCCTTTTCTACTAGATGCACGACCTGTCGGAATCTATGAGGCTGGAGAGGAAGCGCTCCAGTTGCATGGCCAGTATTTTGTTAAAGAGCTTTGTGCCAGTGATAAGCAAGGCTTTTGGGCAATATAACTGACAGAGGGTGGGATCCTTGCCTGGTTTGGGAATTAGAGCAATCTCAGCCATTGCCATAGTAGAGGTAAGGCCTGTGTCATGGGTGAAGTTGAAAAGACAGAGGAGGAAATCCCTAATCTTTAGAAGAAACAGCCTGTAGAAGCTGACTGGGAAATCGTCTGGTCCAGGAATCTTCCCAAACAGCAAGGCTCATAGGGCTTTATAAATCTCGTCCAGCAAGATGGGGGAATCAAGGTCAGTTGCATGGCAAGGGCGGAGAGGCTTCTACTCGCAGGCAGCCAGGTACTCTTCTATTACCGTTTGTGAGACCTCACCAGTATATAGGTGTTGATAAAAAGTGTGGAATGCTCGGTGCTTATCACATTCCCTGACCACCCAAATCCCCTCTGGCGAGCAGCAGTTTGTCAATGTGTGCTTTTAATTCGGCCTGGCACAACCAGCTCGCCAGTAAGGAGCCAGTTTAGTTGCCTCCCTCATAGAAACACTGCTTGACCGATAGGAGGGCTCGCTCTGCTCCGTTTTATCTATGGGTTCTGAGTTGTCCTCGTAGTGGAGCTAGCTGCATCTTGTTATGGCGTGCAGGGTGTACCTTGCCTTGTTGCTCTAGCAAGCGAATGTCTGTTGTAAGTGTGTTCTAGATAAATCCCAATTCCCTTCATCTGGCTACAGCTATCATAGTGATTACCCCACATATCAGCGCTTTGAATCTATCTCAGAGAATGTGGAGAGAGGTGTCATATTCCTGTATACCTCTACGAATGTCATTGACATCAACAGGGGTCACTTAAAAGAGCCGGTGGAAGGCACCAGCTCAGTGTGTACCCAGGAGAGTCCGGGAAAGGGAGCCACATCAAAGCTGTATGGTCATGGTCTGAGATTGAAATGTCGGATATCTCGGTGCTATCTAGGTGATGAAGAAGGGTAGGCGTGAGGAAGACATAATCAATGTGGGGGTACCTACCATGTACGTGCAAATAGAAGGTGTCATCTCGAGAGTCTGGATGTTGGGAGCGCCATGCATCTACTAAACCAAAGTCATGCATCTCCTTCTTTAAGAGTGCCGAATTGCACCAGCCCCTCAGGAGGGCGTGGTCTGGCGATCATGGCCCATATATATACTTTGTGACGCAAAACTGCACAGATGCAGTTTAGCGCCATTTTTATTAACGTGAACTAGCGTCATTCCTTCCTCCCGTCCAGGAGACGTATTTATAAAATGACGCACAGTGACGCTAAGGAATGGTTAGCATTAAAAACAATGACACTAACCCCTTGCACCATGTTGTAAGACAAAATTATGCTAATGCTGCAAAAGTGACGCAAGCCCATTTTGCAGCACGTAAATATGTCACAAATGGATTTGCGCCATTTTAACACTGCATTAGCATCAACTTCAAAAGCACAAGCAGGAAAGAGTGCAATTGAAAGATAAGATAGAAGCAGCAGGCCAGTAGAGACCCCAGGGTGACCCCATACACCCAGACACCAGCCAGGAGGATACACAGAAGTCCCAGGAGAGGAAAAGAAAAAGAGAAAGTGAAGGTTCAGTGAGGAGGCACACATCATCATTGTCAGAGAGGTGATGGAACACCAACACCAGCTCTTTGTCACCTCCAAATTGCCAGTTGGTAAGAGAGAAGCTATATGGCAGCAAATAGTGGACTAAATCAACAGTGTGGCAGAGGTGAAGAGAACTGTCACTGAGTTCAAGAAGTGCTGGCATGATGGCAACTGCAGAACTAAGGAGAAAATGGCCAGGAACAACTGCGCTGTTGACGGTGGTCAGATTGCCAATGGTAGTCTGGTGGTCATAGGACTGCCAGACTTGTAATGAGGGCCCATGTGTGCACTTGTAAAACTAGCTGCAATCTCTCTCTCCATCAAACTAGCTAGAGGCCCTGATCAAAGTTAAAAATAAGTTGACAGGCTATGTCCATAATTTAGTGGGATCAGGCACGGACATGTACAAAATGGTGTTTACATCAAAAACTGCCAGGCATCACTGGGTCCACCCCTGTGCCAGTGGTAAAATAACTCCCATGCCACAATGCTGCATCCCTTGCACCATAATGCAAGGATGGCTGCATTGAGGGGGAGATCATAGTTGTGTAGGAAGGAGCACCATCCAGCATAACCAGAAACAGAAATCTGCTAGGTCCATGTGTTCTGTGGAATGCAGCACACATACACAAACTTAAACATGAAAAGGAATCAAAGTAAACTTCATCATTGCACCTTGGTAATGCCATCCCTGGGGTGGTGTAAGATATTGGTGCTGCCTCAGGTGTATGAAAACACGCAAAATCTGGGACAGAGGCAAAATGCAATGTGTGTTGGTGTGGCTTGACCACCACAACAGCCATTGCAAGGCCCTTCCATGAAAACTGATGCATGGGAAGGGGCCGTAATTACAAGGGGGTGTCAAGCCACAATAGGTGGCTAAATCTCGCCTTGTAAATATGACACAGCCCATTGCACCACCTGAGCTTCCCTTTACATGACACTCAGGTGGGTCAAAGGGTTCATAAATAGGACCCATAATGTACAAGAACAACGTTTGGGCTGTAAGTTGTCACTGAGCTCCAAAAGCAATTAAATGATGTGCCATGTCAACTGCCACAACATAGAAAGATTGATTTTACACTGTCTCATTGCAGAGGATGATGGCTCTGCTGCAGACCTGCCTGTCCTGGATTTCACCGATGACCTGGATGACCAGCTGACAACCATCAACCAACGGACTCTCTGGATGTCCTGAGATCTCTCCAGACACCACCTCCAGTCGCAAGGAGGACGCCCAGCATTGCGGGGTCTCCAGATGACCCACCCAACACCTAAAATATACCACCTGCCAGTTCTGACACAGCCCTGGACTCTGAGGACCCAGAGACAAGATTCCGGAGGACAGTGGTAGGAGTCCAGTGAGAGCTGGCCAAGCAGGTGTGGGTGAGCGTGGAGACCATGGCAGGCAGCCTAGAAGGAGTGTGCATGTGCCTCGTGACATCTAATGAAAACACATCTGCCATCTGAGGCACACACTCCCCACTGCGTGGAGTCCAGCAGTGTTTGGCGGACATAGCTGCTGCCATGAGGGAGAGGCCACAACAAATCTCCTCCCAAACTGGCATGATAGAGAACTGGCTGGAGTCCATTCAGCGTGAAGTAGCCTTCCTCTCAGGGAAGACATATTTGCCTACCACCGCAATGTTACAGCTATATTGAAAAATCAGCAGATCCTCCTTGCTGCAGTGATGCCTTATGTCATACCACAAATGACAGCTGCCGGGAGCTTGGACTCCACATCTTTGTCCCCTGATGTGTGTATGGCCCACTATACCTCTCCACCACCACCACCAATGGCACAGGAGGCACCACACACACATCAGAGGATAAAGATGTGGAAGAAATTACTTTCACTCTGAAAAGTACCCGGTACCACCAGTCTGTGCCACATGGCCAGTTTTCTCCTTAGTTCTGGGCTTACGATCTTGCCAGTGTTGTCACAGTAGGATATGTGCTCTCTTCACCCATCCACTGTTGACTTGTCTGCTATGGACTGTCATTGTCTCTCACTTACCAATTGGCAATTATTGTTCCTCCTCACTTAGCGACACTACTCCAAAACATGTCTATGACATGACCCTCAGCCCTGGACTTGTATTGTGTCACACAAATCTCGATTTGACACTCATTGTCAATATTTCACTTTCACACTTCCACCTGTAAATAAACACCTTGTAAACATTTAGCATGTCTACGTCTTCTGTGATCCATTTACTCAGCTAAATGATTGTATTGTGTGAATCCATGTCAATGGTTACAGAATATCAGTACATGGGTGCAGGGCGGTGGGGGCACAAAGCTACCCACAAGGATCCTAACATGACAAATGTGTATGATGGTGTTATCTCATAGACGTAATTCACTGAGTATGTTATAAAGTAAGGATTCATATATGGTTTCCTCATCATATATGGCAGGTATGGCTGAAAAGCACCTCAATGGCAATATAGCCAGCTAGGAGTACCAGAAGAACTCACTGGTGTGGTACAGAGGTAGCTAACCTTATCAGTGATGACCACCCGTCAGTGATGCAGGATAGAGTTCCAATAGTGGCTGTTGTCAGATGTGTCACAGTTCCCAACATTGTAACTACAGGACCTCAACAATGACAGCTGAAGTACCAGACTTACTTGTCCAATACAAAGTATGCATAGACTTTATGAATGGTGGGTACACTGGATGGCAGATGCATGGACTAGTAGATGTCATGTTGCAGTCAATTTGACAGCTCCTTGTCAATAGGGGAAGCACATGGTAAATGAGGGTTTTGAAAGCAGGACGGATTCCCTAGGCCATTCCCCCAATTTGCCCAGTGCACTCATGGGAAGACCCTGAGACTCAAACAAATTACACAAAATGTATGCAATTATAACAAGATATTTATTCTAAAACTAAAACCTACCCTATCCTAAACTAACCTATACTAACTATTCTTATCAAACAACTACGTCTATCTAACCTATGCTAAACTTAACTTACACATGAAACACCGCACTCTAAACATTGGCCCCCACCTCTCTTAAGAAACAAGTTACAAGTAGGACAAAAATTACTATAACTACACATGTACTACCTTATCCTATGGCCTAAACAAATACATATATTTTTTGTATTTAACATTTTCTTTTAAATCCATTTATACAGCAACATGACCCCCCCACCCAACCACTCACCAATAAAACATAATGCTTATCCTAACTAATGACCACACTATACTAACTACATAGAACCCAAACTAAAATATATTACAACTTTATTAGGGAGGGGAAGGAACTGGGAGGTAGTCTATAACTTGGCAAGTTCATTGTTTTGACTTCTTCACCTTCTTAATAAATTTCAACGTTTTGCGGTTTTCCGCCAATTCCTCCTCCAACTTATCCAAGCGACTGAGGATTAGGTTCAATTCCCTACGCAGGTCTAGTTCAAACTGGGATGGCCCAGCAGCTGGTGGTGGCAAGACTTGTGCCTGTGTGGTGAATAGTGCAGCAGATGTGGATGGGGTAGTTGCAGCTGGGAGCCCCTGCATCGCTGAGGAGCTTGCTCCATGCTTCTTCTTGGGTGGCTGTGTGGGTTCCCCGTGTGGAAATGCCCGCCATTCCCCTGATGCTTTTTCGGCTCTAAAACAGCGTGCCCTGGGGCGGTACCCTGAATCCTCTTCTAGGTGGTGGCAGGTCCATTGGGCCCTCCGTGTAAACTGGCACCTCTCTTCATTCGTCATGTTGGCAGCTGTAATATGAGGACAACAACCGTCCGTATCAGCATTGAGTGGAGTATTTACAGATTTGTAACTTACACTGCTACAGCTAATTACATATACAGTCCTACACACATTCCTCAAAAATGGCTTGCTCCTCATCTGTGTCTATATCCAACCATACATCACCAGTATCTTGTACGTCAGTGGGAGGATGGCAAACCATTGTTAATCAAAAGGTAGGAACTAATAATAGCCTGCTTAACATCTCTCTCATCTACAATGTGAGCAGCATGTGCCTCTACAAGTTTGTATTTCCTGTCTCCCTGAGCATAAGGGGGATTGGGCATGCAATCCATCAGCTCAACACCCCTGGTGATACACCAAGGCCCGAGCACTCATCATGGAGTGAAGGTGTGGCCCAATTGTTAGGGGGCCTTCTAACTACAAAGCTGGTATTCTATGGTTTATTGTATCTAGATTCATATGCCCAGGTGTAATACCTGGCTTGAGCCTGGTTGGCTCAGCCTGGTCCAGTGGCATTTTCCATGTTGTAGCCACATGTAAAACGGATGCTATATTGCCATGAGAAAGGCTGGGCAAAGCCTGAGCTGCACATCACAGTTGTCAAGACATTACAGCACTAAAGCCCCCTACCCTGTGCTATGCAGTCCTACATGTGTTAAACAACACATACATGGTGGCTGTATGGATGCCCTTAAGCCCACAGTTATTGTGCAAAGCTTTGGGTGCTGCAACTGTATCCAGAAGCATCTTACATCATTAGCACATGCATGTCAGACATCCTCACAGCACTGCAGGTGCTAATTTTGCTTCCAACCTTCAACCCAGCCACCTTTGCCCCATGGTGCAAAGATGGCTGCTTTGAGGGGAGATTGTTTTTGTGCAGAAAGAGACACCTTACTACACAAACATAATCTTCAAAGAGTTATTGCACTTTTGATGGGTGCTGCTAAATGCAGCACCCATCGAAAGAGCAAAAATAGAGGGTACAAAAAATATTTTTCCTTATTGTGCCCTGCTAATGCCACTCCTTGGTGTGTTTTCAGAATTTGGCACTGCCTCTGGTGTAAGAAAGTATGTTAATCTGGGGCAGCTTTGGGTGCTGCAACTGTATCCAGAAGCGTCCTACAGCATTAGCACATGCATATCAGACATCCTGGCAGCACCAGTTACACACACAGCATTCCCTTTTTATGCATCTGTGATGTGACCTACAGTAGTCACAATTCTCATGGTGGCTGCACCATATTGGGAAAACTGCAGACATCTGGTGTTAGGAGATTAATACACTTTTGCCAGAAACACCTGGGCCCGTATTTATACTTTTTTTAGCGCTGCATTTGCGCCGCTTTTTGACGCAAAACGGCGCAAACCTACAAAATACAATGGTATTTTGCAAGTTTGCGCCGTTTTTGCGTCAAAAAACGACGCAAATGCGGCGCTAAAAAAGTATAAATACGGGCCCTGGAGCGGAGTTGTCCACACGTTGTGCAATCCAACGACTGCACTTCTGTACATTATGGCTCCTTGCTGTACTACTACCTCATTATATCTAGAGGGTACTGAGGCACCTGTGGTGTGTGTCTGTCTCCTACATAATTCCCCAAGAGACTACTGCAGTTAGAACTCTCCACCTGTGCCATCTTGTCAACAAGTGTAAGCTATGTGTGGCACATATTGCTGATAATGGTGCTGTGACATGGTGGTTTTAAACAGGCATGCTATGTACATATACAGCTGGCCTCTGACATAAAATAGTAGACATCCATGAATATGTGGTCAGCCATTACTATTCCTTTCACACACAATTCCATGCCAGCACACATTGGACCTAGAACTACATGTAAGCCAATCTCATTGCCCAACCTCGCAACATACATGATGGGAAAATTATAGAGCACCATGCTGCCACACAATTAGCAGCGCAGCACTCCGCCATTTTCGCAATGCAGGGATGCGCAGTATTGAATAGAATACAGCTCATCACTGTGTTGTCACCTATGCCAGTGCTAATTTTGCTTCCAACCTTCCACCGAGCCACCCTTGCCCCATGGTGCAAAGATGGCTGTGTTCAGGGGAAGATTGTTTTTTTGTGCAGGAAGGGACACCTTCCTACACAAACATAGGGGGTCATTCTGACCTCGGCGGTAAAAGGCACTTACCGCCGGTCAGAAGACCGCCATAACACCGCCGCGGTCGCGGTAAACCGCCACGGTCATTCTGACCCGCAACTGGCAAACCGCCAAAAACCCGACAACAACAAAAGTCCGCCACACCAACGGCCAGCGAAAAACTGGCGATGACCAAACCTCCACCGTCACGCCAACAGAAATACGCCCATGCTATTCCGACCCACAAATCCCTGCAGCGGTCTTTCAACCGCGGTATTCCATTGGCGGTACACACCGCCGCGCTCAAAATACACACACCTTTACAAAACACAGCCACATTGGACAATTCAAAATACACACACCTGAGACACATACACACACCACTCCCACACACCCATTACAATATAAAACACACACCCACATCACCCACAAACCCTTACGACCACAATTGCGACTGAAGGCCAGAGAGAGACAGCACAGAATAGAGTACACCATCACACGGAGGCAAATCACAACATCACCCACACAATATCCACGCACAAAACACCATACACCACCACACTCACCACACTCTACAACACATACACCACCCCACACCTCATCCACACCACCCCATGGCACCCCAAAGACACCCCAGGTTTTCTGACGCAGAACTCAGGGTCATGGTGGAGGAAATAGTTCGGGTAGAGCCCCAGCTCTTCAGGACACAGGTGCAGCACACCACCATTGCCAGGAAGATGGAGCTATGGCAAAGAATAGTGGACAGGGTCAACGCTGTGGGACAGCATCCACGAAATCGGGACGATATCAGGAAGCGGTGGAACGACCTACAGGGGAAGGTGCGTTCCATGGTATCAAGGCACAACATTGCGTTGCAGAAGACTGGCGGCGGACCCCCGCCTACTCCCCCAGAATTTACAGCATGGGAGGAGCAAGTCTTGCACATCCTGCATCCTGAGGGCCTCGCAGGAGTAGCTGGAGGAATGGACTCTGGTAAGTCAAATCTTCACTACTTCATTCCCCCCACCCCACCTGCATGCCAAATCATACCCCCACCCTCACCCCATCACACCAACTCCTTGCAAATGGCTCACCATCACAACCCACCCATCCCAACACCTAGCCCTGCATGCGTCCACAAAGCATGGACACCCATCACCAAAGCATGCCCACTGCACATACCCATCTCCCCCACAAGCCACCGTCACAACAGCCCCCACAAGGGAATGCCAGCACTGGGGTACACGGCTACCCACCCATTGCACACTATGGCACACACAGAAGCAATAACCATACTCTTATACCCCTGAGGACCCGAACGCCACCACACCTCCCAGGAGGGTCCAGAAATGTTTATCCCACCCCCAGAAGAGGCCCCCAGTGATGACAGCAGCTCTGTCTCCCTGGACCCAGATGACCAGCCTGGCCCATTGAGGACCTCGGGACAGTCGGTTCCCCTCACGCAGCCACAGGCCACAGCAGACCTACACCCTCTGGGAACACCAGCACAGCTCCCACCCAGCAGGCCCATGCCTCTGTCTCCAGGACACGTCAATCAGCGGTGTGTCCACCACTACAGGGCACCCAGGTTGACCCACCACCCTAACAACAGCAGGGACCTGGGGGCAGTGGTAGTGGGCACACGGTCCAGGGGACAGAGGCCCAGGGAAACAGGGGAACTGGGAGGGCTGCTGTGCGACAGGGGGGGGACAGGCCCAGGAAACCCACTCTCCACGAGGCCCTCTCCTCCATCATGGGAGCATACCACTGCTCCCAGGAGACGATGGCTACGGTACTGGCCAGGTTCCAGGAGATCCAGGTACTGCAGGAGGAACAGTACATGGGGTTCATGGAAGAACTCCGAGCCATTAGTTCCGCAATGGGGACCATCGTCGTGGCTCTTAACCAGATTGTCACCACATTGCGGGACCATGTGGCACCACAAAGGGCCCCTGTCACTAGCATGGACCAGGAACAGCCTACCACCTCCGCCGGCGCTAGTGGACAGGAGACCCCCACACAACAACAGGCCACCAGAACCCCACCTCCTGCAGAAGAAGAACCACCCGCAAGCGGTACCTGAGATCTAGGAAGAAGACAGAGTAGGATGCCAAGACCCCCGCCAGCAAAGGATACCCCCTGATGTCATCCCACTGTCCCACATTGTCACCCTGTCCAACCTTGAACTGCCCCTGCTCCATCCTTCCACAGGCATATGGACAATGCACCTGTGAGACTGAAAATCTGGACTCTGCCATGGACATTACTCCACCATCACCCATCACCGATTTTCAACCATGTCCCTAAATTTAGCACTTAAATAAAATCACTTATTCCACTAAAATTATCTGGAGTCTGCTTGTATTTTGAACAAATGTATTAGACATAACGGTGCCAAAATGTTCAGTTACATTGTGATGACAACATACCACTGTCACACAGCTGTAGTCCATGGGCAAACAAAGCAGAGGTCACGCAGTGGGGCCCACATCTCTGAAAACGGAAGGGAAAGTCACAACTCAGTTAACATAAACTGGGGGGAAACTCAGACAGTAAAGAGGCAGGAGACTGTAAGTACATGTAAAATGGCGGTGTTGATTCGTACCTGTGTGTTATTGAAAATACTGTTGTATCACTGTGTCCCTGTTGTCTGTGTCGTCCCCGTCGTCTTCCTCCTCTTCACTCTCCACAGGCTCCACAGCTGCCACAACACCACCCTCTGGACCATCCTCCTGCAGGAAAGGCACCTGGCGTCGCAAAGCCAGGTTGTGAAGCATACAGCAGGCCACGATGGTCTGGCACACCTTCTTCGGTGAGTACATTAGGGATCCACCTGTCATATGCATGCACCTAAACCTGGCCTTCGGGAGGCCGAAGGTCCGCTCGATCACCCTCCTAGTCCGCCCATGGGCCTCATTGTACCGTTCCTCTGCCCTGGTCCGGGGATTCCTCACTGGGGTCAGTAGCCACGACAGGTTGGGGTAACCAGAGTCACCAATTAGCCACACACGGTGTCTCTGTAGCTGTTCCATCACAGAAGGGATGCTGCTATTTCGCATGATGTACGCGTCATGCACTGACCCAGGGAACTTGGCATTTACATGGGAGATGTACTGGTCAGCCAAACAAACCACCTGGACATTCATAGAATTATAACTTTTTCTGTTCCTGTACACCTGTTCACTTTCACTGGGGGGAACCAAAGCCATATGGGTCCCATCAATGGCACCAATGATGTTGGGAATATGTCCAAGGGCATAGAAATCACCCTTCACTGTAGCCAAATCGCCCACCTCAGGGAAAACAATGTAGCTCCGCATGTATTTCATCAGGGCAGACAACACTCTGGACAAAACCTTAGAAAACATAGACATCCCTGATGAAATGGCCACTGTTGTTTGAAATGACCCACTTGCCAAAAAATGGAGTACTGACAGAACCTGCACCAGAGGGGGAATCCCTATGGGTTGGCGAATGGGTGACATCATGTCTGCCTCCAGCTGGGCACACAGTTCCTGTATAGTGGCTCGGTCAAGTCTGTATGTCAGTATGACATGTCTTTCTTCCATTGTCGACAGGTCCACCAGCGGTCTGTACACGGGAACATTCCTCCATCTCCTCGCAAGTCCCAGCGGACGGTGCCTAGGAAGGACAACATGGAGCACAGAGTCAAGCAAACCACAGGTACGTTCCCACAGCTTGCACAGTACACGATTCGCTATGCATTGAATGGCTTGTATGAGTGGCAATGCAAGGGCTAGGCCTGTGTGACGCAGTAGAAATTAAGCCATGTGGGCCCTTGAAATGGCGGCTGCCTGACCTGTGAAATGTGACAATGGGATGTGAGGTCAATGCGCTGGCGTGGCACACCGTGGCGGTAGGCGGTCGAAGACCGCGGTGCAAAGCCGCATTGGTTAACATAGAACCCTATGGGTTTCAGGAGCCAATGACGAAGTGCGCCGGCGGTCGCGGTACGCACCGCCATGGTATGCACCTCTACGGGCGTGACCGCCATTTTCTCTCAGCTTAATCACTCGAGACCTGATCATCCGCAGGAGAGGACCTATACTGCAAGTGCTGCTGTGACCTCGGTCTGGAAGAAACAATGGCTGCTGCGACTGGGGAAAGGGCCCCTGCCTTCACTTCTGAAGAATTGGAGAAACTTGTGGATGGGGTCCTCCCCCAGTATGCGCTACTCTATGGTCCTCCAGACCAACAGGTTAGTACACTGGGACCATGCTTTGTGGGCAATGCCTGGGTTGAGTGGGGTGAATGAACGAAGGTGCGGAGGGGAGAGTATGAGGCATGCATCAAACGACAGATGAGAGCACGTGCCACATGGCAAGGGTGGGGATGGGGGGACACTCACATCGAGCATGCAGAAAATGTTGATATTTTGTTTTCTCTCCCTGTACGTGTCACATAGGTCAGCGCCCATCAGAAAGTCGACATTTGGCGTGCCATCGCCAAGGACGTCCAGACCCTGGGGGTCCACAACAGACGGGGCACCCACTGCCGCAAGAGGTGGGAGGACATCTGCCGCGGGAGCAGAAAGACCGCGGAGGCTCTGCTGGGGATGGCCTCCCAACGTAGGAGGGGTGCCACTCGTCTATTGACCCCCCTGATGTCTCTGATCCTGGCGGTGGCCTACCCAGATTTGGATGGGCGCGTGAGGACATCACAGCAGACACAAGGGGGTGAGTACAAGCACATTCTGCTATCTTAGCGCGCAGTGGAGGTGTCTGGGTGGGGGAGGAGGGATGTGGGTATCCCTAGGCCAGGGCGATTTCTGTAGGCTAGTCCCCTCTGTAAGGCATGGTCCTGTGCCCCCGCCCTCCAACCCTGTAGGGTGCCAAGTACAGCTATCCATGGCCTTGTGTCACCTATGTGTGCAGATGTCGTCCATTGGCTTGTAGGCCAAGTCTCACTGATTGAGTAGTGTACCCCAAGTGCGCGGCGTAGTGCAGGGGGCTTCTGTGTCTGTCCTCTCCGCCAACTGTGTTGTCAATGCATGCACTCAACATGTCTTTATTTCTCCCCCCCCGCATTTTTTGTCTGCTCTTCCTGTTCATGTGTGCATTAGCATCATCTGGCGGAGGAGAAGTGGCATTGGAGCACAAGGGAGCTGCATCTCACATGGCCCCGGAGGGCCATGCAACGGACTCTGATTTCACCAGTGAGACGGAGGGCGAGGGGGGCTCCACAACGGGGACACGTGGAGACATCAGCGACACCGACACGTCCTCGGAAGGGAGCTCCCTTGTGGTGGCGGCAACATCCGTGCCCACCGCAACAACAGGTACAGCCGCCACCCAGTGCACCAGCTCCGCCCTCCAAGCAGCCCCTCAGCGTTCACCCCGTGCCCGCTCGCACACCAAGGTGGGCATCTCCTTCGCCCCAGGCACCTCAGGCCCTGCCCCAGTTACCCCTGCTGCCCTCAGTGAGGAGGTCATTGACCTCCTCCGGACGCTCAGTGTTGGGCAGTCTACCCTTTTGAATGCCATCCAGGGGGTGGAAAGGGAGGTGCATCGGAGCAATGCATACCTGGAGGGCATTCATTCGGGTCAGGCTGCCCATCAGCGATCGTTCAACGCTCTGGCCTCATCACTGATGGCAGCCATTGTCCCTGTCTCCTGCCTCTCTCCTCCAACTCCCTCCACCCAGTCCCACTCCCCTGTTCCTCTGCCTATCCCAGACACACCTACAGACCAGCCTGCACACACCTCAACACCCAAGGTCAGCTCATCCAAACATAAGCACCACACATCTCACAAGCATTCACACAAGCAACATCCACATGCAGACATACCAACAGCCACTGCCTCCTCTGTGTCCCCCTCCTCCTCATCTCCCTCCTCCCTCCCTGTGACGTCTCCACTCACACTTGCATGCACCACTTCATCAGCCACTACGTCCATCACCAGCACATCCACCAGAACACTCCGCACACGTGCAGTCACCACACCCACTGCCATTTACACGTCCCCTGTGTCCTCTCCCAATGTGTCTGTCACCCCCTCTTCCAAACCACACAAACGCAGGCAGCCACCCACCCAACAGCCATCCACCTCACGACAGCCTCCGTCACAAGCACCTACACCCAGCGACAGCACACTTGACTCTCCTACAACCACATCCTCTTCCTCCACTCCCATACCCACTGGACCTACCCTTCTCATTGCTCCTAAAAAGTTTTTCCTCTCCAAACTTAACCTCTTTCCATCACCTGACCCACCCCCTCCCTCTCGTAAAAGTCCAATCAGCACCTCAGCCACCACAAGCCCTGGACCTACAAGGACCATAGTCCAGGGATATTGGAGTCCACCACCTTTGAGGGCAGCTACATCGGCCAGCAGCAAAGGGACAGCCAGCCCACCCCCTGGGAAGAAATCCAAAAAAGGCAAGGGCCGGCGCGAGAGGATAGACACGGCAGCCTCCACAGGCACCACCCTGGCACCGTCAGGAAGTGGGGTGCCACCTGGCACATCTCCAAAGGGAGGCAAGGGACACAGAGGATCAGGCAAGGATGGCAAGGGCAGCACGGCCGACAAGTCCGGCAGCAGGCGAGCTGCCCATGAGGGCCCCACCAGACCCATTCCGGGGGTGAAGGAGGACACCCACGGGCACGGGACACCAGCACAGGAGGGCCCCGCAAGCGAAAAGTCGGATGGCGAGTGAACACCATATATTGGCCAGATCTGGTGCCCTGGAGACACATGTGAAGACAAGCACCGCTGAACAGGGCACCGCCGTCTCAAGAACCGCTGAACAGGGCACCGCCGAAGACAAGCACCGCTGAACAGGGCCCTTCAAGACAAGCACCGCTGAACAGGGCCCTTCAAGACAAGCACCGCTGAACAGGGCACCGCCGTCTCAAGAACCGCTGAACAGGGCCCTTCAACTCAAGAACCACTGAACAGGGCCCTTCAAGACAAGCACCGCTGAACAGGGCACCGCCGTCTCAAGAACCGCTGAACAGGGCCCTTCAAGACAGGCACCGCTGAACAGGGCCCCGCCGTCTCAAGAACCGCTGAACAGGGCCCTTCAAGACAAGCACCGCTGAACAGGGCACCGCCGTCTCAAGAACCGCTGAACAGGGCCCTTCAAGACAAGCACCGCTGAACAGGGCCCCGCCGTCTCAAGAACCGCTGAACAGGGCCCTTCAAGACAAGCACCGCTGAACAGGGCACCGCCGTCTCAAGAACCGCTGAACAGGGCCCTTCAAGACAAGCACCGCTGAACAGGGCCCCGCCGTCTCAAGAACCGCTGAACAGGGCCCTTCAAGACAAGCACCGCTGAACAGGGCACCGCCGTCTCAAGAACCGCTGAACAGGGCCCTTCAACTCAAGCACCGCTCCGCTGGGCCCTTCCTCTCAAGCACTGCTCCGCTGGGCCCTTCCTCTCAAGCACCGCTCCGCTGGGCACCGCCGTCTCTGCACCGCTCCGGTGGGCACTTCCTCTCAAGCACCGCTCCGCTGGGCACTGCCGTCTCTGCACCGCTCCGCTGGGCCCTTCCTCTCAAGCACCGCTCCGCTGGGCCCTTCCTCTCAAGCACCGCCCCGCTGAGCCCTTCCACTCAAGCACCGCTCCGCTGGGCCCTTCAACTCAAGCACTGCTCCGCTGGGCCCTTCCTCTCAAGCCCCGCTCCGCTGGGCACTTCCTCTCAAGCACTGCTCCGCTGGGCCCTTCTTCTCAAGCACCGCTCCGCTGGGCACCGCCGTCTCTGCACCGCTCCGCTGGGCCCTTCAACTCAAGCACCGCTGACACATTGGCAGAAGGGGCAGGCCCGGATCCGTGTCGGACAGGGCTGCACGATACACTCTGGGCACCAAGACTCCTCCAGTACCGCTGGAATCTGTCATCCACTTGTGAGACTGTGGCTTTGCACTCCCCAGGATGGCACAGTGGGCAAACCACCCACTGAAAATACTTGTGAGACTGTGGCTTTGCACTCCCCAGGATTGAACAGTGGGCAAGCCACCCACTGTAGGGACTTGTGAGACTGTGGCTTTGCACTCCCCAGGATGGCACAGTGTGCAAGCCACCCACTGTAGGGACTTGAGAGACTGTGGCTTTGCACTCCCCAGGATGGCACAGTGGGCAAGCCACCCACTGTAGGGACTTGAGAGACTGTGGCTTTGCACTCCCCAGGATGGCACAGTGGGCAAGCCACCCACTGTAGGGACTTGTGAGACTGTGGCTTTGCACTCCCCAGGATTGAACAGTGGGCAAGCCACCCACTGTAGGGACTTGAGAGACTGTGGCTTTGCACTCCCCAGGATTGAACAGTGGCCATGGAGGCCCCTCGTGGATCTAGCGTCGTGGACTCATGTGGCTGAGGTGCCCCCCTTCCCTTCCCCCTGAGGTGCCTGTAGTTTTCCTATCTGATGCCCCTGCAGTGTTCTCTCCAATGGATTCGGGTCTCATGTGTGGGCTTTGCCCATGTGTTTAGGACCATTGGCCCACGTACAATGACAGAAAGCCAATTTTGAGGGGACAATTTACATATGTGTATATAGTTATGGGATGTTCGACTTACTTATTTACTTAGCCTTACAATATATTTGAATTCCAATTACATATTATTTTGTCTTTGCATTCTTCCGGGGGATTTGGGGGGTGTCACTCTGAGTTGTTGCTCTGCATTGGTGTGTAGGTAGTTGGGTGGGGGGGGGTGCGTATGTGTGTGCCCGTATTCTTTTCTCCTCCCCCCTCCCTTGTGTCGTAGGTGCAGTACTCACCGTTGTCTTCTGCGCCGGCGTTCGTGCTCCTGGTAGAGGAGCAGGTAGACAATTGCTGGTAGGATGTGTAGTTCTGGTTCCCTGCTGTCCAGATTCCTCGTGGAGTGTGTAGGGTGAGCATTTTCCCGTTCGTAGTCTGTTTCCGCCGTGTTTTTATCGGCGGGGCTCCCGCCCCGGAAAAGGTGGCGGATTGGTGAGTTGTAATAGGGTGGGCGGTACATTGTCTGCCGCCTGTCTGTTGGCGGTGACCGCCGCGCTGTTTGTTTGTCCCGCCGTGGCTGTCGGAGTGTTAAAGTGGCGGTCTGTGTTGGCGGTTCCCGCCAGGGTCAGAATTCCATTTTTTGCACCGCCTGCCTGTTTGCGGGTTGGCCGCCGCTTTAACACCGACCGCCAGGGTTGGAATGACCCCCATAATCTTCAAAGAGTTATTGCACTTTCAATGTGTGCTGCCAAATGCAACACCCATCAAAAGAGAAAAAATAGAGGGTACAAAAAAATATTTGTCCTTGTTGTCCCCTTCTAATGCCACCCTTGGTGTGTTTTTAGAATTTGGCACTGCCTCTGGTGTAATGGCCACAGCAACACCCATTGCACGCTCCTTCCACGCAAATTTCTGTATGTGAAGGGGCCATATTTACAAGGTAATTTGAAGCCACAAAATGTGTCTGAAGCCCACCTTGTATACACGGTGCCGGGCATAGCACCTCAGAGTCTCACAAAAAGTAAAGCTCAGGTGCCTCTTACGTATGCCCCATGACGTCACCATCTATTCTCCTTTGTTTTCTGTTCATTGGTCCAGAAAAAACATCTCTCATTTCATTCCACATCTCTGACTGACTCACACCAAACCCTGGATTAGCTAACAGGACACACAATACGACACTTAGCGGATGCATCGGGGTCTTCGAATCTTGCCACCTCTCCTATGGTGTATGGAGTTGGTTCACCTGTAAAACATGAATGGCAAACATTGCTTAGTGGAAATGCAAAGTTTCTGTAAATGGACAACATAGTTCAGTGTAAACTTATTAGGCTAAGTAAGGAAGTCATCCTAGTGGAAGATCAGTGAAACTGACAAACAACTATGATCACCCAATCACACATACTCTCAGATGAGGTAGACCCACATATCTACAAACCATCACTGTCCATGACACTCCTGTGGTGCATTTCAATGCACCATTTATACATGGCATTGTCATGCAGCTGTCTGTTAGCACAACACCTCCATGACCATATGGGACAGCTTGATCATGTATATTCCACCTGAGGGGCATGCTATGGTTGTTGCAGTGGCTGGCCCATTATCACAACCATAGCATTTCAGCCTGTATCAGATGTAGTATACATCTATATCATTATCATACCTAACTGATAAACTGCTACCCCTGGGTTGTGTGGGTATTCCAAGGTGTTGAGGAATGGCATTATAGATCCTTCAGTGAAGTAAGTGAAATGTGTGTGCCATCACAGGGCAGACACACTTTAAAAATTGCAATAGCAGTGGACTCATGTGAAGATAGTTGTACCTACCTGCAAATTGACTGAATTAAAACATGGATTTATTGCCAATGGGGTGTTCCCTGACTTTGTTGCCATGGTATAGCATTGTTAATCCAGTGAGGGATAAGTACATGGGCATAGGAATATGGCTCAACACAGACACACTTGCTCAGTGGTTAGAAGATGCATCTGGTGTTGCAGGTTAGTGAGTGATGTGCCAGTGATGGAGTTAAGGAGTGCAGCCCCATACTGTTAGTGAGGAGCAGCAGGCCAGCGGAACAGACTCAGCACATATGTATGGTCATGGAGATTGTATAGGCTATCTGTGATACACAATGCACAGGACAAATGGAACTGCCAGTAGCCTGGACCCCGTGCATGGTCAAGCTCCCTTACATTGCCTTGCATAATGACACCAAGAGGCTTATAGAAGTAAAGTGGTGCAGCACCAATTGCATCTATACTGTCTTTGTGGGCCTTAGTGCACCCCTAACTCACAGCCATGTCTGTGTGTAGTCAGACATAAGTCACAGCATGATGTTGGTGTGGTCCAGCATCATGTATTCATGTGAAGATCAATGATGCACTCAGCAGGAGATGCTACAGATCACAGAAACATCTGCTGAGTACATAGGGGCCCTTTTGATACATATATATGCCCACATTACATACCTTCTCCCTGCAGCTCTACAGAGTTCTTGGAATTCATACATAGGAAAATATGTTGTGACTCTGAGCATTATAGCTTGCCCTCCCTATTTTTTTACACACTCTTTAATGCCTGTTTTATGGCGAAGGCGTCATTCCTAGCAGTTCATTTAAAAGTTTAACTATGCATGCATCACTACACTTTAAGCCATTTATATGAAAAGTGGTGCAGAACCGTGTCAGTTTTAGTGCAGGCCCTAGTGCACTCCTAACAATCACCATGTGTGAGCTGTACTCAATAGACTGCGCACCATGGTGGTAGTTAGGGGGAATAGCATCAAAATGATTGCCAGTAGTCTGGCGCTTTGCAGGACTACATTTTTGTCGCTAGTCCTGCAATGCACCCAGAGGCCCATTGATCATAATGGGGGCATATTTTTAACACCTGCAAAGAGCAGACGTTAAGAAATCCGTCAAAAATAGGGTGCAGCAATCTTATTGAATCCTATGCACAATTTCAAGGGCTCCCTTTGCACCAGAACGCCCCCCTTGCATACATTGTGCCTAGCACAGCCATAATGTGTGGCAAGGCTTTACATAGTGGTGCAATGCATGCATTGCGCCACTTTGTAAAGACAACGCAGTGAAAATGGCATGTTTGCACTGCCTTACCGTCAAACAAATTACACTATGGCAGCACAAAGTTTGCGCTAGGGGCTCTTCAATATGCCCCTTTATGATGGTTATGCAGGGTTCATCATACATGTGTGCTGCATTGGCTGAAATGTTGTATATTTGAAATGCAGCCCTCTAGTGGTGCAGAGACTCTTGATACAGTTTGCATACAACATGTTCACAACCATTACATGCAGCACTCAGACTTATCTGCAACTGTCATTCAAATGCTAAATGCAGGCTATTGTATGGCAATGGAAGACTTCCCAACATTTCCGCCGATTTCAATGCCCAAATGGTCCAGCAGATCCTGCTCCCTTGCTACCAGATCTGCCCACCAATGCTTCAACTGGTGCTTGTTGGGTCCCATCTTGAATAAACGTGTGAGGTGGTGGAGCACCTTGCCCCACCACAGCTTCCTTGCCGCGGTGGCGTAGCGGAGGATCACTCGGCCACCCAGTTGCGGCTTCAGAGGCAAGTAGTGGGCCACCAACAAGATGAACAACCCCAGGTCATCAGCAGACATTCTTTCCATCCTACCCTCTCCAGGCATTTCCAATGGGTAAAGGACTTCCCCAAACTACCCCAACAACTAAACTACCCAAGACAAACACCCCACAATACAATGACAAAAACAGTACACTTTCTATACAAAATACAAGTAAATAGACAATGTAGACACCAAAAACACAGGACACAGCACAAGGGACACAACAAAACCTCCAAACACACCACAAATCCACCAGCACCTCCAAAACACAACCATGCACCCTCACAGGGGAACAGACTGTGAAGTGAAAATTAAACTACACTCACTGTACCATGCTTGCAGGCAGGATGTCCTGGTACATCATTTCCTGGGCGTGTGCATCACGTTTTTTGCATCATGTGGGGTTTTTATGCATGAGAGTCATGCGTCGTTTTCCTCAGCTCCAGGCGTGAAAATGTCTGGGGATGTGCGATAGACTTCTAGGCACTGGGCGTATTTTTACATTGGGAATTGCAAGGCTTATCCGTATGTGTGCAAAAAATAGACGCATGACGGTCATGCATCAATTTTTCTGCATGGTGCACTGAGAGTAATTGTAATGTTGAATTGCCGCTCAGAGTCCAGGCTTCATTTTCTTCATGTTGCAGTGTGGCCTCGATGCATTTGCGTAAGTTTTTTACGCATATCAGAATTGCATTATTTTTTGCAATGTAGGCCTTGAATGTACCCTGATTCAATTAACATGTTACATGGGCTGTGCTACAATGTGGTATATGTGTTTTGGCTACATGTGCAATCTATGCAGTAATGTCATTACGGTGTAATTGGTATGTTCAATCAATACGTGTATTCATGAGTCAGCTGCAGGCGCTCACTCATACTTTGTGCATATGGGCATGTGTACTTACACTGTGTCCACATAAATGCTGGCACATGTGTGCTATGTGTGTACATATGTGCATGAATAGAAAGTAGTAGGTGGACTACATAGTTATGTCTGAGGCAATATATGTATACATACCTACAAACGAATATGTATTTAGGGCCTGTCTCAAGCACATGCTAAGGTATGTGTTAGCCATTACATTTTGTACTTAGAGAATGCAGTGGACTCGGACTGCATTGACATCATGTATCCCCTGTCAAGTTAAGTGTGCATGTGTGTCAACTCACTTGTTAATTATCGTATTTACTTGTTGTAGGTCAGCTACACATGTGCCATGTGGTTTCCTATGCACTATAGTTGCTGCAGATGTTATGAACATGTGTGTTGGTGAACTATGCTATATGCCATGTCTGTATAGATATGTGTTGTGTCATTTGTGCAACACATCACAACATTGCTGTGTCAAGGGGATGTGCAAGCTCACCCTGATATCTTCCTGCATAGACAGAAGCTGGCTTTTTACTATTGCCTGTGTAGTCAGATCACTGGCACCTATGTTTCTTTATGTCACAACACAAATTATGAGAATGTTTTGACTCTCACAGGCTTTGTGATACCTATGCCATAATTTGTGTGCTAGGTTAGCTTTTGTACTGAATCCATACATATTACCATGCCTGGCCCAATATGGTGATACATGTGTGCAGATATCTTTGTTATATGTGTGCCTGCCTCCAAATGGACACTCTGATTTGTCAACATCATGTTAGTCAGGCCTTCTCATCTTCATCACTGTGTGAGTTTATATGGCAACACAAACCCATGGTTGCATGTGAAGGTGCAGGTTAATGGTGCTCCACTTCACTCTGCCCCTGCGCACATGCATCAAGCATCTAACATTTTAATACATTGATGTAGTCAGAGCAGTGGTGCGTGCGTTTATTGAGCTGGGATCTCTACCATTTATGATAGCTAATTTACAGCCTTTGCACACTCACTAGTAGATGGAGACATGCACAAATTTGGTCATACAGACTTGGATGTTATGATTTCCAATGCAGTACTTGATGCCAGCCTTCCCTACTCAGATACAGAGGTCGTGTGCTTGCACATGAAGGACGTTTATACATTTTTGGAATCCAAAGTTGTGTCCATGTTCAGCTTGCTTGGGGTTGTATAACTGTTGTGATGTCAAGGTTGGACAAATGACATGGTACAGATGATGTTGTATGCAACTGTCTCCTGTTCTGGTACCATGGAAAGGCCAAATACCATGGTATGCTAGTGGCAAACATGTCTGGGTCATGTACGAACGTGGCCACCCTCTCTGTACATCTGTTAAAGTTTGACATGTAGACATTGATGTCTTACAGTGTCTGTTTTGAAGTAAATCTGTTTATTATCTTTTTTTTCAGCCATTACTGGTAAGGTATGTATTGTGTCCTCCATTGCTCCCCGTCTTTTGTCTGCTAGCACTTTGTACACATCTTCTACAGCAACATTGTCTGGTGATATAGGGACATGATCCAACATGTGACTTGTGTAATGTGGAAATATTACCTTCTCCTACAACTGTCACCTTGGTAGTTAATGTCCCATTGTCAATATTAGTGAGATGTAATGAATGCCAGGCACACATGACATTACACATGCCACAGCACCCCAAGAGACATGGCATGTTGTATTTGCAATTATCTCTGGGTATCTCAGAGCTGTCCATCCACATCCTCCTTTGAACATGGCAATGCAATTCTCCCTGCATGCCACAACCTAGCAATGACTTTTACCATGACTAAATGATGTTGAGGTGTGACATAATCTTAGTGCCGTATTTATCCTTTGCCAGATGTTACAGATATGGCTTTGTCTACTCCCACTCAGTGTGATGTAGGGTCTCTGACAGTATAGAACGATGCTTCACATGTTAGTGCCACACCTGATTGTGATATTGGAGGCCAAACCATGTAAAAGCTACTTTGTAACATTTGGTACCATGCAATATATCTGTCATGTAAGTGACAATTAGTGTTTTGTATACCTATCAATTTAATTCAATTACGTAATTTCTAAAGCGCGCTACTCACCCGTCTGGGTCTCAGGGTGGTGGGTGGAGGGGGAGCTACTGGTCGAATAGCCATGTTTTGAGGCGTTTCCTGAAAGTCAGGAGGTCCTGGGTCTGGCGTAGGTGGAGCGGTAGGGAGTTCCAGGTCTTGGCGGCGAGGTGAGAGAAGGATCTTCCTCCGGCGGTCGTACGGCGAATGTGGGGGACGGAGGCGAGGGCGAGGCTGGAGGAGCGGAGCTGGCAGACGGGAGTGTGGAAGGTGAGTCTGTCGTTGAGGTAGGCCGGACCTGTGTTGTGGAGGGCTTTGTGTGCGTGGGTGAGTAGGTTGAAGGTAATCCTCTTCGATACAGGTAGCCAGTGTAGGTCTCTGAGGTGGGCAGAGATGTGGTCGCGGCGTGGGACGTCGAGGATGAGTTGGGCGGAGGCGTTTTGGATACGTTGCATTTTCGTTTGTAGTTTGCCCGTGGTTCCTGCATAGAGTGTGTTGCTGTAGTCCAGTCGGCTGCTGACCAGGGCGTGAGTGACTATCTTTCTGGTTTTGACGGGAATCCACTTGAAAATCTTGCGGAGCATGCAAAGGGTGTTGTAGCAGGAAGAGGAGACTGCATTGACCTGCTGAGTCATGCTGAGTGCTGAGTCCAAGATGATTCCCAGGTTTCGTACTTGGGTGGTGGGTGTGGGTGCAGCTCTTAGGGAGGTAGGCCACCAGGAATCATTCCAAGCGGAGGGGTTGCTGCTGAAGATGAGGATCTCTGTTTTGTCTGTGTTTAACTTGAGGCGGCTTGATTACAACCAGTTGGCGATGGCGTGAAGTCCATTGTGGAGGTTGTTTCTTGCGGTTGTAGGGTCTTTCGTGAGGGAGATGATCAGCAGGGTGTCGTCTGCGTAGGATACTACGTTGATGTGGTGGGATCGTGCGATGTTGGCGAGTGAAACCATGTAAACGCTGAAAAGTGTTGGGCTGAGGGAGGATCCCTGGGGGACGCCACAGATGCTTTTGGAGGATTCGGACAGGTAAGGGGAAAGGCGGACTCTCTGGGTTCTGCCGGGGAGGAATGAAGAGATCCATTCGAGGGCCTTGTCGCGGATCCCGGCGTTGTGGAGGCGTGTTCGAAGGGTGTGGTGGGAAACGGTGTCGAAGGCTGCGTAGAGGTCCAGGAGGATGAGCGCTGCGGTTTCGCCTTTGTCGAGCATGGTCATGATGTCTTCTATAGCAGCAATGAGTGCGGTCTCAGTGCTGTGGTTCTTGCGAAATCTGGATTGGGAGGTATTGAGCGCTTTGCTGTCCTCCAGGAAGCGGGATAGTTGGCTGTTCACGATTTTCTCAATGACCTTCGCTTGGAAGGGGAGGAGGGAGATGGGCTGGTAGTTTTTGGGGTCATCTGGGTCCGCCTTGGGTTTCTTCAACAGGGTGTTGACGTCGGCGTGTTTCCAGCTCTCCGGGAAGGTGGCTGTCTCGAAGGAGTTGTTGATGATGGCGCGGAGATGGGGGGCGATGATGTCGTTGGCTTTGTTGAAGATCTGGTGTGGGCAGGGGTACGAGGGGGAGCCGGAGTGGATGGGGGCCATGGTGTTGATGGTGTCTTCACTGTTGATGTGGGTCCAGGCACATAGAGGGTTAACATTGCTTGGTGCTTTGGGTTCGTGGCTGTCTGTGGTTGGCTGGTGGGTCTGGGGTTTGAAGCTGTTTTGGATGTCTTCGATCTTTCGACGGAAGTAAGTGGCGAGGGAGTTGCAGAGCTCCTGTGATGGCGGGGGTTCGTAGGAGCAGGGCCTGGGGTTGGAGAGTTCTTTGATGATGCCGAAGAGCTCTCTGTAGTTGTGAGCGTTGGTGTATATGTGGCTTTTGTAGTAGGTTCTTTTGGTGGTGCGGATCAGCTGGTGATGTTTGTGGATGGCAGTCTTGAGGGCAATGTGGTTGGATTCAGTAGGTACAAGGTGCCAGGTCTTCTCCATTCTTTGGCATTCCCGTTTGGAGGCCTGTAGGTCGGGGTGAACCAGCTGGCCTTGGATCTGTGGTGGATGTCCAAGGGTTGTTTGAGTGGCGCAAGGGTGTTGGCGCAGTCATCTATCCATTGATGCAGGTTGGTGGCGGCTGAGTTGGGGTCCCGGGTCCTAGGAGGAGGTGTCTGGGCGAGGGTGGAGATTAGCTGTTCTGTCGAGATTCTGTTCAAATTGCGGCGGGGGGGTTGAGTGGTGAGGTGGTGAGTGACCGGCTTCTGGAAAGAGAAATAGTGCAGCAATGGTCGGTCGGTGGTGTGACTGAAGGAGACGTGGTTGCTGGCTGAGAAGATGGGGTCGTGTGTGTGTCCTGCGGTGTGGGTGGGCGACGTGACAAGTTACTTGAGGCCGAGGTTGGCGAGGTTGGGGAGTAGGTTGGTGGTGTTGATATTGTTATTGTTTTCTAGGTGGAAATTCAGGTCGCCGATTAGGATGTAGTCAGTTGAGGCGAGGGCTTGGGCGCTGATGATGTTGGCGATGTCATCACAGAAGTGAGGATGGTCTGTAGACCAGTGTTCCTCTGAGGGTGGTGTTGGCGTTGGCGTGGATTTTGAAATGGAGGTGCTCAGCAGAGTTGATGGTGTCGTGGGAGCTGGTGGAGACTCTGATGGTGCTTTTGTTGACTATGGCGATTCCTCCTCCTGGTTTGTTGGTGCGGTCTCTTCTAGTGATCTTGTAGCCTTCAGGTATGGCTATGGCTATGTCTGGTTCCGAGGCCGAATTCATCCGGGTTTCGGTGAGAAATGCGACGTCAGGTGATGATGAGGTCAGTAGGTTCCAGAGTTCGATTGCGTGCTTGTGGACGGAGCGGGTGTTGAGCAGAATGCAGCTGAGGTGGTTGTCTGCGGCTCTGTATAGGAGGTTAGTGGTTAGGGTGTAGGTGAAGATGCAGGCTCTGCAGGAGAAGGGTTCTTTGGTGTGCTTCGGAGTGGACTGGAAGCAGATGGAGGAGCATCCTGGATTGAGGGCATGGAGGTCATTGGCTGTGTATCGGTGGTTGGTAGTGCGAGGGGCGCGTGGGCCAGGGGGACTGGCGCTGAGCACAGCCTGGGCGCGGATGGGCGCAGATGGGCTTGCCTTAGGCGTGCCTTCGGTGCACCAGTGGCGTGTCCGCGCCGCGGCTGCCATATGAGGGGAGGTGGGTGGGAGTGGCAGCAGGGAGGAGGGAAGGGTACAGTGAATGGGAGAGCAGGGGGTGGGGCCGCAGGGACGCAGCGGCTGGAAAAAGAGAACTGAAGTGGAGGGAGGGGAGCGGGGGCATGGGAGCCGCAGCGGTAGCGGGTAGCGGGAAAAGAAGAAAAAATAGAATCCAAAACACGGGCACCAGGAGCAGAGGCAGCGGTGCAGGGGAGCGACCTGCCTGAAGCAGGGTCAAGGGTCGCTCCTATGTGCTGTGTTATGTTGTTATACAGAGCATACTATGCAGACATGCAGATACAGGTAAAAAATTGTGGATAATGGCTTACCCTTTGCTACCTAGGATGGACATGTATCTTCATATATTTATCAGTAATGGCAATAGGCATGTGTTTAGAAAGCCAATTTGTGTGACAGGTGTGCATCCAACATAGATAGAGAGTGTTATACACTCTGCCTACATTCCAGCCAGACTATCATTTGGCTGATGCATTCCCCATTTAAAATTCATAGATCCATACAATCTGTTATATTTAACCCTCCCTTGATACACATGTACCGTGCAGGAAAAGCTACAATCAAACAGAGTAGTGACAGTGTTCAGTTCTAACATTCCTTAACCTCCATTTCTTGGCAGCCCCTACCTTATGTGTGGCCCCCTATGTTTGTACCATACTTGTAGCTTTTTTGTTTCTGACAAGCTCCCTGAGGTTAGAGTCACATTCCAATGGTATACATATTGGACAATGAGTAGACCAAGGAGAATGTGGCTAAACAAATATTTATTAGAGGTATTTACAAAGTTTTTTTTGGTTGCTAGGTATAAAAGTTCTCAACAGTGGTCAGTCTCCTGGGAACTCCTGCTGCTGTTTAGTTGTTCCCCCTCAAGGTTCTCAGCCCCATCATTCTCCCCTCCTCATTGTGGACATCAACTTGTCCATCCCAGGGGTACATGTTTTTTAACACAAATGTTGTGCAGCATAGCACATGCCAGTATTATCTTGCATACCAGCGGGAAGCATACAGGAGGCTTCCTCCTGTCAAGTCCAAGCACCTGAACCTGGATTTGAGAAGGCCAAATGTCCTCTCCACCACATTGCATGTTTTTCTGTGTCCTTCATTGTAGGCACACTGTTCATTGGCTGATGGCTTTGCAAATGGTGTCACGACCCATAACTGAATGCTATAGTCTTGACCAGCTGCAAAGATAAGAGGGTAAAATTGTAGTAAAGACTTGAGCAGGATTTATAATATACCATGGCAGTAGTTAGTTGCAGTTTGAGTGGTGAATCAGAGGTGATTGTGGTATTGTGTATGTTCCTGGTCTTGTGATATGGTTTAATTTGACTGTGTTGATGTACATGACAACCTTGGGTACTGACTCAAGGCCCTGTACATGACCATCTGGATTCCAATACGTATGCTCATCATGTATGTAACATGTTTTGTGTAATCCAAATGAGTTGCAGTGTCCTAATGTTAGATGGAGGCTACCACCTCCTTGCAGCACAATGGTGTCAGATGTGGAGCCAGTATTGTAGCCCTACAAAGCCAGACTATTCATCAGTGTTACCATGTGGCATTACGCATGCAGTGCAACACTTAGTGGGCCTTAGTGGCAGATGAGGGTTGTGTCAGCCATGTTGGCCCTCATTACAAACAAGCGGTCTTAAGACCGCCAGACTCGCAGTGGCAGTTGGACCGTCGCGGTTATGTCGGTATGACAGCCACATTATGACCGTGGTAGAGCCACCACGGTTGGACCACCATCACAGCCAGGTTGCTCCCAGCCAGCAGCCTGGCAATCCTGGCGGTCTTAATCCGCACCCTCCACATTACGTCTCCCCAATCCGCCAGCCTTTGCATGATGGTTCCACTGCCATGCAAAGGCTGGCAGAATGGGGGCGTTGGGGGCCCCTGCACTGGCCATGCACTTGGCATGGGCAGTGCAGGGGCCCCCATGGACAGCTCTGTCACACTTTCCACTGCCCAAATTACAGGCAGTGAAAAGCGCAACAGGTGCTGCTGTACCTGCCGCAACGCCACATTGCAGCTGGCTCAATCACAAGCGTGCTGCAATGTTAAGGTCCTCTTCCCAGCTGGGCCAAAGGGTGGAAATGTTCTTTCCACCAGCCAGCCCAGCAGTGAACTCCTAACAGGGCCAGCGGTGTTTAGACCGCAATGGCGGTCTAACAGCGGTTTGAGTTTGCCGGGCGGCCTCCACCGCCTGCCAAACTCATAATGAGGGCCCAAGTGTCCATATTAGTATGATGATCACATTTGGTACAGGTGAATGTCCTAGGTTCTGCAAAATTGGATTTTAAGCCAGACTTACTACACATGCACAGTGTAGATTTTGGGAGGGAGCCCAGCTAATTTTCTGAAGTGTCACTTATTACAGTGCATGTATGGCCAGTCATGTCCTCCATACTTCTACAGGGGCCTACTATGGCATCCATGTTCATAACAGTTTAGCAGTGACTCAGCACCACGGTGAACAATAGTCTACAGAACAGAGATGATGGTGTTAGGGGGCGCTAAGTGAAGCATGTGAGGTGTCAGTAAAGTAGTTGTGACACCACTTCTCATGATTCTGCCCCATAGTCTTTAATGGCAGATATGTTAGTCTTCCTATGTGTGCAATACAATGCATGAGACAGATGAATGTGCAGACTACAGGTATGCCAGGTATGTGTAGATGAGATGTAGTTGTTGGCACCACTTGGGTGGCATTTGATGTAGATTGTGCCAGAGTCTTGCACACCATGAATGAGGTGAGGCTGTGCCTAGGTGTGACTTTCTTTACATGGTCATGCCATACGTCATTGGCATAGCAGAGCTATTGTTAGGTTGGTCTAATGTGTGTGAAGTATATTTAATAGTCAACCAGTGGACACTTGTAGTGGTTTGTGGTATTCTTCTGTATGCAAAGGAGACATAACTCCATCTGTCATTCATGTGGTGTGGCTGTCAGGTTGTGGCTGTGTTAGGTACATGTGGGTGTCTGCGTTTGTAATGTGCAATCATTGTGGAGTTCCTCGGCATGTTGCATATGCGTTGTTGCCAATGCATCTGTGGCCCAATGCGCATGTTTATTTGTTGTGGTATGTATATTGTTTGTCCTACAGGGTTGGTGTGTTATGTGTGTTTTGATTGGTTGGTTGACTTACCAACAAGAAGGCCATTGCCATATTGTCCATCCTGGAACCACTCGTTGATGGTGGAGCGCCAGAATATGAAAGTATCATGGATGCTACTGGGATACTTGGCTAAGATGTTTGTGAAGAGCCCACGGTGGTCCACAATGACCTGCATATTAATTGACTGGGTGTGCTTGCGGTTCCTGTAGAGATGTCTGTGTCAGCAGGTGGCACCAGTTGTACATGGGTGCAGTCCATTGCACCAGGCACATGTAGGAATCCAGCAATTAGATAGAAACCTCGCTTGGTCTCCTGCTGCAGTTGCTGGGTGTTTGGGAAGCAGATGTGTTGGGGTGTGAGGCAGATGAAGGCATCTAGGACCTTAGGCAGAAAGACTGATCTTGAATGCAGGGAGACAGCAGGCACTAATGCCCCTGTTGTCTGAAAGGATCCAGACGCCAGCATGTGCACAACAGTGAGGAGCTTTGTGATAGGTGGTATGTTCTCGGGAGTTTGCAGCCTGGCTGTGATGTCTGGAGCAATGTGGTTCAGTAGGCGTACAATGGACTCCCGGTTGAGACTGTAAGTCCGGAGGATGTCTTGCTCCCTGAGGCCCAGGAGAGTTGTCCTCTGCCAAAATATCCTCTCCTGCCTTCTGTGTTGCCTTTGTGGGTCCTGTGGTAGTGTTTGGGGTTGCTGTACTGGTGGTGGAGGGAGCTGCTGTCATTGCAGACGTCTGCGGCGTGTACCGAGCTGGAGCAGTATGACTTCCATGATGTCCTGGAGGTAGCAAACGTTCCTTCTGTGAGTTTTCCTTAAGTAGTAGTCAGACCCAGGAGTTACAATTTGATGCAAAATGGAGTTAATGTCATTTTTTGGGTCCGCTTCCTAGGTGTGCATTGTTTTTGCTTCAGAAGATAAATATGGCGCTATGGGTATAGCGTCACTTTTTGGATGGGAGCGCTTATCTTGCATCTCATTGACACAAGGTGGGTTTATGCATCCAAGTAATGGTGCAAATTCCATTATTTTGACGCTAGACGTGTCTATATAATTATGGAGTTAAGTTTGCACTGCATTTGCGTTAAAAAAATGATTCAATTGTGGCACAAACAAAGTATAAATGTGCCCCTTCATGTGGGGTCCCAGACTAAATTAAAATCCTCTCCCACCAAGATATCACCAGCGGCTCCGCTTAACTTTTCACAAAGAATATTGTGGATGTAGGTGTCCTGCCCAGTGTTTGGAGAGTATATATTCAAGAGTGTGAGCTTCTGTTGTTTCATGGAGAGGTTCAGGGTAAGATAGCAATTGCCGGGCCATGTGCCACCTTAGCTATATGAGGTCAAAAAGGCACCTTTCAGAGAATTCCTATCCCTGCCATTTTAGTATCTGTGTAGGCCCATTGGTGGACAGGGTAGTGTGGGTATGCCAGGAGGATTCTATTTACTCCCCAGAGATGGGTCTCTTGCAAGAAAATAAGGTCAGGATTGTGCAGAAGTATATACTCCCAAACCTGTTTGCATTTGTTAGGGGAATCTAGGCCTCATATGTTGACGGAAAGCAGTTTGGCTCCCTGGAGGAGAGATGTCATAGTGTATGTCGGAGGGGGGAAGGCTAATAGCGGAGCGAGGGGCAGCAGTGTCAGGACCAGTAGGAATGTTTGTTTCCCTCTGAGATCAGTGGTAAGGAACCCACATCCCTCCAGAGGAGTGACCCTCAGGGAAGATTGTGTGGGGGCAGGACATGATGCCAAGGAAGTAATGAATCAGATGTTGGAACTCATTGGGGCTCTCCGAACCTCAAGTCAGGGCCTTTGTAGAAAAGTTAAGGTCAGGGACGCAGGGAGACAAGTGTCAGATCTTTCAGACCTCCCCGCAGACCCACAGGGCACAGATCAGGGGGAGCCATCCTCTGAAGCGATGGGGAGGGTGAGCAGTCCAAGTTTCAGAAATGTTAAATAAGGTCATGTTTTGCTTCCTACTGTAATGCCGCTGCCTCATAAGATTTCTTCCAACTGGGGCCTGCCGTTTCCCAAGAGGGTTTCAAAGGTTTTCTAGACAAGCTACTCTCTTTATCAGAGGGATCGTCAGACCCTGGATCAGTGAGGTTGAGAAGTTTTCGTGCCTCTGTGAGGGACCTCAAGTATTGCTTTGTCCCTTCCTTTTAAAAAATTAGCGCAAACGTGTGACCCCATTGGTATCGGATGCCCAGGCTATGTAAATGATCAGTGATGGACTTAAACTCTCTTCGACGACAAAGAGTGAGGGGGATAGATCCTGATACAGTTGGAAAGTGTATCTCTGACACGTCAGGTTAGACAATTTGCGTGCTGCAGTGTGTCACTTCTGTATCAGTGAAGTAATGGACCCTTGTGAAGTTGCCAGGTGGGGAGTTGGGTCCACTGGGAGCGTGTGATGCTTTGTGGACCTGGTCGAGAGCAGGCATCTAGGCCTCAGGGTTACCTTCGATAGAGTGTAAGAGGGCCACTGTGAAAGCCACTATGTCCATCTCCTCTGTCCCCTTTGGGATTTCTTGAATGTGAAGATTGTTGTGACAACTCTGGTTTTCTAAATCTTCCTGCTTGGATTGCAGTTTTATATTCTGTAGCTCCAAAGCATTCACTTGTCGCCATACAGCTCCTGGTCATCCAACTTGGCATCGACCATGCCCTCAAGATCTTCCACACAGTCCCCGATCTCCGTGACTTCTTGATGTACATCTTTAATACAAGATTTAAGGTCATCCTTGAGTGATCATATTTCAGGGCGTATTTCCTGGAGGAAGTGCGACAAGACGTCCTGTGTAATAGTCACCAGGGTTGGAGGGTCATTTCAGGATTCCAAGGGCCCATCAGATTTCTCTTCGTCCATCTTTGCAGGCTTGTGCCATAGGGAGGAGATAAGGATCTCCTTGGTGGACTTGTTAGGGGCTTAATGCTGCAATGAAGTCAAGGGGAGCGGCTAAGCAGTCGCCCACCAAATCTGCCGGGCAATACTGACTGTAGGCCCCTGATGAATAGTTCCCCCACAGAGGGGTCCATGGCATGCAATATGGCAAGTAGTTGTCAAAGTAGGTGCTGTGTAGAAGACTGAGTCCAAGTATAATGTGAAGTATCACCCTTTTCTAGGGCATGTGTAGTCTCAGATCCACAGGAATGCATCATAGATTCAGGAGGGGGAAGTTGACAGGGGGCTCACTTAAGATTCCCATCAAGACCGGAAGTCCGCAGCAGATATATTAAGCTCTAAGGCTGTGGTGGTGTTTGGGGTTGCTGTAGTGGTGGTGGAAGGAGCTGCTGTTATTGTGGACATCTGCGGCGTGTACCGAGCTGGAACAGTACGACTTCCATGTTGTCCTGGAGGTAGCAAATGTTCCTTCTGTGAGTTTTCCTTAAGTAGTAGTCAGACCCAGGGGTTAAAATTTGATGCAAAATGGAGTTAATGTCATTTTTTGGGTCCGCTTCCTAGGTTTGCATCGTTTTTGCTTCAGGAGATAAATATGGCGCTTTGGGTATAGCGTCACTTTTTGGATGGGAGCGCCTATCTTGCATCTCATTGACACAAGGTGGGTTTATGCATCCAAGTAATGGTGCAAACTCCATTATTTTGACGCTAGATGTGTCTATATAATTATGGAGTTAAGATTGCGCCGCATTTGCGTAAAAAAATTATTCAAATGTGGCATAAACAAAGTATAAATATGCCCCTTCGTGTGGGGTCCCAGACTAAATTAAAATCCTCTCCCACCAAGATATCACCCGCGGCTCCGCTTAACTTTTCACTAAGAATATTGTTGATGTAGGTGTCCTGCCCAGTGTTTGGAGAGTATATATTCAAGAGTGTGAGCTTCTGTTGTTTCATGGAGAGGTTCAGGGTAAGATAGCAATTTTCCAGGGCCATGTGCCACATTGGTTATATGAGGTCGAAAAGGCACCTTACAGAGAATGCCTATCCCGGCCATTTTAGTATCCATGTAGGCCCATTGATGGACAGGGTAGTGTGGGTATGCAATGAGAATTCTATTGACTCCCCAGAGATGGGTCTCTTGCAAGAAAATAAGGTCAGGATTTTGCATAAGTATATATCCCCAAACCTGTTTGCATTTGTTAGGGGAATCCAGGCCTCATATGTTGATGGAAAGCAGTTTGGCTCCCTGGAGAAGAGATGTCATAGTGTATGTCGGAGGCGGGAAGGCTCATATCGGAGCGAGGGGCAGCAGTTAGGTTCTGAATTCACTCGTACAAACTATAGAAGTTCAGCAGTTATAGCTAGAGTACTTTCAAGTAACTATAACTCACGCCCTAAGGTAACTATAACTCGCGCCCTTGCCATGCAGTTTTCTTATCAATAATGTTATTGCAAATGTTGCAGTGACATCAAAGATGTCATACAAGAGCTCACCAATGACATAATATGTGGAGTAGTTAGCTGTGCATGGGGAAGGCGCGAGTTACAGTTACCTTAGGGCGCAAGTTATAATTAATTGAAAGAACTAACTATAACTGATGAATTTCTATGGTTTGTACAAGTAAACCTAACTATGACGTCCCTCTTACCTTTCAGTAAATTTCTATGTTTTTTTAAACTTAAGGTAATTTTAATTACTACACATTATTCCAACCCCTGAGGGTTGGTTGCAAGACCTGGCCTTGCAGCCAGGCCTTGCAGGCAAGCCCTTATAACCAGCCAACCCTGCACCACGAATGGCCTTTGGCTGTGCGCAGCGCAGGTCACTACAGGGCCTGTCTCTGTCCATTGATGTGTGTGTGAGTGGGTATGTGAGTGTCTGAGTGGGTCTGAAAGTGGGTGTGTGAGTCTATGAGTGGGTCTGAGTGGGTGCATGAGTGTCTGAGTGGGTGTGTGAGTGGGCGCATGAGCCTCTGAGAGCTTGTATGATTGAATGAATTAGTGTATGAGTGAGTCTGCAGTTTTTCTTTCAAATGTTTCCATAATCGCAAATATTTTGCAAATAAATCAAGGACATTTGCAAAAATTTGCGAATTTTCATGAATATCGCACACTGTGTTGCAAAATTATATGAAACCTATAATTTGCCCCTGAAACACACCTATATCACACCCCTGGGGTTAGGGTACCTTCATCCCGACCCCTTAAGCCACATTCAATTTCAATTTTCACCCCCGGGGGACTGTGTTCCATGAAATAAAATGGCAGTAGCAGCTTTCTAGTCAGGTTGCGGTCAGCCAATTGCATTTCTTTTTTTCGCACACATATTTGTGAACATTCATGAATTTGGTAATTAATCGCTGCCAGAGATATACAAATGTACTTGCCCTTAAATATCTACTGAACTAATGAATGAATTTACAGCAAATAACAAAAAGCACAATCTGCTCCCAGCAGCTAGCTTTTTGCCAAATTTGATGCAATTCTGTCCAGTGGTTCGGGCCGTAGACGTGTTGACAGGTTCTATGGGAATTAACATTAGAAATGCAGTGTTTTTTCAAAGCTCCATTTTTCCTCAGCCCCTGCTTGACAGATCACCCCGAAACTTCCTGTGCGCAACAAGAATGACTGGCCCACTTTTTTTCAGAACATCTCTTGAAGATTTGTGTAAAGGTGCCAAAGATATAGGCAAGTCAAAAAACGCTTTCTTTATGGAAACTTGGTCCTAACTATAACTAGCTGGAGTTCAAACTTTTGTGTTTGGGTGAACTGGACAACACTGTTTTTTTTTTTTTTTTAGCTATACGGGAACCCTGCAACATGCACTGTCCCCATGGGGTGGATGTGGCCAGGCAGCATTGGGGGGTGTATATATATATATATATATATATATATATATATAAATGTATAGATAGATAGATAGATAGATAGATAGATAGATAGATAGATAGATAGATAGATAGATAGATAGGTAGATAGATAGACATGTTAACCCCTTCGCTGCCAGGCCTTTTCCCCCTCCTGTGCCGAGCCTTTTTTTGGCTATTTGGGGCAGTTCGCGCTTAGGCCCTCATAACTTTTTGTTCACATAAGCTACCCACGCCAAATTTGCGTCCTTTTTTTCCAACATCCTAGGGATTCTAGAGATACCCAGACTTTGTGGGTTCCCCAGAAGGAGGCTAAGAAATTAGCCAAAACACAGTGAAATTTTTTTTTTTTTTTTTTAAATGGGTAAAAGGGGCTACAGAAGAAGGCTTGTGTTTTTTCCCCTGAAAATGACATCAACAAAGGGTTTGCGGTGCTAAAATCACCAGCTTCCCAGCTTTCAGGAACAGGCAGACTTGAATCAGAAAACCCAATTTTTCAACACAATTTTGGCATTTTACTGGGACATACCCCATTTTTACGATTTTTTGTGCTTTCAGCCTCCTTCCAGTCAGTGACAGAAATGGGCATGAAACCAATGCTGGATCCCAGAAACCACAACATTTCTGAAAAGTAGACAAAATTCTGAATTCAGCAAGGGGTAATTTGTGTAGATCCTACAAGGGTTTCCTACAGAAAATAACAACTGAAAGAAATATATATTGAAATTGAGATGAAAAAATCTGCAATTTTTCTCTACGTTTTACTCTGTAACTTTTTCCTGCAATGTCAGATTTTTTAAAGCAATATACCGTTACGTCTGCTGGACTCTTCTGGTTGCGGGGATATATAGGGCTTGTAGGTTCATCAAGAACTCTAGGTACCCAGAGCCAATAAATGACCTGCACCCTGCAGTGGGCTTTCATTCTATACCGGGTATACAGCAATTAATTTGCTGAAATATAAAGAGTAAAAATAGCTATCAAGAAAACCTTTGTATTTCCAAAATGGGCCCAAGATAAGGTGTTGAGGAGCAGTGGTTATGTGCACATCTCTGAATTCCCGGGTGCCCATACTAGAATGTGAATTACAGGGTATTTCTCAAATAGACGTCTTTTTTACACACTCTTATATTTGGAAGGAAAACATTTAGAGAAAGACAAGGGGCAATAACACTTGTTTTGCTATTCTATGTTCCCCCAAGTCTCCCGATAAAAATGATACCTCACTTGTGTGGGTAGGCCTAGCGCCCCCGACAGGAAATGCCCCAAAACACAACGTGGACACATCCCATTTTTTGACAGAAAACAGAGGTGTTTTTTGCCAAGTGCCTAGCTGTAGATTTTGGCCCCTAGCTCAGCCGGCACCTAGGGAAACCTACCAAACCTGTGCATTTTTTAAAACTAGTGACCTAGGGGAATCCAAAATGGGGTGACTTGTGGGGCTTTGACCAGGTTCTGTTACCCAGAATCCTTTGCAAACCTCAAAATTTGGCTAAAAAAACACATTTTCCTCACATTTTGGTGACAGAAAATTCTGGAATCAGAGAGGAGCCACAAATTTCCTTCCACATAGCGTTCCCCCAAGTCTCCCGATAAAAATGATATCTCACTTGTGTGGGTAGGCCTAGCGCCCGCGACAGGAGATGCCCCAAAACGCAACGTGGCACATCACATTTTTTTAAAGAAAACAGAGGTGTTTTTTGCAAAGTGCCTACCTGTAGATTTTGGCCTCTAGCTCAGCGGGCACCTAGGGAAACCTACCAAACCTGTGCATTTTTAAAAACTAGAGACCTAGGGGAATCCAAGATGGGGTGACTTGTGGGGCTCTGACCAGGTTCTGTTACCCAGAATCCTTTGCAAACCTCAAAATGTGGCTAAAAAAACACATTTTCTTCACATTTCGGTGACAGAAAGTTCTGGAATCTGAGAGGAGCCACAAATTTCCTTCCACCCAGCGTTCCCCCAAGTCTCCCGATAAAAATGGTACCTCACTTGTGCGGGTAGGCCTAGCGCCCACGAAAGGAAATGGCCCAAAACACAACATGGACACATCACATTTTTTCACAGAAAACAGAGGTGTTTTTTGCAAAGTGCCTACCTGTGGATTTTGGCCTCTAGCTCAGCCGGCCCCAGGGGGGGCAGAAATGGCCTAAAATAAATTTGCCCCCCACCCCCTGGGGAGCGACCCTTGCCTACGGGGTCGCGCCCCTTGCGTGACAGGCAAAAAAAAAAAGATTCCCAGTGCCTAGTGGTTTCTGCCCCCCTTGGGGCAGATTCACCTAAAATCGGCGATTTGGCCCCAAGCGTGCCAGAAATGGTCTAAGTACAATTTGCCCCTCCATGGGAGCGACCCCTGCCATCTCTTAAAAAAAAAAGAAAACACAAACAACAAATTAGCCCTGGCCCCTAGAGGTTTCTGCCCCCCCGGGGGCAGATCGCCTAATAACAAAATCTGCCAATCTGCCCCCAAAGTGGGCAGAAATGGCCTAAATACAATTTGCCCCTCCAGGGGATCGACCCTTGCCTAAGGGGTCGCTCCCCACCTCAAAAAACAAAAAACAAAACATTTTTTTTTTTATCCCTGGTGCCTATAGGTTTCTGCCCCCACGGGGGGCAGAAAAGGCCTTAAAAAAAAAATGCCCCCCCCCGGGAGAGACCCATTTTAGTTCAAATGCACATCAAAGAAAAATGTTATTCTTCCTGGCGAAAATAAAATGTACTATTTGCTCTGAATTACAGTAACCTGAAGACATAGCTTTAACACACAAAAATGAATAAAAACTAAAATAAAGGTAAAGAACGAAACAAAAAAAATCTGCAAACGATTGGCCCATGACTTCTTGCGCTGACGAGTACATCTTTTTATGCAGATGTGCACTTGTGATCAAGAAAAGTGACAGTGCAAGGGAGCAAATGGCTGAAGTGGTATGATCCATTGCCCCATGCTGTCTGCTGTGGTGGGCTGAAGTAAAATGTGAAGGACAACTGAAGAAAGCAGTGAATGAAAATGACTAGCCACAAAAGCCACTCTTTGAATGTAATTTTTATTACATGAGACTAGAGAGACATTTTGATGATGTAATGCAAAAAGCCTATCACAATTCCAGGTCTAACTGGTCAGCATGGTCAGAAAAGCTGTTGGTAATGGTAAGAGAACAACACTGCAGCTGGTTTCAAAGAGTCCCTAATAAAGAGAGGAATGCAAATCAAAATGCATTTAACATTCCCGTGATCACTCCCTCTTCCCATTCACCACCCCACATCCAAGTTGCAAGTGGAGCATGCCAACCCCACAGCAAGATAGAGCTGAAGGCATATGTGAACATGAGGACTGTCCTCTTCACTCGCTCATGTGAGCAGTGCTAAACAAACAACTCCATTTTTACCAAATGCAGAACACCCAAACAGACTGAACACTCAACATGGCTTTTTGTCTCTGAAACTTAACAAACACGAAGGCACCCATGTGCCAACAACTACATTAAAAAAATTGTAAATAGACAACTCCATTTTTACCACAGAGCATACATTTTGAGAGAGCAGATATTCCTAAAATTTATAAAACCACCACAACTCTTAAAAACATTCTTTTGTGGATGTGGAAATGAGCTGGAGATAAAAAGCTGCATCTTTCTAGAACTTCAGTAGCATTTCAGTCTCAGGAGTCAATAATGAGAGTTGTAATTACATTTTAAAGTGTTATTAATTATTAGTTCTTATCTTTTTCTTTATCTTGGTTAATCAACCATAAGTTAAAGAAGATAGCATAAAGAGTGTCCTGTATTTCTATCCCTAAACTATATTTCTATATCAAGAAAATGTAACAGAATGGAGTAACTGTTAAAGAGTTTTCTCGTAAAAAGAGCAATCATGGCTCAGCAACAGAGAACCATCTGAGTCAGAGAGTATCAAGAAATAAAGCATAAAATAGCAAAAAGGCACAAGCAACTGAGAGTCTGTCTAGCCTCTAAGGCTGTTCAATACCAAATGAAAAGAATGTGCCAGCCAAGGCAACAAGGGAGAATATCCATGCAGTGGGTGTAGTGTGTGTATAGTGTTGCATCATGTGAACCTGTTCATTGCCTGGGACATTTTTACACAAAGTACAATGATACGAAAGTATAAACAATTTCACAGATAAGCGTGGGATCATCCATGAGGAGAAGAAAAAGATGTGAGATAGGAACAGTTTCCATCAAGACGGTAAGTTCTAAAAGAGTCTTCTACACAAAAAACATTCAACTACATTTTTATCAACTTTGCTACACTCAGGTATTATCACATCCATGTGGTTTGATTCTCTCTCTGCTCTAGTACGCTTTCATGCATTCTTTGTCCCATGGGATTGGATCTGGTACATCTTTGTGTGTCAACCTCAGTAAAGGTTTTACCACCAATTAAGAGTTGGGTATCCACTATCTACAGTAACCAATCATATTCCCAAACACATTCTGACTTTTCTCTGCATCCTGGGTTGATTCATTCGCAAAACAGCTTCAACTCTCTCTCTCAAGACACTTTTCTCATTCCCTTTTCAATGACTTGTCCCAAATATTGGACTTCTTTTTGGCAGTACAGCAATTTGTTTGGAGATACTTTTATGTCCGTTCCCTGCCAAGTGATTCAGTAGTGCATTTTTGCAAGATTCTTTTGTCTCTGATTCTACAAGGAGATCGTCTATATTCTTACCATGGCCTGAGCTACGAGGCATTACCAATGATCCCAGATTCTTTTTCAAGATCTGGTTAAAAATTAAAGGACTCTTGCTATAGCCATGTGGGGCACAACACCATGCTAATACTTTCTTTCAAAATGCTAAGGAAAAAAGGTATTGACTGTCTTTGTGTAATGGAATCGCAAAGAAAGCCTTGCAGAGATCAATCACTGTAAACCATTCAGCTGTACACTGAATTTCATAGAGTATGGTGAATGGATTCAGTGCCAAGAGACAACATTGGATTACAATATCATTTACTTTCCTCAAATCTTGCACAATCCTGAATTTACCATTAGGTTTTCACAATACCTTAATAGGTGTGTTGCATGGACTCCCAATTGTTTCCTTTCAGATCTCCTTTACTAGCATATCCTCTATTATTGGTGTTAAACAGTTTCACTGATAGGAGTACAATCATTAAATGAGGAGAAGAGAAAGTTGTGAGACAGGATCGGTTTCCGTCGAGATGGTAAGTTGTAACAAAGAGTCTTCTACACACAAGAAACATTCAACTATATTTTTAACATCTTTGCTGTACTCAGGTATTTTCACATCCAAGTGGTTTCTGAAAGACAGAACATTCATGTAAGTTATATGCAAAAACAGCTTATGTCATTTTGATTCCTACATGTCTTAACACTAGTCACCTATTCATAAGTAAGCAAGTTTTAGCAAGTTTGAGATTCCAAAGCAGGTCAAGCGGTTAAAAAGAATAGAAAATATAACTTTTTTTTGTTAGCATAGGAAGTTTGTGCCATGGAACGTCATGCAAAAAGTCACAAAAGAAACATTTCAATTGAGCTATGGCAGTTTGGAATTTGTCAATGCTAGCAAGTCACGAAAGTGCAGGTCTTGCAGACTTTAGAAAAGAAAATACACTTTAAAAATGTGGCATTTAGCTAGGCCTACAATTCACTCATTCACGTTATTAAATGCTTTTTATTTTAGTAAAATCTCTAGTACAGCATGCAAACTCCACAGCAAGATAGAGCTGAATGCATATGTGCACATGAGAACTGTCCTCTTCTCTCGCTCATGTAAGGAGTGCCGAACAAACGCAGAACACCCAAACAGGCTGAACACTCAATGTGGCTTTTTGTCTCCGAAGCTTGACAAATATGAAGACACCCATATGCCAACAATTATATTTAAAAAATGTAACTAGCCAACAGTAGTTACTGTATCCCAAAAATTAGTAAATTATGTCACCTTCTAGGAACTGGGGAAAGAGGATGAAAAGGGCAACACACTTGACACTATGGAGTTTGAATACCAAAATAGAGTCTTCCCAAACTTAGGGCATGCTGGATGTGTCCCTAAGGTACTCTATGTTTGCAATCCAGGAATCCATTAAAATTAGGGGCCTGTAAAATTACAATAAAGGAAAAAATCGAGGTGAACTTCAGGAACAAAGTAAAAATGACAGTGATGGACCAGGTGCACAGATGGTGTGTGTTATTCTTCCTTACAGATAATGAAAATGTTTGAATAGCTTGGATGAGATGTTAATGTCCAAGATTCATCAACCATCTAAGATGTGTTTTTGCATGCATATATGCCAGCATTCTAAACCTACAAAGTGGGAGATATAAAAAAAGAGAATTGGGGGAGGTGTATTTTCCTCAATGATTTCTATTGATGCAGTGGCAATTAAAGGTGGGAGACAACTAAAATGAAGCCATTTTTGGCTTACAAATCCGGACTCTCCCACCTGAATCTGGTCTTTTGGTATGCCATGTATGGAACATGTTGTTTCATGTCAGATATTGTAGGAAATTGGGTTACTGGTTGAGGGGGGTGAAACCCTACTCAAGCAGGAACCACAATTCCAGTAAGGTTAAAGTCTCAAGCAACCCCAAATTAACTTGTGCTTAACCCTCTGGTAGCTTGGCACAAAAGCAGTCAGACTTCACTTAGAGGCAATATGTAAAGTATGTACGCAGTATTTCAAACAGTAATAAAGTGAAAACACAACTCAAGAAAAATCCCACTCCAGTATAGAAAAATAGACTAAAATGTAATAAATTATTTGAGATCAAAATGACAAAAAATCCAATTGGTAGAATCAGAGATATGTAATCTTAAAACTTAGAGTTAAAATAGTGCATAGGAGCACAAAGCGCCAACTGTAGATATCTGGTTGCACTGCACCGGGCTGGAAACATGGACCAAGTTAGGCCCACTCAACAAGGTACCTAAATCTTAGTTTGCGAAGCTTTGAAAGATCCCCTGTCAAGGAAGGGTCACACAGTGGTGGTTCTAAGGAAGTTGCGGTGTAGCTATGTAGAGTCCTGCGTAATTGTTGAGGATGCCATCAATGAGGGGGCTTGCAAAGCAAAATCCTGTGTCAAGGATGCGTTGCGCAGCAGTGATTCCAAGAAAGCTGCAGCGCAAAGTCCTGCGACGTCATTGAGGATGCCATTGACAAAGGGCTTGCCTTGTGAAGTCCTGTGCTTAGGATGTGCTGTGCAGCGGCGATTCCAAGGAAGCTGCGGGCTGCAATGTAAAGTCCTGCTTCAGGGATGAGATGCAGAGTGGTGGCTCCAATAAAGCTGCAAAGAGATCATTGTGCTGGGTTGGTTCTACCCGCAAGACCATAGCTGGTTTAACTGACCCCTTTCAGGCCCACTTTCAAGGGTCAGGACTGGGTTGGTACCACTTGGGGGTTGGGACTCACAGAAGACAGAGTCTAGGTGCTGGGTTAAAAGAAAAGTGACTGGAGCCTTTTATGTCCCTGAGGCTCTGATCAGGAGGCCAGCCAACTGGCCCTTGGAGTCACTCTGGTGGTCCTGGATTTAAGATGCAGGTCTAGTCCTTCTCACTCAGGCAGCAGGACAGCAGACCTTCTTGCAGTCCTTCTTGCCGAGTAGCAAAGCAGTCCTTCTGAGTCTTCCACAGGTACCGGCAAAAGGATGCTTATGCCTGGCAAAAGGTTTATTTTACCAGGTCAAAATAGCAGTTTTAAAACTTCACACACAGGCTGCAGTGGCAGGCTTTGGGTATGTTTTAAAAGGTTACATACGTGGGTGCCACAATAAGTGCTGCAGGCCCACTAGCAACATGTAATTTCCATCCCCTGGGTACATGAAGTACCACTTTACTAGGAATTTACAAGCCAATTGAAAAGGCCAATTGGGAGTAAGACACTTTTGTCATGTTTAAAGGATGAAGCACAAGCACTTATGCACTGGTTAGCAGTGGGTACAGTGTTGAGAGTCCCAAAGCCAGCAAAAACAAATTCAGCAAAAACAGAAGAACGGAAGGCAAAAAGTCCTGAGAAAACTACCCAAAGAATATCAGGTCCAGAAATACCTCAAAGTTCTCTTCAACTGCCAGGCCTGAACTAGTTTGGTACAAGCTAGCCCTGCCAATCAAGAATACAGCATGTTCTATGTAGAACTAGGCAGTTACAACTCGCTGGCTCCCACACTTGATAAGCTGTATTGCTAGCCAAACAGAAAGTTTTTATCAAAGTAACTTCCTCTAGGTGACAATCAAGAAGTAATAAGGGGTGGGTCATCTATTTTGACACTTTATACTGAAGGGTTTTATGTATCCACTCTTAAACTACTTATTACTAATCAGTTTCTGATTAAAATATATATGCACCTCCCCGACTATCTCTCTAAAAATATTGCTTAGTCTCTGTGAATCTATGGACCTTAAACTCTGATATAGTACCGCAATGCAAAACACAGTTGTAGAAATCAATAGTTCATTAGCCTATTTGTTAGATTACAAAGATACACACATATGAAATTCAGGTAGTTTGAATATTTAGATTATTGGGACATAGCTACTGGATGGTTGGGCCTAGTTGAGGCCAGTCACCATTGAGAACTTTTAACCCAAAAAATTTCTCCATAACGCAAAGTTTGAATTGAGTTCCATTGGATGCACCATTTCCTAATCCCCACTCTCCTCACCCTTCTGTTTTCCACTCAGAGAGTTGTTCTGGTACAAAAGAGTTGATATATTTTGTGTGAGACAGAGTTAATAATATGATATTCGGGTGGATAAATGAGTGCACACTGTGTCACAGGAATCAAGCTACATCTGGCTGATGAGGCCTAATTGCTGCAAAACTGGTCCTGGGTTGCGTGTGTTCCAGTTCAAAGTGAACTGGGCCTGGCAGTTCAGACTGGACTGTTGCCACTGGAGCACAGTCAAGACAGATTTACATATGGCTGGGCCCAAACTGAGATGGCATGGTGTGCAAAATAATAATGGACTGAGGCCTAAGTAATTACTTGTAGCTAAGATTGATTCAAGTATTCCATCCATCACTTTTTGTATACTTTACAAACGTATAGAGGCTCACACTTATGGGGTCCAGGCAAGATTTTCCTTCTCAATTCTTACAGAACTGAGCCCATGTTCGTCATTTTATCATTCTTAACTTCAAATATTTTTGAAGTTCTTTTTCTCTTAACATATTTAGCAGCCCTTATGACAAATGCATCTTGAGTCTCATTTGCCTTGTGCTGGACTGTATTCGGTTCTGGCTACTGATTAGATCAGGGCTTCGTTTCTGCTGCCATTAGTATTTTACATTCATTTGCACTTTGCATATTTTGATGGCTTGAGAAATTAACGCCCTTTGCCTTTAGCATTTACGTTCTAAATTTTAAATAAATCTTCATAATTTGTACTTAAGAAGCTTCTCCTATGTAGATGTTCTTGAGTGGATTTCTCTTTTGTGTCCAGGTAAATTCAAGAATAAATGTATGGCTCTTGTCTGGAACAGTCTCAAACATAGCTCCGATCTATTAATCAGCCCTTTTGATGTGAAAACTATGGGCAATTTCCAGACTGATTTACGAAATGTGATTGGCCCATGAATATGTTCTAATTTCAGGTTTACCAGGAATAGATTTTAGTTTCAGGTCTGGGCACTAATATCTAAATAAAACCAACTCTGCTAATACTTTTAGCACAATGTTCATCCTGTTGCTTGAGACAGATCCTAAATACCAGACCCTTGTCATATCAAACATCTAAAGAATGCCTTATACTGAACATAAAAAAGCTTCAGTCAGATTTCCATCAGTTGTCCAACTGTTTCACATGAAGCAGTCAGAGGGAACAGCCCTCTGTCTCGAGTCATGCAGCTCTAACAGGAAACAAACATTTACAATGCAATAGGTCTTGCATTTGTGAGAGTTAGAGCTGTTGGCGTTGTAAAGGACAATGGTGGTCATTCTGACCCTGGCGGTCTTTGACCGCCAGGGCGGAGGACCGCGGGAGCACCGCCGACAGGCCGGCGGTGCTCCAATGGGGATTCCGACCGCGGCGGTAAAGCCGCGGTCGGACCGGCACCACTGGCGGGGTCCCGCCAGTGTACCGCCGCCCCATTGAATCCTCCGCGGCGGCGCAGCTTGCTGCACCGCCGCGGGGATTCCGACCCCCCCTACCGCCATCCAGATCCCGGCGGTCGGACCGCCGGGATCCGGATGGTGGTAGGGGGGGTCGCGGGGCCCCTGGGGGCCCCTGCAGTGCCCATGCCACTGGCATGGGCATTGCAGGGGCCCCCGTAAGAGGGCCCCTACATGTATTTCACTGTCTGCTGCGCAGACAGTGAAATACGCGACGGGTGCAACTGCACCGGTCGCACAGCTTCCACTCCGCCGGCTCGATTCCGAGCCGGCTTCATCGTGGAAGCCTCTTTCCCGCTGGGCTGGCGGGCGGTCTGAAGGCGACCGCCCGCCAGCCCAGCGGGAAAGTCAGAATGACCGCCGCGGTCTTTCGACCGCGGAACGGTAATCTGACGGCGGGACTTTGGCGGGCGGTCTCCGCCGCCCGCCAAGGTCAGAATGAGGGCCAATGTCTTTTACCATAGCGTTTGGTTTGAAGTGTAGAGGATGAATGCCAGGTGCCACAGGAACCCTGCCAGGCCTGTTGCTGCAAGAGAGAGGACACAACAAGGCCACCATGTTGGATGCGTTTTTTCCTCATTTCTAAAGACTTGCTGTGATACCCCAAAGATGCAACCCTTTCTAGTGTGTTTACCTAAACATTTATAGCACCAAACAAGCCACAAAAACTCACCTTTGTGACATTTATCCCAGAGAATGGGGGGGAGGTCAAAAGAGTTAGGAGAAAAGAAAAGGGGGCAGCCGCATATTTCAGTGTATTAAACGTTTAAAGGAATTATTTCTCTACATTGGCAATACCAGCCTCACTTTTGACTATATACATAGAGAATAACAGAAGAAGCAGCTTAACTGAACAGGAGGCATCTGCAAGGTTGCAGTAGCTGTGAGGGGACTGCCATCAAAGTCATAACACTATTGAATTCTGAGAGGAGAAAGTGATGGAGTTTGCTGCACTTTTGTGCCCTTCGATATGCTGCTCCTTTCACTGTGGCACCCTTGTGTTAGCTTCTTTGCGCTACAGGGTTAGAAAAATGGCTACCTCTAGTAACTGAAGTATATTTGAAGAGGCCCAATTTACATCCAAAGATATGTTTTGCTACCAAGCTTGAGGCCATGAAGTGATTGGGTCTGGAGGTATGACTCCTTTTCCATCATTTTGGAGACAACACCTTTCACCAAGAGGCCGTAAGCTTATGCTTGACCTAAAAGCAGAAGGGTTGAGGCGACATATAGGCCCTCATTCTGACCCTGGCGGTCATAGACCGCCAGGGTTGCGTATGACGGAAGCACCGCCAACAGGCTGGCGGTGCTTCATTTGTCATTCCGACCGCGGCGGTACAGCCGCGGTCGCCCAGCCGGGTTCGGCGGTTTCCCGACGGATTTCCCCCGGCTGGGAGAATCCTCCAGGGCAGCGCTGCAAGCAGCGATGCCCAGGGGATTCTGACCCCCTTCCCGCCAGCCTGTTTCTGGCGGTTTACACCGCCAGGAAGAGGCTGGCGGGAACGGGTGTCCTGGGGCCCCCTAACAGGGCCCCAGCCTGCTTTTCACTGTCTGCTTAGCAGACAGTGAAAAGCGCGACGGGTGCAACTGCACCCGTCGCACACCTGCAACACCGCCGGCTCCCTTCGGGGCCGGCTTCAGTGTTGCAGGCCCCCTTCCCGCTGGGCCGGCGGGCGCTAACATTGTTAGCGCCCGCCGGCCCAGCGGGAAGGTCGGAATTGCACCAGCGGTCTTTTGACCGCGGTGCGGCCAAATGGCGGTTCCCGCCAGGCGGACGGCAACCGCCGCCCGCCGGGGTCAGAATGACCCCCATAATCTGATGTTGGATTTCCAATCAACACATATCATTTGAGGGCAAGAAGTGGTCCCGCTTGAAGTGACCAATATTTTTTGAGTGGTTGAGACATGGAGAGGTGGAGTGCACCAGTACCCATGCACAAAAACGTTTTCTCGACATGTATCACTCTCTCGACAACAGACACGTAAATGCTGTACCACAATAGATGGAAATCTCCCCTGAATTAAGGTAAAAGCTGGTGAAGTAATAGAACAAACTCACTAATAAGAAAAATGTTGAACTTCATCTCTTTCTTTCTATCAAATGGATGGTGTTAGGGCGCTGCCTTTAGATTAAATTGCCACTGTTACATAAAGGGTCCACACTGAACTGTTCCCGCACCCTCTATGGCTCAAATCATTTAAACATGTTGGGACACTCATACCTTCCCCTTTAAAATCCTTGAGTAGGAGGGTACAGACACAAATGCACTTATTCACACAGATAGTCAGCACACGTTTGACACAATAAGTGATGATATTAAGTGAAATATCAGGACCAATATTCTAGTAATATTCTGTAATCTACCACAAAATATCCTTCCAAGGTACCTCATTACCATCAATTTGATCCATAACAAAACACACTCAGACTCTCAGGCTTGTCTCAAACACACCAGTGTAGTCCCATGTCTCAACCTATGTTCTCATTGGTCAGCAGCAGCTGGCCATAACTGGGCTCAGAAAAGGGTAGAGAAATCTTAAGGTGGACTGGAAATAGGTCAATCCTAAATGTAAAACATGCCAAGATGTGCTAAGAAAGGTTGATCATAATCACACATTTTTGGGCTCTGTGCATACGGCACTGGCCAAAGGCCTTAGATCACGGGTCTTGGGATACAGGTCTTGGTTAATAGGCACAGTAGTTTGGACATAAGGGTGTATGTCTTACTGAGTATAACTCACATGCATTTCAGCCCAGGTTGCGCACCTTGAAGTACTTTTTAGCTCGGGCTGCAGGCTTTGCTCCTTGGAGCACATGTCTGGTGCTTTGGGCAGAGGTCTGAATCCATAGTTAGGATATTACCTTGTGGCCTGCATCACTTGCACTACCTTTAACTTGCAACCAATAAAGTGAGATTTGTATGACTTCACATTTCCATACACTCATGTATATGATGGAGAGCGGAGAATATTGCAAGTGAAATATTCCAAATACTTCATTGGGTTACCTTGGCTCCCAGTGCTCTCATCCTCTCCTAAGGTCCTTGAGAGATGAAGTACAATCTTCCCTGACTTTCTCTCATTCATCATTGGTTTTCTACTAACAGTGGGTGATGCATTGCATCTCTAAAACTGGGGAACTTGATCGATCAATAGTTAAGTTTCCTTTGCTTTTAAATGGAGTGGAAGATCACAGAATATTAACGTCTCACTATAATTTCACATGATAGCCTAACATTAGAAAATACATTTAAACGAGAAATGCCGCTGCAATTTGTTTGCGTTTTATGGTGACACACACACCATTGGAATACATACTACATGTAGGATTGCAGATACAAAAGTGCATTAGGTGCCTTTGCAGTTACTGTTATACCACCAGAAATGTGCACACAAACATTTTCGCTCACACTGCTAGTTTTGTTTCTTCCTAAAGCGGGTGAACCATTAATTAAATGGTTGGACTAGAAAGCCTATTTCCTGAATTATTTTTCTGCCATTGAAGATGAAGGAGGGAAGAATTTTCTTATGCGCGGATTTGTTTTTTTACTGCACAGCTTGGTTCCGGGAGGTGTACGAGTGTACAGCCAGATGGAAAATAAAACTAGATTCACAGATGATACAGAAGTGTTTAGGCATGCGTTGGAAGATTTGGGTTGTTACTATCAACCTGTACATTGTGCAGCTATAGACAGATACAGCTCCTCCAACAGAATCATTAAAAATGAAACAGTAGAATGCTATGTATCTGCCCTTAACCCCTTTGCTCCCAGGCCTTTTCCCCTCAGGTTCCAGGTCTTTTTTTGGCTATTCGGGGCAGTTCGCGCTTAGGCTCTCATAACTTTTTGTCCATATAAGCTACCAACGGCAAATTTGTGTCCTTTTTTAACAACGTCCTAGGGATTCTAGAGGTACCCAGACTTTGTGGTTTCCCCTGAAGGATACCAAGAAATTAGCCAAAATACAGTGTAAATTTCGTTTTTTTTTTTTTTTTTAAATGGGAAAAAAGGGCTACAGAAGAAGGCTTGTGTTTTTTTCCCTAAAAAATGGCATCAACAAAGGGCTTGCGGTGGAAAAATCACCAGCTTATCAGCTTTCAGGAACAAGCAGACTTGAATCAGAAAACACAATTTTTCAAAACAATGTTGGCATTTTACTGGGACATACCCCATTTTTACTATTTTTTGTGGGGCTCTCACCAGGTTCTGTTACCCAGAATCCTTTGCAAACCTCAAAATTTGGCCAAACAACACATTTCCCTCACATTTTGGTGACAGAAAGGTCTGGAATCTGAGAGGAGCCACAAATGTCCTTACACCCAGCGTTCCCCCAAGTCTCCTGATAAAAATGGTACCTCACTTGTGGCCTAGTGCCCACGACAGGAAATGACCCAAAACACAACATGGACATATCACATTTTCCTAAAGAAAACAGAGCTGTTTTGTGGAAAGTGCCTAGCTGTGGATTTTGGCCTGTAGCTCAGCCAGCACCTAAGGAAACCTACCAAACCTGTGCAATTTTGAAAACTAGAGACCTAGGGGAATCCAAGATGTGGTGACTTGTGGGGCTCTCACCAGGTTCTGTTACCCAGAATCCTTTGCAAACCTAACTTTAGCCAACAAAACACCTTTTCCTCACATTTCTGTGACAGAAAGTTCTGGAATCTGAGAGAAGCCACAAATTTCTTTCCACCAAGTGTTCCCCCAAGTCTCTCGATAAAATGGTACCTCACTTGTGTGGGTAGGCCTAGTGCCCACGAAAGGAAATGCCCCAAAACATTATGTAGACACATCACATTTTCCCAAAGAAAACAGAGCTGTTTTTGGAAAAGTGCCAAGCTGTGGGTTTTGGCCTCTAGCTCAGCCGGCACCTAGGGAAACCTACCAAACCTGTGCATTTTTTAAAACTAGATACCTAGGGGAATTCAAGACGGGGTGATTTGTGAGGCTCTCACCAGGTTCTGTTACCCAGAATCCTTTGCAGACCTCAAAACGTTGCCAAATAAAAACACTTTGTCCTCACATTTCGGTGACAGAAAGTTCTGGTATCTGAGGGGAGCCACAAATGTCCTTCCACCCAGCATTCCCCCAAGTCTCCTGATAAAAATGGTACCTGACTTGTGTAGGTAGGCCTTGTGTCTGCTACAGGAAATGCCCCAAAACACTATCTGGACACATCAAAATGATCAAATACGAAACTACCTGTTTTTGCTGTGGGGGGGGGCACTTGCATTTTTGGTCCTGGGCTCAGCAGCCATCTAGGTAAACCTACCAAACCCAGACATTTCTGAAAACTAGACACCCGACGGAGTCCAGGGAGGTGTGACTTGCGTGGATCCCCTAATGTTTCCTTACCCTGAATCCTCATCAAACCTCAAATTTAGCTAAAAAATCACATTTTCCCACATGTCTGTGTTGGATTACCACAGTGGCACACATTTCCTACCACCCAACGTTCCCCTCAGTCAGTAAAAATGATACCTCACTTCTGTAGGTGGGCGAAATGTCTGTGACAGGGAAGAGCCAAAAACATGTTGAAATTGAGGGGGAACCAAAGCGGCCCCAAAAGGGCAGTTTGAAAAAAAACATTTTTAGGCTGACAAGTGCAGCAGAATTTTTATCGGTATAGATGAGACAATGCTGGGTGGTAGGAATTTGGTGGATTCCTGCAGATTCCGGAAGGTTCCATCACAAAAATGTGGGGAACATTTGTGATTTCAAGCAAGGTTGGAGGTTTGCAGGGCATTGTGGGTAAGAAAATGGTGCAGGGTGCATGTGAAGCACACCACCCTGGAATCACCCAGATGTTTAGTTTTCAGATGTGTCTAGGTCTTGTGGATTATTCTACATGGCAGCATCCCAAAGTCCAAAAAGTGCAGCCCTCACCATTCCAAGTGGGACGAGTTTGAGAGTTAGCCAAGCTCTCATGGCCCAAATGTAAATCCCAAACCCCAAATAATAAAATGTCCTCTTGCTTGCTGTGGGATAAGATGTTTTAGTGTGCGGTGGGAGAGCTGAAAGACTGTTACCCCCTTCAGTTGGGGTGGGGGCATAACCAGGCCCGTACTGGCTGGTAGCCACCACACCACTATTTTTTGTTTTTAATTCCTTGGCATCTAGTAGACTTTCTCCCCCCCCCCCCCCCAGGTGTGGCTCGGGGGTAATTGCCCCATCGACCCACTAGTGGGCAGAACAACTTTGTCCCCATTTATTTGGGATGGGGTTATGGCCGTACCTGACCCTCCTATTTTGGAAAACAAATCTTCCCTCGTCTTTGGTGGGTTTTCTGCCCCCCTTGGGGGCAGATGGACTTCCAAAAATAGGCCAATATGCCCCCAAGTGGGGCAGATATGGCCGACAGTAATGTGCCCCATAGGGAGCGATCCTTGCCCAAGGGGCTGCCCCCCCAAACAAAACACACATACAGACACACCAATCCCTGATGCCTAAGTGGTTTCTGCCCTCCCGGGGGCCGATCGGCCTAATAGAAATAGGCCAATCTGCCCCCAAGGGGAGCAGAAACGGCCTAAAATAAATTTGCCCACCCACGGGAGCGACCCTTGCCTAAGGGGTCGCTCCCCTTGCGTGAAATTGGCGCAAAAGAAAATCCCTGGTTCCTAGTGGTTTCTGCCCCCCTTGGGGACAGAGCAGCCTAACAAAAATAGGCCGATCTAGAAATGGCCTAAAGAAAATTTGCCCCCCAGGGGAGCGACTCTAAAAAAAAAAAAAAAAAAATCCCTGGAGCCTAATTACAATAGGCTGATCTAATGGCCTACAACAAACTAGCCCCCCCAGGGGAGCGACCCTTGCTTAAGGGATCCCTCCTCTCACGTGAAACTGAAAAAAAAAATCCCTGGTGTCTAGTGGTTTCTGCCCCCCTTTGGGGCAGATCAACATAATCATAATAGGCCGATCTGCCCCCGGGGGGCAGAAAATGCCTAAAAATATTTTGCCCCCCTGGGGAGCGGCCCTTGCCCAAGGGGCCACTCACCTTATAAGTAAACATCAATAAAAAGCAAAACTCCCTGGTGTCTAGTGGTTTATAAAATAGGCCTAAAAGTACATTTGCCCCCAAGGGTGCGACCCTTGCCTAAGAGGTCGCTCCCCACATACATTAAAAAAAAGAAACCAAAAAAAAAGTATCCCTAGTGTCTAGCGGTTTCTGCCCCCCCGGGGGCAGATCGGCCTCATTATAACAGGCCGGTTTGCCCCCAAGGGGGTAAGAAATGGCCTGAAAGGGCCGCTCCCCTTACACACACATATAAATACATAAAAACTCCCTGGTGGGCATTTCTGCGGCCCGATCGCATCACGATTGGGCAGCAGAAATGCTGAAAAAGACATCAAAGGAAAGGAAAGGCCTTTCCCTTCCTTTGATGCCTTTTTCAGCCCCTCTACGGGAGCATTTCTCCTCCGATCGGTGCTGGAAGCAGAGCTTCCAGCACGGAGGGTCAGGCCTCTGATGAGGTCAGTGCGCAATTGTGAGCTGACATCATCAGAAGCCACGGGTGTCAGGGGGTCGGGGAGGGGGTGGAAGGGGAAGCGATTCCCTTTCCATCTCTGCCCAGGGTAGGGGGGTGCCAGGACACAGGGGAGGAGAGCTAGCCCTTCCCCCGTGGGCCCCTATCTGGACGTAACGGCTACGTCTTGGGCACCCGATCGGTGCTGCCCAGGACGTAACCTTTATGTCAAGGGCACCCAAGGGGTTCAGGAACTAGCAAGTACATGAAAATTCAGCCAATTACATGATGAGGTCATTCAGAGACCAAACCATTATGCATTCTAAACATGCTAGTGTGCAAGAGAAATTATGGGTATGCGTTGATGCTTCACTTAATGAAATTATTGCCATAGTTAAGAAGGCTGATGTGTTATAAATTAGGGGGAATATTTATAAGCCCCTAGCGCCTCCTTTAGCCACATTAGCTTAATTTTTTTTTACGCTATTGGGGCCCAACAAAACTAAAATCCTTGTGCCATATTTACAAAGTGGGCAATGCATGCATTGCCCACTTTGTCACCCTTTGCTCTACATTATGCCTGCACCAGGCATATTGCATGCAAAGGGGGCATTCCCTCCTTAGAAGGGCCAAACAAATGGCGCAATGGAAATCTAACAGATTTCCTTGCATCATTTTTTATGTTTTTACAGCACTTTTAACGTCTGCTCAGAGCTGGTGTTAAAAGGGGGATTCTGTTATTTATAATGGGCCCCTATGTACTCTGCAGGAGTAGCACCTATACTTTGGTGGTACTCCTGCAGAGTACATCAATTGCCCCAATTGCCCCAATTGTCCGCTACTTTACGCCATGGTGCGACGTATCATAGATACAGCGCACACATCTCGGCAGTAGGAGGGCGCTAGGGGGCTCAAGGAAAAGGGAACCACTTTTCTTAAATATGCCTCTAGGTCTCTCGGTGCCAGAGGTATGCACCTTGTCCAAGTAGGGACCACAATCCTAGACAGAGTAAGTCAGATATACAACCTAAATTAACCTGTGCCCTCCCTCTGGTAGCTCAGCACTGATCACAGAGGCTTAACTTAGAAGGCAATGTGTAAAGTATTTGTGCAACACTTAATTACAGTAACACAGTGAAAGACACAACAAAACATTCAACACCAGGCTAGAAAAATTAGATATCATTTATCTGATCAAAGCAAGAGCACAATGACAAACATCCAATAAGTAGAAGTCGAGATATACATTTTTAAAGATGACGTGAACAGCGCTTAGAAGCATATAGCGGTAAAAAGGTTACTTGAGATCGCCAGACAACGTTACAAAGTCAAAATCCAGACCGACTGCAATGAAGGGTAGGTCGGCTACAGAACCCACGCATGGTCCGCTGAATCAGTACCTTTGAAGGAGCAAAGCTTCATAGAAGAAGGCACAATGGATTGGTTTTCCTGTTGTACTTGGGGCGATGCTCTGTGAAAGGTAAATGTGATGCATTGATTTCTTTGCCACACTCGGAGTGATGCGTTGTTGGCGGCCTTGCAGCGTGTCATCGTCAAGGTGCACAGCCCGTGAATCTGCTGTCGTCGGGCAGCCACTACGTAGCCAGCCATGCTGCGGTGCCTTGATTTTTCTGCCACACTGGGGACAATGTGTTAACTTTTGAAGATTTAAGCTGCAAAACCCACTTATGAGGCCTAGGACTGGAGGGGGCACCTCAGGCAAGGGAAGGACTCACAGGGGCAGAGTCCAGGAGCACCAGGAGAGTTGCAAGCAGTCTTTGATGTCTCTGAGACTGCAGAAAGCAGAGGGCAAGCCAGCAAGAACTTGGAGATTCTTGGTTGCAGCAATGTAGGGCGCAAGTCCAGTCCTTCTCTCTGCAAGACAGAAGGAGCAGGAAGCAATCCAACACAGCAGAGCTAACAGCAACATGGCAGTCCTTCCTACAGCACAGCACACAGCAGCAGTAGGCTAAAACAGCAATGCAGTTGCAGAGTGGCAGTCCCTCCTGGCAGCACATCAGTCCTTCTCCCTAGCAGAGTGTCCTTGGTTCCAGTGGAGATCTGATTTTCTGGGGCTTGGAGTCCAGTACTTATACCCAAAAAGGCCTTGGATGCGGGGTAGACTTCAAAGGAGTTCTCTGAAATGCACAAGGGTCCCTTTCACCCTAGCCCTGTCTGTTAGGCTACCTGTGGGGGGAAATCAGTTCTCTTTATGTGGAGACAGAACACCATCTATTAAAGTATGCCAAGCCATCCCCTTCCCCCTGCCAAGGAAGACCTATCAGAATGAACGCAAATGCAGCTGAGTGTCCTCTGTTTGTGGCTATTTAGAGGGAGTTCACAAAGTGTAGCTGTCACCCAGCCCAACCCAGATGTGTATAGACACATAGACATAGACAGCCCAAGGCACAGAATGGCATAAGGTAAGGAAATGCCAACTATCTAAAAGTGGCATTTTCATGCTTACAATTTTAAATCCGACTTCAACATAAGTTGTTTTTTGCATTGTGAGTTCAGAGAAACCAAAGTTCATATTTCTATCTCTTCTCCTTTGAAAATTACAATTAAAGGACTTTTAAGGTAATTCCAATGATATCCTGTGGGAGAGATAGTCCTTGCAATAGTGAAAAACGAATTTAAGAATTTTTCACTGTCTGGATGTGTTAAACTTAAAAATACATGCCCCACGTTTTAAATATACTGCACCCTGCCTCGGGGCTGAGTAGGGCCTACCTTAGGTCTGACTTACATGTAATAAAAAAGAAGGTTTGGGCCTATACACTTGCAAAGTCGAAATGGCAGTTTAATCTGCACATACAGGCTCCACAGTGGCAGGCCTGAGACATGTTTGAAAGTCTACTGTAGTGGGTGGCACAATCAGTGCTGCAGACCCACTAGTAGCATTTAATTTACAGGCCCTGGGGACATATAGTGCACTTTACTAGGGACTTATAGGTAAATTAAATATGCCAATTGTGGAGAAGCCAATGTTATCATGTTTTAGAGAACAAAGCTCCTGCACTTTAGCACTGGTCAGCAGTGGTAAAGGGAACAGAATCCTAAAAGCCAGCAAAACTGTGTCAGGAAAACAGTAGGATGAAGGCAAAAAATCACTGTAGGACTGACTGATACAGCTCCTTATTTTACTACAATCTTGTGTGTAAAACCATATAATTTTCCCACTTTCCCTGAAAACATTTGTGCTTTTGTAACTCTTCTTCCATTTACACTATAGAGTCTCCTAACAACAACACTCACTGTTGAGATCTAACGCCATGCCTACGAATCTCTCATCCAAACGTTCTAAAACAGAGGATCCTTTCTCTGCTACATATATAACTTCCCAAGAGATTGTCTTCCCCTGAATTAAAAAACCAAAGACCTGTAACCAACAATGGGAAACTTGTCACCGGTAAAAGTAACTGGATGGACATCAGTCGGAATCAGCTGAACACCTAAGATCCCTACAAACTACTCTTTCCACACATTGTGTTGTACTATCGTATATAGCGAACCAGAGTCTGCCACTATTTCTATTTGTACACCTTCAATTTTCATTTTACAAGACGGTTTTCCTCTCATGATTGTGTATTAAAGCAGGTGTTGAAGTGATTGCAGGTATCTGGACTAGCTATAGGGACTGACAAATGTAAATTTGCAGTGCCAGAAGTTGAATATTTAGGCCATGTAATTGGGGCAGAGGACACTAAGCCCAAACTAAAGGCTCCATGAAAGCAACTATTAATGCTGGGGTGAATTGAGAAAGGGAATTGGCTAACATGATTTGGGCTTACTCCCACCCTGGCAGGGTACTGTCCCTTCAGAATACTTAGAGGGAGAGAACCCTTCACTAAGGACAATGCAGCTAGGATGAAAATTAAATTACCAAGTAGGTGGTCTCCCTCAGTAGTCAAAGAAAATGTATTGAAGGCACAAAATGTGTATAAAGAATACTATGACAAAAACATGGTATAAGGGATGTGAAGTTGTTACCGGGGAGATTGGGTGAGAGTACAGCTGGGTGTGCAACCAAGAACGGTTGCAGCAAATTTTCAGGACCGCTCCAAGTGGAAACATTTTTCCCACAGTCTGCATATTTGAGTGATGAGAAAGTCTAGCATCTGGAAAGAATGGCAAGACGTAACAAAGTGCTGACTTGGAAAAGTGATGAAGAAGTTCATGATAATTCTAATGAGACAGATGGATGACTTTGGTCTGTAGTCGAACACGTGGCAAGGAATAATGATGTAAACCATGCCAGGAGAACCACCACTCATAATGATATAGTTGTGAGAGAATGGGGAGCAATCCGTGATTGATGAAGGGGTGTCCCCCCGTGCCACTCGTGTAGGAAGGTGTGTGCCCTTACCCAAGGAATATGATGATTTTCTGAGGATATCTATTGCATTGTGAAGACTTGCTTTGTATGTACATGGGGGGAATATAGAGGTAAGTTTTTTACTGCAAGTTTATTATTTGTATTGATATTTAAGTATTATTTGTTAGTGTCTATTATGGCATTGATACTATTGTGTGGAATTGTCATTTTCTATTAAGGGGGACGACATATGGTATCCTGGTTACCAGGTTAGGTGACAACTAGGAGAACGATTCTGGAATGTTAGAGTCGGGGCACATGAAGATTGTACTGTTCACAGGAGGACCTCCGCTGGCTTGCTCTTAATAAAAGCACTTTTAACTTCTATGCCGCTTCTGATAACATTCTGTTCCCACATTGTATTTTTATGGCCTCATTTTACTCACATGCTAAGAATGGAAACAGTAATCTACAGTTAAAACATGTCAAGAGTCTGTTGTGCAAAAGCCGCCTGTGAGATGTTATTTCTCTACTGAGTAAACAATATGGTAATATTGTTCATATATATAAATACACAGTAAGCCCACGGTTTACATTAGAAACATTCTCCAACCCTTCTGTGGTCTGGTTATTGCAAAACTATTCTTCTATAAATAGGGCGATATTCAGACAGCCTGGATGTGTTTGTTGCGCATACTGTGCGATCTAAGTATTATGTACCCTCAGCTTCTACAAAGTACTTATTTAAACCCAGACTAACTGGAAGGCAACATGCTATTAGTAGTATTGAAAAGACCAAAATGAGGTCCTTCCCTTTCATGTGTTGAATCCTAGTGCTCAGCTGGGTTAATCATCTGGATGCATACAAAGAGTAAAATCTTGAACTTTAATACAATATTCACGATTATGGTGAAGGGCAAATTAAAGCAATTCTATTATGGTTCTAATATTTAAAAATAATATTACAAAATCACTGCAGCATTTCCTTCAGCACAGCTTTGAAAAGATCAATAAGGCTGTATCCATTTAATGACAAGAATTGTAGATCATCAAATAGGTTATCATCGGTGCATTTTCCATGCAGTTTAGGTGAGAGAAAGAGGTATTGGTAAAGTTACAGAGAGAGAGAACAGAGAACGAGCATTTGCAAAGCAATGGGTCTCACATTTGCTTGAGTTAGAGCTATTGGCATTGTACATTCATTACTGGACTTTTCTTACTACATAAATCGATCAACCCTGCCTCATAATTACGTCTTTTCCTGCCATATAATTCCAGTGGCCCTCCATATAACTAAAGCATTTCCATTTACCTTCTTCCTCAAGCTGCAGCAAAAAATAAAAATGTTGCCATTTAGCATCTTAATTTAAATCTGCCATGCTAATTCCAATAGAATACCACTTTCACCACCCCACCATCAGAGTTTCTGGCTGGCTAACACAATTCCCCAAAAAGACACAAGACAATCACAGAGGAGAAATACCCTAGAAGGGTCACCTAAACATACCAAGAGTGTTCAAGCAGTAATAGTGTAATAAGGATGTTAAGTTGGCCTGAATTATGGTCATAACTGTAATAAGGAGAGATTATTAAAACATATACAATTATCATATGAACCTTTATCAGAAATAAACTTTTGGCATTAGACGTTAATGCTCAAAACAGCCCCTGGAGAGCTCCATAACAAAAATATAATTTGTAAGAAACATGGGCATGTAACCATATTGTTAGCCCCTAGAAAGGATAACCCCATGAAAAAAACCAGGAGAAAGTAATGCAGTGTAACCATATACTTAGCCCCAAAAGGGCATTGTTAGGGCTAGGAGGCCTATTGCAACAATATTACAAACTAGATCTTTAAAACAAAACTTCTCTCAGCTGTAAAACAAAAGTTATAGCCATGATAAAACATAAAAGACACTGAATGGTGGGAGGAGTTATTATTTTGGGGTCCCCACTAACCTAGTGTAGACAGAAAGAGCATTTTGAAGGTGGTCCCATTGTCCTAGGACCACCACAGGCTGAGGTATGAGCAAAAATGTTTTGCAAACAAATGCCCTGCAAAGCATTATGGGACAGGCTTCCACCCCACGAATATTTTATGTTGATATGACTGTAATGCTTAGAACCCTAGAATGCTCCTAGACGACACCACAATGAAAATAGCATTTGGAGAAAAAAATGGTCATGTAACTATACAGTTAACCCCACAGGGCATAACCACCCAAAAAGAAAATAGCAATAAATAATGCAGTGTAACCATATATTTAGCCCCTAGAGGGCATAGTGCATTACATACATTCAGGAGTAACAGGCCTACTGCAATGATATTACAAACAAGGCCCTTAAAACACAAGCAACTCCCAGCTGTAAGACAAAAGTTTCAGCCATGAGGGAGCTTAAACAGACACTGACTGATGGGAAAAGGGTTATTATTCTGAAGTCCATATTAACCTAGTTTGGGGACCAAATATGATGTAGACAGAAGGAACACGTTATCATGAATGTTTTGTTGGTGGTCCCATTGTCTTAGAACCACCACTGGCTGACTTATGAGAATTTTTTTTTGTAAAAGTGATGCTCTGCAAAGCATTATGCAGCGAGTTTCCAGAGTGAAGTGAATATTGTAGTATCAGCTCTCCCGCTGTGCTGGGAGAGATGCTTTTGCTTTGAGGATTTCTTTTTTACATAAAGTATTCACCAATTTCAAGTGTTTAAGGGTGGAGCCACAGGAAATGACTCTGATTAGGTAACTGTGAAAAATGTGGCCAGCGCTCCAATACCGCCAATCGAGTTCACGCTGTTGTGCCGGTTTGCGCTGTGAGTGCCATAGCCGCCATGCAGCACGAAGGGACAAGACAAAAGAAACACTTTGCCCACGCTGAAGTATATCGGCAATAATCCATGTAACAGGGGCAGTCTGCAAGGCATGACAAAAACAGCCTCAAGGCGGAACAAATGTAAAGCATTTACCAAAAACATCAAGTGATTTTTGAAAGGCAAGCCCAGCAATGAGTGAAAGTGATGGGTGTGAGGTGGGCATGGTTAAAAGCCCACAATACTTACAATAGGTCAAAGCGCTTGTGCACTTGACCCAAAAAGCAGGAGGGAGAGAAACAGTGAGAAAGATGGCTAGAAAGAGAGAGAGAGAGAGAGAGAGATATGCTACAGTGCTCAATTATACAGTCCGAAATAGTTCTAGATCCCTGGTGTAAGTGACACTAGTAGGGTGTGATCGATTAATAGCTAAGTAGAAGGTGAGGTAAAGGAAACACCAGTTACACTGAATGCACTTAGGGCAATATTTATTAAAGATTTGTGTTGCCCTACCATCACGCAAGATAACGCAAGGATGAGGGGAAACCTATATTGATGAGATTTACCAAGCCACGCAAAGCCACCTTGCATGGTGGCCCTACTGTGCTTGGTAAATTTAGAGTAACGCATGACAGCGCAAGCTGCTGCTTTGCGTTACTCTGCCCCAGGGAGGTGTTCCTTGGGTGGTGCATGGGAGCACCCACGCATCCACCTGTGGATTTTGGTGCATTCCAAGGTTAACCATGAGTGACAGACCTCAGGATGCATCAAAATGCTATGCCTACCCAGGGAGGCGTAACAAGGAGAAATATTTTAATTTCTCCTCATTTTTCCCTCTTTCTACATGTCCTGAATTCTGCAGCACATTTTGAAAGAGCCTCAAAGGATTGTGTCCTTTCCTGCACAAAAACAATCTTGTCTGCAACTCAGGCACCTTACCACCACGGTACAAGGGTGCCTGCATTGGCAGTAGGCAGCACATTGTGCACCAGTTCAAGAAGCGGACGGGAATGCGCTATATAATGGTAAATATTCAGCATTATTGTCCTTTTCCTGTCATGCAATGCAGCACAGCAAGACACCTTGCTGTGCTGCGTTTTTTGATATTTTGATAAATATGCCCCACAGTTTTTATATTTTTAGGAAAGAAAACGTATAAAAGGTATACAGGTAGAGAACTGCCCAGGCTGTTCATCCCTGCTATAGCATGTCAGCTGTCTCCTGTGGAATTGCTCTTACACTATGAGCCAACATTCCATATTTTCCATTGTCTCACGAGGCAAAAGACAGCAGTGCATGCATCCACAATGCCACACATTTTTGGAAATTAATTCTCACAAACGTTCCTCCCAACAACACACTATTTACAACAAAAGATAAATGGAACACACAGTAGACACTGTATCATACTAAATTTCTATGGACATTTGTGAGGAAGGGACATTTTGATGAAGGATGCAAATTTAAAAGGGGTTAGGAGCTGTTTTAGACCAAGTTGTTGATTGTGAAGAAAAGGTAGTGACTTTTACCTCACGGGCACTAAAAGAAGCAGGGAGCCATTACTCAGTGATTGAAAGAGAGGCATTATCTCTAACATTGGGGTCTATGGCATTTCAAGTTTTACCGCGTGGGCCACCCTTTCTGTGTCAAGAGAGATAATCGTTCAAATGTTCTCTTATAAGTGCAGTAAATTGGTGACTCCCAGATTGAGGAGATGGAGTGAGGAGTTTAAGGAATTTAACTTCAACATGTGATACTTACTTGCTCTTGTTAAGAAGGTAGCAGATTGTCTTTCTCTGTTTCCTGTACTGAGGATGGATGCTCAAGAGTTAACTGATACCCTGGATGTGTGTTGGATGATGCAATGTGCTTTATCAAAAGAAAAATGAGAAAACAGTAAAGAGAAAGATGCAACTATTCTGAAATCAAAGACCATGTGGTAAGTGGGTGGCTTTTTGAAATGTTAGAGATGAAATAACAAATATTCAAAGTGAATTATGGAGATGGGGGAGTGGTTCCTCTACAGGGTTTGAGGCTAAAAGTGATCAAACTAATCTTTGAGGGACATTTAGGTAGGAATCACATGAAAGCAATGGTGAGGGAAAAGTATTGATGGGCTGGTGAGGACCGTCAGGTTGAAGAGGTGGTCAGGGACTATTTTACGTGTGCACCAGTCATAAGTCAAGGGTCACATCTCATGCTCCTTTATCGTCGGTGGTGTCAGCGGATGAGCCTTGGCTGAGACGGGGCTGGATGTTATGAGTAAATTTTTACTTTTACCATCTAACAAAAGGTATGTGTTGCTACTAGTGAATTATACCTCTAAATGGTATCCACCACGTGTGTAAGTGCAGTAAATACCAGGGTTGTCCTTGGATCCCTCAATGAAGGTGTACCCAAATATTTGGTGGCAGATAATGGAGTAGTTTGTCTCATATGAAATGCAGTTTTCTGTAGGATCTGGGAATAATGCATCAAAAGAGGGAAACACAGGCCAATGGTCTTGTGGAACATATGTTCACATGGTGAAGTCATGTGTTCAATCTGCAGGAATGTGCCATTCCTATTGTGCACAACACATCTGCACCCATGGTCAGGTTAGTATTGCTCTTGCTACCAGACGTGATGACACTAATCTAAACCTCAGGCACCTCCCATATTACCTGCTCATTTGCACCCACCCCTGGAAGTTCTGATACTTCAACATCTACATCAACATCACCCCCTTGACTGGAACTCATTCCACCTAGACTGGAACTCACACCTCTGAAAGGAGAAATTGTATTCACATTCCCGGCCTTTTTGCCTTTCATTCTGACCACTCTCTTGAAAACTTGTACCACTTACTAGGATGCTGAGCACACGGACATCCCCTTCCCTTGATCACACAGCAGCTTGACATGTACCAATTATCTCACTCTGATCCTAACCTTGGAAGGTTTCACCCCTGGGCCTCTCCATACAACCCCTCATTCCTTCCTTGACTTTAACCATATGGTCATGTTCACCACTCATCTCAATACCACCAAGGTGCCACACTTTCTTCTCAACTACCATGGAAACATTCTAGAGCAAGACAATAATTCCCTGGGAAGCTGGAAGGGAGAGCACCCTATAGCTGGGTGTCTGGTAGTATGATAAGATAGTAACATAGCCTGAAGATCTTTCATCCAGCTCACACTATTATTGTGCATCAATGGGATCATCTCCTTTTTTTGGCACAAACTTTATTGCATTTTGTCATGATACACCAGGACTAAATCACATTTTAATCTGTGCTTATCATTAAACAGAGGTTGACAATGACATCTAGGACTGAAACAGTGAGTGAACAAATCAACGAAAGACCTTCAATGTAGTACTCAATATAACATCAAAACATTCCCACTCATCCATAAACCGCAACTTGTCACCTACTGTGTAAAACTATTATGGGGGAGCTAGATGTGCGAGAGGTTTTAGGGCACTGTGTATAGACCTTCGGGGGTCATAACTGTATTACTTCTAAGGCTGTGGGGTAGCCTAAGGAGAAAAGGACAGGCACAGTCAGTATAAAGGCACTGGGGGAGGCGCCTCACAGGAATAGCGTTTGGAGTAATGCTCACCTCGACATCAAGGCTGTTTTGATACCCAACCTGAATAGTTCAGGTTTTCCTCTCACCTCAGGGGTCCCCATCCTGCACCTTAAACCCTTCCAAGAGCATGTTCTATTCCCTCAATATGGTCTTTTTATGCAGGCACCTGTATTCTTCCCCTCTGAAAGCCTCACTTTCAGCCTGTCCTAGTGTAGCAGCTCTTCACTCAATCTATCCACCTTTGGGGCTAATGGGGCATTCCAGCTCTGTGTTATCAGTGTTTTCGCTAATAACAATGTTAATCCTGTAAAATGCGCCACCACCTTAGAACATTTGGGCCACAGGTACAGCATAAATATACACTGTTCCCGTGTATTCCAGTGATTGAGGCCAGTCACTCAGCTAGTGATTCTGGAATTCCCTCCCAGTAGTTAGACAGAGGAGGGCAGGACCATATCATGTGCAATGGGTCAGCGTCCGGAGAATGGCATTGCAGACATGCCGAGAAAGTCTCAGGGAACATCTTGTAATACAGAGAACTGAATGAATTTAAATCTCATATTACACTAGATTTTCTTGGGATATTCCAATAGACTAGCCCATTTTTTGTCTGATAGCTCCCTGGCGAGATCAGCCTCCCATTTAATTTCTATAGAGGTGAGTGGAGTCATAAATTGCTCCCAGATTCCCTGCTAGACCCATCTTATTCAGTCCCCCTGGGATATTGCGGCATGGATTGGGAAATTTGGTGGCACAAAAGTGAACATTTTGCGGCACAATATTGCATTTTTGTGGCATTTTTGCAGCACTTTTATTTTAGTGCCAATTAATAGTTATGTCCTACATAAAAGGGGAATCTGCAAGAAAAAGCCATGGTGTATGATCTCCTATTCACAAGAGAATTCTGCCTGCCACCCACGTGCTAATCTCATCCTCCAAGAATTAAGAACAAAGCATGTACCTTTGAGGCCAGATATTCCTTTCTAGTCATTGCACAGCATGAAAAAACATTGTTGAGCAATCCTGGCTTCCTGATTGATCAAATTATGTAATCTTAGGCACACATGTTATTTCATTGAGCTTTCTTTTTGAAGCTGCTACTTTTTTGACCCTGCCAGTGTGTAGATGCCCTCCACTTACCAGGCTTAGTTCCGAAGGGAACTATTGGCAACACACAAGGGTGAGCAGACTGTCAAGTGTCTAGTGTCCCCTCGGTACCCAGCTGCTCCCCTATAAATGGAAAACACATGAACACATATTAGGGTTGTCAGACAGAGACTGTGGGGGTAGGATTACAAGGAGCCACTGCCAGCGTGGCTCAGTGGGAGAATGCAATGAGTGGTGTGCCTGTATGAGTGCAGTGTGAGCCATACACCTGAGTGCAAGGTGTCTGTTTAAGCGCAGAGTGAGAAGTGTTCTTGAATGAGTGCAGGATGGGGATGTGCCTGTGTCACTGCATTGTGAGCAAAGTGCCTGAGTTTGATGCATTTCCCATATAATATGTCCAGGGACACCCGGGCGCACTGTGTAGGTACAGGAACCTTTTACACACGACAAGCTCCATGTTTTTCCCATAATATAAAGGAGTTTTGTCACATTTCAGTAAGCAGTTAACAGCAAATTTACTCCTATTGCAACATGTTAATGTGCAGCAATTCAACAAACGCACATATATAGGCCCTGATTTATACTTTTTTGAACCGCATTACTGTTATTTTTTTACGCAAAAGTGGCGCAAATTTACAAAAATATTTTGTACGTTTGCACCGCTTTTGCGTCAATAAATGACGGTAATGCTGTGCAAAAAAATACAAATCAGGGCCATAGGCCCATATTTATACTTTTTTAGCGCCGCATTAGCACCCCTTTTTGATGCAAAAACGGCGTAAACTTACAAAATACAATTGTATTTTTCAAGTTTGTGCCACTTTTGCCTCAAAAAATGACGCAAATGTGGCGTTAAAAATGTATAAATATGGGCGATAATGTTTTGAGGTATTCTAAATGAAGGTTTAAGTATTTGGCAATGACATGGTTTTGAATCCCTCATAGCACAAAATATGACAGAAACACACTTACTTTTGACAGAAATGCTTTCTTTTCATTATTTTTTCCAGTTCTAGATAGCGTGAGCTCGACCCAGGAGCATTGCAGCACTTTGCATGATCACCACATTGAATTACACAAGGACAGAGTATTTTTTTTACTTTAGGGACAGGGAAATTAAGGGCCATATTTATACTTTTTGACGCACAACTGCGCCAACCTAGTTGTGCGTCAAACATTTTACCGCCGGCTAACGCCATTCCAATGTGCCATGCGGGCTTATTTAAGGAATGACGTTAGACGGCGCTGCGGACTGGTCTGAGTAAAAAATCAGGCCTCAAACCGGACTTGCGCCATTTTTTTTGACGTGTAACCCCCATTGACATGACTCCTTTCTTAGCAAAGACAGGAGTCATGCCCCCTTGCCCAATGGCCATGCCCAGGGGACTTCTGTCCCCTGGGCATGGTCATTGGGCATAGTGGCATGTAGGGGGGCCCAAATTAGGCCCACCCATGCCACTTAAAAAAACGTTAAAAAATACTTACCTGAACTTACCTTTACTTACCTGGGATGGGTCCCCCCATTCATGGGTGTCCTCCCGGGGTGGGTGAGGGTGTCAGGGGCTGTCCCTGGGGGCAGGGGAGGGCACCTCTGGACTCCTTCCGAGCCCACAGATCCCTTAACGCCTGCCCTGACCCAGGCGGTAAAAAACGGTGCACATCAGGCTGTGTGCCGTTTTTTAAAGCCCAGCCCCTCCTGGGCGTCAAAATGATGCTGGGGTATAAATAAGGCGCACAGGCCTTAAAGTCATTTTTTGGAAGGGAACGCCTACCTTGCATATCATTTACGTAAGGCAGTTTCCCGCTTCAAAAAAATGACGCACACAGTGGAATTCTAACGTCCGCGGTGTCGGGCGTCAAAGTTTAAATATGAGGCAAGGCTTGCGCCGAATGTGCGTCAACATTTTTGAACCACATTCGGCGCAAACAGAGTATAAATATGCCCCTAAGTGATTTGCCCAGGATCACAGGACGTTGAGCCAACACTGGAACTTGAACCTGTGCCCCTTTTCCAAAGGGCAGCTTTATTCATTAAACCACGGGCCTCCCTTTTACTGAATAACAAACAACACACACAGCAATATTTTGACACTAGAGAGAGACCTTTTGAAACAGAAATCGGGAGATGTCATTACCCTTCCCCTTCACTGACTTACATTAAAGAAAATGCAATTTAGGCGAAAGACTGCTAAAATAGAGCCAATTCGGGCTGAAAAATTTGGAATCTCCTGCCTAAATCGAGGCTGTTGACATCTATGAAACAATTGGAATGAGCCTCCCTATGGTTGTTTTGTTTTCTTGCTCTTATATGTCCTGGCAGAGGTTTTACATACAAGGAAGCAAAATAATTTAACAAACACCACAACGGAGACCGTTTCATTTGTTTTTGTAAAACGTTTACTTAAAGTTTTGGACATTGTGGTAATTCATTGAGTTTGTGGCAACATTTTGATTTGTGAAATTGCAAAAAGGTGGGGGGTCTGACTATGAACCTTAGAAGATGTACTGATGGTACCAGTCTACTTCTATGCCTATGGGAATGTACCACACATACACACACACAGACCCACACACATCCCTCAGCTTTCTTTACAACAAAGAACAGTGTGCACTTCTACTGACCAAGTAGTTTTATTGTGTATGACCACCCGTTCACAATAAAAGTAGTTTTGAATGGGTCGTCCTACACATTAAAAACACTGTGTAATCACTTTGGAAGTGTGTGCTGTTCTTTGTTGCAAGGGAGGCTGTGTGAATGTTGCAAAAGGCAGTTCAGTACTGTCAGCTCAACACTAGTCCTGGAATAGCAAATGTTCTGTCCACCAAGCTATGGAGGAAAATCTAACATATATACATTGCTCTTTTGTGAGCTCAGTGACATGTGGCATAAAGTGCTTATTAAAACTGCTAGATGTGTATGTGAAAATAGAACAACAACTATATATAACACTTGTGAACCAAAAATACCTTGTACATAGTGAAGGTGGAGATCTCAACGTTCCAAGATATAAAGAACAAACCAGATTCCTTTACATGCTTTTGCAAAAAGTTTTAGAATGTTTTAACCAGAGTTAACACAGTCCCTAGTTGTATTTTAGTGTTAAATCTCGTATGTATTTACGGTAAAGATGTATTAATGATATATTGGCAGCTACACTATCTCCATCAGTGTGCTGTAGTGCACTTCTGCGTCCAACTCAACAATACCGACTAGGAACAACAGGGTAGACTCTAATGTAATTGCAAGCCCTCTCAAGAACGTGGTGCGCAGAAAAACGAAAGCAATGAGTTTTTTGTTTTATCTACGCTGCATATGTTGGCCTCTTAGATGTTTTTGCAGATCAGAGGAATGTCTCAGCCCTCACGCTTTCTCCCATGCAATTGCTGCAGCAACGAGGAGGTGGAGGGAAAGCTGTCTCTCTGCTGCTGTCTGCTAAGTAAACAGACTGTGGCTCTGCAGCATCCGCGGGCGAAGGACCGGTGCAGTCAGAAAATCTCCTGTGTACGTGAAGCATGAATGGCACGTAGAGGCACGCCATGCATGCTACTTGGAAAGTGAGTTTGCTGGGCATTATGTAAATTAAGTAACTTACAATAAAGTGAGTCAATGGTTTTTTTCCCGTCTTTTATCAGGGCAAGTTTGCTGAAAACAACGGTTAGTGCACTCCTCTGCTAATTTCACAGTAAAATCACGATTCGCAAAATCTCGAAAAGCTGGAGGGTTCTCGTATTGGGTGCCTACAATGTCCCATGCTATGTAGTGCTTGGAACAATTCATGTATCTTGTGTTCTTTTCCATCTGAAGCCCAATGTTTACAGACATAACAGAGGATACTGGCATGTGTCAGAAATAGTGTTTCCGGCAATTCATGAGTGTGCACAAAATCAGAGAACAGAAGTAACAGAAGGAAATGTCATTGAAAAGCGCCAGTAAAAGAACGTATTATCAATCAGAGAAGCAAGAAAGACTAAAGCCAATCAATGAAGGTTCCGAAGTAATTGAACCAGATTCAGAAAATAATGAAAGTGAGCCTCCTGTTACAAATAGATAAGGCAGAAAAAGAACACCAAATAGATAGTAAATATCCCCTACATGGGTATATTTAGTCATAGTGTCAGAGGAATAAGAGCCTGAGATCTACTGACCAGTAATATATTGCCAATACAGCCTGTAAATGAGTTTGAACGGGAATCAGAAGACGAAGTCTGCCTTGAAAAGTTTTAAAAACTTGGTTTATTGTTTTGAAAGAAATAAGAAGAAAAGGACAAATCTAATATTGTTTTAAAAAAGTGTTTACCTTTAGAATTTTGAGCCTCGTGATTAGCTTGTAGTCTTTAAGAAAATGGAGTACAGCACATGCAGTTAAATTAGTGGTTTGATTGTTTTAGTATCTTCGGTGAGGAACTTTTCCACAAGAGAGAGATTAATTAACCACAGTACATGATAAGGTGAAACGTAATACATTAAAGCTTAGGGAAAGTTTAGCTAGTGGATTTTAAGATAAAATGTATACTAAAATGATACATGAGCATTTGGATATTATGAAGGTTAAAAATTGTTTTATCAGCACTTCCTTCTTCTGCAGGGAATGGTGTTAAATACACACACAACTTTCAATTGCATATGCATTGTCATGAACAGTGTTTGCTTGTATATTTAATAATAATACATGTTTGACTCTTTCGGATTTTCATGTGTCATTGGAGAATGAAGACACCCAAATGGTATTAAGTATGGCACATTTTAATAGAATTGCACAAATTAAGCATGGAACTAGAATTATTAAAGAGGGGTAAGTGTATGGTTTGAGTGATGAAGAGCATGAATGTATTAAGGAATATAGTTGGATGAAAGTAAAACTTGTGAGTGGTTGGAGAGGTGAAAAAACTCTTAGAGAACAAATCAAAGAAGAGGAAGAATTTGGATTGGCAAATCTACATCCTAGTTTGAGAATGGACCAACAAAGAAGACGTGAAATGTATATGGTGTGTTGTGAACCTCTTAAAGGTGGCAAGGCTTACTATGTGGGAGAGAATGAGTGTGCAAGAAGTTGTGCTGCAAGTGGTGACAATTTGGGCAGTGAAGGACTAATTCTGAGAATAATTTATTATGTATGTGGTAAGACTGCCTATTTTAATTTGCTGCATAACTTGTTTGGATTTGGTCATTATGCTTTTGCGCTTCCTAGTGTTTAACATGAGTAAAATGGGTGATGCAATTAGTTAGAGGAGAGTGAAAAAATTATTCAAACAGGTAGTCCTAGAGGCATTAGCAGCGATTAGTACTCCTATAGGTGTGGCAAAGAATAATGTGAGAATGAGATGTTTATCTACATTGGTAGATAGACTTGCTTTAAGTACAGCTGTAGCGCTAACTCAGATCAATTCAGAACTAATTGCCATCAGAGCTATGGTGATGCAGAACCACTCAATATTAGATTTTGTTCTTACTTAGGAAGGTGGTACTTGCAAAGTACTAAAGGTTAAGAGATGCTGCACATCATTCCACAGAACAGTCCTATTGTTAACTCTTATTTTACAAACGTGACTAACAGCTATTGTGAACTTCAATCTTTAGAAAGGCATGGCTTAAGGGAAAGCTGTAGGTTCCTGTGTTAGTGAAATAAGAAAGGGTTTTAGTAAGGTTAGTGAATGGATGAATAATATGGGTAGGAGGACCTTACACATTATACTAACCCCTATGGTAATTATAATGATTTGTGTAATAATTTTGTTTCTTTTGCTTATATTTTGTGGGTGTCTAATTAAAAATTGCAGGTTCAAGAATAAAGAGAGACCACTAAAGAGGAAGTGGCCTGATAATTTTGCAATGAACAATATCAAGGATCATATCTATAACCATTTAAAGATAGTGGAAGAGGGTTGCAGAAAGAAGTGGAAGACAGAATTAATTTCTGCTTAATAAAGTTTTATTAATTGTTTTAGTGATTATAAATTATTCAGAAGGGGGTTTATTGGGGAATTGTTTCGAGTTTAAGTGTTTCGGTACTAATAATAACATATAATATGCAATTTTACAAATGATCCTACGTGTATAGCCTGAATAATTATAGTTGTCATTCAAACAAATTCCATATGATGTATAGAAGTGATTAATGTGTTTCAATTAGGCCATATGTCTGTATAAATCTCAATTTTGAACAAGATATATGGCATCCCTCTCACACTCTACTGCTTCCTTCCTGCACACATTCTGTCCCACAGGCTTTGCAGAGCATGCAGTTGAGCTGATGACATGATGGTTTATGTCCACTGCAGGTAGTTACCTTGCTCATGTTGAACAAGATTACCACAAGTATCTAATCTCATTTGATTTCTTCACTGAGTTAAATGACAGGATTCATTCAATGGAAGAACAACTTATTCTCTAAATGTTTCATATTTTGTCAAACATCTCCAGATAACACTAGCATAGAGGGTGTTGAATACATTTTTTAGAATTAGGATGGTGATTATTCTTGTGTTCTGATTTCTTAAAGAACTGATACTTTTGCTCATACCACAATAATGTTGCAGTTTTTAAAATTTACTATGCAATAATTGTCTATAAGGACCCCTTAAGTCTCTGGGGGAGCATGATTTTGAGAAGACTTTCCCATTCTACTAGAGATGCTGCACGATTTTCGTAAGATTTTCTGCCCATTGAGACTTGGAATAGTTTCTGTTTTTTTACATATCCTGTATAATAACTTTGCATCTGAGAGCTTTCATGGAATTTACTCTGTACCGCTTATTTTGAACTTTTTGAAATAACCGTTTACCTTTTCATTGATCTAGGACTCATTATTAAGTGGCCCCCATTATTTAATGAAATGTTTTTACTATGATAACTGATGTTTGGGGAGGTGCCTTAGTTCGGGGACACACTGCCTTATGAAAATGAGGTTTAACACTGGCTCTAATCCAGTAAACTGTGGGAGAAACCAATGGGGTAAATTTTGGGGTATTCATATTTTGGGGTACAGTTTTGCTCCCACAGATCCATATCAGTGGTTCCCAGCATCCGATCTCTGCCTCCCTGCCTGGATGAAGGAAGAGGAGAGCATTCTTTAGCTATCACAGAATGTGTGAGCATTCCTTTCCAAATAAAAAAAAACGTTCAACAGGATCACAGAATTAGCTCACCACCACAAAACTGACTACAAAACAAGAATTTATTTGGAACCAAGGTAAAGGGATGGCTCTATGCTTGAGTCGTTATTTCATTATACCTACAAATTCACCCTTGAGAGAGTGCCCTGGTGGCAATAGAGGTCAAAGGCCTAAACAAGGAGACACAACCAAATACAACGCATATTTTCCACAGAGATGTGATGGATTGGGTAAATGCTTCACTTTTAAACTCTCTACAAAAGAAACATTTAAAAAAAAGTTGAAACCAACTGTTATCCAAAGGATAATCTGAATCTGGTCCGCTTAAATGTGTTTTGTGCAGGCCTATTGATGCTTTCTTCAAAAAATGAAAAACCCACTGTGGAGCATAACTTTTGTAGTTCTGCTGTAGAAGTCTAAGCAACAGTCCCTTGTATTCTGGGACAGCGTGGTTTTGCAGCCTTGGAAACCTGGAAGGCACATTAAACAAAGCCACCCTGGTTAAAAAAAAAAAGAAAAAAACTAGCAACGATCACTGATTGCTGATCTGAAATAACATCGTATTTTCTTCGGTGCCTCTCTCCCGCCCAGTGTCCATGGCAAATGTGTCTGCGTGGTTAGGCCCTTGAAAGTCGTTGAAGCATACTCTCTGGGTCTGAGAGGAAGTGGCCGCACAGCCTGCCAGGCTGGACTTGGCACAGCGGCCGTGAAAATGAATTGAACATAAAAATAATCAGTTGTCACAGGCAGAAGCTGATCTCTAAATACTCTCCTGGGAGAACCGCGCAAAGAATTCCTGCTGACAGCCGAGAACAAGGCACACCAAAGAACAAAGCTGCTTGATTTCTCTGATTAGCATTAATGCATGATATAATCACCGCCACGTGACTGGAAAATTACGGAGCAATTTAAGAGTATTCGTCCATCCCTGCACGTCGCTGAAAAGCTGCTTAAAAGTGCATTTTTCAATTGTATTTTTTTTTGTACAAAGTTTAACATAGGGAGAGGGGAAATCACAGAGAGTGAAACAATGGATTTCTCAAAGGAAAATTCAATTATTAGAAATTCTGTCATTTGGTCGTTCCAAGTACTTTTGCGTGGGAAGCATTCACTTGCAAGATCAACAGTAGCTCAGTTTGTATGGACGACTTGGAAAAAAAATCATGTTTTTAGTAACTGTTGATGCCGGGAGCTGCCACTCCTAGAACTGGCTTTAGTTTTCAGTTTGGACTTCCAAAGGCTATATTTAGAATTAGTATAATCTCTGCCCAGAAATTATAACTGCATTTTAAATTAAAAAACGTTTATAAAATCAAAAACGTCTGATTAATAATGTAGGTGCCGGTAGAAAGATGAAAGCCCTAAGGCAGTGTTACTTAGCCGTCTCAGGGCTGACTGTGGTGGTACCAGTTTATCATCTTGTGAAACCATCAGACAATTTGGGGGGCTGAAGTTAACAGTGTTGCTCTCTATTGGTGGGTGGGTTAATGTGGAGGACTGTCCTGTGTCAAGCATTTCTGGGCATGCCATATGCCCTCGATAGCAGGGTTCTAAATAGCATCAACTTGAAGCAAATAACCCCCTTCCTCTTCAGGTGGTGGCAATCGATACGCACTATTAGCATTTAATAATCCAAGCTACGGCTGTTACCAGCCCCGTTCCTTCCAGTGACTTAATTAATACTAATTCAGTGGTGTACTTTGTTGTTAGATCCATCAATGAACTATGTAACTATTCCAAAACGAGAACAATCCTTCTAATGGTTGTCATGTGTGAAGTCTTAGCAATACAAAGACTAAAGTATGGACAGTTTGGTGACTGTGCACAAATCATTGTCAGGTCAGTGACAGATGGGGGGCATTGTGAGGCCTAGTGGCACCAGTACGCCCATCCCATCGCAATGCCCCTCTGGGCCTTGGATAAAGACCATGGGATTAGAGTGGAAGAGGAGAGGAGTGCAAAGGTGACATACCTCTGAAGGTCTGCATATTACAAGATGGCGACTGAAGCTTTAGTATGCAGCACTTCACCACACACTTCACCAGGCAGTATGGTGATTGAGAAAACCCTCATTCCACCTTTAGAAGGACATAAGAGTCACAGGTAATATTATTCATACAAATAAGAGAAACTGGCAGCAGGAGTTTGTCACCATGTGGCTACAATAAATAATTTGCAAGGAGGTAATTGACAGCGTTAGCCCAATGTCCACTAGGTGTGGCTGACTCCTCATTTTAATGGAAGGGCGCCATCTGCTAAGCGCATCAATATATCATTCATTTCATGCGCATCAATATATCATTCATTTCATGCCAACAAATCCCTTAACTTTCAAGTGGTGGTGTCCGTGGCGTCCTCTTTGCCTTTAATAATCCAAACTTTCACTGATTGGGGGCTCCCTGTCTCAATGATTTCATCGAATAATCCTAGCCTGTTATGTAATTTATCTTCATAGCTGTTACTCTTTTATGTAAATATATTACTGTGGTTGCGGTCTGGTTGCCGTTCATTTGTTGCGTCCAAACTATGGAATAAATTGCGGTACTGAGGTTGCTTAATTGGGCGCTGTACAGAAGTCTTCTGTGGGTCTCTGGTGGGTCGTCCTGTGGAGGGGCGCTCAGCAGTTCCCGCTGTTCCCTCACAAAGCCCCCACACCCTGGCAGGCTGAAGCTTGGCACAGTCTCTTTGTAAGTGAATTGGACATAATGATAAATCCTTACTTGAGAGAACGGAGCAAAGGGCTCCCGCTGAAAGCCTGGAACAATGGACGCACAGAATAAAGCTGCTCGATTCGTATGCATTAAGCATGGAATAACCTCTTTCAAGTGACGTGGGAGCTCTTAGAGTTTTATATCTCCTTGTAGTTTTATCAAGGTCATCCGTTTATATAATTTGTCGAGGTGATTCATTTAGCACAATATTTACCATGAGATTGTGAAAACAAGAGAGTGAACAACGTATTCCTAAATGTAAGCCACATAATTAGAAAATGCGTTCCCAGTTGTTTTGCTTGGAAGCATGCCGTCACCAGACTGACACTGATTCAATTTCTAGAAATGACTTGGGGTAATTAACGTTTTCAATAACTGCTGGTGTTGTCATGAGGTGCTGCCTCTGGGCCGGTCATTAGTTTTCAGATTGGATTTCTAATCGCTCTCTTTAGTATTAGTTTAATCTTTGCCACAAAGAATACAGAAGTTTTTATGTTTAAAATCTTTTTATTAGGTTTTTCAACAAAGCCGTGGTACAATGCCAAGGTACTTAGGATTGGTTTACAGTAGGTGGCGAGAGTGGCCAATGGTTAGTTTCATCACGTGCTTTAGTGTGCCACAGTTTTTCATCGAAGTATAAAACTAAAACAAAGAACTTACCTTCCATCCCTCTTTCCCGAATAACATTGAGAGCACAAGATACCGAGGTGTGTGTGTGGAGAGGGGCGGGAACGCGATAGGGGCAGGTGGTCAGGGGTGCGATCAGCAAATACAATGTTTCTTGACAGTGGAGATGGGGAATGGGAGGTGTGGTGACGCTTGCAGCTTTATCATCCCCTCGGGTCTCGGAGATGGGTATGCAGCATGGTCCACAACCCTTCAAGAGGAAGGTGGGTAATCAATGTCTGCTTTGATGGCCCGAAGTTTGATGAGGTGTTGGTCACATGGTCCCCTTGGGCTGGCAATGTGGTGTGGGGTTGTTCCCCCAGGGAGTTTACTGTACCAAGGGTGTTGGCAACTGCCATGGGGTCGCTCAGTTAGGAGCGGTCAAAGAACTTTAGGGCCCTAAGCTTTTGTGGGATGAGGCATTTGTATTCAAACCATGTTATATAGTGAAAGATGGGTTGCCAGATGCAGGGGAACTTCTCACCTGTATTAGCGAGCTTGTGTGTCAGCAGCTCTAGGGCAAGGACTTGCTAGATACTAGGGAGTTAGGTGGTGGGTCTGTTTTGTCCAATAGAGTTGCCAGAGCCGGTCCTAAGACTTTTGGGGCCCGGGCAAAGAGTGAATGTGTGAGGCCCCTCTAATTTGCATACAGCGTGAAATCACAGGAAGTGCCTTCAATTCCCTATTATTAAAGCAACTTTGCAAGAAGCAGCTTTCTTGGTTCAGACTATCAGTAAATCAATAAAAACATAAATATTAACACTAATAAAATAAATACACATAATTTAAATTCATATGAAGTTGAAACACATTCTATTAGTCACAGGGGATAGGAAGGTTTGGATTAAGCCTTTCCAAAATGTATATTTTTAATTGTATGTTAACAATTTGTTTCCAGATTGCATAAGGTATGCATGTATGTATGTGATATTTATACAACACAAACTTAGACAGAAGGCTGCAAAGTGCTGTTCAGGGTCAAAGTCACAGTCAACAAGTGACAAGAGGAGTAGCTTGTTTGTGGACTGTATCTGCATCATGATGTAGCTTTTTCAAAGAGTTTAATATTCAGTTGTCCAACACATCAGAGAGCCTCCTGCTCACTTCTTGAGTTCTGTAAGAAGCTGAAGACCTTGCTGTACATATAAGCACCTTAGGACCACAAACCTTCACACCTTGCCGAAGCACCTGGATACCCTCTCAGGTGATTAGTGGGCTGCATAATGCATAACATAACTTATAACATAACGACTTATAGCATAACATGATGTATAACACAACACTACACACCACACAGCACACAACCAACATAACATAACATAACATAGCATAACATAACATGGTCCCATGGACAGAACTATTGTACAGAGCTGTGAGGCAGTTTCAATTGGATCCAGGTGATGGGGCCACAAGAGCCCCCACCCTTCTCCCGGGCCTCACAGTTACGGTATAGCACTGAAAGGATTAAGGGAGGGAGCCCACTACCCACAGGCCTTGCAGCACTGAACTATAGCTATGAGGCCCAGAGGAGAGGCTACACCTTGACTATGGGTATAGGGTAGGGGCTTCCATTCCCCTAGACCTCACAACCATGATCTTTTGCTGCAATGCTTAGAAGAGGGCACCCAGAATATGGGAGCCATCTTTCATGGGCCTTGAAACAATGATATAGCCCAGTGAAGGGTTGTCCCATCCCCTGAGCCTCATAGCTATGGACTAGTGCTGCAAGGCCCATCAATCAATCAATCAATCAATTATTTGTTGAGCGCGCTACTCACCCTGAAGGGTCTCAAGGAGCGGGGGTGCTACTGCTCGAAGAGCCAAGTCTTTATGCGCTTCCTGAAGGTCAGGAGGTCTTGGGTGTTATGTAGGTTGGCGGGAAGTGAGTTCCAGATTTTGGCTACGAGGTGAGGGAAGCATCTGCCACCGGTTGTGGTGCGGTGAATGCAAGGGACTGTTGCGAGGACGAGGTTGGCAGAGTGGAGCTGGCGTGTCGGGATGTGGAAGTTGAGTCGATCATTGAGGTAGGCCGGTCCGGTGTCGTGGAGAGCTTTGTGAGCGTGGATTAGGATTTTGAAGACAATCCTTTTGTCGATGGGTAGCCAGTGGAGGTCGTTGAGGTGGGCAGAGATGTGTTCATGAGAAGGGGGATTGAGGATGAGACATGCTGAGGCGTTTTGGATGCGCTGGAGTTTTTTCTGGAGCTTGACCATTGTTCCCGCATAAAGGGCATTGCCATAGTCCAGTCTGCTGCTAACAAGGGTGTGGGTGACCGTTCTTCTGGTTTCTACTGGAATCCACCTGAAGGTCTTGCGGAGCATTCGAAGGGTGTTGAAGCATAAGGACGAGATGGCGTTGACTTGCTGGGTCATGGAGAGTGAAGAATCTAGTATGAAGCTGAGGTTGCATGCGTGGGTGGTTGGTGTTAGGGGCGACCCCAGGGTGGCTGGCCACCAGGAGTCGTCCCATGCTGACTTGTTGAGGCCGAAGATGATGATTTCATTTTTTTCTGAGATCAGCTTGAGGTGGCTTGTTGTCATCCAGTTGGCAATAGCGAGGAGTCTGGTGTGGAGGTTGTTCTTGGTGGTTGCGGGATTCCTTGTGAGGGAGAGGATGAGCTGGGTGTCGTCAGCGTAGGAAATTATGTTGAGACCGTGGGATCGAAGGATGTTGGCGAGCGGAGCCATGTAGCTATTGAAGAGGGTGGGACTGAGTGAGGATCCCTGGGGGACTCCGCAGATGGTTTTGGTGGCCTTTGACCGGAACGGGGGGAGGCAAACTCTTTGTGTTCTCTTGGAGAGGAAGGAGGTGAGCCAGTCCAGGGCTCTGTGGCGAATTCCAGCGTCGAAGGGGCGTATCTAGAGGGTTTGGTGACATATGGTGTCGAAGGCTGCAGAGAGATCGAGGAGGATGAGGGAAACGGTTTCACCTTTGTCTAGCCTGGTCCTGATGTTGTTGGTGCAGGTGATGAGGGCGGCCTCGGTGCTGTGGTTTTTGCAGAATCCAGACTGGGAGACGTTGAGTAGGCTGTTGTCCTCCAGGAAGCGGGAAAGTTGGTTGTTGACTATCTTCTCTATGACCTTCACAGGGAAGGAGAGTAGGGAGATAGGTTGGTAGTTTTCAAGGTCTTTGGGGTCGGCTTTGGGCTTTTTGAGTAAGGTGTTGACTTCGGCGTGTTTCCAGCTTTCCGGGAAAATGGCGGTCTTGAAGGAGCTGTTGATGATGGTCCGATGATTTGGCTGGCTTTATTAAAGACGTGGTGAGGGCAGGGGTCTGCGGGGGAGTCAGAGTGGATGGGGCTCATGGTTTTTATGGTTTCCTCATCGTTGGTGGGGGTCCAGGTGCTCAGTACGTTGGTGCAGCAGGGTACGATAGGGTCAACCATGTCGGTGGTGGTGGTGGTGGGGGATGCCGTTTCGAAGCTTCCATGAATGTCTGTGATCTTGCAGTGGAAAAAGATGGAGAGGGAGTCGCAGAGGTCTTGTGAGTGGGGAGGGTCGGTGGAGCAGGACTTGGGATTGGTGAGTTCCTTGATGATGTTGAATAGTTCCTTGCTGTTGTGTGTGTTGTTGTCAATTCGTTCTTGGTCCGAATGAGCTGGTGGTGTTTGTGCATGGTTGATTTGAGGGTGGTGAAATTGCCCCCTGATTGTTCTTGGCGTCAGGTTTTCACAGCTTTCCGGCATTCTCGTTTGGAGCCCTGGAGGTCTGTGGTGAACCAGGGAGCTTTCTTGTTGACACTCGTGTTGCTGGTTTTCTTGAGTGGAGCAAGGGTGTTGGCGCAGTCGCTGAGCCATTGCTTGAGGTTGAGGGCGGCGGTGTTGGGGTCGCTGGTTTTGGGTGGTAGGGTTTGGGCGAGGTTGGAGATCAGTTGTTCTTTGGAAACCTTGTTCCACTTGCGGTGAGGGAGCAGATGCTGTTGGTGGTGGGTGGTGGGCTTCAAGAAGGAAAAATTAACACAATGGTGGTCGGTCCAATGGAGTTCGGTGGTGTGGGTGAAGGTGATGTGGCAGCTTGAGGAGAAAATGGCATTGAGCGTGTGCCCGGCTGAGTGGGTGGGCAAGGTGACCAGTTGCTTGAGGCCGAGGTTAGCAAGGTTGTCCAGAAGGGCATCAGGTGGTGTTGTGGCGTCTGGAGACGTGGAAGGTGAGAGGGGCAGGGGGACAGGCACTAGGCACAGTCCAGGCGTGGACGGGCGCAGACGGGCTTGCCTATGGTGTGCCTCCAGTACGCCAGCGGCCGCCATTAAGAAGGGGAGGTGGGAGGGAGGAGCAGCTGGGAGGTGAGAGGGGGTGGCGAATGCGGGCGCGGCCACAGGGGACGCAGCAGCAGGAATGGGGAACTGGGCAGAAACAGTCAGCAAGCAAATAGAACGGGTGAAAAAGGCAGAAACAGCAGAAAAGGCAAAAAGCTGAAAAACAGCACAACAGGCACAGAAAACAGAAGCAAGATAAACACACAAGACAAACACACGATACTTACGTATACCACTAGACACCAGGGATGAGCGCAGGCGGGTGCTTGCAGGTAGTGGAGGGCCTCGAACTTGCAGCAGCAACGAAGGCGGGGTCAGGAGCACGAGGGCAGTCCGGTGGAACTCCGTGGTCTGATGCTGCAAAGCCCATAGCAGGAGAGTCTATTTCCGTGGGCCTCATAGCGATGGTCCCCAGCGATCACTGCGAGAGCCAAGTAGGGTGGCCAATATTCCATTATCACTGCACAGGACAATTTGTGCCTTTGGAGATACCTGTGCATTTCGAGACATCAAAAGATAAGTTTATAAAGCGTACCCACTGCCATAGGACAGTGGCGTAGCGTGGGTTGTCAGCACCCGGGGCAAGGCAAGTAATTTGCGCCCCCTAACCCGTGGATTTTAGCATTCGAGTCTCTTCCAAGATGTTGCGCCCAGTGCGGCCGTCCCCCCCTGCACCTCCCACGCTACGCCACTGCCATAGGACCTGGTTCAGTGAGTATGTTTGTGCTTTGGAACTAAAATATTTGACATCTGATCTCAGTTTTTTGATGGAAATAAATACTGTGTTGTAAAGCTGGGCAGGGATCATAACAGATTGACAATTCCCTGGATGGGGCAGCTCCTTTGACTTGCCATCAGCATAACTTAGACATAGTTGTGGTCTAGTGGACTGCTCGGAAATGTGAAACTAGGAGATGCAGATTTGAATCCCGGCCTTCAATTTGGCCACATTGTGTGCTCTTAGGCTATCACATTCCTGAACTTATTGCTCTGCTGCTCCCTTTTTGGCAAGATTCGGAGTATTTTGATTCAATGTAAAAACTGCGAGCATAATTTAAACAAATTGGGCGGATATTACCTTAGAGGAGAGAGGTCACATGGTATAGGCACATAAAGGCAGTACAGTGATAAATATATACCTTTGCACCAAGTGCAGATTTTACCCAAAAATGTGGTTTCTAGCTCAAGCAGATCAAAAGTTAATAAAAATGCGGAGACATCTGTTGCCGTACAGCGGAAGGCACTTAACAAAGATTGACTGTTAACCTTCCAGTTCATATTGCTGTTTTGGGATGTTAAACCTATGTCCAGATAGTGTTAACGTGTAATAACAACAAACTAATGTACTGATACTATCTCAAAATATGTTGCATTATGCTGCATACGTTTCTTTATCTTCTTGCATAATTTGGTAAATCCTGTCGCATAATTTGGTCCTCCCTGTCTGCACAATTCTAGTGGCCTTTGAAATATGTCCTTGTATAACGTAACCGGTGCTCATGTAAAGCACTCCAGCCGAGTTCACATAACATAAAACTGCACAACAAAAAAAGAGTTTCACTAGCGCACCAAAGGCTGTTTGCATTTTAATAGCTGAAAGTGTTCCTGAACCTTTATGGAACAGGACCCTTCCTGTGCTGTAACTCATCCCTGCTTGCCACTGACAAGAATCCTTTTCACACCTCATAAATGGTTGAAATCTTGAGTTTGACTAACCTTTGGAAGAGTTAAAGTGCTGGGGGCACCACTGGATGTCATGTAGTGCCTTGGAGTGGGCAGGATTAAAAATTGAAGGCCAAAACTGCTAACTGCGTATGGCCTCGCAGCTATGGTGGGTCTCCTAAGTCCAGGTAAGAAGGGGCCCCACCCCTGGGCCTCGCAGCTGTGGTGTCGTGCCGGGAAGAACACGGCCTTTTCCCTATTCCTCGCAGTGCTACCGATGCCTGCGAGGCCCAGGAGAAAGGTGCCCCTCCCCTGGGCCTCGCAGTGCTGCACCAATGGTGCGAGACCCAGGACAGGGAAAACAATGGTGTGAGGCTCCATGTCAGTGGGCTGAGGATGGGGCTCTGGACAGCTGCCCAGCTTAGCGCCGGCCCTGAGTCCTTGCTGCACATGCTCTGACAGGCGGCAATTATGGGACACTAAAGACAGCAGTTACTCCCCATAGTTTGCTCTTTGATACCCCTGGCACTGTTGGTATCAGGGGTCATTAAGGCAGGAGCAGAAGATGAAAGTAAACACAGCCATTTATTTTCTCAAATATCCAATTCTTGCCCATCTCATCAAGGGTCAAAACTTCTGTGATTTCGCACCTATTACCACTGTCATTTTGGTGAATTGATGTCCTTGGCTTCAAACAATCTGAACCTGCTTGTCTGTTTAACAGCGACTCCATTGTTAGAGGAAACATGAGTAGGACACTTGGTGTACATTGCAGAGGCAGGCCAAAATGTCACGGTCCTTGCCACTATGGAGGCAAGATGCCACACAGTCTTCTCTCTAGTCCATCACTGATTTAAGTTTCTTGCGCCAATTCAGTGCATTGTTTTCTGCCATGACTGACATCAAAGCAGGCAATTCTGAAACACTTTGATGGTTATTTTCATACAGGTATATAATTGTCTGCTCAAAATATATATTGTTACATTTGTTTTAAAAAACGGATCAATAGTAAACCAATTGGTGTATCCATCAATCATCATGTCAACCAAAACATGAGGGATCCTAATTTCTCTGGACTATTTAATGTTTTGAATCCTGTAGTACCTTCAGCAGAGAACCCATTTTCCAACCATTTGTGAAACATTTAGAAAATAAATGGCTACCTCTTAAACTACGATAAGGCTTAAGAATGTGGTATTCTCTTACCCTATGCAAAACTATGCTGACCAAAGTCCTAGGATGTCTTGATTCATGGAGTAGAACAAACTTCACACTACAGTATAAAGCACAATTTAATTGGGGAAACTGTTCTAGTTAAATTCTACTGTATTTTTCATAGTTCTGAATAATTGAAAAGAAAATAACTATATCACCGGGGGAGGCTGATACTTAGAAGTGAATTAATTATGAAGATGCACAGTAATCCATGATTTTTTCTAAGAGGTTTGCAGTCTGTTTAACTACTGCAGTGCTAAGCAATATTGCTGTAAAATATTAAACTAAAGAAAGGATAAACAAAGGGTATGATTCAATGTATCAACATTCAGTGAAGTCACACTTCATGAACCCAGGGTTCTCAACAGCATGGCATGTATGATGACCTGCAGGCACCAAAACCTTCTTCTTCGACTGAGGGAGGGGTTTCCATAACTGGAAAACAGGGACACAGACAGCAGGTTGTAGTAAACATGACTTCACTAACACTTTTTCTCAAACTGGCCATCACTTTGACAGCCTGAAAAAGAGGCAGTGAGTTCACAACAACTTTCTATTAATCAACTGTTGAATGAGCAGAAGTTATAAAATTAAGAAACAAATGTGTTTAACATTAATAACGTGCAGAAGTATTTTGTATGCCTAATAAGAAAAATACATGCGTTAAATTATAAAGAAAGAAAAAACGTACTAAGCAGCCATAGTTACATAAGCTTAAATAGCTGAAGCAGCCTCTACTGACAAACTGACCTAGTTTAAGAATGTGAAATGTGTTTTCAACCTTCCCATAGGCCTGTTTTATAAAATGCATGAATTAAATAAACGGTTGTCATTGAATCCTGCAAAGGTTTCCACTTACACAGAGAACACTACAGACTAAGGGGCAGATTTATGGAAAGTGGCACTGCACTGAGTGCAGGGCCACTTTCCCTGCACCCCTTAGCACCCCCTACTGCCACCAAGTGTGTGCCGTATTTAAATTACGGTGCACCATGGCACAGGGTAGGGGGCAATAGCATCATTTTTCACGACGCTATTTATGTACTATGCAAAAGTAGTGCCAAAATATTGGTGCTATTCCTGCAGAGCACATAGGGCCCCATTCTATAGAATGGAAGCCCCCTTTTAACGCCTGCTCTTGAGCAGGTGTTAGTGCCATCTGAAGTTTTATGCTTTGATCTCTCAACTTGGAACTCTTTATGGGATCTGACTGACACATATTTCTCTGCTCCTTAACTATCCCCACTTTTGAGTTAGGCTTCTTTTCTTTATGGAACACACTTTATGCACTGATTATGAATTATTGATTGCTTACGACTGATCAATGAATAAAGTCATGATTTATATTTCTGAATTTAATACTGACTCAATAAAGATGAGTTACTAAAAGTTTTGATTAATAAAGCTTTTAAACTCACGTCAACTCTCATTAATGACTAAAAAAGAAAGGAAATGAGATGTTAAATTAATGTATGTACAGCTCCTAGTTAATCTCATCTAACATCAAAGATCCATTGGCCTAGCGGGTGTGATGTCTCCCTAATGACTTGGTAAGCCTTTCTTGTGAATTGATAATTGTGAACCAATATCCCAGCACTCCAGCAATGTTTAGCAGAAGTTCATGCCTGATGAAACCACGGGCCAGATGCAGGAAACTATTTGCGAGTCGCAAATGGCAAAAAATGCCATTTGCGAGTCGCAAATTCCAGTTTCCAATGCAGAAATGCATATTGCGAGTCGGGACGACTCGCAATATGCATTTCAGAATCGCAAATAGGAAGGGGTGTTCCCTTCCTATTTGCGATTCGGAGTGGTATGCAATACCATTTGCGACCGCATATGCGGTCGCAAATGGTGTCGCAGTTACCATCCACTTCAAGTGGATGGTAACCCACTCGCAAATTGGAAGGGGTCCCCAGGGGACCCCTTCCACTTTGTGAATGGACCCAAAACATTTTTTTCAGGGCAGGTAGTGGTCCAAGGGACCACTACCTGCCCTGAAAAAATACCGAAACTAAAGGTTTCGTTTTTTTTTTTTAAGTGCAGCTCGTTTTCCTTTAAGGAAAACGGGCTACACTTAAAAAAAAAAAACTGCTTTATTTAAAAGCAGTCACGAACATGGAGGTCTGCTGACTACAGCAGGCCTCCATGTTTGCGAGTGCCTAGACTCGCTATGGGGCCGCAATTTGCGACCCACCTCATTAATATTAATGAGGTGGGTCATTGCGTCCCCATAGCGACTCACAGACGGTGTCTGAGACACCGTTCTGCATACCAATTTGCGAGTTGCAAATTGCGAGTCGCAAGGACTCGCAATTTGCAAGTCGCAAATTGGCTTTTTGCTACATCTGGCCCCACATCTTTTAAATTAGTGCCAAGACTAGGAATCATCACTGTCCCTTCACATAAAACACCTACACACCACCTGCACAGTAACTAATGTTCCTACCTCGTCCCTTTACAAATTCCCCACTCCTGTACTAAGGTATTACATCTGTGGGCACAACTTTGTCATCTCCACCAAACAGTCAAACAGATGGCGGAGGCGGAGTGCACCTGTCTCCATCAGAGAGACTGGCATAGTTAAGTGTCAAGGTCTCACCTGCCAATGCCACAGTCTCTTACAGCAGACCAGATGGGCTACAGCAGTATGTGGTTGCTAATCAGAGGGCAGCAAACCTGCCACAAGGGTATGCTGTCAGGCCAGTGGAACCTAAGAAATGAAAGAATTACAAGATTAACCAAGCACATCTTTCTCAACTTGCTCCGCATCTAGAATGAGTTAGCAGACAGATGGCCTTCAGTCAAGATGCAAATAAGGACAGGGAAGTGAATGAGTGGGAGTGGTGAAAGCATGCCCCGTCTATGGATCAAGTCTGTTGACTAGAGCCTGTCTGTTTGATACATGCAAGGGCCATGCCTGCTAATGCTGGGCATTATATCAGTAGCTATATTCTAGGAAGTAGACATTTATCTATTAGGATTTGTATGATAAAGGGTCATGTCTGATTTGGCCTGAGTTGGGTTGTTGTCTGTCTTCTGCCTGTTTAAGTCCTGCCAGAGAGAAAGGCATATATCTAGATGGGCTGCCAGTGGAGTTTATGATTGGGAGAACGGAGGTTTGGGCCAAAATCCATTACAGGTTAATCCTTGTATGGGAAAAATATCTTTGCTGGGGTCAAGGAGTTTTAGTTTAGGGAGAACTTGTCTTAGAAGAAAAATCTGTACTGTATTAGGATGATGTTCTTTCTAGATAAAAATTGGGTGGATATCTTAGAGGGTCTGAGGATTCCTGTCATGGAGGAATAGTTTAGCCATGTGTCCAGGCCATTCAAAATGAGGGCTCTGTTTTTATCAAGTCTGTCCTATGGGGTCTGTCTTGGTGGTCAGCACGGGGGTAGTGTGGAAGAGGGCAATAAACATATATTGGAACAGTATATAAACTAGCAATATTTGCATACTGAAACTCTATCAAAATTTGCAAATACTGCACACTGGAGCAGCGTCAATACAGTGAATATCTTTGTGGAGGGGAAGAGTGAAGACTGCCAATATCTGTATATCGTAGACCTGGCAACACTGACAATATTTGCTTATTGGGGCATTGCATATCTGCATTCTGGGACTACAAACCACAGGCTGGGCATTCATTTTATGACATCATTTTGTCTAGACATATGCTGCAAATTATAACCACAATACGCTTTATCAGGGATTGAATATTGTGGCTGGATTAATGAACATCAAAATTAGCACTTTGTTCTAAGGGAGGAGAGAAACCTTATTTGCCTTCACACCTCCGTAGAGTGATCTTGAAATTGTAAAATTATATGTAAAGATGTGATCTAGGTTTCCCAAAAAAAAGGTTAGAAATACAAATTAATTCCAGCCAATTTTGTTTTTGAATGCACTATTTCGCACCATTGTTAATTTTTTGTAACAGTGTCTTGAAGAAGAACTGCTGAACCTAATATAAAATAGCCCTTGCATCCTACTCTAAGCAGTATTGTTAGTCCACAGGGTCTGCAACATTGTCTTTAAGCATCCAATATTATTGGTAGGGAACTCAAAGTCACAGAGAAACCTCTGCATTGTTCTTATTTACTTTTAGATCAGATTTATATGTGCATAGTGTAAGCTCCTCTTATATAGTATTGTCCCCTTTGACATGTATTGGCACCACTTGCAAACAGGAGCAGAGACTGGGCCAACTGCTGGAGGATGTGCTCTTACACACTGGGGTGATTCCAATGTAACACTTATTAATGCCTAAACAAGACTAAAGTTTGTTGGTGGAGGGCAGATGAGCTCACAAGCAGCTCCCCCCGAACAAACAGTCGGGCAGACGGGATGACATTACGGGCCTTGCTACGCGTCTGGCAATCTATTGACCACCAGACTTGCGGTGGCAGTCGAACCCCCGCCAATGCGGCAGTCTGAGCGCCACATTATGACTGCAGTGGTTGTGCCGCGGTCAGACCGCCAGCACTGCCAGGATTAGTCGTCTGGGTGGTCTGGCGGTCGTGGCCGTCCTAATCTGCCAGGGCAGCGCTGCTTGCAGCACTGCCCTGGGGAATATGACCCCCTTCGCCGACAGTGAATTTCATGGTGTTAACACCACCATGAAAAGGCTGGTGGGGAAGGGGTGCAGGGAGCCCAAGGGGGGCCCTGCCCTGCCCATGCACTTGACATGGCTCCTGCACCCTACGCACTACAGCATTGCCGCCGGCTCTATTATGAGCCGGAGACAATGCTGTAGGCTGTTTCCCGCTAGGCCAGCAGGCGGAAACTGAAGTAAAACTCGTAATGGGCCTGGCAGAGAGGTAGCCACAATGGCGTCAACCTCCCCATCGGGTGGGCTTTTCCATCTGCCGGAATCGTAATGAGGCCCTATGTGATGATGCATGACACCTGGTTAGGTGTGTGAGGGTCCAATATCTTAAGGAATACTCTAAACATACATATTAACAACGATAGGCTCTTTTGAGATGGGAAAACTCATTAGACCCTCCCCCACCTTTATTCCTGTTCTTTTTATAGATTAATATTTGGGAGGTTGTTACGCTGGGTGGCATCATTCTCTCCTTTCCCTCTTTCTTTTTGCGTACATGTAAAAGGCAGCACATGTGGCCTTGTGGCTGAATTATCAAATACAGAACTGGTTATACTGGTCAAAGCATCTTATATCCCCCCACCATGCCCTGCCCCTCATATTCTACAACTGGGGAGTTTTGAAACCGGCCAAATGTTTTCTGGATAAAGCGTTTAATGCACATCTCACAAGCAAGGTGTGTTTTCTATTGTCTGTCTACAACCTGAAGCCTGTGGCCTTTCTCTTTACAAAGTACTTGTGACCGTGCGTATTGCAGATTTGCAGAACCCCACAATGTGCCTCCGGCTTGCAAAATCCCATTAGATGCACTGCCCTTGTCCTCGCATTAAGAAAAGACAGATGTTAATGTAACTCATCTCTGTCACGGCCCCCTCCTCTTCACCCGCTGCTGGAGCAACATTATATTGCAGATTTAGGCATGAGAATTTAAATATAAAATGCATCAGTTTACAGCACTACGAAGTCTGTAAAACATGTAATAAGCATGTTTATGATCGTTTATGATCGTTACCATCGCTTGCATGACCTCCTCAACTAATCAGATATAAGTAGGTCTGGCTTTTTTCTTCATCGCTTCTTTACATTTCATTCTCTTCTAGTAAACATAAGTGTTTTCTGTAGCTATATCCTCACCCTTCTTAGCATTAAGCATGAAACATTTGACTCCCATCTGCCACCACCTAAGCTGTCGTTCCTTCTCATCCCACAAACTTCCAAGTGATGGACTTGAGTTACGGCAGGGGCTTTTTGGAGGAGGATGTTTAACATCTGTATCAACACACTTTCTCATTGTCTGCACTCCACAGCAAAAACAATCTCCATGTTTTGGTGCTGCTGACTGTTATAATGTGCAATGTTATTTTATTATCTTCTTTTATTGTAATTTTACTCATATTCATTACCTAGAACACAGTGGTTTATTCCTTCCTTACCCTTCCTCTAAACACCATTGTTACATTCCTTCTTTTGAGAAATGCAGCCTGTCTTAGAATGTTGTAGTGCTTGGGATTCTATCCTGTCAAACAATTGACAGAGAGCTGTTTGAAGTGGAAGCATAATTAATACCTCTACCTATACTTCGCTTCAAGTCATCTTTTCAACATTGGCAACGATTTGTCTGCGTAAGGGGGCAGTAGTGTCTCCTCCCCTTCTGTATACCTCAACTTCTACTCACCTTGAAGACATCATGGAGGTTATACATGTTTAAGGAACCCCTGGTGAGATGTTTGATCGCTCCAGAGTCTACTTGTCGAACCCATTGGGATTTCCTCCATTTTAAGGTACTGTGACAAGTCTCTTCTTCAAAAAATAATTAAATAAATGATATATTTTCAGTCACCTGCCACCTCTGGAATGCTATTGTGGGGCACCTCATTGTGCTAGGCATCTCTCCACATTTTTCTTCTGCTTTTGTTCCTCCATTTGCTCTCCCAACAGTATATCAATCATCTTGCTAACCTGCTATTTCCTGCCTGGAACTCCCACACTGGTGTGCCTTCCTTGGGTCGTGCAGCTCGCCTGGAGTCTTCTGCGGCATCCCGGTAGTGTATCACTCATCGCCTCAGCTGCTGAATAGTTCCGAGTGTTTCCTGCCTGGGTCTTCCACACAGGGTTGTCCTTTTAGGCTTGTACCTGAGAGAGCGTAGTTTAAACATTACCTATTCTAGATGTGAAATGCTTATACTTAACAATGCTGCATTAATAATATTATTCATTGAAACGTATTTTAAACGTGGAGAATTATCGTATGCATATACTAATATCAATAAGAAGAAATGATTACTTGTATTATGATTAATTGAATATGTTAACACGTACGAAGATTGCATTTATTAGAATCCATAAGCCTTAAGTTAGCGTGAGCCGAAGAATTAGCTGTGTAGCTCTCATATTAAAGCATATTTTCTGTTTCTCCAGTGTGCTGACTTGCAAAAGGGCCATGACCCAGCATTTGTTCTCTTCTTCGTTTTTGCAACAATGCTAGTTTTTCTCATCCGCATGCTAGCTGCTTTAGTATAAGTTTTATACGTTTTTGCAACATTTACTGAAACTTTCAAGGACATTCTACCATGGAAAAGAGAACTTTTGACCCGAAGAGTGTGCCAGAGAATGAAGTAACCCCGGATGTGCCACCTACGAAAAACATCAATTATGAAGACCAATCAAAGTGTTATAAGTTATCGTGGGGTGACAATTATATGACTTAATGTATAATTTGATAGGTAAAAGATAGTGGGGTGTAGCGAATATCCAATAGAATTTTGGGGGAAGGTATTGCCAAAAGGGGATAAAAACCCATGACGCAGGCGACTCAGAGAACTAGGTAGGGAATTATATTGATTGCATCCAGAAACTCTGTCACTTTGTTTGGTGACTTGAGACTTAATAAACCATCCTCACCCTTAGTCGCCCCATTACACTTTTCCTCCTTATGAGGGAAGTGTCCCCTGCCCTTAGAATAGATAGACTGACGGCGCTTCAACTGATGTCCTGAAGACGAAGACTGATCCTGTATGCTGACTCATTCCGAGGAGGGTAATTATGACAGTTGCTCTTGTAATTTGTCTATTCGCTTTTCCTTTCTAGGTACCAACTGCTGTATTTTTGATTAGAGACCTTAGGTAGATGTTTTCCAAATTGATGTTCTAAATTGTTTTTGCATGAAGTCCAACATGCTGATGCTAATTAGTGGTTAGGATAGGGTTCATCTTAACTGACGCAACGGACGTGACTGACATTGTGCTATGCTGAACTGAGACATACATGCTGTTCTACTTATTTGATTTGTGCATATATCATATATTAGTGGCTTAATGTTTGTCATCTTCACATTGTCAAAATCTTATCACAATTGCCATATCGTGATTATGCTCCTTTGTTTCTTGGTTTTGAGATTAATACATCTGCTGCTAGATTGTAATCAATAGGGAATAAAATTCACAAAACTTAAACAAAGGTGTGGTTATTCATGACTGAAAGGTCATGGTTGCGCCGACAGTTTTAACCAATGTCTAAATTGAGATATATTGTGGTGATATACAGTATGTTGATAATATTATTGATATATTGCTTGACATATTGATCAGTTACCTCGTCTTACGGTGTCTCACCACTGGGTCAAAAGATTCATCGGCCTAAAACGAGTACTAATGTGTATAAATTGACATAGAAGGACGCGTTATCAGTTCTGGTAGCAGAGCGACGGTTTGGCCCTTGGGGGCCCTAAGACGGAGATTCATTGTTTAAATTGTTTTTCTGTGATAATGCAATTCGGAGGTATGATGGGTTGCTAAGCTCGCCATGGCTTTCCTGGGATCTCGGAGCCTGCCTAAATGAGTTGGGAATGTTCTTGGCGCCATAATATGTGTCGTTTGTGTTTTTTGCGCTTATGCAATTTGCAGGTGTTTGTGAAAATCTGTGTGAATTAGGCCAAATTAAGTGTTGTTTAGAAGGAGTAGGCGTACTCCACAGTATGAGAGTAGGGAAGTCGGCGTACTTCATGTGAATGTAGCGCTTGTTGCTCAAAATTATCCACGTGGTTGGTTGTTGTGTACGGACCTGTTGAGGTCTAAGACTCCGGAGTATGAAAATAAATGTGGTTTATGTTGTAATCTGTGCGGTTTAATAGGTCAATCAGGCATGTTGACAAGTCGATTTGAGTTATAATGCATGTATGAAACCTTCGATAGAGATTTGACAAATTCTAAAGTGCACTAGAAGGAGTCATTGACAAATCGAGAGTAGAATTTGCGGGTCGAATTCTGCTTGCGTATGCGGGAACTGATAAGGAGAGAGTAGCGGCTGAGGCTTTAAGTAAAATCTCTGTAAAGTTCTGATGCGAATGTGTTACCCTTCCTGTAGTAGACCGACAGATTTGTATTGTCATTTTAAGGTGCTCGCAATAATTTGCATTAGTTGTGTGAGTTGTAAGGGTCAGTGAGGAGCGGACAAGCTGAAAGACTTAGGGGGTTATTACAACTTTGGAGGAGGTGTTAATCCGTCCCAAAAGTGACGGTAAAGTGACGGATATACGACCAGCCGTATTACGAGTTCCATAGGATATAATGGACTCTTAATACGGCTGGTGGTATATCCGTCATTTTACTGTCACTTTTGGGACGTATTAACACCTCCTCCAAAGTTGTAATAACCCCCTTTGTCAGCTGCTGTGTGTGTGACTGTGACGTCAGTGGTGCCGCGCTGAGATAGGTCGAATGTCAAGAAGGGTCGCGCACGGATTGGCTGCCGTCCGTGAGAGGCAATAGGTTGAGAAACGGCGGGTGAAAAGTATTCTGGGACCTAAGCCATTTCTGATCAAATATAAAATAAGAGAATCACAAAAATGAATTTTGTCAAAGCATTCAAGAGCGCCCTAAAGGGAGATGTATATATTGTAGCAACTGATGGGGAACCTACACCACCTGAGGGTACGCCAGCTTATAGGTTTATGGAAGAGAAAGGTGTTGCACCTTGTTTATGGATGAAACAGTGGCGCAAATTAACAGAGAAAGAAGGGTGTTTAGCGTTCCCAGAACATTGGACGTTCAATCCAAAGGTATTAGAGAATCTGAGGTGGATGTTAAGTACACAAAAGCCACCCCCAAGACCGGCACAATATGAGGCTTTAGCAATTTGGGACTTAATGGCTCTTAAACATAGACAAGAAATGTTTCAGAGAAGACTGAGAAGGGCAGAAAAATCCTATGCAGAGGCTAGGTGGGATAATGAGAGCAAAATGTGGAGAAGGGGAATTGTAGATGGGCTGAAGTTATTTCCAGCAATAACTCAGGGAGAAGAAACACAAGGAAAGAAAGCCTCCTGTAAAACCGACAAAGACTCAGGCAAATCTAAAGAAAATAAAAGATCCTGGGAAGAGGACGATGATTCAGATGATGATGAATTTATGGATAGGCTGTTACTTGATCGTCCGCCACCGTATGCGGTGAGCGACAGCGCTCCAAGCACTAGCTTAGATCCTGGGAACCAGACGCAGGAAAAGGGAGTTACTGATACGGTACAGACTAGCGATACAGCTTTGACAAAGAATGGTGTCAGTGTACCCACTGCACCCAACATGCCGATACAGTTGCAACCACCACCACAGATAAAGAGAATCTATCCTGATGTCCCGGTGCTTGAGACTACTACGAATTTGATTGTGCCGCCAGACCCGATATATACAAAGCCAAAGCTAATAAAGATTGAATCAACTCCGAAGTTAATGTCCCAACCCCCACAGTTGATACCAGGGTATAATCCTGTAGCGGGACCGCCATTAGTACCTGTTCCAAGTACATCGGAACAGACCTATGGAGTGGAGGCTCCAAGAAGTCTGGGTCCGGGACAGACACCTGCTTATATCATTACCCATTACTGTTGGTCCCCCAGTGGCGCTGTATGCACAAGGTAAAGCAGGGGTGTGCGATCAGGGAGTGATGACTCAGGAAGCGATAAGAGGAGGGCCTATGGGAACTCCACAGATAATGGCCCCTGGAGAGCAAGTAAATGAGACACTGAGACCTTTAATGGACCTTAGTCCAGTGGGGGCACCCCTCGAAGCAATGCGTCAAGCAGGATTGGGAGTTTTAACTCCCCAAACCATGAGTACTAATACCTCGCATTCTCCAATGATACATGCAGGGAACATTTCACTGCAGGGATTTACAGTACAACAATTAAACGAATGGTTAGAGAAAACATATACTTCACAAAAGACTACAGTGACCACAGTTGAACCCGAGAAACAGAAACAAGACGAATACCTGAGCCTTGTACGACTAGGGGCGGAAGCTGGCGAATTAGTAGAAGGGACAATGGGAGTAAATAGATTGGAGTCATACACAGAGGCAGAATTGAGATATTGGTGTCCCAAAATTACTAAGGAGGTAGGCAAAGTACATCAGAGACTGGCAAACCTATAAATACAATATTGATATCGGAAACACTAAACATTTGAAAAGGAGTTACAGATTAGATTTTGATTCAAAAGATTTTGAACACATGAGATCTGCAGGCATGAAAGCACATTTGAGAGAATTGTTGCAGAGTGCACAAATTTGGGGTGCATTGGAAAAGTGGGAAGGCAGATGGGCAAAGAAAAGAGATAAGGGAAAGAGTGATAGTCCAGGGTCTAATCAAGCTAGGACATCACCTGATTTGGATTCAGTAAAAATACTGCCTATGAGAGAAACGGCTGGTGGTGTTTTAGTGCCTGTGCCATGGACTAGAGGAGACATTTTATCCTTTACGAATGATTATCCTAGGCTAAGAGAGAAGCCGATTGAGTGGTATCAACAAACAGACAGGTTTGTGAAACTTGCAAAATGTCTCTGGGAAGATTTGAATACTTTGTTTGAGATCATTGTTCCGCCTGATTTGTGGCTCGAGTGCAAGAGAGGGGTAGATTGGCCGACAAAGGAGCCGGCAAGAGATAAGGTGACCGGAGCACCTTCAGAAGAGGTGATGAAATATTATCATAAAGTGATTGAGTTTTTGAAACAGAAGGTGTCTCCGAAGGTGACTGATTGGCAGAAAATCGACCGGACCTGTCAAGAGGTTAAAGAGTCAATGCATGCTTATTATGAGAGATTGTTGAAAGCATTTAAGCATTATAGTGGTACTGAGACAATTGAAGCAAAGGACATTAATCACCTTGTGTTTAGATTCGTCGAAGGATTGAGACCAGAAGTTAGTCACATGATTAAGAATCATTTGATTTGTTGGCAAGCTAAACCGATTGATGAGGTATTGCAGTATGCAAAGTACTGTAGTGATGAGATCGAGTTGAAGCAGAAAAAGTTAAAGGAAAAGGTGATGGTGATGCAGATAAGGGCTGCACAGGCTGGAATACAGGGAAATGGAGTTCAGCAAATGATACAACAGCAACCGCAAATGAATGGTGTGTTTCAGGCACAGCCGAGAGGCAGTGGCCGAGGGTTTGTGAACCGCGGTTCGGACATGAATAATGTTGTTATTCAAAATGACGTTCAAGGAGTGAAAAAGATGTCGCCATGTCACGCGTGCGGGGGCGTGGGGCATTGGAAACGGGAATGCCCGAATGTGGTGCAGGATGGTGCAGTTCAGTAGAGCACTAATGTTGGTACATTACAAAATTTACGAGGTCCAAAAATAAGACATCAAAACCCGAATTTTCAGAATAATTTGGTACAAATGCAAGGGGTACAGCCCATGCAGCAGATGCAAATGCCGCGTTTTCAGTCAATACAAATGCAACCAGTGCAACAGCAGATTCCTATGGTGCCTAGACAGCAAATGCAATTACCAATGGCTCCAATGGGACAGCAACAGGTGATGCTTCCTCAGCAGGTCACAGGTCAGGTAACAAATCAAAATAACACTGTACAACAGTTCCCATTACGAGGTGAAAATGGCATGAATGAGGACTGGTCAGATGACAGCTCAGACAGTGAAGAGTGTAGGCTTGCAGCATCCCTAGAGGTGGATCAGAGAGGCCCATACGTAGAGGGAAAAGTGATGGGCTATAAGGTTTCATTTTTGGTCGACACAGGAGCTACACGCTCTACAGTTCGAAGTGCAGAAGTCCCAAGATCACCTCTCTCTGGGCGTACTATACGAGTGGTTGGAGTAGCAAATCAGTACCTTACTAACCCGATTACCGATCCGGTGCAAGTTGAATTTGGCAACTTCCAAGGGCTGCATAAATTTGTTGTATGTGATTCAAGTCCAGTATCCTTACTGGGAAGGGACTTATTGTGTAAGACGAAATGTTCGATTACCTGTTCCAATGATGGAATTGAGGTACAGACAAACAGTGACGATGAGGGAGATGAGAGTCATTTCATGGAGGAAGAAACAGGAACAAATGAAGATTACCCTTTGATTACTTTGTTCCCAATGCATACTTTGATTGACTTGCCTGTTGAATTACAGGGAACAGTGACAGAGAAAGTGTGTGATTTGACCGGAAAGGAAGTGGGATTGATAAAAGGGGTGGAACCAGTCAAAGTTCAGATCAAACCAAATGCAGTGTTCCCACAAGTGTCACAATATCACATGACACAAGACGTCCTCATTGAGGTGTCACAAATAATTGCAGATTTTCTCAGTCCTAAAAGAAGTCTTGAGCAGTCCATGTAACTCACCCATCATGGGTTTAAAGAAGCCCTGTGGAAAAGTTCGAATTGTGCAAGACTTGCGAAAAATAATTGAAATCGTGATAAAATGTTGTCCTGTGGTACCCAACCCAGCGGTAATAATGTTTCAGGTTCCCTGTGATGCTGAATGGTTTACCGTAGTAGACTTATCGCAAGCTTTCTTTTCGATACCTCTTCATGAGGATAGCCAATTTTTGTTCAGTTTTAAATTCCTGGATAATGTGTACAGTTGGTGCAGAATTCCTCAGGGGTTCTCAGAGTCACCATCCATCTTCAATCAGATATTGAAAAAGGATTTGGAACCTCTTGTGCTGCCTTTTAATTCGACCCTTGTGCAGTACATCGATGATTTGCTAATTGCATCCAAAACCAGAGACAGTTGTAAATACGACACCATCGCATTACTGAATCATCTGGGGAAGAATGGACACAAGGTGTCGCCCAGAAAGTTACAATATTGTCAGAAAGAAGTGAAATACTTGGGACATATAATTGAGAAAGGGTCCAGAAGAATATCAAAGGAAAGAATAACAGCAGTTTTGCAAATGAATCCTCCAACAACAAAAAGAGATTTCCGGGTGTTTTTGGGAATGGTGGGCTACTGTTGTCAGTGGATACCCAACTTCTCAAGCATCTCAAAACCGTTAATAAAACTGACTGGAAAGGAATTCAAGGATGAGCCATACACTATAACTTTGTCAAAAGAGGAGCTTGAGTCATTCGTAGAATTAAAAGAATGCATGTGCAGGGCACCAGCATTGGGAATGCCAGACTACGAAAAGCCTTTTCTGTTGTTTTGCCATGAACATGATGCTTGTTCTTTGTCTGTCTTAACACAGGTCCACAGAGATGTAAATCGCCCTGTAGCATATTTTTCAGCTACTTTGGACCCTGTCGCAGCAGCCTTACCGGGTTGTTTGCGGGCAGTCGCAGCAGTTGGTCAGAGCCTTTTACAATGTGAAGGCATAGTCATGGGATACCCTCTGACAGTAATGGTTCCACATTCAGTTGAAATTCTCTTGACACGAACTAAGACTCAACACATGACAAATGCACGTCTCATTACAGTAGGTATGAGACGATCATACTGGGGTCACCGAATGTCACTCTCAAAAGATGCACTGTGCTGAACCCAGCAACCTTGCTTCCTAATGAAAACTCTGAAATCAAAGATGGGGAAGAATTTTAACATGATTGTCTTGAGGTAACGGAGTTGTGCACCAAACCTCGTCCAGATATCCAGGACACTCAATTGAAAGAAAATGACTGCATCATGTTTGTTGATGGGTCCTGCCTTAGAGACTCTGCCGGAACACTGAGAGCCGGTTACGCAGTATGTACCATAACTGGCATTGTCGAAGCCTCCTGGCTCGAGAGAGTATTCTCTGCACAAGTGGCAGAATTAATTGCCCTTACTAAAGCATGCCACGTAGCTGTAAATTTGAAAGTCACTATCTATACTGATAGCAGATACGGATTTGGAATTGTGCATGATTTCGGCCAACTTTGGTCACAGAGAGGCTTCATGACCTCCTCTGGTTCCCCTGTGAAAAACGGTGAACAAATAAGAGATTTGTTGCATGCAATTCAGTTACCTCAAGAAATTGCCGTGGTGAAGTGCAGTGCTCACATCAGGTCACAAGATTTTGTGTCTATGGGAAACGGCTATGCAGATCAAGTCGCAAGATTTTGTGCATTGAACTGTATATCGTTTAAGGAACAATGGGAATTGTTACCAAAATCTGAAAACGACACACACTTAAATATGGCCTTACGAGTGGTTGACACCTTAGATGAACTGAAAACATTACAAGGTCATTCGAGCAAAGAGGAGAAACGCTCTTGGCAAAGAATGCAATGTGTACAAAGAGCTGATGATCTATGGGTTTCAGAAGAGGGAAAATTGGTCTTGCCAAATAGCCTTTTGTCACAGTTTGCCCGGCTATACCATGGGCAGGCACATCTAGGAAGAGATGCCATGATCAGGTCCTTTAAGATTGATTGGTTCACTCAAAAATTCAGACATGCTGCAGAAATCACTTGCCACAGGTGCGTCATCTGTCAACAGATGAACGCTGGAAAAGGAACTGTGGTAACTTTGAGCCACATTGGGAGAGCTGGAGGTCCATTCAACAAAATGCAAATGGATTTTATCGAGATGCCTGTTTGTGGAGGATTGAAGTACGTGTTGGTGATTGTGTGTCCTAGATTGAGGCATATCCCACATGTAGGAATGACAGTCTTACAGTTGCAAAACTACTACTTAGGGAACTGATACCATGATTCGGGTTTCCGGTTTATATAGAATCAGATAGGGGAAGACACTTTGACAATGAGGTGATTAAACTCCTGTGCGCTGCACTCAACATTGAAAAAAAGCTGCATTGTAGCTATTGCCCTGAAGCATCAGCACTAGTTGAGCAGATGAATGGTACTTTGAAATCAAGAATGGCAAAAATGTGTGCAGCAACAAACATGAAATGGCCAGATGCCTTACCTCTAGTACTGATGTCTATGAGAAATACCCCAGACAAGAAAACGGGACTTTCCCCCCATGAAATCCTCATGGGCAGAGCAATGAGATTACCAGCAGTACCTGCAAATGCACTAGTGAATATTACAGATGATATGGTGTTGGATTACTGCAAAGGTTTGGCTGACGTGATTCGCTCTTTTTCTCACCAGGTGGAAGCTAACACGTTGCCACCAATTGGCGATCCAGGCCACTCTCTGCAAGCTGGAGATTGGGTGGTTGTCAAGAAGCATGTGAGGAAATCGTATTTAGAGCCACGTTGGAAAGGACCGTATCAAGTAATATTGACGACTACCACTGCTGTGAAGTGTGCCGGGGTTCCCAACTGGATACATGCCAGTCACACGAAAAAGGTAACGTGTCCTGTTGAAGAGGAACTTGAAGTTTCCGGTACAGCAACTTCAGGAAGAGAAGTCTCAGAGTCAGAGATCAGTCAAGAAGGAACTGAGACTACTGGAGAGCCCACTGAGAACAGCCTTGTCCCTCAAGCTGTCAATGAGTTCGAGAGAGGTGACAGAGTGCCTATCTCAGTTGAGGCAGCAGGAGAACTAAGCCAGGGAGAGGTTCTCCCAGAAGTAGACGAATACGGGTTAGAATCTGAACCCAACACAGAACTAGAAGGAGAAAGAGAGGGAGAACCTGTAGATACAAATCAAAACGTGTCAGAATCTCCCGAACCAGTTGCAGGTCCGTCAAGAGAAAACACCATATCACAAGAGGAGGGTGCTGTCCAACGTCCTGAAGGAAAACGTTGAGAAAAGACACATAGAGATGATAATTGGCCACACAAATCACATCCTAAAATAAGAGAGGTATCGAATGACACCATAATAGAAGAGAGTGATACCACACAAGCTGATGATCTGAGTGAAGGAGAACAACAAGGAGAACGACGAGTAAAGAGAAAAAGAATTGCGAACAGAAGATATACAGGTCCTGAATGGGCGTATGCTACAACATCTGAATGGCAACAAGAATTCCTAGCATTCTGTTTTGATCGAGAAGTACCAGGCCAGTATTACGGTACCTGAACAAAACTCAAAGAAGACTTGGCTAAGTTTGAAAATTTGGTAAAATAAAAGAAAGAAACTCTAGAAAATTACTGGAAGTGACACTAAAACCGGACTTGACTTGAAAAGAAACCTGATTACGACAAGCTGCTAACCTGAATTGATGAAAAGGGTCCTGGAGTGAGTGAAGACGCTGTAATATACGCAGAAAAAAAAAAAAAAAAAAAGAGAGAAGTTTTTCCTCAAGCTGATTGTTGATCTGCTATTCTGATTCTATACAAACATGGCTTACAATAGAGATAGTAGCAAGGGAAGTAAGGTGTGTGGTTGGTTAGGTCTTATAATAGGTGTTGTGTGTGCAATAATGGTTGTAGGAGTGATTGTGGGAATGCCATGGAGAGAGAAAGAAACTATTAACGCAACTTCAAAACCTGAGACTACTACTAAACTAACACCGTGGGAGAGATTTGAGCAGGATGCAAGACATATGCATGAGGGAACTAATGCAAAAGGGGAGCTTTCTACTAATTTCTTCTATCGCTTACTAAATGAATATGTGGAAACCATGGATGTGAAAGATTGTTATGTATGTACTAAAATTCCTTCATCTGTGCAGGAGGGAGTTACCTATCATAGCCTCCCTCTTACTTATGGAATTAGTTGCAGCTTGCTACTAACAAGATTCTATAATCAAGAGCATGTGCAATACTTTTATTCAAATTTGGATGTTGTGTTTTCCTTTGTGCCTGTGATTGAATTCTTGAATAAATTAGCTAAAGAGCATGATATAAAAATAGTTAGAGGATTCTTTGAGCCAACACTTACATTTGGAACTGCTTATGCACATCGCAACAATTTGACTTGCTTATTGTCGCCTGTAGAAAAGAGCTTCCTAGATCACACAGATGATAGGCGGAAAGTACTAAAAGAAAGGTTAGAGAAAGGATTAGAAAAACATACTTATGCAAATGATTATGCTTATACTGCAATCAAAAAACAAGGCAAACTAGCTATAGATGCATTACACGTAGGTAGGCTCTGTGTATATAGACCAAAATCTGATCAAGACAATTTGTTTGTAGGTACGAGTGAGTGTAGGCATGTGTTTTTGTTTCAGAGTAAATGGACCTTTATGTTGAATGGACAAGATCCAGCGATTCCTGGAACCTATTACATTTGTGGGCTAAATGCTTATTACCGTCTCCCTAAGGGATGGTATGGAACATGTTATTTGGGAATATTGTTCCCAAAGATATACCAAATTGATGACTTAAAACAAATACCTAAGACGCCTGAATTACAACATTCGAGACAAAAACGAGAATCAGTGGTGGCTGTCATTGGTGATATATTGGAGCTATAATCCCATCAGTAGGGGTTATCTTGAATTCTATGAAAATTCAAAAGTTGTCTACTATTGTGGATAACATGCTGACAAACTTTACAGGAGCCATATTCCTGATGGACACTGAACTTGCTGCAGAAAGAGCTATGACTCTTCAAAATCGGCTTGCTTTAAACATTCTCTTAGCAAAGAGTGGAGGGGTCTGCAAAATGCTTAATGAGCGTCATTGTTGCTCATTTATTCCAGATAACAGTAAGAAAATTAGAAGCATGCTTACTAACCTTACTAGAGATAGTACAGATTTGAAGGAACTAAAAGAACTTGGGGCCATATTTATACTTTTTGACGCAAAACTGCGCTAACGCAGTTTAGCGCCAAAAAAATTAGCGCCGGCTAACGCCATTCTGAAGCGCCATGCGGGCGCCGTATTTATTGAATGGCGTCAGCCGGCGTTAGCCGACCGGCGCTGCCTGATGTGCGTGAAAAAAAAACACGTACACCAGGCAGCGCCGGCGTAGGGAAAAATGGCGTTTGGGCGTCTAAAAATGGGGCAAGTCAGGCTGAGGCAAAAAAAACGTCTTAACCCGATTTGCGCCATTTTTTAACGACGCCCATCCCCCATTGAAATGACTCCTGTCTTAGCAAAGACAGGAGTCATGCCCCCTTGCCCAATGGCCATGCCCAGGGGACATCTGTCCCCTGGGCATCGTCATTGGGCATAGTGGCATGTAGGGGGGCACAAATCAGGCCCCCCTATGCCACAATTTTTTTTAAAAAAAATACTTACCTGGACTTACCTTAATGTCCCTGGGGTGGGTCCCTCCATCCTTGGGTGTCCTCCTGGGGTGGGCAAGGGTGGCAGGGGGTGTCCCTGGGGGCAGGGGAGGGCACCTCTGGGCTCATTCTGAGCCCACAGGTCCCTTAACGCCTGCCCTGACCCAGGCGCTAAAATCTGGCGCAAATGCGGGTTTTTTAGACCCGACCACTCCCGGGCGTCATTTTTGCCCGGGAGTATAAATACGACGCAATAGCATCGCAGTCATTTTTTAAGACGGGAACGCCTACCTTGCATATCATTAACGCAAGGAAGGTGTTCACGCAAAAAAATGACGCTAATTCCAGGAACTTTGGCGCTAGACGCGTCTAACGCCAAAGTATAAATATGGAGTTAGTTTTGCGTCGAATTTGCGTCGAAAAAAACGACGCAAATTCGGCGCAAACGGAGTATAAATATGCCCCTTGGTGTTTGGGAGAAATTTGGGAGAGGAATTGCCAGAGTGGGAAGCTGGTTTACCAACATTTGGAATGGGGTACTTGCAAAAATGATGATGGGTCTATTAATTGTCTTGGGTTGTCTATTAGGATTATGGGGGGCATGTAAAATCAATGACAAAGTAAAAAGAAATTGGACTAAAAGAGCCAGACGAAATGAAGAAACTGAAAGAGAGAAAATTATCAATGAAATATGGGAAAGTTCTCATAAAGGGCAAGATGATGAAATGCGCATCATGCGCAAGGTGAAAAACTAGATCGAAGAAAGATTTGTGTGATGACGAGCGTCATCAGAGGAGGGACTGAGAGAGCGTAGTTTAAACATTACCTATTCTAGATGTGAAATGCTTACACTTAACAATGCTGCATTAATAATATTATTCATTGAAACGTATTTTAAACGTGGAGAATTATCGTATGCACATACTAATATCAATAAGAAGAAATGATTACTTGTATTATGATTAATTGAATATGTTAACACGTAGGAAGATTGCATTTATTGGAATCCATAAGCCTTAAGTTAGCGTGAGCTGAAGAATTAGCTGTGTAGCTCTCATATTAAAGCATATTTTCTGTTTCTCCAGTGTGCTGACTTGCAAAAGGGCCATGACCCAGCATTTGTTCTCTTCTTCGTTTTTGCAACAATGCTAGTTTTTCTCATCCGCATGCTAGCTGCTTTAGTATAAGTTTTATACATTTTTGCAACATTTACTGAAACTTTCAAGGACATTCTACCATGGAAAAGAGAACTTTTGACCCGAAGAGTGTGCCAGAGAATGAAGTAACCCCGGATGTGCCACCTACGAAAAACGTCAATTATGAAGACCAATCAAAGTGTTATAAGTTATCGTGGGGTTACAATTATATGACTTAATGTATAATTTGATAGGTTAAAGATAGTGGGGTGTAGCGAATATCCAATAGAATTTTGGGGGAAGGTATTGCCAAAAGGGGATAAAAACCCATGACGTAGGAGACTCAGAGAACTAGGTAGGGAATGATATTGATTGCATCCAGAAACTCTGTCACTTTGTATGGTGACTTGAGACTTAATAAACCATCCTCACCCTTAGTCGCCCCATTACACTTTTTCTCCTTATGAGGGAAGTGTTCCCTGCCCTTAGAATAGATAGACTGACAGCGATTCAACTGATGTCCTGAAGACGAAGACTGATCCTGTATGCTGACTCATTCCGAGGAGGGTAATTATGACAGTTGCTCTTGTAATTTGTCTATTCGCTTTTCCTTTCTAGGTACCAACTGCTGTATTTTTGATTAGAGACCTTAGTTAGATGTTTTCCAAATTGATGTTCTAAATTGTTTTTGCATGAAGTCCAACATGCTGATGCTAATTAGTGGTTAGGATAGGGTTCATCTTGACTGACGCAACGGACGTGACTGACATTGTGCTATGCTGAACTGAGACATACATGCTGTTCTACTTATTTGATTTGTGCATATATCATATATTAGTGGCTTAATGTTTGTCATCTTCACATTGTCAAAATCTTATCACAATTGCCATATCGTGATTATGCTCCTTTGTTTCTTGGTTTTGAGATTAATACATCTGCTGCTAGATTGTAATCAATAGGGAATAAAATTCACAAAACTTCAACAAAGGTGTGGTTATTCATGACTGAAAGGTCATGGTTGCGCCGACAGTTTTAACCAATGTCTAAATTGAGATATACTGTGGTGATATATGTTGATAATATTATTGATATATTGCTTGACATATTGATCAGTTACCTCATCTTATGGTGTCTCACCACTGGGTCAAAAGATTCATCGGCCTAAAATGAGTCCTAATGTGTATAAATTGACATAGAAGGACGCGTTATCAGTTCTATCCCCTTAGACTGGGCGTCACCACTTATCCAAGGAGAGGCACTTCCTGGCGGTGTTCCTCTCTTCATCTACAGTGATACGCCCACCGAATACAAGTAGCAGCGTGTCCTGAGCCTCATTCCGGTGAAACACTCACCTTTGAATAAACATTTACATTTTGTGAACTTAGGTGCCAGCTATATTCAACGTCTGGGACATGCACTCCATATTACTGCTATGCGTGCCCTAATTGTCATCTTGCAGTGAAATGCACACTATAAAGTTTCTTCAAAGTGTGTCCCGTACAGTTCGATTTCAGTAGCACGCACACTCTTTTCGTACTAACGGTGCGCATCCTTCACATACCATGAGAACATGATCAGCTATTGAAGATCTGCTATTTTTGGCAGTTCTGTAAAATTAAATAGTGTACCCTTTTGGAGTGATTTCATACGAAAACCGAGATGCTTTGCTGCAGTGTGCCAAATATACATATATATAAATGTGAGAAAACCGTATATATACTTTTACGTGTTCAGGCATTGAATATTACTGCTGTTTTCTGCAAATCTATGACATTGAAGAGTGCACAATTTTGAAGTGTTCTCGCTAACAGTACCACATGATAAGCTAATAATTATAATTGCCATTTTCTACAATTCTATGAAATTGAAGAGAGTACCATTTTGGGGTGCTCTTGCTAACTGTATAAAATCACTTTATTATCTAAGTATACAGTACCAGTTCTATACAAGCAACAGTAGCACTGTGTTTTAAACTATAAGTCCTGCAATAGTACCTGAAATTAAGTTTAAACTTGTTTTTGTCTGCCAATTTATTGAATATCTCTTCTTTTTTTTGGATAGGTTTATGATGTAGGAAACTATGTCAGCATAGTTCTATCCAAGTTATAATAACCCTGTGTCCTATTTATAACTCCTGTAAAGCCACTTATAAATGTAATTGTGCATGAATTTCTAGATAAGGAGATACAGAACTAGTTATACCTAAACGTTTTCTGGCACACTTAGTACCCATGTAATTTCTGTTTAGTATTACCCTGTACTATTCTCTGTCTAACCCTTTAATGGCAGCTGCCAGTATGTCACAAACCCCACCATTCTTAAATGAATTGAACGAACCTAATGAACCATGGAAGGAATGGATAAACATCTTCGAATCATACCTCATAGCCAATGGGGATGAAAAATTTAGCCCCATAAGGAAACAACATATTTTATTACATAACTTAGGTGCCCATGGTAGGAACATTTTTGAAACACTTCCGGAACTGGAGGATGAAGATGAAGAATCAGATGAGCACAAAATTACTTCATTAAAACTAGGAAATCAATTTGGTGCTAAAATTAATATTGCACTTGAGTGCCATAAATTCTTTACCAGGGCAAACAGGAAAGTGTAACTAGCTATGTAGCAGTACAGTGGAGCTTAAGCAAGTTGTGTGATTTGGTTGATCTTAACGACTCCCTAATTAAAGATCAACTGGATCAATGTATGAACAACTCAAAAATACAAGAACAATTGTTACAAAAACAACTCAGCTTACAAGATGCTATAGAATATTGCTAGATTCTGTTCTATTCTTGGTGTTTAATATAGTGCACAGCTACCCCTAGAGATCTCCCGGCGCTAACACCAGCAGAACCTGCCTTATGCATATAGAATAAAATTGGTAGGCCTTTAGAAGTTTTCTGAATAAAAGCTCTGTCTGTGTGTGTCTTAGGTTGAGGGGGAGCTTATTCCACAACTTGGCGGTCAAAAAAGCGAAAGGGTGCTCGCCACACTTGGCTCCCTCAACTTTGGGGATAGTCAGTAATAAAGAGTTTTTGGAGCAAAGTGATCTTCTAGGCACATACGTAGAGTACGGACGGAGCAGTCTTCAAATTAAAAGAGAACCTCTACCCAACATGGCTCTGTGGGCCAAGCATAGGACCTTAAATTGAATCCGTTTTTGGACAGCCAGTGCTGAATGATATCTCGGGACATTAAAGAGTAAACACCCTACAGCATTTTGAAGAACCTGTAAACAATAAATAACATAATTAGGGCTTCCTGGAAAAAAAAGCCGTTATCGTAGTCCAGCCGGAAATTGATCAGTCCTTGAATGACTATTCCTTTTGATGCAGGAGGTAGCCATTTCAAGGTTCTCCATAATGTCTGCAGTAATGCAACACAGGATGAGGACAGCGTTTTAGCTTGGGTTTCCATGGTGAGCTTGCTCTCAAGCCGAAAACCTATGCTATTTACTGTTGTAGAGGGAACTGGCTGCTCAACAAGGAACTGAGGCCAGAAAACCTTTCCCAACACAAGGGATTATTGCCCACCACCATCACTTCTGTCTTATCCCTGTTGAGTTTCATATTACTGTCTAACATCCATTCAGTCACTTCCTTAAGGCAATCATTTAATTCAAGAGAAATCTGATGAAATTCCAGGGTAAGGGCCAAGATTAGCTGAGTACTGTCAGGGTAAGAAACCAGATCTAGGCTATCTGAATGCACAGTTCTTGCTAATGGAAGGACATAAATGTTTAACAGCGTAGGATTTAGCAAAGAGCCCTGTGGAACCCCCCATTGTGATGGATAAATAGTTGAGAAGAATGGTTCTTCGTAAATCTGACAAACTCTGTTGGTAAGAAAATCCTAGATCTACTTAAGAACATGTTTCTCCAAATTTTTACTGGCAACTTGAAGCAGTGAAATTGGTCTATAGTTTTCAGCCTTCAATGAATCAGCATTTGTTTTTTTCAATAAGGGTTTAACTATGGCATGCTTCCATATCGAAGGAACACTGCTGAATGCCAGGGGCCTGTTTAAAGTATCCATCAAACAAGGTAATATCAACTCAGTAGCTTTTAATAAAACATGTGGAGGTGTTGGATCTAAAAGGGAGCCAGATTTTATGGATTTTAAAATCCTTTCCTTATCCTCTATATCCAGCTGTAGAAAAGTTGACAATTGAACTGTTGTTAGTGGTCCCTCAGATAAAATTCAATAAAATTCTAAATCAATAGAACATACAGCTATGTGCTTGAATGACGCAAAAACCTGTATCACAACAGAACAACTCTCAGAAATAGCAGAAAATAAAAGAAAGTATGTAAAGTTAAGGTTAAGAATGATTTAAAGAATGAACACCGTCAAAAGAATGACAATGAGAAAAATAAACCTAAATGCTATAATGGTGGTAGCAGTAATCACTTAGATAATTACTCCGATTGTCAAGCCAGATCTATCACTTGCAGGGAATGTAACAAGAAAGGCCACTTCGCCAGAGTAAACAGAAATATATCTGGTAATGGGAAAGGAAGCACAAATAATATACCAGAGGAGAAATCGCAGGTAGCAAAGAAAACAATTCTTCAAATAAAAGATGAAAACATCATCAACCAAATAAAGTCCCTGGAATGCAGTGTTTATCTAGATAGCAAATCTGAAAATTTCTTTTTGCAGACTCTTGTTCTCCGTTTACCCTTACCAATGCATCAGATTTCAAACCTATGGCAACTAACGAAGATTTAATTCTCCAAACCCCAGACACATCACCTAGTGGTTTTACTAAAGACCTAATCCCCCTCAAGGGCATGGTGCAAACATGCATCACCTTTACAAATTGGTCTATAGTTGGCAAAGTATATGTAGTAGAGGAAACCTCCAATCTCCTCGGATGGCAACATCAAAAAGAATTAGGAATAAAGTTGGACCCCAATAATCCAGAGCAAGTGTTATCAGTAAATCAGTCTATCACAGGTGTCCAAATATTCAACAAATTCTCATTAGTATTTTCAGAAGAATTAGGAATTCTAAAATAATACCAATATAAAATCAAACTAAAAGTTAATGCTAAGCCCATAGAACACAGACCAAGATCTATACCACACTTGATGTGGGGACCCTTGAAAAAAGAATTAGCCAGATTAAAAGACCTAAGGGTCATACAACCCAGAAACTGTTCTGATTGGTTAGCCCTAATTGTGATAGTTTAAAAAAGCACATAACAATGATATTAGGCTGTGCATGGATTTACATGATCTGAAGGATAACATATGTGTCGAAAGACACCCTTTACCCGGCATTCATGAAATGCTGAGCACCATGGGGGAAGCTACATGTTTTACTGTCCTTGAGTTATCTATTGTCTAACATCAAGTAGAATTGCACCCAAATCTAGATGGTTAACAGCATTTACCACACCGATGGGTACATTTATGTTCTGCAGGATGCCATTCTGTCTTACATTGGCAGCTATAGTCTTCCAGAAAAAGATGCAACAAATATTGGAAGGAATACCTAAAACATTGTGTTTTCAAGATGATGTCCTCACTAAACTCACAGAAGCAGGATTGACTCTTAAAAAAGATACTTCCAAATTGGAGTTAGCACTGTGGATTACTTCAGCCACACCATATTTAAAGATGGTTTTAAAATATGCCTACTTGAAGCAGTAAAGAAAGCCCATGCTCGAAAAACTAAAGGTAAACCTAAATCAATCTTAGGCCTTGTAGAATATATGGCTAAATACGTGAAAACTTTTGCAGGCATAATGTAGTGCAAAGGGTTACAGTGAAAGCATTGTGACACTTTGTAAATATGGTGTGAGTATTTTTACCTTGTTGGGCCACATTAGCATAAAAAATAATGAGGCTAATGTGGCGCAAGGAGGCGCTAGGGGCTTTTAAATATGCCCCCATGACTATGAACACGGTACCAAATCACAAGAGTGAGGGGTGGGAGACTGGGTGTATGTCAAAAAACTTGTGGGAAGTGGTGACTGTGATTCCAAATTCTATGAACCTATGCGTATTGCTGATGTTAAACACAATGTAGTTATAAAGGACAATGACCAGAAATGGAGCATGGACAGACTAGCTAAATAAATACAGCCCCATAGCAAACAGCACAACTAATAACACCATGTCCCCATTCAACCACGAAAACTCAAACCCAAGAAGAAGAATCCACCAACCTGGCATAAGGATACATTATGAGATAAAATCCTTTCTGTTAATCCCCTCCTTATCCAAGAAACTTTACTTAACAAGTTTGTTGGGGGAAGATGTGTTATGATGTGCAATGTTATTTTATTATCTTTTTTATTGTAAGTTTACTCATATTCATGATATAGAACACAATAGTTTATTCCCTCCTTACCCTTCCTATAAACACCATTGGTACATTCCTTCTGTGGAGAAATGCAGCCTGTCTTAGAATGTTGTAGTGATTGGAATTCTACCCTGTCAAAACCATTGACAGAGTGCTATTTGAAGTCAGGAGTGGAGACACATAATAAATACGTCTACTCTACTTTGCTTCGTATCATCGTTTCAAAGCTGACCACATGCATGTCACCCAAAGGCAAGAGAAAAAAACAACAGGATGACTGCTCCCATTACTTCATCATTCTGACTTGTCGCAGTCTTCATGCATTAAGCAATAGTCTCCCCCCATCGTTCCCTATATGAGTAAGAAAAAGGATTCATCCCTACCAATATGGCAGCACTTCTTGTGTCAGGCACGTAAAAGTCACCGCAAACCATTGTGCCTCCTGTTTTTCGCTCTGTAGGTATTCCTCCTACAGTGAGTACTGTTATTCATTATTTCTGTTTCTTTATTTGTAAATTGACACACTGGTGGCAGGCCTGTCATCAGGTGGTACTTTAATATCCATAGAGATGTCTCCATCCGATGCAGCAGATAAAAAGGGGGATTCAGTGGGTATCCAAATTCGATCTGAGAACTTACACTACTTATGCAGTTCAATCGCTGCTCCATAAACTGCAGGCTCTAGCGGAAAAGATTTAGCAAGACAAAGATTATACTTAAAGACTTTCTATGATGGAGCACAAGGTCAGGTTCCTTTCAAATGTATCCTTTTTGGTCAGTGTGAAGCAGCCTGGGGCTCTGGGTCTACAATTTCCACCAAAAGCCATCTCTGGTTAAGAAATTGGAGGTTTTCAGAACCCTCAAAAGTCTTTGCTACTCACCTTCCTTTCAACTGCAGAAAGCTATTTGGTCCTCAGCTGGAAGAGCTGGTCCAGAATCAACAGAGTATAGGAGGCTTCTGGCTTCTATCTGACCTCCTTCCATGGGAGGAGTTTGGATTCTGGCAAGAATTTGATGGCCCCTCCAGAGGATTCAGTCAGCCTTTTTGTGCGAGGATCACGGCCTGTGTGTCTCCTCCTCTGACAAATTCTCCAGCCTGTGGTCACCCACGCCACTCCTTCCTTACAGAAGTCATGACTATTATGGGAAAGTTCTAGTCTGGAAGTCAACAACAGAGGACTCTCTGGTGCTCCAAACTGTATTGCAAGAACTCTGTGTTCCCATCATCATCAAGCTATGTCCAGAAGTGTTGGGTCTATTTGAGTAGGGAGAAATCAGGCCTGTCCTAAAGGAGAAGAGAAGAAAAGGAGAAGAGGAACAGGGCCAGGGATGCTACACTGCTTCTCACTCTTGTTCCTGGTCAAAAAGATTTCAGGGGACTTTTTCCAGTGCTGAATTATAAAAGAGTGAATATGTTGTAAGAATTTCAAAATGGTGACTATTCAGTCCATCCTTCCTCTTGCCAGTCCAGGTATGTTCCTGGCTTCTTTTGACACATTGCATGCATACCTAAATCTCTCAATTGATTCAGACTCCCAAAGGTTTCCATGGCTTTCCACTGCTGGGGAGCACTTCCAGTTCCATGTTCTTAATTTAAGAATTCCTTCAGCTCTGAGAATAATTGCAAAAGACCTTAGCGCCTTTGGTGTGTAATTTACATTCTATGGGTATTTTGTTTTTCCCATACCTGAATGATTGACTAATTAGCACCTATTCTTCATTCAAGGGCAGGTATGCAGAACCCTGTAAAACCATGAGTTTCTACTGAACAGGAAGAAATCATACCTTCAGCCAACAACGATCCTCCAGGCCATAGAAGCACCATTCTGTACAGATCTGGGAGCTGAATATCTCAATCCCCTGAGGCAGCAGAAAGTGATGGCCCATCTTCACTCCCTTCTCCAGCTTTACTCTGCTTTAGTGAGACTATGTTGACTAATCAGAGGGGCATGGAGGCAGTTCTTCATCTGGTACCTTAGACATGTCTTCATTCATATCCCATGGCCATACATCTCCTGTCCCATGGGACCAATTCTCAAAGAATTACGAGGTTCAGATACCAGGGGATCCAAGCATAGCCCAACAGTGGCAGGGTAGTTAAACCCAGTGAGCCTCTACAAGGGCTTATTTTCTCCTGCACACTGCATTTTTACCAAGGATCAAGAGGTGCGTGCTACTCCAGCTAGCTAGCTAGCGGCAGTCCTCAAAGTTCTTATACTACTTTGCGCTGCACTTTGCAGAACCAAGCAGTCCATGTGAACATGGACAGTCAGGTTACCAGGGCATATGCCAACCGTCAGGGAGGCTCCAAAGTCCCATCTTTAGCTCTGGCAGAGAAGCTGGGAATGTGGGCAGAGGAGAATCTTTTCTCTCTGTCAGTAGTTTATCTTCCAGGGGCAGAGAATGAACCACCATGAAAAGGCTAGCGGAAAGGGAAGTCGTGGGGCCCCCTGCCACGGCCCCACAACTGCACCCGTCGGACAGCCGCAACACCGCCGGCTCCATTTGGAGCCGGCTCCCGTGTTGCGGCAAGATCCTTGCTGGGCCGGCGGGGATCTCATAATAGACCCTGCGGGAGTGCGGCTGCATTGGCGGCCGCCCGGCGGTTCAACCTTGGCGGGCGGCAGTTACCGCCCACCAAGGTTGTAATGAGGGCCTTAATTCCTATTTCATGGAGTGGAATGTGTGTGCCTCTACCTGTAATAGAAACTCTGTTTTAGCATTTCTTAGAGATGATTTTAATTGGTTTGGCTGACTCTACTAGTCATAGCCAAAGGTCAACTATTAGAGTCATTAGGGGTTTTGGTTCAATTTCTTTTGACTCCTTAGCGAAATTCCTACTTGGAACTTTCTCCTTGAGAACACCAGTGGTTCATGCCCTAGTTCCTGCCTGGAAATCTTGCTCTGGTCCTACATGTTTTAAGGGTGATATTTGCTACTTTAAGTAGGAGTTGAGAGATTGCCTTGATTGACCCCCCTTCCTGGAGCAGCTTATACAATTTACCAATACCTATTTGATTGTCATAAAAAGCCTGTCCTATGGCTTCACAGGGGCCATCTATTGCTTGTTTCGTTGAGTGCAAGGAATGCTGAATTTGACAGTATGAAAATTTTAAATTTTCTGGAATATCCCTTACGCCCATTGCACACTGCGTCCATGTTTTAAAATGATCCGCTATATAACAATCCGCTAAGGTCCTGAACCCCAGTGCCTCCCATTGCTGCGCATTTCTTAGATGTAGTTCTACTCCTATCATCCACATATCTCTTACTCGTATTAGCGGGTGAGTCTTATGAATTTGATACTTTGCCTGTATCTGTAAAATACCAAACTATATCATTACCGACAATTTGTATCTAACACTTTTTGGTAGGCAGGGAAATTTTAAAAAGCGTGCAAGCTGGATGTTGGTTTCTGCCAGCATCTGGTTGAGGTAGAAGTTGATTTTTGGCTTTTGCGCCGCTCTTGACGCCTAATCCAATAGCGCCGCTTCGTGATAAGTTATAATATTGGGGAGAGCCAGTCCCCCATCTTCCACTGCGAGAGTTAGCTTCTCCAACTGAAGCCGGGGTTTCTTATGATTCCATATGAATTGTCTAATTAATAAATCCAGCTTGTTAAAAAACCTTTTAGGCACTCCCAGAATTTCACTAGAAAAAACAAATATTAACAGGGACAAAATCATCATTTTGACCAGCGCGGTCCTTCCTATAATGGTCATAGTAGTTTCCTGCCACTGTAGAAGTAGCCCTTGGATCTTTTTAAGAACCGTCCTGTAATTCAGCAGGAACAAGTCTGCCAAGTTTTTGGACACGTATTTTCTTAGATATCTAATGGGATTAGAAGATGAAGATACAAAACGGATTTCTTTTGGCAGGACCGATATTACTGTATTATACAAAAGAGCCTCTGATTTAGAATGATTCATTTTGTACCCCCCAGCTCTGAAAAGGCCTTGATCGTTGCAAATGTTCTACTGATGTTATGGGGATCCGCACGAAGGTACAAGATCATATCATCGGCGAATAACTTCACCTTAGGGGCTAGAGAAAGTGGTGCCTGTATGTGTGGATCTTGTCGAATCGCTGCAGCCAGTGGCTCAATAAAAAGTGCAAACAAAACTGGAGACAGGGGGCAACCCTGTCGCGTGCCCCGTGAAATTTATACCGATCCTGCTATTTGTGTATTTACTGAAACTTTGGCTTGGGCCCCTGTGTAAAGTGTACGTAGCGTCTAAATAAACTTCACAGGAAAGCCAAACTTAGCTAGTACCGAAAATAACACTTGCCATTGAACTAAATCAAATGCCTTTTCAGCATCCAGCATTATGATCGCCACCGGATGAGAACTATGCAATAGATAGTCTATTGCCTGTACCAAAACGTTGGTATTGGTGGACAGCAACCTTCTCAGTATGAATTCGCACTGGTCCTCATGTACCAATCCTTGCGCCACCTGAGCCATGCGAACTGCCAGAATCTTGGTAAATAATTTATAGTCCTGATTTAACAAACTAATTGGACAGTATGATCCCGGATATTCTGGTGGTTTATCTTTTTTAATGAAGCTAACCACTACAGCTCTTGAAAATTCAGACGTGACCTCAGCTCCTTCTAGTATTTCGTTGAATAGGTCTACTAATACTTCAACGATTGGTCCTCTAAAATTTTATAGACTTCCGCCGGGAGGCCATCTTCTCCTGGAGCTTTACCATTTGGAGCGCCCCCTGTTTGCATCTACGACTTCTTGAAGAGTAATTGGGGACGTTAGAGTATTCTGTGCTGCTATACCTTAGCTTAGTAATGCTACTGCGTCTAAGTACTGTTTAATTTGCTAGCTATTTTCTTGTGTCGTCTCTGTATATGGCTTATGATACTGTGAGAAAAATACTTTTTCGATCTCTTTAGACTGCGTGACCATTCTACCCTGCTCTTCATCAAAAATAACTTTTACTAAATTATTACTGGATCTCTTTTTTGATTGACCAGCCTAGAAATCTACCTGCATGCTCGCTTTCTTCATATTGCCGCTGAAAGCTTGTATGTCTATTAAGTATCTCCCTGGATAGAAAAAAGTCTCTTAAATTGGCCTGAGCCCTTGCCAGTCTTAATGCCGTCTCCGGACTGGGTAGTAGTTGATTTCTTTTCAATGCCTGTTCTACCTCCCTTTGGAATATATTGTTTCTTTCACGGGCAATTTTTCCTAGATGGGCCTTAAAAGAGATTGCCTCCCCCTGTAGAAAGGCTTTCATAGCCCCCCAGACATGAAACAGAGAGGCTGACTTCTTGTTTATCTCTACAAATTTAGTGACTGATACTTTAAGATTTGCTACCCAGCCTGCATCTGCCAAAAGAGATCTATCCAGGCGCCATTGCGAACAGTGCTGCTGATTGCCTAGCTCATTAAGATCGACCCAGGGAACAAACTGATCTGAAAAATTCACAAGTATTCCTGTCTTCTGACATTTTAATGCAAATGAGATTAAAATGTAATCAATTCTTGATGCCATATTAAACCTTTTTGAACAGCATGTGAATAATTTTTCATAGAGTGGGTCAGCTTGCCTCACATCTACTTAGGCTAGATCTAACATCAACTTTGAAAGCATTTGCCAAGCTTTCGGTTTATTCTGCGCTTTATTGCTCCGTGATGTGTCCCACAAAGTATTTGGTATGATGTTGAAGTAACCTCCTATTATAAAGTAGCCTTGTAGTAGAGAGAGTTGCATCCTCCTTTCATTTGTTTCAGGATTCAGTCCTTCTTGTATTTTTCCCTCTCCATCTTCAGAGCAGGAAGACCTTGTCCTTGACCTTGTTGTCTCAGGGGCAAGCAGGTGCAAATATGTACTGCATTGCAGCCGACCACTCTGCGCTATCGATGTGTTGCATTCCATCTCTGCCCAAAAGTGGAAGAAGCGTTCAGGAAGTTGGAAAGAACAGATATCATTGAGCCAGTGGATAGGTCCACACCATCAGTCTCCCCAACAGTGATTACCCGAAGGCCCAAGAAGCTCAGAGAAGTTCACATTTGGGTCGACATGCATCTTCCCAACTTAGCCATCAGACAGGAGAGACATATCACGCTCACTGTCAGTGACACTGTAGGAGAGCTCTGTAGTTTTCAAAAATCATTTTTATGCTCAGGTTATCATCAAATCATTCTTGCCCGAAGTCCAGGTACATTATCACCTTTTCAACCCACTTATGGCTCCACCGACACAAGAGGCTGATCTTTGGCACCTCCAGTGCTGCACAGGTTTTCCAGAATGTGGTGAGAAAGCTCTTGTCAGGGCTCGGTAGAGTCCTAACAAAAAAATGATGATATCCTGTTTCATGTCACATCACTGGATGAGGACCAGCACAGACAAGCACCACTTCCAGCTGTGGAGAGTGTTGAAACAGCTAAAGGACTGTGGGTTGGCCATGCACCGGACAAAGAGGGAGTTATTAAAAGAGTATGTCAGTTTCTTTAGCTGCAGTTTCTCAGCGCAGAGATTTTTCTACATGTCTAGAGGCAGTAGTGGTTACTGGCACAGCTGAAAGTAGGAAGTGAGACCAAGGCTAGAAAATGTTCTGGCCACTTACAGCATTATGCAGGAGCTGAGCACACACAATGGTCCCCCATTCCAGGGGCACAAGGTCACTGACTATCTAAAGTCATTGGAGGGTCAAACACTTGAGAGTCACTCCCCGGTACTCACAAGCCATGAGGAAATGGAGTGGGTCATGCTAACACTTAACAAAGCAGTTTGTTTGCTTACACCCAACACCAGCACCTTGATTGGGCATCATACTTGTTTGTCAGGTAGTACAAGCAGGCACCTCACTTCACCACTGGTCACTCTCCTAGTGAGCTCTACATGGGGCATCATGTGAGAAACTCTGTTGTGGTTGCAGGTGAATTACACATCGCCATTGTTACTGCCCAATAGAAGCAGCATAATGACATGATGAACCACCGAAGGAGAACCCGTGGAACAACTGCAGATTGGAGATCTGGTACTGCTGCGAGACTGCAACTCTGAGAGTAAGTTCCGGTTGGTGTTTAAGCCCACTCCCTATAAGGTCACCCAAATGCATGGCACCATGATCACTGTACGATGTGGAACTGAAGGAGTGACCCACAATGTGGCTCTGTTTGAGACATGGGTAGGGCCTGGTAATGAAATGGCATAAGGTATTTGCACCAGAAGGCAGTGTTGAAACCCGCAGTGCAGTTGAGGACCTTTCTCCTGAATGGAGAGGGGTCTTCCTCCTGGTGATACTGAGACTACTCAAGGCCGACCAGAAGTGGTAGTTGCTTGGAGAACCCTGATCAGTGTGTTGTGACACCCAAAGGCGAGGGGTGTCAGCAAAGCCGTTCCCATTTATGACTTACCCCCAGCCTTTGATGAGGATTATGACTACGTGCAAGACTGAAGCCTTGAAGCAAATGGTCTGAAAGTTTACTAAAATGTTTGAGGTTGAAGTGATTCAGTAGTTTGGTGTTTTGTGTTTTTGTGGGGAATGTTGACTAGAGCCCTAGTACTACTAAGTTACTCATATTTGGTTTTTATCCCTGCAGAATGGCGAGGAATAGTCTGGCCTGTGAAGTAGGGTCCAGGTTTATATAGAGTTCTGTGAGAGGGTTTAATTAATAAAAAGAGTTTGCCACCAATGCATTTAACATGTCTTGCAGTTAATTGTTGTTAGAAATGGGGTCACTAGTTGGCAGTAGTTTGCACCCTGTCCAAGAAGGGATCCGCACTCTAGTCAGGATAAGGGAGCTACACAGTTAAGACAACCCCTGCTCACCCCCTTTGTAGCTTGGCACAAGCAGTCAGGCTTATCTCGGAGGCAATGTGTCAAGTTTTTGTACACACACACACACACTGAAAATACTTTGAAAGGACTCCACACCAGTTTGGAAAATAGCCAATATTAATCTAAATAAAACAAGACCAAAACAACAAAATTCCAACATACACAAGCAAAGATATCACTTTTCAAAATATGCACAGAGTCTTAATCCAGAGGAATCAATGGTTATCTCTTTTTAACACACAGTATCTGGGATGTGACAAAAACAAAGACGATGTGGGACGCAGAGAAGGTGAGGTGCCAGAAAAAAAAGTGATGCGTTGGTTCCATACTGCGCAGGGGAGGTGATGCGTTGGTTCCTTACTGACAGGGGAGGTGATGCGCCGATTCTTTCCTCACAGGAGAGATGATGCATCGGTTCCTTACTGGCAGGGGAGGTGTTGTGTTGGTTCCTTACTGGCAGGGGAGGTGATGTGTTGCCTTTATCCCTGCAGAAGAGTTGATGCTTCAGTTTCCAGTCACGCAGCCTCGGCTCCTATCTGCGGTGCAGGGTTGATGCGAAAAACTTGCCCAGGGATAATGCATGGGAAAATCCAGATGCACAGTAATGATAGAGCAGCGGTGGAACAGATGCTGCGTCGGTCCTGCAGGTGCTGTTTCGATCCTTCCAACCCAATGTAGGCATTGCATCGATTCTTCAGTTACAAGGCAAGCGCTGCGTTGCTTCTTCTGCGGCACACCCAGTTATGCATCGATTTTCAGCCATAGCGATCTGATGCATGGATTTTCTTCCTCAGGAAACTAATTTCCACTTCCAAGGGCCGAGGGACTAGATTTAACCCCACTTGGCAAGTTAGGATTCTCAGCAGAAAAGACCAGGCACTGACGGATTAAGTCTTTGATGTCCCTGAGACTTCTTAACAGGAGGCAAGCTTAGTTCAGGCCAATTGGAGAACCTTGGAAAGCAGGATGTAGAAAACAAAGTCTAGTCCTTTCACTCCCACGACAGAAGCAGCAAGCAGCAGGCCAGCACAACAAAGCAACAGGCAGAATAGCAGTTCCTCCTGCAGCATCCAGCTCTTCTTCCTGACAGAATGTCCTGTCCAGAAGTGATCTGAAATTGTGGTCTCAGAGGGCCAATACTTATACTCTTTCTGCATTTGAAGTGGGCAAACTTCAAAGGTAAGTCTTTGTAGTGCACAAGACCCTGCCTTCCCTGCCCTGGCCTCAGGAAAACTCCAGGGGGTTGGAGACTGCTTTCTGTAAGGACAGGCACAGCCCTATTCAGGTGCAAGTGTCAGCTCCTCCCACCACTCTAGCCCAGGAGGACCTATCAAGAAATGCGGGGGACACCTCAGCTCCTTTTGTATGACTGTCTAGAGTGAATTCACAAACACCCCAACTGTCATCCTGACCCAGACGAGTATTCCACAGCTAGGCAGAGGCACAGAATGCTTGAGCAAGAAAATGCCCACTTTCTAAAAGTGTCATTTTTAAACTTACTGTCGGGCCTGCAAACCTGAATGTGCTCCAGGACCCACATCTGGCATTTAGTAATGTGTCTCCCTGAGCAAATCACCTGTCCTTTTATGGGCCAATGATTGTTTTGCGTTTGAGAAATGTTTAATTGAGCCAATGCTTGCTTTAGAACTTGTGTAGGAATCTGGGCACGTTTCAATTTGTTGCCTGAGCTTGTGGCATCCTCATGACTCAGACTAGGTGTGGCCAGGTACAGCAGACTTATGACTCAGACTGGGTGTGGCCAGGTGACTCAGACTGAGTGTGGCCAGGTGCTTGCAGTCAGAGGCCTTCAGATGAATAGTGTGATCCTCTGCTTCTCCACGCTTGTTCCTGGATCGTCTATTCCGCAGCCAAGCGTTGCAGACGCCGATCCGAGAAAAGAAGATATCAAGAAGATTATCATCATAATAGGCAGAAACGCGCTATACATGCTTGAAAGGCTTCTTACTGGTTACCTTTGATAGTTGATTGCCAGATGTTCAGATGGGCAGCGCGCACTAGAAGGGCATGTTATCAGTGTCCTTAGTGTTTTAAATACTTGCTGTGTGCTGAATAATAACGCTCATTGTTGTTAGCTTGCAATGACAGTACAGATTTGAGCGTGTGTTGGACAATTGTTATTTTAATGATGTACTATGAACATGTTTGTTATAGTTGAATTTTATGTAGCATTTTTGTGATACCAATCATTGCCTATGATAAAGAACTGTCAGTGCTTGGTGCATGCTAATTTCAAAACGTGAATCAAAGGTCTGTTATTTCCATGTTCAATTTTCACTGTGCTGTAACATTGATGACACCAATTACATACGAAAGTAAGCTTTACTATATTAACCCTATGCTTTTAGTGTGGTTAAAACACTGAACTGTGTTCTTTCCATTACTAACATGCTGCTCTGATTAATCCCTGAATATTTGAGAAATCTAAATACTTAAGAATTGATTTTCATTCTTTATCACTTGCTATATGTCTATGATTGTGAGTGTGACTGTATTTTAGAAAGTCTCATCAAGACCCAACGAGTAGGAGCGTACGCTGAATTTCTGGAACACTTTAGGTAGGTCGTCCAGTGGGGCCACATTGACTTGGGAACAAGGTGGGAATACATGTAGATGGTATAAAAGGCTAAACATTGTATCTGGTTGCAGGTTCCATGCTGTTTCTTGAAGATCCCTAGAGAGAGGGGAGAGCCATCAAAAGCGGTAAAGAGGGCCTTGACAGGTACGCCTAGTTTGTGGGAATTGGCGAAAAGTAGCTTTAGTATATCGGTTACATGAAAACTGTTATTTGACTAAATGTTTATTTCATCATAGAAGATATCTGCTCTTCGTAGACCACCACTAGCCATGGTCAGTGTTTCTCTCTCTCTCATCCATACCCTTTCTCCTGGAACGTTCCCGTGCCGATCATGTACAAGTAAATGGGAGGCATCCCAACGTCTAGGTGGAGTTGGGAACAATAACTTGGGTCAGTATTGTGTCTCTGTGGGACGAACAGGTTAGTGCTTGAAACTTACAAATTTAAAAACAACTCCACCAAAGAGGTATTTTTAAATTGTAAGTTCAGAGACCCCAAACTCCACATCTCTATCTGGTCCCATAGGGAAATTACACTTGAAAGATATTTCGACCCAATCTCCATGTTAACCTATGGGAGAGATAGGCCTTGCAATAGTGAAAACCGAAATTAGCAGTATTTCACTATCAGGACATGTAAAACAAACCAGTACATGTCCTACCTTCAAATACACTGCACCCTGCCCATGGGGCTGCCTTGAGCCTACATTAGGGGTGACTTACATGTAGCAAAAGAGATGGTTTGCACCTGGCAAGTGGGTGCACTTGCCAGGTTGAATTGGTCGTTCAAAACAGCAAACACAAACACTGAATTAGCAGGATTGAGACATGTTTACAGGGCTACTCCTGTGGGTAGCTTAATCAGTGCTGCAGACCCACTAGAAGCAATTGATTTACAGGCCCTGGGCAGACATGGTGCATTTTACTTGGGACTTACTAGTATATAAAATATGCCAATCACCAATATATTTTAGACTGAGAGCATATGCACTTTAGCTCTGGTTAGCAGCGGTAAAGTGCCCAGAGTCCTAAAGCCAGCAAAACAGGTTATAAAAATAGGAGAAACAAGGTAAAACATTTGGAGGTAGCCCTGCAGAGAGGGCCAGGTCAACAATTGTTCATCCGGGTGCTCTGGGCCTGGACATAACAGTTCCATACAACAACTATACATTATTGTGCTTGGATGATATTAGGTACGCAATATGCTGAATACAAAACTTGCCATTACACAAGGTATTATGACGTGGAATACCTTTGTACAGCTCGTTCAGTTGAACATTGGCAAGAGACACTTGGTATTGTATAATAAGATTTAACAGGATAACATTATAGAGCAAAACTGAACAAAAGATAAGGCATAAAATAGTGAGGGACAGTATTTAATTCAAAGATAACACAGAAAAAAATGTAAGCAAGGAAAATATGCCACAATAGAACTGTAGGTTCAGGCAGCAAGCCTGTTGTTGTACACCAGTGTGGCTGCTATTCAGCATGGCTAAAGGTTAGTGACATGGAGTAGGTGAGGTGTGGTAAACTGGGATGGGGTATCCCGGAGTAGAGTGGAATAGGATAGATTGGTGTACAATGGAGTGGGGTAGATTTGTGTAGAGTGGAGTGGGGGTAGAGTGGCTTAGAATGGAGTGGGTGGATTGGGGTAGATTAGAGTGCAGGAGTTGGTTAGATAGCTTGGTAGATTTGAGTGGGGTAGATTGGGGTGGAGTGTGGTAGATTGGAGTGGAATGAGGTAGATTAGACTGAGATATATTGGGGTAGAGTGGAGTAGATTGAGCAAGAGTGGAACACAGTGGATTGGGGTATATTGGATTAGGGTAGATAGGTTTGGGGTAGAATAAAGTGGGGTAGATTAGAGTGGAGTGTGTAATATGAGTGGGGTAGAATTGATTGGTGTGTGGCAAATTAGAGTGAGATAGATAGGAGTGGGATAGATCGTCTTAGAGTGGAGTGGGGATGATTGGAGCTGAGTGTGTTGAAGTGGAGTTGGATAGAGTGGTGTGGGATAGATTTTAATTAATGAGGTAGACTGGAGTGGGGTAGGTTGCAATGGGGTAGACTGGATGGGGTAGACTGGAGTAGCGTATTTTGGATGGAGTTCGGTGAGGTAGACTGGAGTGGGATGGATTTGGGTGAAGTAGTTGGATTGGACTGGAGTGGGGTAGATTTGAGTGGAATGTGGTAGTATGGAGTGAAGTGGCTGGGGGGTAGATTGGAGTGGAGTGCAGTTGGATGGAGTGGAGTGGAGTTGGATAGATTGGAGTGGAGTGAGATAGATTGGGGAAGAATGAATTGTAGGGGATCGAATAGGGTGGAGTGGAGTAGACTGGGTGGATTAGAGTAGGGTAGATTGGAATGGAGTGGGGTAGATTAGACAGGGGCAGATTGAAGAGAGAGGATTGGAGTAGTGTAGTTTGGTGTGGAGTAGTTTGGAGTTGAGTGGATTGGAGTTGAGTGGATTGGATTGGAGTCGAGTAGATTGGAGTGGGGTAGAGTGGGATTGTGTAGGTTGCGATGGGGTGGTGTGGTGTGGGGTGAAGTGGAGTATATTGGGGTAAAGTAGATTGGAGTGGGGTAGATTGGAGTGCTATGGGATAGATTTGAGTGGGGTAGATTGAATGGGATAGATTGAGGTGGAGTTAAGAAGACTGGGGTGGCGTGGGGTGGACTGGAGTGGAGTGGTGTAGATCCGAGTGGGGTAAATCAGGTAGAGTAGAGTGAGATATATTAGGATGGATTGGAGTGGGGTATATTGAGGAAGAGTGGAGTGTAGTGGATTGGGGTAGAATGGAGTGGAGGGGGGTAGACTGGAGTGGAGAGGGGTAGTTTTGAGTGTAGTGGGGTAGGCTGGAGTGAAGAGGAGTAGACTGGAGTGAATAGGAGTAGATTGAAGTGGAATGGGGTAGATTAGGGTGGACTGGGATAGATCAGGGTGGAGTGGAGTAGATTGGAGTGGCATTGAATAGGTGGATTGTGGGGGGGTAGACTGGAGTAAAGTTGGGTAGACTGGAGTGCAGTGGGATAGATTGGAGTGAGTTAGATAGGAGTGGGATAGTTTGGAGTGGGGTTGATTGGGTCGATTTGAGTGGAGTGGGGTAGATTGGAGCCAGCTAGATTTGAGTGGGGTAGATTGGATAGAGTTAGGAAGTTTGGAGGAGTGGGGGTAGGGCAGATTGGAGTGGAGTAGGTTAGATTGGACTGGAGTGGGTAGCTTTGAGAGGCATGTGGTAGATTGAAGTGAAGTGGAGCAGATTGGGTAGAGTGGAAAGGAGTGGAGTAGATTGGGGTAGAGTGGAGTGGGGTAGATTGGGTGGATTGAAGTCGGAATATTGGAGTGGGGTAGATTGGGCCGGAGTGGAGCTGGATATATTAAAGTGGACTGGAGGAAGATAGATTGGGGACAAGTGGAGTGGAGTGGGGTAGACTGGAGTGGTGTAGTAGGGTAGATTAGGGTGGGGTACAGTATGTAGATTGAATGGATTAGAGTAAGTAAGTTGGAAAGGAGTGGGGTAGATTGGAGTGGTATAGATTGAAGAGGGATGATTGAAGTGGGGAGGATTGGAATGGAGCAGTAGGGGTAGATTGGAGGAGGGCAGAGCGGAGTGAGGTAGATTGGAGTGGGGCACATTTGGATGAAGTGGGTTAGATTGGAGTGGAGTGAGGTAGATTTGAGAGTAGTGTGGTAGACTGGAGTGGGGTAGATTGAAGTGAAGTGGGGTAGATTTTGTTAGAGTGGTGTGGAGTGTGGTAGAGTAGAGTGGAGTATATTGTGGTTGATTGGAGTGTGATAGATTGTTGGGGACTGGGGTAGATTGAAGTTGAGTGGGGTAAAATAGAGTTGAGAGGAGCTGGATAGATTGCAGTGGAGTTTAGAATGGAATGGATTCGAGTGGGGTAGTTTGGAGTGGATTCGAGTAGACTGGAGTGAAGTGGGTTGGAATGAGGTATGTTGACTGGAATGGGGGATTGGGGTGGATTGGAGTGTGGTAGATTGGAGTGGAGTGGGGAAGACTTGAGTAGATAGGAGCAGAGTGAGATAGATTTGAATGTAGTGCAGTAGACTGGGGTGGAGTGGGGTAGATTAGTGGGGGGTGGGGTTGATTGGGTTAGATTTAGTGGAGTGGTGCACTGTGGAGTATGCATGGTGTGGAAGTGCATTGCCATTACAGAAAACACATTTCAATTTAAATGACCATTATATTTGTAGCAAAATACGTTTACATAAACAATAATATGTGCACAAGTCCTCACTTTGGGCCAGATGTATGAAAGCTTTTTGTATTTGCAAACGGTGCGAAAGCCATTTCAGAATGTATGAAAAACATTCTGAACGCAATTTTAAGGAATCGCTAAAATAGCGATTCCTTAAAATTGCGACCCTGTTTAGAGAGTCGCAATTCCAAAATTGTGATTTCTGGTTAAGAAATCGCAATTTCAGAAATGCAAAAAATTTGCAGAAATGGGCCTACAGGCCCATAGGTGCGAATGGGGCCGGTATCGCAATTTGCAATTCGGTAATAGCATTTGCGATTTTTAAGAAATCACTATTACCGAATCGCAAATGTGATACATTGCATTTTGAGAATCAGGAATAGCGATTTCTTAAAAATTGCTATTTCCGACTCGCAAAAGGCCTCCTTGATACATCTGGCCCTTTGTGAATTGATGTGTTCTGATTGTATTCACATATTTGTTTCCCCCACACTTCAGTATGTGCTTCTGATGTACTAATTTTGATACATTCTGAAACATCAGCACTGTTCATTTTCTTGTTGTGTGGTAGAAAAAAAAGAAAATCCCTTCTCGCCTTACATGGGTACTGTACTCAGCAGGACTGCAACATAAATTCTCTCACTTTAAAGTCAGAGAAAGTCAAATAAACACCAGGCTCCCTGTAAGAGAGAGACAGACATTTGATTTGTAGAGTTAAAGGCCTGTTTACAGAAAGTGAGTGTAGAAGAATACTGTAAACACGTTTTAGGAAACAGGGGGCATGAACTGAACCTGGAGAGCCTCAAGCAAATAAAGATAGAAAATAGAAAGCCAGAAAGTGTGAGTTACAAAACACAAAGCCAATGGTAATCAACAAGTGCAATGCATTCCTAAGTCAATTTTCCCAAGTACCCAGGATAAAACGGGTGTCATGGCATGGGTCAGTTAGTATTTCTACACTACTCATAACACACACAGTTCCTCTTTGTGGCCCACAGTCTTTCTCATCTATCAGTTTAACGATTGCTTCATCAACGTGTTACAGTGACATGTTTACATAACATAGGCATTGCTTCATTGACTTACTACAGTGACATGTTTACATATTATATTAAAATACCAAAATAAATAATAAAACAACTGATTACACTTCTACAATAAGACATTGTTTTATAATTGGCATTGTCAATAGAACTGGTATGTATATCTATATGGGAATATTCCTAATTGTGTATTTAATTAATGAACTGATGGCTCCTCTCTTCCCTGTTCGCTCACCTTACTTCCTGACCTCATGCTGACAATTCATCCTCGTTGCAGAGGCAAGTTTGGTCTGGGAGGGAGGCTTCTGGGTTGGTTCAGCTGTGCTTTATTGTTATTCTCTGCTGAATGTCTACACACACAAGACACTTCTAATAAACAGAACCTCAATAAAAGTTCCCTTCACCACTTCTATGTTGTAAAGACATAGAAGCTAAATCAAGAACAAAAGTCTAAACACTTTAATTGTAAAACCAATTAAGCTCTACACAATGCGCATAAACACTTAGGGCCTGATTTACATCTCGGCGGAAGAAATACTCCATGACAAATGTGACGGAAATCCCATCCTCTTTATTACGATTCCATAGGATATAATATGATCGTAATACAGTGGACAGGATATCTGTCACGATTGACAGAGTGTTCCCCTCCACCGAGATCTAAATCAAGCCCTATGTCTGTTCTCACTTTCCATTCATCACTTAAGGGGTTGGCAGGAGCTTCAGTGGCCACACCCTCCTCATAGAAGGTTTGGAGTTTGCGCTCCTTACATGAAGCCCTTGGAATAAACAGTTCTAGCTTAGACAATAAGAGCACAAAAAGGTTTAGTGTGAACGAGACACTACCTGTCCACCCTGTGGTACAGGGCTGTTGAGATTGTGAAGATGCCAATCTTCACAATCTCAACAGCCCTGTACCACAGAAGGAACCTGTCAAAAACTGTTTTCTTACCTGCACTTACCGTTAAAGGCTAGTGCAGCACCAACAAGCCATTTCTTATCAGAGGAACACAAGAGGAGTGTCATTATCACTTGTTTATGGCACTCGCACAAAACTGGAATGCAAGCAACTGTCAGGTACTTGCTCCCAGTCTGAGGCTGGCACCCCAGGCGCTCCCAGACTCAAACCGCTGAGGTACATGGCTGCACTTCACTCTCTTGCCATGTCTCCATGCCTTCCTTCTCCATCATTACGACATGGTTCCTATGAAGAAACTGTTGAATCCTTGAAATACTCCAGATGCTATCCAGCCAATACCACAGACAGAGGAAAGAATGCAAATCCCTATAAGTCGTCTAGTATTCATATTTTCTATAACACATTCACACAAAAATATTAAGGTAATCATTCATATTCGTACATCAATTGTGCCATGCTGCTGTCAGCATATTGTGGCTATGCACTGTTGCTCTTTATTACCGCCTCTCCCTTCCTCCTTACTCCCTACCTGTCCTTTCTTTTGCGGTCATCAACTAAGACATGTTACATGCAACATTCTGTGGCCAAACCTGTCTCATGTGGACACAGTCATTGGTTGTAGATCTAATATCATGCTGTAATTCCACATATTTTATACCACTCCAGCATTGGTACTAAGCTTTGTGGGCTACATGTACAAACGTTTGAAATTGGGATTTCCTATTTGCGATTCCATGCGAATTGCAATTAGGAGATCACAATTCCAAATGGCCGAAACTCCTTTTTTGAGTTTCTTTTGCAATTCCCAGTGGGTCGCAAATAGACCTACCTCATTAATATGAATGAGGTAAGTTGTCATTTATGACCCATTTGGAATCACAGGGATGGTGGCCTGTTGGTGTTAGCAGACTACCATGTAGGTGATTGCTTTTAAAGGAAAACAGGATGCATTTAAAAAGCAAAAAATGAAACGTTTCAGTTTAATTTTTTAAGAGCAGGCAGTGGTCTGTGGGTTTTTACATGCATCCACAAAGGGGAAGGGGTTCTTTAGGGACCTCTTCCCATTTGCGAATGGGTTGCCACCAGTTTGAAATTGGTGGTAACTGCAATTGTTTTGAAACTGCATTCACCGTCTCAGAACAATCAGACATAGCACTGCAAGTCGCCATTAGGAAGGGACACCTGTGCGACACCCCTTTCTTATAGCGAGTCACAAACCCATTTCCTGATTCGGTAAATAGATTACTGAATCGCAAATGTGGGTTTGTACATAGGGAAATGCTTTTTCTTGGTCGCAAACTGTCCAATTCTGCAAATCGGACTGTCTGCGAGCAAGAAAAAGCTCTTACATCTGGCCCTATGTCTTTTACAATTTCACTATTTTTTAAAACTATTTTATGGCCTCGTACTGCCATTATGTTAATAACAATGTTTTGTAAAGCAAATACTTCAAAATTAAAAAAGGTTGTTTTTGAGTAATATAGTGCTAATTCTAACCCTGTTGTGTAATTCTTACTTTTCCCATTTATATATTTAAACATTCATTTGTAACTACAGACCTACTGTGTGCCTCTTCACATTTACTACATCCTTTGTACACATCTGATGGTTTATTTAGTAAAAATAGTCTTTTACTCAGCAGCCATTGATGCGTTTGTACACCCATTGAATGAGAAGTCAATGCATTAAATGTGGATTGTAGGAAAGAAGAGTATTATATGGTGTGGACGGTTAGTCCTCACTGTGTAATATTCTCACAATTCCCCAAACATGGTCCTTGGATTCACACTAGTAAATCCTTAGCTCAATCCTGGTAGTGTGGCAAAGAGCAGTCAGGCTTTACTTAGAAGAACATGTGTTAAGCATTTCAGAGTACCTTCATGGATGATAAGTAATTGACACGACTCGAAAGAAATACCACACTACGTTTTAAAAATAGAACTTATTTTTATATAGATTTAGACACTAAAACGAACAGAATTGGAAGAGTACAACTGAAGTTATAGAATTTAGAAGCAATATTAAATCACAGCAGAACTGGCCTTTAAGTCAAGTTGCATTGAAGTCTATGGGAGAAATATCAGTAGTTGTAAAAAACACACTTAGAAAGTGAATTGCGTGGAACCCTTTTAGGGTTAGGGTTTTGCAGTCCCTAGGACCAGATAATGACAGTCAGTGCAGTTTTACCTGGCCTGTGGTGTCCAGGTGCAGAGTTGCCCTGGCTGTCAGTGGTGCAGAACAGGACTATTGCTAGTGCTGACGTTACCACTGACACAAGGCTGCTGACAAAGTTATGCAAAATCTCAGCTGAGGCTCGGTTGCAGATGTCAAATGCAGGCTTCACGCTGTGCCCTGCACTTGCCGCGTCAGGTGTGGGGGTTAGTTACCAGAATGGCAACCACAAGCCTTGACAGTGGTAAAGGGGCAGGGTTCATTTTTGAACTTCCTGGGGTCCAAGGGAGAGGTGTAGCAGCATGAATCTTGGGGGCAGGCTGGTCTGCAACTCACAGAAGACACAGAACCACCTGGTTTTTGGCAGGCCCTATGACTGTTAAAGATACTGAATCTGCGGGTGTTTTAACTTGCAGTTTGCAGTGGACTAGTTTCAGAGGTTCAAAGAAGACTAAAGGTGCTTCTGGCTTCCACAGGTGTCCCTCTGGTTGGGAGTGATGAGTTTCAGCCAAAGACGAAGGTTGATCATGTAGTTCCCAATCTGTTCCCTCAGGGACAGAGTTTCCCTCTTTTGCTTTGGAGCAGTGGGCAGGGTCTGGTTGATGGTGATGCAAAGCTTTTCTTGGTCCTTCTTTGAAGATGGTCGATCAGGTCTGAGGTACTGGTTTCAGGGCTGCCCCTTAAATTTAGGGGAGGTAGGGGTGTGGAGACTAGTGGTCAATGGGCAGCTAGCTCCTACAGCTAAACTGCCCCTGAGGTGACCACATCCAGTCAGACAGGTCACCTTTAGCTACCCAGAACCTTCTTTTCTGCCACTCCTAAATGGCAGACATTATAATTCAGTGCACAGACCAGGCTACTGACCCTAGAGGTGTGGTCAACCTGCTAGGGGTGAGCACAGTCCTGAATACCTAGTTTATGGCCTGTCCATGAGCAAATGTGCCTGGGGGAGGGCTGTTGCCTCACTGGAGGACAGCGATGATAGCTCTCAGGGGCGGTGAAGCCTTTGAAGCTCACCGCCCTGATGGCTCTGTTCACTAGCCCGTCTGGGTATGGGAGGTGTGACCCTCTTCCTGCCTCAACTTTTTGTTTCTAACCTTTGAGAGCACCCAGGCTGACTGGTAGGAGGTCAGAAATCTATCTTGGCGGCAGCAAGTGTGGGAAAAAGCACATGCTACTCGCCCAGAGCACAAAAAAGTGTGGCAAACAGGTGGGGAACCTCTAGTGTGCCAGCTGGGTGCATGTCAGCTGTTCCTCAACACAGGAATCATGGTGGGGGAGAGAAGGTAAATTGTTTGTCCCCAAACTTAACATGTCTATGCGGTACCATAATGGAGCCCATGTGATACTTGCGACGACTCCACTTGCAACATTGTTTCTCCAGCTCCTTCCAGCAACTGCAACATTTCCCTGGCTGTGCATCCTCTGAGGCCAGCGAGATCTCAGCCTGCACCAAGCAGTAAGAAGGAATCTCCCTTGGAGTGAAGGAGTCACTCCCCTGCACCTGCAGACACCAACTTCAATGGCGACCAGCTGCGTGGATCTGCTCTTCTCCGGAACTGCTTGGATCCTGCATCACAGGTGGTGATCTAGAGTGGTTTCCTTGGGCCTCTCTGCCAGCTGTCCAACTTGGGAGATGGTAAGCCTTTGCCTCTCCTTGCAGGACAGTGCCCCTGTGCACCGCAACCCTTGCAGCTACCAAGGCTTTTTTGCTCCTGCTCCAAGGGATCTTCAGGCTCCTTGTAGGCCTGGCCCCCAGCACTTCTTACTGCCAAGCACAGTCTCCTTTATTCAGGTGTGCTGTCTCGACCTCACTGCAACTTGCTGTGCCTGATGTCAGTGGGTTGCTATGGGAGCTGCGACTGCTTCTGGTAACTCTCCTCACTGCTGAGGGTCACCCCGGACTCCCTTCCAAGGGTCGAATCTCCTGGATCTTGCTGGTCCTCTTCAGCCTTGCAACTCTTGTTTTCCTTCTTTTGCATTTGCCAAGGCTTGTTGGTGGTTCTCCAACACCGTTGACCCACTGCAACCCGACAACCGACATGGGACAGTATCTGCATTGCTTCAGGGACTTCTCTTCTCCTCCTGTGCTGCACAGCTGGTATTCTTCTTCCCCCTTCGACCTGGTCCTGCATCCACAGAAGGGTAAGTAGTGGCTCATGCCACGACCAGACACTCCATCATGATCTGAACTTGGTCCTCTTCCTTTGCAGTTCCTCTTCTGCCAGAATCCACCTTTGGGTCTTGCACAAGCTTTCCCTAAGTCTCCTGTTAGTTTTGGGAAAAAGCAGGCACCTACCTCTGCTCTCCTGGTCGCTGGGAGTCACTCTCATACTCACCTCCGGGGGTTCCTAGTTCCTCCAGTTCCCCTCTAACAACTCCACATCCTTGGGCAGGGGACTGTATCTCGCATTCCACTTTCTTAGGATATTGTTTGGCCCTTCTCTAGGGCCCTTTCTATTTTTACTAAGTATTGCCAATGCTTGTTGCTTTTTATGCTATTTGATGATTGCGTATCTAATGAGTGTGTACTTGTCTCCAGTTTGGAGGAACTGCCTATACTTATTCCAGTATTTGTGTTAGCATAATAAATTACCTTTATTTTTGTAACACTGTGTGGTTCTTTAATGTGTGATAGTGCTGTGTGACTATAGTGGTATTGCATAAGCTTTGCACATCTCCTAGATAAGTCTTGGCTGCTCATCCACAGCTACTTCTAGAGAGCCCTGCCTTCCTAGACACTGCCTAGACTTCACTAATAGGCGATACCTGGACCACGTATAGGGTGACAACACCACAGGTGTCCACCACGCACCAGGCCAGCTTCCCACAGTGTGGCAGAAGGCAGACAGGCTTTCCTTAGAGGAACATGTGTTAAGCATTTCAGAGAATCAACATGGAGGATACATAATTGACATGTCTTAAAAGAAATTCATCACAAATTTATAAAAAAGAGCTTATTGCTATATAAATTTAGACACCATAACTAACAGAATTGGATGACTATAACAGGAGTTATAGATTTTGGAAGCAATATTAAATTACAGCAGGAATGGCAATTAAACATTGCATTGAAGTCATGGGAGGTATGTCACTAGTTGCAAAAACACACTTAGAAAGCGAATTTCATTGAACTCTTTTAGGGTTAAAGATGTGCAGTCCCTAGCACCACATCACAACAGTCAGTGCAGGTTTTCCAGGCCCATGGCGTCTGGGTGCCGAGTTGTCCTGGCTGTCCGTGGTGCTGAACTGGACCTGCGCTAGTGTTGACTTTACTGCTTACACGATGACGCTGACAAAGGAATGCGAAATCTCACCTGGGGCTGGGTTGCAGATGTCAGATGCAGCTGCACACTCTTCCCTGCACCTGTGGCATCGAGTGTTGGGATTAGTTACCGGACTAGCAACCACAAGGCTTAGCAATGGTAAAGGTGCAGGATTCTTTTTAGAACTTTCAGGGTCCGAGGTAGTGGTGTAGCAGCCTGAATCTCGGAGGCAGGTTGGACTGCGACTCCCAGAAGGCACTGGACCACCTGGTTTTCGGCGATCCCATGGCAGGCCCAATGGTCGGTGAAGATTTTGACACAGAGTGCAGTTTGCAGGGGACTTCTGGCTTCCACAGGTGTCCTTCTCGGGAGTGATGAGTTTCAGCCAAGGACGAAGCTCAATCACGCAGTTCCTAGTCTGTTGCCTCAGAAACAGGGTTTCCCTTCTTTTGCTTTGGAGCAGCGGTCAGAGTCCAGTTATCGGTGATGCAAAGCTTCTCTTGGTTCTTCTTTGAAGTTGGTCGATCTAATCTGAGGTTCTGTTAGGGGTGTCCCTTAAATCCTGGATTTAGGGGAGTTAAGTGGGTGGAGACTAGTGGTCAATGGGCAGCTAGCTCCTACAGCTGATCCTCCCCTAAGGTGACGACATCTGGTGGGACAGGTTTCCTTTAGCTACCCAGAACCTTCTAGCATGGCACTCTTAAGATGTCAGAAATCAACATTTAGTGCACAGATCGGGCTTCTCTGCCTAGAGGTGTGGTCAGCCTGCTGGAGGTGTTTTCAGTCCTTCATACCTAATTTCCCACCTGTCAATGAGCAAATGTGCCTGGGGAAAGGAGGAGGGCTGTTTCCTTGCTGGAGGACAGCGCTGATGGCTATCAGGTGTGGTGAAGCCTTTGAAGCTTGCTGCTCTAATGGCTTTATTCACTGGCCCGGCTGGGGGTGGGAGGTGTGACCTCCTTCCTGCCTCAGAAACCTGTCTTGGAGGCAGCAGGCGCAGGAATAAGGGTGGGCTACTCAGCCAGAGCACATAGATGGGTGGCAGACAGGTGGGCAACCTCTAGTGTGCCACCTAGGTGCATGCCAGCTGTTCCTCAACACAAACATCGTGTTGGGGGAGGGAAGGCAAGATGTTTGGCACCAAACTCAACATATCTAGGTGGTACCATAATAGAGCTAGCAGTCCTGGTCAACTGGGGCTTAAGTCCCATGTTATCCTGCACTCATAGTGTACCTTAATGGAAAGGATGCTGTAGAGACATAGAAGCTCATGCTTACATATCTGCACCATAAATATAATGCACCCTGCTTCCTGGGTTATAGAGGACTAACTTAGGAGTGCCTTACACACAAATAAGGCATTGCATGGGACTGTGCGACTCCTGGTGAGGGCACAAATATGAGCAGTTTGCACTGCTCTGGCAGCCTGCAATGGCAGACCTGCCACCAGTACCTTGGGAGGATTACCCAGGATGGCACAAACTCAGGCTGCAGCCCTGGGGACTTTTTTACCACTTATCCCCCGGGTACCCTAGGTACCATTTATTAGGGCCTTATAAGGGCATAATGTCCTGACAATCAGGAATTCACCATGTTGACATAACAATTTAGGATAGAACACATACACTGGGGTATGGTTAGCAGGTCTCAGTGCACCATCAGAGTTGAAAAACCAGCATCTGAGGTCCAAATGGGGCAGAAATTGGAGTGGCATCTGCAAAGATCCCAGTTTTCTTACATCAATGTATTCGCTGTTGTGAATTTTGCTAATTATTGATAACTGATTTTGCCTAATTCTGGTTTTCAAGGGCACATTGTAATCCCAGGAATCTATTTTATCATGCTGGGGTGGGCGGTTATTTTGATAAAAGTGATTGCACTTGTATAATGAGAGACGTATCTACCACTTTCAAAGGAGCTGAAGAATAGCGCTTTCTTTTGGCTGATAAATCCTTATAACTAGAACACATACTGATGGCTTTTTACACAAGCTTTTAGAGCATCCAGAGAGAAGACTTGTACAGCGGGAATACATATGTTACTCCAGAACTAGGTCCTTCTGTGCTAGTTGAGGCAGAGTAGACAATACAAATCATCCGCTCACAGAAGAACAACATGATAACATGGCAAACATTCAGGCATATTACCTTTGGCAGTTTTGGGACCTTTGCAGTTACACCTCAGGGAGTTGACTATTTCATGTTCATGGCAGTAAGCTAAGATAGTGCTTGGTGAAAACAGGTTTCTGGAGGTGGTAAGGTGTGGAAAAACTATTTGGGCACATTTGCTGTGTGTCATTCTGTTGTGTTGGTAGGCTGGTCTGTGTTTGGTCTGTTGCATTTTTGTGCTCAATTGTTTCAATGTGATGTTCTTTTGTGTTCTGTTTTGACTCTCTTGCTGTGTTGTGCCCCGTTATGTTTTTTTTTCTGTGTTGTTATGTTGCTTTACGTATGTTAGTGTTACGTTAGATTTTTTGCAAATGCTATTTCATTTGCGGCCAAAATCAGCACATGCTTTTAAGGTTTCAGTGATAATTAAACGCTTACCACTGTCTAACAAATGATAAGTAACCATTTACCACTGCTCCGGTTCTTCGACAGTACTCAGTCCTAAACAGTGCATAGACCATGTCTTAAATGAGCATGTGCTCACTTTATGTGATATGGCCCTTGATGTTTCTAGGAAGGAAAGTAAAAGAAATATTAGGAATAAATGTGTGCGTCTTCTCACATTTTGCACTCACCTTTTACTGTCTCTTAACGTGTCAAGACTACATGACTGTAATGCTTCGAAATGGCAATTTATCAGTAGAGAATAGGTCCTTTATCCATAACGTGACATAGAATGACTGCCTGTGTACGTTGTATAGTGTCTGTGTAAGTTGTATAGTGCTTGGAGGACTATGTTTCAGATGTTGTTGATTGTATCCCAGGCAACAAATACCAGGTCCTGTGTGTGCACCTCTCTAACAAAATTGCCGGTGCTGCCCTCTATCCTTGGATTGTCCATGTAAGACTGATGCCTCATCCTCTGTACATATTCTTTTGTTTATGGTCCATCTGGCTACTTGAATGAAGCTCTAATTTGTGATTTTAAATGTTGACTAGAAGAACCACGTGCATTGTAGTTAAATAGATTTACTGAGAAGGACCTCACTTAGCTAATTAAAACCTACACAAACCCTTGTCTGCACAAAGGACTTCATTTTGAGTAGCCCATTTAATTGCAACATATGCTGTAGCTCCTGTTACTGCACATTTCACAATTAGCTAGTTAGATGTTAACACCACACGCCCACTGTTTCCCTCTGACAAGTGTTAGGGACATGGACATTTTGGGAAATTAAACCACTCCCCACCTTCCAATAATATCCCACCCACACTTTTTTGGTGTCCCGTTACAAAACGTTGGTTCCGTGCTCTATTCACACCCTTTCCACTGCCATACCAAAAATATTCGTGCTCTCCACTGATGTTGTGTTATACTTTATGAATGGTAAATTTATTATTACAGCTTTTCTAATGTTTTAAAGTATTTCTGAGTTTGCTGTCTCTTGGTTATTGTTGAATGTAGCTCGAACTAACACTCTTCAATATGGTCTAGCGCTATAAAAAATATCAAATAAATAAACAATACATCAATCCTTTTATTGAATAAATGTGCACTCAGAACAGTAGCAGGTCTGAAAAGAAAATGATTCTGTGAATTACAAAGTCAGACAAGGCTCCAAATGAGCATAAAGCTAAAGCATACGAATAGAGAATGCAAATGTGAATGTTTTTATACATAGGTGTTAGTAATGGGGTCTCTAGTTGACAGTCAGTTACCCTGTCCGAGCAAGGACCCTCACTCTAGTCAGGGTAAGGCAGTCACACACCTAAGATAACCTCTGCTCACCCCCTTGGTAACTTGGCACAAGCAGTCAAGCTTATCCAATAGGCAATGTGTGAAGTATTTGTACAGACATACACAGTAACACAGTGAAAACACCACAAAAGGACTCCACACCAGTTTAGAAAAATAGGCAATATTTATCTAAATCAAACAAGACCAAAACGACAAAAATCGTACATACACAAGCAAAGATATGAATTTTTAAATTAAAAAGGGTCTTATTCCATTTAAATCAATAAATTCCTGGTTTTAGCACAAAGTACCTAGTATGTGTCAAAAATAAAGCTGCAGGGGCAAAGGTGAGTTGGAAAAGCATGCAATGCATTGATTCCTTACTCACAAGTGAAGCCGTGGGTCAAATCTTTCCTCATCTGGTATGCGATGTTTTGTTTCTTTCCTTGCAGAAGAATGATGCGTTGATTTCTGGACAAGCAGCCTCAAGTCCATGTAGTAATGCTGAAGATTTGGTACCCAGGGACAATGCATGGAAAATCCAGAGGACTGCAACTTCGAATGTGTGCTGAGCTGACGATGCATTGATTTCTGCAGCCGCGAGGCAGGCACTGCGTTGATTTTACAACGGCAAGGTGGGTGCTGCGTCAATTTTTCTGCTGCTCAGCTCCAGTGCATGGATTTTCTCTCAGGTTTTACCAGCTTCTCCTTCCCCAACTGGTGTCCAAGGTAAACCATAGATCACTGGCCTTAAAAATGAGGACTGCCTCCTGCAAGGCCTTCAACACTTTGCAGAGGTGATGCCCGTGATCCTCCCAGCTGGAGCTGAACACAGCAATGTCACCCAGGTTGGCGGCATTGAAATCCTCTAGCCCAGCTAAGACCTGGTTGACTAACTTCTGAAAGGTGGCACAGCATTTTTCAACCCAAAGGGCATAACCCGGAAATGGTGCTGGCCCTATGGTATTGAACATGCTGACCTCTTTTTGGCCCCATCGGTCAAGGCAATCTGCCAGTGCCTAGAAGTTAGGTCAAACGTATTGAGGAACTTGGCAGCTCCTATCCGATGTATGAGCTCATCATCTCTGGGGATGGGGTGTGTGTCAGTCTTAGTGATGGCGTTGAGTCCACAGTAGTCCACTCAAAACCTAAGTTCAGAAGTGGCACCTGGGGTAGCAACCTTTGAGATCAAGACCACTGGGCTGGTCCAAGGACTGCTGAAGAACTCTATCACCCCTAAGGCCAACATCTTGGAGACCTCATCCTTGATACTGGCTCTGACCTTGTCAGTCACTCTGTAGATTTAATATTTCACTGGTAGATTGTCACCAGCGTCCACATCATAGGTACACAAATGAGTGACTCCTGGGGTCAAGGAAAACAGAGAGGCAAACTGTTAGAAATGGGGTCTTTGGTTGGCAGTCAGGTTACCCCCTGTCCAAGCAAGAACCCTCACTCTAGTCAGGGCAAAGGAGAAACACACCTGGTTAACCCCCACTCACCTCATTGGTAGCTTGGCATGAGAAGGCAGGCTTAACTCAGAACCAATGTGTAAAGTATTTGTACCAACACACACAGTAATACAATGAAAGCACTACACAATGGACACCACACCAGTTTAGAAACATAGGTAGTATTTATCTAAATCAAACAAGACCAAAATGACAAAAATCCAACTTACACAAGTCAAGATATGAATTTTCAAAAGAATAAGAGTCTTACTCCGTGGAAAACAATGGAAATGATGATTTTACACAAAGTACCTGGATTGCGTCAAAAATAAAGCTGCATGGACGAGCATGTGTTGGAAAAGTCAGCAATGCGTCTATTCCTTACTCTCAAGTGAGGCCGTGTATCGTTTCTTCACTGGCCAGGTCGGTGATGCGTCGTTTTTCTCCCTCGCAAGAGCAATGTGTTGCTTTCAGGATGGGGCACCTCGAATCCGCGCAGGGTCGAGATGATTTTGACACCCAGGGATGATGCATTAGAAATCCGGTCGCACTGTGTTAGAAAACCGCACTGTGTCGTTGTCAGCAGGAGCAAGTGGGTGTGGCGCATCGTTTTCCAGCCGCAATGCATCGATCTCCCAGCCACGATGGAGGTGGAGTGGCGATTTCAGCCACAAAGCCGGTGGCGCATCATATATCAGCCGCGTTGCAGATAGTGCTTTGAAAATTTCCCTTCATGGCGTTCTGCGCGTAGTTTTCAGCTCTTATTCTGCCAACATCAACTTTCAAGGGCCCAGGGACTGGATAGAACACCACTTGGCAGGGCAGGAGTCTCAGCAGAGAGGTCAGGTGTTGGCAGAGGAATTCTTTGATGGACCTGCGACTTCAGAACAGGAGGCAAGCTCAGTTCAAGCCCTTGGAGATTCTTCTTATTCAGGAATGCACAACAAAGTCCAGTCTTTGTCCCCTTTCACAGGCAGAAGCAGCAACTGCAGGATAGCCCAACAAAGAACAGTCACAGACAGGGGCAGCACTTAACTTCAGCTCTTCAGCTCTTCTTCTTGGCATAGGTTCCTCTTGAATCCAAAAGTGTTCTTGAACAAAATTTTAATTATGGGGTTTTGGGTCCACTACTTATACCCCTTTCTGCTTTTGAAGTAGGTAAACTTCAAAGGAAAGTCTCTGTTGTTTACAGGATCCTGCTTTGCCCAGGCCAGGTCCCAGACACAAACCAGGGGGTTGGAGGCTGCATTGTGAGAGGGCAGGCACTACCCATTCAGGTGTAAGTGACCACCCCTCCCTCCACTCTAGCACAGATCGCCCATCAGGATATGCAGGCTACTCCCCATCTCCCTTTGTCTCACTGTCTAGAGTAGTGTTCTCCAAACTTTTCAATGCCGCTTCCCCAGTTGAAAAATAAAAATCATTGCCCCCCCCCTGAATTTTTCACAATTATTTTTATAAAGGTGGCAATGTTTAAATATATCTAGACCTATTTAAACATTGCAGTTAAGTACTGTTAACTTTTTAAAAATGCAATAACATGCTTCTGCTTAAAACAAATCCCTGTTATCTGTATCATGCTTCTTTTGGCCAGAGTCTTGCGCCCCCCCTGGGATCACATGAGGCCCCATGAAGGAGGCCCGCCACCAAGTTTGAAGACTTCTGGTCTAGAGGGATTCACAAACAGCTCAACTGTCAGTCTGACCCAGACAGGGAATTCACAAACAGGCAGAGTCACAGAATGGTTTAGGCACGAAAACGCCCACCTTCTAAAAGTGGCATTTTCAAACTAACAATCTAAACACCAACTTTATTAAAACATTTTTTTTTTTACTGTGAGTACAGAGACACCAAACTCCACATTATCATCTGCTCCCAAAGGGAATCTACACTCTAAAGCTAATTAAAGGCAGACCCCATGTTAACCTGTGAGAGAGATAGGCCTTGCAACAGTGAAAAACAAATTTAGCAGTATTTCACTATTTAGGACATGTAAAACACATCAGTACATGTCCCACCTTTAACAATCACTGCACCCTACCCATGGGGCTACCTAGGGCCTACCTTAAGAGTGCCTTACATGTATAAAAATGGAAGGTTTAGTCCTGGCAAGTGGGTACACTTGCCAAGTTGAATTGCAATGCAAGACTGCACACACAGACACTGCAGTGACAGGTCTGAGACAGGTTTACAGGGCTAATCATGTGGGTGGCACAACCAGTGCTGCAGGCCCACTAGTAGCATTTGATTTACAGGTCCTGTGCACCTCTGGTGCACTTTACCAGGGACTTGCTAGCACATCAAATATGCCAATCAGGGATAAACCAATCACCAATACAACTTACACAGAGAGCATATGCACGTTAGCACTAGTTAGCAGTAGTAAAGTGCCCAGAGTCCTAAAGTCAACCAAAACTAGTCAGAACAAAGGAGGAAGGAGGCAAAAAGATTAGGGATGACCCTGCAAAAAGGGCTAGGTCCAACACAAACTGCCCTAGCAATGGGCAACAGTCCCTCTGCTGTTCCAGGGTCAGTGCTGGGGAGAGGTTCACACCTTCCACAGACCCATCTTTTTCTTGGAGAGACAGGAGGTCAGGAAGAGGTTCACTCTCCTCCTCCATTCCATCATCTGTCAGTTCAGACCTCTCAAAATATGGGTTGAGGCAGTTCACATGTAGGACCCTCAAAGGGTTCCTGGGAGACCAGATAGGTACCATTACTCTTGTGCTCCACTACCTCAAAAAGTCCAGTCCACTTGTCCTGGAGAGCATGAGGCTCCACTGGGACCATGACCCACATTTTCTGGCCAGGCTAAAACATTTTCTGGGCAGGGTGAAAAGCATCTAGAGTGGCATTCTGGTCATGCCATTGTTTCATGTCCTCCTGGATTGTTTCTAGGTCTGACTGTGCGAGTTTCCTAAAGCGTGAAGTCTGCTTTCTGAAGGCCAGCATGTATCTAAACATGTCCTGGGGGGGCCTACTAAGAGTTTTCTCCCAGACTTCTTTCTACAGGCTTAGAGGGCCTCCCACTGGGTACCCACACAGCAGCTCACAGGGGCTAAAGCCAAGTCCCTTCTACGGTACCTCCCTGTATGCAAAGAGAAGGCATGGCAAGAGGACATCCCACTTACACCTTATAGGTTCTGTCAGACCCATAATCATGCCTTTTAGGGTGCGATTGAACCTTTCAAACAACCCATTTCCTTGGGGGTAGTAAGGAGTGGTGAACTTGTAGGTTACCCCACACTCCTTCCACAATGACTTCATATAAGTAGGTATGAAGTTGGTACTCCGGTTGGACACCACGTCTTTGGGGAACCCCATGGGGGTAAAGATCCCCATCAGTGCCAGCCTACCACAGGGGCTGTCTCTGACCATAGAGCGATGCCCTCCGGGTACTAGGGTGCATGGTCCACCAAGACCAGGATAAACCTGTTGCTCATGGTGTCTTGGTGTCCATAGACCCCACTATGTTGATTCCCACTCGCTCAAAAGGGGTGTTTACAACAGGGAATGGCTGGGGGGAGCCTTGCATTTCCCCCCACTCTTGCCACTTGCCTGGCAAGTCTGGCAAGACCGACAATATGCATCAGAGTACCTGCGCATTTGGGGTCAGTAAAAGGCAAATCACGAGCCAGACCCAGTAGAAAAGTTCTGAATTTGTTGGGTACCAACAGCACTCGTGCTGCCCCAGGCTCAGCAACCTTAGGCTTACTGTACAGGAGGCCGTCCTCCCAGTAATTCCAATGTGATGCAGACTCCTTTCCAGCCACATGGTTTGCCTCTTGCCGCTGCAGACTCTCAAGAGAAGGGCATGTCTTCTGCGCTTTGCAGAACTCCTATTTGGCGGGACCCCCTTTGTGCTGCCAATGGGTCAGCTCAGGCACATCCCCCAGTTCAGCCAGTAGTTCCGCGGTAGGCTCCAGGCTCCAGGCGTCCCCCTCAGGTTCAGCCCTCTCCCACACTGTGGGAACTTCTGTGGTGGGTTTCCCATGGCCCTGCCCCTCCTCTTTATGGCAGGCACCTGGGCCAATCTTTTAGGCTCCAGGTCCTCCCAATCACCCTCACTGGCTGCCATGGACCGGGTGGTCACGCATGCCTACCCAAGCAGACCCAACATCTTCAAGTGTGCCCGGCGTTCCACATCAGTCCAAGGGGAATCCTCGAGGTCATTACCTAGCAGACAATCAACAGGCATTGATGGACTCAGAGCTACCCTCAAGGGGCCAGAGACCTCCCCCCATTGAAAGGGAACATGTGCCACCTTGCACAGGCACTCAGAGTTGTCTACAGCAACTACTTGGTGAAACACATTGGGGACCACCTGCTCTTCAGACACCGGGTGACACCTGGCAGTAGTCACACTGGCTCCATAGTCTCTCAGCACCTTCACCCTCTGTCCATTGATGGTCACCCATTGCCTGTATTTCTTAGGGCACCTTTAGAGAACTCCCCTGTGTTACCCTTACCTCCCCACTTCTTCTGATGGGGACCCTGTCCACCCTTGGAGGAGTCTCCCTGTAGAAGGCTGGTTTGTAGTTGGTACCTTGGGTACTTACACCTTATACCAGGTCCATTTATCCCTTATTAGTAAAATGTAGTAGTGTTCTAGCAGCTTAGGCTGATAGAGGTGGCTGTAGCAGAGCAGCTTAGGCTGAACTAAGAGGCATGTAAAGCACCTGCAATACCACTATAGCTACACAATACTTATACACAAGTAAAAACAATACTCAGTGCTACCAAAAATAAAGGTAGTTTGTTTTAGTGACACAAGGCCAAAAATATCTTAGAGGCAATACTCCTTCTAAGTATTATACGCAATACATACACGAGGCACCAAAATAAGGTAAGTAATTAGACATAGGATAGTGCAAACAATGGGAAATGCTATAGAATGCAATAGGAGAAAATAGGTCTAGGGGGAACACAAACCATATTCTAAGAAAGTGGAGTGCGAATCACGAATTCCCCCCTAAACAAGTCACTCCACAGGAGATTTCTTTGGCTCTTCTGGTGCAGGGTGCAGACAGGGAGTCCCCAGAGGAAACCGTGGAAACTGTTGCAGTTACTGGCTGGGGCTGAAGTTGCAGAGGAAAAGTAGCCCTTCTGGATACTTTGTTACTGTTACAGCAGTTCCTGGAGCAGTCTGCGGTCTATCTGAGGTCAGAAGATGAAGTAGTAGTTGCAGAGGATTCCTGAAGGAAACTTGCAAATAGAATCTGAAGAGAAACCCACAGGAGAGACCCTAAATGACCCTGAGAGGGGGATTGGCTACCTTATCAGATATGGACCTATCAGGAGGGTTCTCTGACGTCACCTGCTGGAACTGGCCAGTTAGAGGTTTCCAGAGTGTCCTCACACCTTGGAAAACAAGATGGCTGAAATCTGGGACACACTGGAGGAGTTCAGGGCACCACCCCTGGGGTGGTGATGGACAGGGGAGTGGTCACTCCCCTTTCCTTTATCCAGTGTCATGCCAGAGCAGGGACTGGGGGTCCCTGAACGGGTGTAGACTGGCTTATGCAAGGAGGGCACCATCTGTACCCTTCAAAGCACTTACAGAGGCTGGGGGAGGCTACTCCTCCCCAGCCTGAACACCTATTTTCAAAGGGAAAAGGTGTAACACCCTCCTCCCAAAGGAAATGCTTTGTTCTGCCTTCCTGGGACTGAGCTGCTCAGATCCCAGGAGGGTAGAACCCTGTCTGTGAAGTGGCAGCAGCTGTAGCTGCATTGCAAGTCTAAGAGAGCTGGTTTGGTAGTAATGGGGGTCCATGAGGGAGCCCCCAGGATGCCTGGAATTGGCTCCCCAATACCAGATTTGGAATGGGGGGACAATTCGGTGATCTTAGACACCTTACAGGCCATATTCGGGGTTACCATTGTGAAGCCACATATAGGTATTGACCTATATGTAGTTCACGCATGTAATGGCATCCCAGCACTCACAAAGTCCGGGGAATTGGCCCTGGACTGCGTGGGGGCACCTTTGCTAGTGCAAGGGTGCCCTCACACTTAGTAGCTTTGCACCTAGCTTTCAGTAAATGAAGGTTAGACATATAGGTGACTTATAAGTTACTTAAGTGCATTGAAAATGGCTGTGAAATAGTATGTGCACTATTTCCCTCAGGCTGCAGTGGTTGTCCTGTGAAAGGGTTTGTCTGAGCTGCTTATGGGTGGCAAAATAAATGCTGCAGCCCTTAAGGATCTCCTGGAACCCCAATGCCCTGGGTACCTAGGTACCATATACTAGGGACTTATCAGAGGGGTCCAGTGTGCCAATTGAATTTGGTAAATAAAGTCACTAGCCTATCGTGACAAATTTAAAAGCAGAGAGAGCATAAGCACTGAGGTTCTGGTTATCAGAGCCTCAGTGACACAGTTAAGCACTACTAACAACACACACATTAGGCCACAAACTATGAGCACTGGGGTCCTGGCTAGCAGGATCCCAGTGAGACAGGCAAAACACACTGACAAATATGCTTTTCACTATGAGCACTGGGGTCCTGGCTAGCAGGATCCCAGTGACACAGTGAAAACACACTGACACACACTCTCAAACAGGCTGTCCAAGTAGGGACCCTCACTGTAGTCAGGGTAATGGAGTCACACACATAAGATAACTCCTGCTGAGCCCCTTGGTAGCTTGGTATAAGCAGTCAGGCTTCTCCCAGAGGCAATGTGTAAAGTCCTTGTACAAACAAACACTGTAACACAGTGAAAAGACCACAGAAGGACTCATACCAGTTTATATAAATAGCCAATATTTATCTAAATCAAACAAGACCAAAATGACAAACATCCACCATGCACAAGCACAGATATGAATTATAAAAGTAAAAAGCGTCTTAGTTCATAGAAATCAATGGATGCTTTGTTTTAGCACAAAGTACCTGGTATGCATAAAAAATAAAGCCGCAGGGATGAAGATGTGTCAGAAAAGGAAGCAATGCATCAATTCCTTACTCGCTAGTGAGTGAGTGCATCGATTCTTTCCTCATCAGGTAGGTAATGCGTAGTTTCTTTCCTTGCAGGAGAAAGATGTGTTGATTTCCAGACAAGCAGCCTCAGGTCCATGCGGTGATGTTGAAGATTTGGCTCTCAAGGACGTTGCGTGGAAAATCTGGGTGCACGGCAACATTGAATCTGTGCTGGGCTGGCAGTGTGTTAATTTGTGCAGCCACAAGGTAGGTGCTGCGTCATTTTTACAGCTGTGAGGCGGGTACTGTGTCGATTTTTCTGCTGCTCGGCTCCAGTGCATGGATTTTCTCCCAGGTTCTACCAGCCTCTCCTTCCAAGGGCCCAGGGACTGGATGTGACACCACTTGGCAAGTTAGGGGTCTCAACAAGAGAGCCCAGGTCCTGGCAGATGAAGTCTTTGATGTCCCTGAGACCTCTTAACAGGAGGCAAGCTCAGTCCAAGCCCTTGGAGAAACTTCACAAGCAGGATTCACAGCAAAGTCCAGTCTTTGTCCTCTCTAAGGCAGAAGCAGCTCTTGGCAGAAGTTCCTCATGATCCAGAAGACACTTATCACCCCATCCCTTGGAGTATTACAATAGCTCCATAGCAATTCCCTCACAGATTGCTGACTGCCTTTCCCACCAGCTATGGCTAATTGTAAGCATACTTTCAATACCTTTATGCTTTGTGGATTATATACTGATGTATGAATATGATCTATTCCATGCCTTGATAAAGAGGATTTCATCTCCTCATATACCAACTGGACACCATTGTCTGTCACAATACTTCTGTGAAGCCCTTCTCTTTCAAATACATCCTTTAAGAAAATAATTACATTCTTGGTTGTAACTTGGTTAGCAATCTTCATCACAGGCTCTGAGACATTTGATCAAAAAAACTAAACAAAATACCTGACTTTTGGCTAAACACACAACTCCAGCAATATCTAAGGATATTCTTTCCCACACTCTACTAGGCCTTGACATGGGTCCTTTAACTTACTTGATTACTTTCTGAGATTTATTACTTGTTACACATTCTATATACAATTTCTCTTTCTTTTCTATATGTCTATCCATACTTGGCCACCAGAAATCATTTGGTTCTCTCCATTGGTCTTCTGCTAAATAACCTTCGGATATTTCACATATCGATATCATCTTTTCCGTTTCACCATTAAATATTTGTGTATCATCACACTCAGATACCGGTAGTCTAGACAAACAATCAGCCAATGCATTATTGGCACCTGGAATGTATTTCACTTGAAAATGAAAATCCTGCAACTTATACTACCATTTCGCTACTCTAGATGTAGCTCTTTGACATCCACTTGTAGTAAATAAATCAGTCAAAGGGCAATGATCTAGTCTAATCTCAAATTCTACTCCATATCCATATTTTCTAAAATATGAAATTCTCCAAGAACATGCCAATGTTTCTTTTTCCAATGTATAATACTTTTTCTCTGCCCCTTTCAATAGTCTTGATACGAAAGAAATGTTCACAATACTGCCGTCTTGTTCTTGCATTAATCAGACCCTCCAGGATATTGCAGCATGGACTAGGAAATTTTGCGGCACAAACATGAACTTTTGTGGCATTAATTTGGGAATTATGTGGCTTTTTTGCAGCGCTTTGTTTTACTATTCTGCATAAAATAATGCCCACCTGGGCCCGCCGTGTGCCCATGGGTGGCGGGCCCTAGATTTTAAGTACAAAATATTGCACCCTGTCCCTCATTTGTAGGGACCAGCTCTTATTTTTCATGATTCCTAGCAGATCTGTATGCACAAGACAGAAGTGATAATTTTTAGAAACAACACCTTCCCCTGAGACAACACCTGGTGGCCCACTGCACTCGGGCAAACCCCTACTCAGACAAACCACGCCCGCAACCTTGCATCATCATCAACAGCAAACTCACCTCCAGACAGATAAACACAGTCACATCCTCCTGCTCCTCCTACTCGCCATGCTACAAAAGATTTTCAGATGGTTCCCCTTCGGCGCCATAAAAACAGTTACCCAAACCCTCATTACCAGAAGGCTAGACTACAGAAACATACTCCATGCTAGAATCACCACCCAGCTCCTCAACCGCCTCCAAACTATAAAGACCTTTGCAGCCAGGCTCAACTTAGACTTCCCCAAGCATACCAGCATCACCACTTACCTTAGAAGCCTCCACTGGCTGCTGTGCATAAGAGAAGCAAGTTCAAGGTTCTGATTCTCGCTTACAAGGCCCTCCACAACATCGGACCCAAGCACATTAACCACTGTCTGACCTTCCACCAACCCGGCAGAAAATTCCAATCAACTTTCCCCGCTTTTGCACACATCCCAAGCGTTTGCGAAGCTGCTGTGCAGGCTGTTCCTTCTACTACCTTGCCACCAAGGCCTGGAATGACCTACCCCACCACCTACGAACCATACACACTCTCCCCAAAACAGGATGAAGCTCAAGACCTGGCTGTTCAACAGGAGGCCGTGGGTACTCAGCGGCAGTTCCCCAGCGCCTAGATACCCCCCGGGTTGATAAGCCACGCTCTACTAATACTGATTGATTGAATGATTGATTATGTGTAAATTACCTTGCCTCGTCCACCATGCCTTAACTACCATACCGTACCTACAGTAAATACCTAGTTACCACACATACTATATCTGCCACACCTACCTTATATACAAATCATACTTAGCTGTAATACCCATCATCACTAGCTACCATATCCAGGCTACTATACCTATCTATTATCCATACCTATTCTGTCGTATTTGACCTACCTAAGCCCCAGACTCTGCAATGCATTTAATATTACACCTGCCCTGGGCAGTGGTGCGTTGTGAAAAAGGGGCAGGCACACAAGCACATACTCCCAACACACACAGTCACACATGAAAATTGCACATACAAGCATAAAAACATACATGTACACATGTATAGAAAGATAGTTCACATAAAGCCGCACTCATAAACTCTCCCCTGCCTCCAACTACAAGCGCTGTACATTGGACAAATGACAAACATTGTCATAGTCCAAAATGTAACAAGCATGTTTGCAGAGTCACATTAATCAATATGAGTTCTCTTGGTGCTATTGGCTTGAACAGGCATTTATTGCTACCCAGTCCAATGGCACACTTTTTATGAAGCTCAGAAAGATGACATTATAAGTGGACGTGTCAAACCTATTATCATGGGGTTAAATGCGGGTCCCCAGAGTGGATTTATTTGTCGAATAAGCCTCAAAAGCCCAGATCAGAAGTGGCAAATATGTACGACTGTTGCATGCCAGAAAGGAAAAAAATCAAGAAATACAGAACCCCATTTGGAGATGAGGCTAAATGTCTCTACATCTTATGCTGGGCTAATGCATCCATACCAAATAGATTTTCACTCTACTTGAATTGCAGTTATCATCCAAAGCTACTGAAACAACCAGCAGTAATATATACTTTCCGAACACCATGAGGAAATTGAAAATCAATATGACACTCAAAGGTGATATAAAATCGCTTTCTTTCAACCAGGCATTGGAAAAGCCAAAAGAGCAGGCCGTGGCCAGCAGGAAATGTTGTATTTATTATGCACCTGTAAACATCTGCAAAAAAGAAAACCATTGTAATTGAATCATTATCTGCCACATATTTAACCCAAAATCCCTAGTATTTAATGGCCAAATCTGTGACCCCACATCCTGCTCTCCACTTTAACAACTTACTGGCAATAAAAGGAATGAACCTGCTACATGAAAATAAGCCCTCTGCAAAGCTAACAGAGCTTTTGACGACACTCAGTGGGTACTCAACGATAACCTGTTGGGTCTAATATCTTTGTATAATAAAGAGCTGGTGGGAGCTCCCCAAGTACGGCTCTCTATGCCACATCGAAGTTCTAACCTGACAGTTTACTTACTTTTCTTGCCCATACTTCAAGTTTGGCAATATTAGGTCATAACGAAATTAAGAACACTCTCTAAGCCTGTTACTGGGAATCACTTCACCCCTTTTTTAAATCATCCTTTCCATGCAAATACTTCAGCATAGAGATTAGAGATGGCACATCAGCTTTCTCTTTCAACCCTTACTGAATAATTTTGCTAAGGTATATGTTTCTTTAGTCTCTCATTAGTTTTTACATCTTCTCCTCAGACTTCAAAATACATAAAAAATAAATCAGTGGTCTAGGTACAGCACTGAAGTGAATTCATATGCTTTTCCCATTCATGGCCACAAGATGTCCTTGTTCCTCAGATTTCACAGGCAGTTTTATTAAAAAGGGGAGCCTTTTTACAAAACTGCTGATTTCGCAATTGTTTTGCAAATTGTGAAATCCTGGAGCGTCTGAGTAAAGCAGCACCAAAATCTACAATGTTTGCACCCGTTGTTATCATTGATTTACATTTTGTGCCAAAAGATGCTAACGCTGGTGCTTTAGCAATACATATTTTCAAATAGCTAAACTCATACTTGCAGTTCTCATTCCAATACATTTTTTTATTCATTTTCAATAATTCTCTAATATTTACTGTTTTATCTGAAAAGTTTGGAATAAATTCTGCATAGTAGTCCACCAATCCTTTAAATGATCTTAACTGCTCTTTGTCCTTAGGTTCTAGTGCATCTTCAATGGCTTTTACCAAACTCTTCTTTGGTGCATTACCCTGTTTAGCAATATTGTGACCCAAATAATTAACAGAATCGCTTTCAAATCTACACTTCTCTTTAGTTAAAGTTAATCCACTACCTTCTAGAATGGTTAAAACTTTTATCAAGGTCTCAGCATGCCCTTCTTTTGATTTACCCCACAACAAATTATCAACTTAAAAATACATTACATTGCTAATATCCTTCAACAATTTATGCATCATTCCCTGAAATACCACAGATGAAGAAATGAAACCAAATGGCATCCTTTTATAATAATACACGCCCTCTGGTGTAATGAAAGGTGTATATATTTTTACTGTCCTAGTGTAGTGCAATTTGTTGATACACATTAGACAGATCTAATGGGTGAAGACTGTAGCTCCTCTCAATTTAGCAAACATTTCTCCAATATTAGGTAAAGGATCACTGTCCACCCACACACAATTGTTTAAATCTCTCAAATCCACACATAATCTTATTTTGCCACTAGATTTGTGTATAACCACAACCGGAGACAACCACTTTGAAAATGTGCACAATCTCTCCAATTCTTCCTTCAATGCCTTTCTCATTGATATGGGTACATTCCGTACTTTATGAACATTCCCTTCTGCCCCTTCTTTAAGAATTATTTTGTGCACAAATTGTTTTAATAAACCTAATTCAGATAAAAGTACTTTAGGAAACATACTTTCCTACTCTCTGGAACTGTCTCCCCTCACTTGACCAATCAAATCCTCATACCCCAAAACTTGCTGAGGGTGATTGAGATCAAGCTTAGTTATTAAATCCCTTTGCTGTGGTGACCTAATAGGCATGATTCTTCTTTAGCTACATATCGTTTTGTATCAATAGTTTTACCTTTGTAAGCCAAGGAAGATGGAAAATACCCAATCACATCTATAGGCTTGTTCCCATATGCCACCAATTTGATGTCGGTTGGTGACAACTTTACATTGGGAAAAAAACACAATAGATCATCACCAATTAACATGTGCTTTGCACCAGAATCCACCATGACTTTCACTTCCACCCCACCACTTTCCACCACACAAAATGGTTTATATTTCATACTGTCTAACACCTCATAGACTCCTAGGACATACTCTTCTAGCACAGCATCTTCTTCCTGTTTGACCTCTCTAATTTGACCTTGTTTCCATAATCTTCATTGTTATAACTAAATTGACTTGTGTATTTGCACACCCTGGCAAAATTACCTTTTATTTTGCAATTTCTGCACATTTGCCCATTGCCGGACATGTTTTATAATTTGCATGGTGATCAGTTGGACCACATTTGGAACATACGCGTCCTTTTCTCTCATTTGCAACACTTCCACGTTCCATTTTCTTGACTTCATTATCCACGCCCCAGCCTAATGCTTTATTAACATTAACCACTTCATTCCTATTTACCATATGTATGTCTTCTGTATTTTTGTGTGTTAATTCCTTCATTCATTTCAACTCTTCAAATTGGTGAGCTATGTACAGGGAGTGCAGAATTATTAGGCAAATGAGTATTTTGACCACATCATCCTCTTTATGCATGTTGTCTGACTCCAAGCTGTATAGGCTCGAAAGCCTACTACCAATTAAGCATATTAGGTGATGTGCCTCTCTGTAATGAGAAGGGGTGTGGTCTAATGACATCAACACCCTATATCAGGTGTGCATAATTATTAGGCAACTTCCTTTCCTTTGGCAAAATGGGTCAAAAGAAGGACTTGACAGGCTCAGAAAAGTCAAAAATAGTGAGATATCTTGCAGAGGGATGCAGCACTCTTAAAATTGCAAAGCTTCTGAAGCGTGATCATCGAACAATCAAGCGTTTCATTCAAAATAGTCAACAGGGTCGCAAGAAGCGTGTGGAAAAACCAAGGCGCAAAATAACTGCCCATGAACTGAGAAAAGTCAAGCGTGCAGCTGCCACGATGCCACTTGCCACCAGTTTGGCCATATTTCAGAGCTGCAACATCACTGGAGTGCCCAAAAGCACAAGGTGTGCAATACTCAGAGACATGGCCAAGGTAAGAAAGGCTGAAATACGACCACCACTGAACAAGACACACAAGCTGAAACGTCAAGACTGGGCCAAGAAATATCTCAAGACTGATTTTACTAAGGTTTTATGGACTGATGAAATGAGAGTGAGTCTTGATGGGCCAGATGGATGGGCCCGTGGCTGGATTGGTAAAGGGCAGAGAGCTCCAGTCCGACTCAGACGCCAGCAAGGTGGAGGTAGAGTACTGGTTTGGGCTGGTATCATCAAAGATGAGCTTGTGGGGCCTTTTCGGGTTGAGGATGGAGTCAAGCTCAACTCCCAGTCCTACTGCCAGTTCCTGGAAGACACCTTCTTCAAGCAGTGGTACAGGAAGAAGTCTGCATCCTTCAAGAAAAACATGATTTTCATGCAGGACAATGCTCCATCACACGCGTCCAAGTACTCCACAGCGTGGCTGGCAAGAAAGGGTATAAAAGAAGGAAATCTAATGACATGGCCTCCTTGTTCACCTGATCTGAACCCCATTGAGAACCTGTGGTCCATCATCAAATGTGAGATTTACAAGGAGGGAAAACAGTACACCTCTCTGAACAGTGTCTGGGAGGCTGTGGTTGCTGCTGCACGCAATGTTGATGGTGAACAGATCAAAACACTGACAGAATCCATGGATGGCAGGCTTTTGAGTGTCCTTGCAAAGAAAGGTGGCTATATTGGTCACTGATTTGTTTTTGTTTTGTTTTTGAATGTCAGAAATGTATATTTGTGAATGTTGAGATGTTATATTGGTTTCACTGGTAATAATAAATAATTGAAATGGGTATATATTTTTTTTTGTTAAGTTGCCTAATAATTATGCACAGTAATAGTCACCTGCACACACAGATATCCCCCTAACATAGCTAAAACTAAAAACAAACTAAAAACTACTTCCAAAAATATTCAGCTTTGATATTAATGAGTTTTTTGGGTTCATTGAGAACATGGTTGTTGTTCAATAATAAAATTAATCCTCAAAAATACAACTTGCCTAATAATTCTGCACTCCCTGTATATTGCTTTGCTCAATGTTAAATCTTCCACCAACAACAATTTCTCTTGTAATTTAATGTCACATACTTTGTGCACTAATCGATCTGGTATCATTTGATCTTTAAAAGACCCATAATTACACTTAGCAGCTAATACTCTCAAATCACTGACAAATGATTCTACGCATTCATTATAAGTTGACTTCTTCCTAGCATTTTATGTCTAGCCACAACTACATTAATTTTTTTAATAATATACACCCAACCTCTTCATTGCTTCTTCATACACTTCTCCTTCCAGACGTTGATTCGTCACTGAACAGCGTCTGCAGATTATTCTACACTTTAGTGTGTGAATCACTGCTTGTGTGCTTTAACTGTGAATACATGTGAAAGAAGTGTTGCTTGGTTCCACTCCACAAATTTCAACTGTTTACTTCAACTTTGTGCACATCCAATATGGTGTTAATAAGTCTTCAATACACGCGGTCCTCTCGTTGTAGTGGTTATACACCCATGTTCCCAATTTACTAAGATGACCACAGATGCGCCGCATTAAGACGACCAATGCGCCGCATTAAGTTAGTTCTTTAGGGGGTAGGGGTTGATACACCTACCTGTGCAGATGTTGATGATAACGTTTCAGAGTTGTTTCTATAGGCGAACCCCTAACATTGCACTAATCCAGATACAGTCAGGCAGCACGCGCTTGTGCCCGCTCGCTCATCCAAATTGGCACGCAGGCAACTGGCGCTTGTACCTGCTCGCGCTCTCAGCTCATGCTTCTGTTTAAACGTGCTTTTTAGATGCCGGATTTTTTTTTTTTTAAATGTTCTGACCTCAATACAGCTTTAATTCAGATGGTAGCTCCTCACGCCAGTAAGCAATATCAACCGATTACTGATCACCACTGAATGACCAACACCGAAGGCAGTTGCTTCCAAATCTGGACGAGCTCCACGCTTCCCTTCTGTGTTCCCGCTCGTCGCCAATGCCGTATTTCCAAATAAATTATTTTCTTTACGACGTGAGTAACTTGAACCCTTTATTGACTTATGTTCACTCCTAACAGAAGGGACAACCTGGAAACTAACTGCCACGTCTGGAAACTTGACATATATCTTCTTCCACCAGTTCCAATCTGGAAATGGAACTCCATGTCAAGATTCTGCAGGCTGGCTTTTCACATGGATATTACACAGTGTGAGCTAGGGGAATACCAGGGGGCAGGATGTCTCTTAGGAATACAAAAGTAATCAACCTTTAAGAAAATATGAATAGTAATATCTTCACATTCCAAAAGTGCCCATTGTTCTTTGTCATCAAAGGGTACAGGGGACATTGGCACACCCCTTTAAGCATCAGTGTGTAAGTGGAAATAACTACAGGAAAAGGAAGGTTTAAGGTTCTGTCAGAATTGTACTGCAGAGGCTTGTCAGTCTCCGTGTTGAGCAGAAGGCAGGATGCTGTTAATATCCAGGCACCCAATGCACAGCCCCTCTGAGCAGAGCCCCACAGTAAGTCAAACAACAAGGTCAGTAGAAAAAGAAGGCCAGTGAGACCCATCGAGGAATTCAGGAGCTGAATACTTCCAATTATATAGGCTAAGAATGGAATTGGTGGTGTGGAGGAAGAGTTCACTCATTTAGAGAGCAAGGACAAAGAACATTGGACGTAGACGCTTCTTCCTCAGCCAATAAAGTATGGTTATTTTTTGGAGCAGGAACTCATTGCACAAGAAAGAATTGTTTCACAGGAAGAGTAGGGTCAGATGTTTGGTGCAGTGGTTGTCTTGCAGTGGCTGGCATGCGCCCAGGCTGGTATTCCGCAGTACTTTGTGTTCGGTGGTTCTCTTGCAGCAACTGGCATGCACTCACACTTGTATTTCACAACACTTCACAGCAGTGTTTGTGCTGAGCATGACTTGGAGCAGGGTAATGGGCCCTTTTTGCTGGTGTATGTGCAAATGGTCCCAACCCCCTGACTGCAGACTGTGGCAGGTTTCGGTCAGGCAGAGACAAAAGGCAGCTCATTCCTGAGAACTGAAGCTGTAGAGACAGCAAATAAGTTACATTAGTTTTCCATTACAAAATCATCAGTAGAACCAGTGGTTTCACATGAAGGAGCTAAAACTTAATTTTCATTGCTTTTCAAAATATTCTGAAAAACACCACCACTAGTGCAATAGAAAGCATAGTTCATTTTAGGTAGAAGTTCTTTCCCCATTAGGGAAGGACTCAACAGAAAGGAGTGATGATCAAGATAGGACCCAGGGTTATGGCGACAGGATCACTGATTTGATGCGGGACACGGGTATTTGAAAGGCCAGATGCATGATTGGACGAGCTCAAGAGAGGCAGTGAGTGGAATTCAGTTTCTGCAGGGCAGATTGTTTAGGTGTAAATCAATGGATGCTGGTGATACTGGGGTATTTGGTGAAAGCAGCATTGCTGTCCCATTCCTAGCTCATATGCACTTAGTTCTTTGACTAGTGATGGCTGAGATTAGCTAGAGTGCCACGGGAAAAGAGTTAGTCCACTTAAACATGTCTCAGCACAAATGTTAGCTATCTTGTTTTTCAAAGGGGAGTTGAAGTGTTCTTGTTTCCCTGAAGACTTAGGATGGAAAACACAGTACAAGTGTTGTTTGATCCTCAAAGCCTTGCACAGATGCTGTACTACAGTTGTGTAGGAGGCTGGCACACCTTGTGCCAGGTCCAGTCATCCCTTATTAGTAGATTAGAAGTGTTCTAGCAGCTTAGGCTGATAGAGGTAGCTATAGCAGAGCAGCTTAGGCTGAACTAGGAGACATGCAATGCTCATAGTATACCACTTATATCATATAGCACTATATCGCAAGAAAACACAATACTCAGTTACTAAAAATAAAGGTACTTTATTTTAGTGACAGTATGCCAAAAGTATCTCAGAGGATATACTCCGTTAGGACGTAAGTAATATACACAAAATATACACACAAACCAAAATCAGGTAAGTAAACAGTTAGAAAAGTAGTGCAAACACTGTAGAACACAATAGAATGCAATAGGAGAAAATAGGCCTAGGGGAAACACAAACAATATACTCCAAAAGTGGAATGCGAACCACGAATGGACCCCAGGCCTAGTGTAGTGTGTAGAGGGTCGCTGTGAGTGTAAGAAAACAGTAAGGGTGTCCAAGATACCCCACCGCAAGACCCTGAAAAGTAGGAGTAAAGTTACCCTACTACCCCAGAAAGACAGTAAAGATAAGATAAGACAACAACTGACTGCAAAGCACTGAAGACGGATTCCTGGACCTGAGGACCTGCAAAGGAAGGGGACCAAGTCCAAGAGTCACGCAAGTGTCCAGGGGGGCAGGAGCCTACTAAACCCCGGATGAAGGTGCAAAAGGGCTGCCTCTGGGTGGATGAAGCTGAGGATTCTGCAACAACAGAAGGTGCCAGGAACTTCTCCTTTGGTCAAAAGATGTCCCATGGAGTGCTGGAGGATGCAGAGTTGTTTCCATGCAGAAAGACCGCAAACAAGCCTTGCTAGCTGCAAGAGTCACAGATGAAAGTTTTGGGTGCTGCCAGGGCCCAGGAAGGACCAGGAGGTCGCCCCTTGGAAGAGGAGACAGAGGGGGCGCTCAGCAACACAGAGAGCCCATGCAGAAGCAGGCAGCACCCGCAGAAGCATCTGAACAGGCATTCAGAAGATTTGAGCACAGCGGTTGTCTCAGAACAACAAAAGGGAGTCCCACAAAGTCAGAGGTTAACTCAGCAATTTGGGCAATGCAGGACGGAGTGCTGGGGACCTGTGCTGTGCTGTGCACGAAGGAAGTCTTGCAAAAGTGCACAGAAGCCCTAGCAGCTGCAGTTCACGCAGTTCACAGGATTACTGTCTGGCGTGGGGAGGCAAGGACTTACCTCCACCAAATTTGGAGAGAAGGGCCACTGGGCTATCGGAGACACTTGGATCCAGCTCCTGTGTTCCAGGGACCATGCTTGTCGAGATGAGAGGGGACCCAGAGGACCAGTGATGCAGAAGTTTGGTGCCTGCGTTGGCAGGGGGAAGATTCAGTCGACCCATGGGAGATTTCTTCTTGGCTTCCAGTGCAGGGTGAAGGCAGACAGCCCTCAGAGCATGCACCACCAGGAAACAGTCTAGAAAGCTAGCAGGATGAGGCGCTACAATGTTGCTGGTAGTCTTCTTGCTACTTTCTTGCGGTTTTGCAGGCGTCCTGGAGCAGTCAGGGGCCAATCCTTGGCAGAAGTCAAAGAGGGAAGTGCAGTGGAACTCTGGTGAGCTCTTGCATTCGGTATCTGGTGAGAAACCCACAGGAGAGGCCCTAAATAGCCCTCAGAGGAGGATTGGCTACAGAGAGAGGGAAGCACCTATCAGGAGGGGTCTCTGACATCACCTGCTGGCACTGGCCTCTCAGAGGTCTCCATTGTGTCCTCACACCTCTGCATTCAAGATGGCAGAGGTCTGGGACACACTGGATGAGCTCTGGGCACCTCCCCTTGGGAGGTGCTGGTCAGGGGAGTGGTCACTCCCCCTTTCCTTTGTCCAGTTTCGCGCCAGAGCAGGGGTGGGGGGGATCCCTGAACCGGTGTAGACTGGCTTATGCAAGGAGGGCACCATCTGTGCCCTTCAAAGCATTTCCAGAGGCCAGGAGAGGCTACTCCTCTCAGGCCCTTAACACCTATTTCCAAAGGGAGAGGGTGTAACACCCTCTCTCAGAGGAAATCCTTTGTTCTGCCTTCCTGGGACTGGGCTGCCCAGGCCCCAGGGGGGCAGAAACCTATCTGAGGATTGGCAGCAGTGGTAGCTGCAGTGAAAACCCCAGAGAGCTAGTTTGGCAGTACCCGGTGTCCATGCTGGAGCCCCGGGGAATGCATGGAATTGTCCCCCCAATAACAGAATGGTATTGGGGTGACAATTCCATGATCCTAGACATGTTACATGGCCATGTTCGGAGTTACCATTGTGAAGCTACACATAGCTATTGACCTATATATAGTTCACGCGTGTAATGGTGTCCCCGCACTCACAAAGTCCGGGGAATTTGCCCTGAACAATGTGGGGGCACCTTGGCTAGAGCCAGGGTGCCCTCACACTAAGTAACTTTGCACCTAACCTTCACTAATTGAGGGTTAGACATATAGGTGACTTATACGTTACTTAAGTGCAGTGTAAAATGGCTGTGAAAGAACATGGATGTTATTTCACTCAGGCTGCAGTGGCAGTCCTGTGTAAGAATTGTCTGAGCTCCCTATGGGTGGCAAAATAAATGCTGAAGCCCATAGGGATCTCCTGGAACCCCAATACCCTGGGTACCCAGGTATCATATACTAGGGAATTATAGGGGTGTTCCAGTGTGCCAATCAGAATTGGTAAAATTAGTCACTAGCCTGTAGTGACAATTTTAAAAGCAGAGAGAGCATAAAAACTGAGGTTCTGGTTAGCAGAGCCTCAGTGACACAGTTTGGCACCACACAGGGTACACATACAGGGCACACTTTATGAGCACTGGGGTCCTGGCTAGCAGGATTCCAGTGACACAGGCAAAAACAAACATACATACAAGTAAAAATGGGGGTAACATGCCAGGCAAGATGGTACTTTCACAAAATAAATGCCCATGTCACTTCCTATGTGAAGGGAGAACCTAAATCTAGGACTGAAATCCTTGATCAGCCTTTTTTGCAATGGAAATTGCTGCAACCAGAATATACACATAAGAACAACGGTTAGCCATTTGGGTAAAATCGATCTGAATATGGACAAAGGGGTCCTGTGAAGGTGGGTAGGCAGCGGGAGGGGTTTTGGTTTCCTTCCCAATATTGTGGGCCTTGCAGGTGGAACAGGTGTAGTCACAAAAGCGGCAGTATTGTTGTGCAACAGAAGGGAAGAATGCAGCAAAGTAGTTGGTACTTGTGACATGATGCATTGATGTGAGCAATACCATGGTATAGTCTGGTGAGGATGTAGAGGAGGAATTCTGAGGCAACCAGTCTACTGGTGCTGTCCCTCCTACCTCGTACAGTTCAGTTTCATCCAAGCCTGCTTCTCTGCCTCAGAAGGACATTTCTGCAAATCAGACGATCATTTAGGGTTGGCATAAGAGACACCACACTCTCAGAAACATATATAGTGACTTCAGACCTTGGGTACAAAGTAGGCTTTTTGGCAGTTTGATCAGCAAAATCATTTCCTCTAGATGACCTTTAGATGAATGAATTACACTTTACAGTCACAAGTTTAGATGGCAGCATAAGAGCATTGAGAGTCTTTTATCATCATTTGAGTAAACATGGTAACAATCTTTTCAGGCAGCAAAAATATAAGCAAATCCAATGCCAACTAATTTATCAATGTGAACAGAATGTACAAGTTGGTTTCGACAACGTCGTACGTAGTACATACATCATAACCAGCCACTAATGAGCCACAGTAATTTCGGCGACATGCTCAATCAGCATAATATACAAGATCACAGTTGGGTACTGTTGCATCAGAGAGACCAATATGGGGTTTCATTAGATGGGCAGTTAACATGAGACAGTCAGGCAGCTTACCATTCCTGGGCAGTTGTAAACAAAGAGGTTGGGTATAGGATAGGATATCAAACTAGGATAATGTGAGATGTGGACAATAAAATACACTTGTACTGTAATAGTTATGCCCTGGACAAATGTTAGGTCTTAGTGTTGAGCAAAAAGGCAACTACAACATGGGGTACAGCTACTATGCGGCTGGACCAGCAGATGACAGTGATTTCAGAGGCTTCTACAAGATGGACAACAGCCGCCACATCTCATAAGCTGGGTGGAAAGACCTGTTACAGCAGCATTGATTCTGGTAAATTAGGATGCAACAGGTTTCTTCTAATCTCTGTGATTTTGCCATAAACTCATATTTTAAACAATAGTACAAAGTGAGTGGTTGATTATAATCAAATAATGATAATGCAGAGGCAGAAGATACTGCTTGTTTCAAAGCCACAAAACTATGTTCTGCCTCGTTGGCCAAACGCTACGATTCTGGGATAGCTTTCTTTATGTAATCCTGGAGGGATTTATCAAAAGTCACATATTCCATTTTGTGCAAAACCTCCCTGTTCTCAAAAATGTGCATAACTTTGAGACAGTGGCTGGTTTGGTTAACTTATGAATAGCTTCAGTGGGGATTAAAGATAGATGCTTTACCTTGCTGAGATGTCATGACCTAGATAGCAAGCATGGGGGAGGCAAATTTGTATTATATCTCTACAACCTTTATGCCCTTTGTTAGCTAGCTAAGTAAGGCGATACTGGGTGTCAGCCTAATACTGGGCCAAGGAATCAGATGCAAACATCAAATCATCTACACACTGGACTAGAGTAGATCCCCCTGGGAAGACTAGGGTGTTCAGATCTTTCTTGAGTGTTTGAGAGAAGATAGATGATGCCTGAGTAAATCCTTGTGGGAGCCAAAGAGACAAAAGCTTAACAAAGATCTATTTCTGTAAACCATTTGACAGTGGCTATAATACATGACAACCATACAAGAGTATGGTTGTGTGAGTAAAAATAGGAAAACTAGGGATCACAACAGCTTTAATAGCACATGGGTCCTGTACAAATCTCTCCAAGTCTCTGCATGGCTTTTGATCAGTAAAATATAAGTGTTACCTACACTTACCGTAGGTTATAGGACGTCTTGCTAGGGTAAAGTTATACAATTGCTGCTTTCACTTGAGGGAGTAACTGGTATTGGGGGGTACAGGATAGTTTATTCACTGGATTATCTATCATCCTTATGGACTCAACAGATGGTAGGTACCTAACATTGTTTGTATGTTCATACATAATGTCGGAGGTACCTGAACAAGTTTATCAGAGATAGATCCAGGCACATTATTTTTACATTCAACATCATCAGTCAGTGGTTTCACCTTAGACAGCTAGGACTTCATTTTTATTGCTTTTCAACACATTTAGATAAACATAATCACATTTGCAATAGAAAGTACCCAATAGGGTTGCAGGGGAGATGGGCCCGAATAGAAAAGAGTGCTGATCTGTGACAGGACCCAGGGTTATGGAGACGTAATCAGTAATATGATGGGGGACATGGGTATTTGAAATGCCAGCTGCATGGTTGGACACACCCAAGATTGGCCAGCAATCAATGAGGCATGATGTGGGGATCCCATTAATGACACTTTTCACATATGGTCCATTTGATCTATTCGGATGAAAGTGTTTACAGAGAAGTCAACATCTCTCGGACTATCTTATTAAGGAGGGTATTGACTCTGAGATACTTGGGTAAACTCAGGTTGCTCTGTTTGGAGGGGTGCATTAGAGATCAAATCTCACTTCTCGTGACTCAGCTGTCCACAACTAAGACATGAAGAACCATTAGCTGAGGTTGAATTCTCCTAGTCCTTTCTCTGGATTCATCCAACTCTTTCTCCCACATGCCCATCCCTCTCCTTAGCCCCCCTATTCCTCCCTGCCCCAATTTATCATTTGTTGATATGATTACATTTGTAAAGACATCAATCTAGATTCATACAAATTATTTTTCATTTCGGGTACTGCCGGACAATGACTAGCAAGAGTTACCAGTTCAGCTAGACCCTAGGTATTCCACTCAATACAAATGGCACAGAGATGCTCCTGTACATTGGGCAGCAGACCTTGAACAGAAGCAGCATTAACAGCTTGAGCAATATCAGACTAAGGGTCAAACACATTTGTTTAACGATCAAGATAATCAGCAGGAGATTCATCCTTATTCTGTTTACAATTAGGAGTCTTCGTTCAGTCAGTTTTGACTGGGTATGCCTCCATTATGCTATTTTCAATGTCTACTTTACAGTTTTAAGAGGAGACACATCAGCAGGAGCCCTCTCAATGAGAGTGTGAGCCTCCAAGTCTATCACTGACCTGAAGCATACCTGGAACAGCTGGGAGTGGATGTCAGATTAGGGAACCCAGCACTGCCTATGTAGAAGGAGACCCCTTGCTTCATCCATGCTAGAAGAACCCCATCGAGCAGTGACAGAGACACAGGTGAGACAAGGAGAACTACTCTATATGATACCTGGAAAACAGTCACTATAAGTGCCACATACCGTACTGGAAATTGAAGAGTATGTAGCAGACACAGTACAAGGGAAGACTTGTTAAAGCACCGGCCTGGCTGCTACTACAAGAAACGCCATCCATCCATGACCCTGGACCCTAAAAGCGGGTGAAAAGTCATGCAAACAGACACACACGGCTATGCAAATCAGACAAGGGCTTCACAGAAGCAGCGGCTTGTCTGTCTTACATACATCTGCAAATAAACAGAGAGATAAAGAGGGTACCCAACACCATGTATTTTAGAGAAATTTTGACAAAGATCTACTTGTTCAGGGTAAAATAAATGCTTGTACATCCCACTTGAGAATCTGTTCAAATAGTGTTCGGAGCCTTTGCAGCCCAGCTATTTTCAGAACTACAGCAGGTAATATTGCTAAAGAGACACGCATCCAAACTAAGATACAGAAAGAAAGAGAAAGCGATAAATAAAGGAAGAGGTGAAGAAGAAATAAAGCAACAACCTGCCACAGACTGACAGAAGAAGAGGGATTAAGAACTGGTGGTATTGTAGGAGGCTGTTATAAGGGACATGATCACCCTTTTGGATTTTGGGATAAAAAATAGGAGGTAGTTGCTCTACAACATCCGTAGTTGGGAAAGTAAACTGCACTAAAGCAATACTGACATCCATCTCGGTTGGGAGAATGTTGGGGGCAGGTCAATGGTGGTGCTGGAGGATAAATACGGATGCACTCTGGAGCACGGCAGAGGGTGTGTGTTAAAGGAGGCAGCCATGTTGCCTTGACCAGTTGAGGCTGAAAGATATGTTAGTAAGTCAGACAGGCAGCTGGATACTTCTGCGGTACTAACAGTTTCGGGGTTATTTTTTTGTTAGAGGAGAAGAGATGGGAGGTAAGGTTCCTGCTTATCCATAACATTGGTGAATGATAAAAAATACCAGACCATCTTATAAGCCCTGTATTGGAATAGGTCCTCACTGCCTGCACATTTCTAGATACAAATACTGCAGGATTTATACAAACTAACACTATTGTAACTTCCTTAAATACCAGGGGTCTTAACTTATCCACTCAGAGGACCAACATGATTAAAACATCACAACTGAGAAAAGCAATTTGATTTTTCCTACAGGTGATAGACCTTCAACAACTGCATCAGCCTGAAATGAGATCCAGAGCATTCCTTGAGCATTTACCAGCCTCCAATAGGATGCAGCAGTGGTGATGGGCATACACCTCAGAGATGGATTCATATTTAGCCATACTCAGGCCAAGATGGGTTCACCACCTCAAACTACAGGTCAGTATGGCTCCTGGCACAATTGATCGCTCTCGCAATATTGGAGGCAACTGTCACAGTCACCTGTGAGCATGGGAAAAAATAAAGGTTGATAGCATTGCTAAATATTGAAGATTTTGCAAGCATTTCACAAAAACACTATGCCTACTAGAAGCAAAGATCTGCCAGACCACCAAGACTACAATACATACAACTTATGACAGACATGCCTGAAATTATAACGCTCTCCCTTTATATCCTTATTTGTCAGCTGGGGTTTTACACCTGCTCTGGGCAATAATGTGTTAAACTCTGGAAGGATGTTGGCTCCAAAAATCTGGTTTATATTTACCAGTGGTAAGTGCTTCCTGCAGTGCAAAATTGACTACTTAATGCTAGAATGAGAATGTTTGCCCATTATACAAGCTAGGCATTTAGACCTGCATTCTACATTCTTATAAGGAGAGACCTGGACACATACCTATTCTAAACCTTTACACGGAAAGACAGAGTGGAAAGACAATTGATATTGTCACTATATATGCTCATGCAACTGGCAACAGGAAGTAAACTTTGGGAGGCATGGAAAAAAACTCCAACTCAATTTAGAAGATGAATACAGGAAACATATGGGCAAGAGCTACAGCAGGAGCATGTACATTAGGTAAAATGTTCTAGAAGATTGGGTGTACTTTTTCGGGAGCAAATGGGGGGCCATTAGGCTTGACTGTGTCAAACATTACCTTTTACCAGTGGTGTCAAACATAACCTTTTACCAGTGGCGTCCTGGGTCTGCGTAACTTTAGCCCAAAACTGAGCACCAACTAAAACCTCTTAGCATCTGAGCCTCGGGTTAGCAATGTTGAGCAGTCCAAGGCTCACTTGAATGGTGTTGGATTACAGAATCAGCACTCAATATATCAACCAATAAAAGCCAGTAACTCAATGTACCACTGGATGTTCAAAATGAAGAAATACTTTAAACTCAACATAAACAACTCAATACCACTCATAATGCTGCAGATGCTAACAAGCGTATAATTGGAGTATGAATAATTTTTAGCAATTACTTAGGAAGCATCCAGGGCTATTTGAGCAGCAAAATCTGTTCTGTATCTCTGGCCCCACTGTTCGTAATCAGTCCTTGGTACCTTTCAAGGAAGTGTTGGAATCTGGGTGATCTCTCTCTGAGGATAGTGGATGGAACCATTACATCGGCATCTCTGACCCTTAACCTCACACAGTAGTTCAGGTCCTTCTCTTATGATGCAGTGGACATGTTCAGTTTGTCCCATCTTGTGTTAACTAGTAATCCAAAATGTTCTCCCTCAGGCACCATTTTGGCTATTCATTTACTATTGCCATGTGCTCACAAGCTGACTCTTCATCGAACTGTGCAAGTTGACTTTTCTGTGAACTTTGCTTTTACTAAACCTTCTCGTGATCCAGGCCTCTCCACTCTATCTAATTAAGCTGACTCTTAGAAATACTGAGCCACAGCTGCATCCTGCTTATCTCTGTGCCAAGCTGTACCACGTACCACCACATTCCAGGAGCCTTTCACATGAGATATCCTCGTAAATTATCAGACAGGCCTTGAAAGACTAATTTTTGATAGATGAACTGTCACTTTGCCTGTGTATCAGCAGGATACTCCCGAGACAGTGGGAGTGCAGGCAGGAAAAACTAAATCTAACGTGTGTACGTCAGCAGGATGCTCCTGGGTCAAAGGGAGAGCTGACTGAAGTTTTTTGCGCTCACAAGATGGGGAGGGGTGGGTTCCTGACTGGGGGGCAGCTTAACTATATAAGATTGTGCGCTGCGGAATGAAGCAGCAGCCTCCGTAGGAAAGTCCATCAGACTGTCCTGGGACTCTGTGCTTAGCTCGAGCTATTATCTGTTGTTAATAAAACTCTTCTCTTCTTCATCAGTTGTGACTCCGTCTGTTGTGTTCTCTGCTGGTAAAGGACCCTGAAGACTTAGGGTTTCCCCTCCACCGCTGGGAGAGGTGAGGCCACCTTTCCCGGTTCATTTGAGTACAAGGCCCCTCTTCTAAGCTGCATCTTCCTCGTGCAATGGCACCTCCTATATCCTATATGCTGAGCTGTCAGTCAGCTCTTTCAAAGCAAGGTCTAGACAGCCCCCATATTTCTAGTCTCAAATCTGGCAAGGTGAGATGAAGGTAAGTACCCTGACACAGGAGCACAGAGCTTCTTGGTTACCAGTAGTATTAGGAGGGGTTCCTAGATTTTTAGTAGAGAATAATGGTACACTTCCATCTTTATACAAAAGCCGCAGACTACAGTTTTGCCTCCAGTAGTTAACTGTGGCACTGGCCCTGGGCAGACAGGTTAAGCCAGGATCTTTGTCACAAGGTTCTAGCTGGGGGTGAAGTGGAGCTGAGAGTCTCCTGTCTGGTGATTTAAAACAAGCGTACAAAAGACAAGTAGGCTGTCTCATTTCAGTAGCTGGTAATTCTACCAGGAGGTAACGCTACCAGTGAATGATGGGCCATGAAATATATGGAAATTCCCTTAGCTTCAAAGGGGCAGTTTGTCTCCTCTCCTCCACACTCAAAATTCAGACCAATTCCAAAAGATACCTGGAATGTCCCTGAAAAGCCCTACCGTTCACATCTGATGTTGAGGATCTCTCCAATCCTCCTTTAGATAGTGCTTGGATCCAGTGTGGCTACCGCTATATGGATCATATATGATACATATACGCATCCCCTATATGAACAGAAGGCTACACACATAGGACATATTTGTACCTTATGGATGAACGAAAAAAAAAACAAGTTAAAGGGCCTGCATACCAATTTAAAAAGATGGGAGAGGCCAGTAGACATTTCTCCCTGCATGGACAGAGGAAAAGGCCTGTCTTTTTACTATCTATATGGAGCTCACCTTCCACAAATGCTGCCACAGGGCACAAGACAGGTTCTGGAACTCTGGCCTGTGAATCTCAGGAATGTGGGGTGGCATAATCATCTCACTCAGGGGAGCCCCCTATGGGTGGGAATGATAGTCAGTGAAGTAGTATCCCTCGAGCGATTCTGAGAATGGAACCTGATAGGTGTTTCCACATTAGAGGTCGTGATGAATGGAATACAGAAGTGTTTTTTGACCACTTACAGACATCCTGCGGTATACATAAACACCTGTACCCTTACTTTAGAAATCTAACCGAACTCCCTGAACACAACCCTTCAGAGGCTCAACTACTTGCAGGAGATATTCAGCGCAAACAAATCTCCCTAATTTAGCAGACTCACAAACAACACACCTGACACTTTTGATCTCTAGCGGGTGGCTTCAGAAAAATACCTCGGTGGTCTCTCAGAGGAAGAGCGGCTTGATGCCAGAATGGCACCTAGGATGACAGCCACAGCGATGCAGTTTTGAGTGATCCAGCTAAGGATACTGCACACAGTAGGCATTACTTTCTGTAGACTAGAATGCTTTGGGAGGATATCCTCCGCTACTTAAATCAGATTCTGGTTGGCAGAAGGAAACTTCCTACACACTATCTGGTCCTGCCCTTCGATTCAACAGTTTTGGGCTGGGGGTGAGGACAATGGAAGGGCGAGATCCACTATTACAGCCCGGAACCAAACTTACACTGTTATATATCACTGACGAGTTTGACTGCAGCAGATAACAGCTAGTCTTTCTTCATAAGGGACCCTTGGTGGCAAAATCTGAAATATTGTGAGGGAATGGGGAAATGTGTCCTCTCTGTTGCTAGAGCTAAGGAACTAGACCATTGTATGATACTGGAATTGCTGGTTTACAAACACAGGCCTACCCAAATACATGCAGAGACGTGGCCTGACTGGCAGGAACACAGGCAAATGGTTGATGTGCTTGGGGGGGAGGCAATGTCTGTTATTTCTATCATGCTGGGGATCCAGAGGACAATCTGCTCCTATGTGATATGTTTGCTTAGTCACAGGAGGGTGGATTGTCGAACTACTGCACTTATCGTAAGTTAATATGATCTGTCTTGATGTTTGGGATGGTCTCAAAATCAATCAATAGATTGTTCAATTGCCTGTTCTGCACAAAGCAATATAGTCTACTATTGAAAAGAAAAAGAAAAGGCCTGCTTTGCCATTATAAATGGTATTGATACCACAAATGTCAGTTCTCTACAGCTTGACGAGCTGACAACAGTGTCGCTTAGAATGGAGGGTGCACATGGAGGATCCTTTCAGGCCACAGAGCCATGTTCGGGGTAGCAATCCATGTAAAAAATATTTCCAACACACCCACTTGATTGTTGTGTATGCTGAGGTGGGGGTCAAAAATCTACAGCTTGCTATGTTGAACTCAGGACAGAGTAGCACACTTTCCAGAGCCACGCAGGGAATCTTTTCTCCCTCCCACAAAATATCTTATATTTATTGCACCACATGGTAGATAAACTCAAGAACTTAGGCCCATATTTATGAAAAATGGTGCACAACTGCGCTAGCGCGGTTGTGCATCATATTTTTAACGAGAGCTAATGCCATCCGTGTGACATATTCATGATGGTGCTAAGGAATGGCTAGCGTCTCAAAAAAAGACACTAGCCAGTGAGGGATGGCGTTAAGGGAAATGGTGCTAGTGGGTCAAAAATGACAGTGGGCTGATAAGCGGCAAAAAATCTGTTGCTAGTCAGCCTAGCATCATTTTTTTGTACACAAGCAGCCAAAAAATGACTCTTTCTAAGGATAGACAGGAGTCCTTACCACCACCCCAGTGCCCAGCACAGGGGACCAGTGTCCCCAGGTCAAAAACAAAAGACCCAGTGTCAGCCAGGGGGCCCAATGTAAGGGCCCCCCGTGGCACACCACACACATACACATACACTTATCTGCAACTTACCTGGAATGAGCTCACTCCTCCTGTAGTGTCCCTGTGGTTTGGCCAGTGGTGATGCTGGGGTTTGGGGTGGGCATCTTTGTGCCCATTCCATTGTGTTTCCTCATGAAAATGGGCCTAATAGCACATTAACGCATGGTCTGACCAGGTGTTCAATAATTACATTAATCAGGCCTAGCGCCATTATTTAGGCCCGCCTCCTAGTTGCGCGTTGTTTCTGTGTTGAGTGTCAAATATGGCACTGGGGGCCTAGCAACATTTTTAGGAACCGAACGCCTACCTTTCATATCATTGACGCAAGGTGGGTTGGCGCTTCCTAGAAATGGAGCTAAATCCAATATTGTGATGCTAGATTAGTTATTGTCTGGAGTTTGGTAGGGAAGACATTTTCATCCACATTCACTATGATTTTTTAGGATAACTATTTTTTTAGACAAAGGCCTAACAGAAACCCATACAATTGTGGTGGAGACACTGTTCTGGACTCCAAGGCTCATCTTACTGGCCATCACAGAGTGAAAGCTGCACCTTTTTCACTTGGCTGTGGGTGGATATACGATACATGTCTTCTTAGTGGCAAAACAACTCCTCTTGGTGAAATGAAGAATCAAGCACATACACATCCTCAGTAAACAGTACTAGAAGGTTAGTGAGCCTCAGACAATGGAGAAGATATTGCATCATGTTATTATCCATTCATGTCTACGTGGTTTTCTGTAATAAAACAAATACACTCAGAGTTTAGAGATGTATCCTACCCAAAACATCTGAGAAGTCAGACTATTGGAAAGTGACTGTGCACTTTAGGAATATAGTACACCTGATTTAGAGAGCAGTTTCTATATCAAATCCATTATGATTTCGGGCTTAACATGCTACATGTCTAGCTAAGCATATGGGGAGGATGCATAGGTGGGCGGGACAAGTTGAATGCTGTTGAACCCTTGCAATACTGCCACAATAGATCTGAACTAGATGGAAGTGCACGTAGTTGTCATGCTGCAATTATGTCAACGTGTTCTGGATTGTATACATCCCAATTAAAAAAAAATGGATTTAAGGTATTTTATGAGATTGTACGCACACATTTTCTGTGTAAAGTTTTTTCTTAAGGTTTATCTTGAATAATTCTACTGAGGAGAGACAGCGCATTCCACATCAGCGAAGCCTGTGCTGTAAAGCAGTTGTATTAATAATGACATTGTGTAAGATAGGTGCACAATGTTGCAGGAATTTCTGTCTCTGACAAAACGTACTTGGATGTACAAGACTCAGAAACAGAAACTGAAAATTGTGATGATTCAGGGAGTAACAGAGCAACTACCATCAGAAGCGGGGTCACGTGTGTCATTATGCCAAAAGCCTTGAGGAGGCCTTGCTCTATGGGCAAGCTTGTCTCAGGTGGCAAATTGTGGGCATGGCATGTCTCACAGCAGACTAGGGTCCAGATTTACAAGGCCCTTGTGCCCCTTAGCACCACATTTGCGGCAACATTTTTTCTGCAAATGTGACGCTAACAGGCCACTACCATAGCACCATATTTACAAGGCAGAGGAAACTAGGGGCCAGATTTACAAGGCCCTTGCACCCCTTAGCACCACATTTGCGGCAAAAGTTTTGCCACAAATGTGATTCTAACGGGGCACTACCATCGAGCCATATTTACAAGGTGCCTTGTAAGCTCTTATGCAGGCATTAAAATGAGGCTCACATTGATTTCAATGGGCCTCGTAACACTATACTGGATTAGTGTCATTTAGTTTTTTATGCTAATCCAGTATAGCGTTACAGTAGCATAAAAAAATGAAGCTATTGCTATTAAGGTGTGCTGTATTGTAAATATAATGCTATCATGGTGGTGTTAGGGAATACAAAGGGGCCGCAAGAAAAGTGGCGCATCACTAGTAATGCACCACTTTCTTGTCAATATGGCCCTAGGTTTGCACCATCTTGTAAACCCTTTGCACCACATCATGCATAATAAATGCAAAGGGAGCATTAGAGGGTCGCTACAAAATAATTGTAAATATGGCCCTAGGTTTGAGCGTGTTTAGGCCTTGCACCCAGCACCATGCAAACAACACCCACATTTGTCTTGTTTTGCTACCAGTGCCAGTAAGGCATTGGTAGTGACAGCAGTGATGAGGCCCATAATTCTCTGCTGTCGCCCTTCCTGTGTTCCATCATGTGACAGGATGCCTTCCACCGAGAGCAATGCCAGAGATGCTGAGGAGCTAAGAGATCCTGTTCTTAGCTTAGACTAGATCTCCCACCCTGAAAGTGTTGTTGATTTCCACTGAGCTTGAGTTCAGACTTTTTAAATTAAAAATAAAGTGTATTGCTTACATTTAGATTATATCACTGCACTAAATGGCCTTTATCAGATTTGATAGTGACCCACACCCTCTCTGCCCTCATGATGATTGATTTAGTGACCAAGTTGCCAATTCAGTTGTTGTGTGCTTCCTATATAAGACCTTCATTGTTGTTATAGATGGAACAACATTATGGTCCATTAAACCATATATAAGAGATGTTTTCATACAGTGCACATCTTGAACTGAATTATTTCAAAGGGCTCTCAAGAGGGATGATCATGAAAAGGAGGCACTGTGATGAAAAGTAATTGACCATGGTCACACAGTTTGGTCAAGCTGGGAAGCAGTGATTGACACTTTGGACCGAATTTAAGAAAAGTGGCGATGCATCCAGTGCAGCGCCACTTTACTTGTGCCCTTTAGCGCCCCCTAATGCCACCATATTGCGTCATATTTAACATACTGCACACCATGGGGTAGTTAGGGAACTAGCGTTAACATTCTTGACGCTAGTTTGAGCTGTGCAGGATTAGCGCCAAAAATTCGGATGCTAATCATGCAAAGCACACTGAGGCCCATTGACAACAATGGTGTGCCTCCTTTTAATGCCTGCTCTGCGCAGGTGTTAAAAATGGCACTAAAAATGACACAAAGGTATCTTTTAGATTTAATTGTGCCTTTTTTTTGGGCCCCCCTAATGGGAGAACTTGCCCCCTTGCATACATTATGCCCGGCACAGGCATGATGTGGCACAAGGGTTTACAAAGTGGTGCAATGTATGCATTGCACCAGTTTCTAAATATGGTGCAGCGACTTTGGGCTCGTTGGACCATATTAGCATTAAAAAAATACAATACTGTGGCCCAACGAGGCGCTAGGCCCTCCTAAATCTGGGCCTAGGTTATTTGAGTCAAGGCCCCGCAACTACTTTTGACTCAGAGCTCACAAAAGCTTCTGTCTAGCCTAGATAGGGCGACTGCAGGGAAGAGGACCCAGGACCCCAGTGATTTCCGAACAGAATATTAATGGCTGATGGTGCAGAGTCTAGGCCTCAAGGAACATGTTAATGTAACGTAATGTAATGTGCTTAAAGTAAAACTAGATTGTATTGTGGAAATAGATGCGACTGTGTTAAAATACAAGACTGTGCATGCTGTTAACCACATTCCTGAGAAACACTCAACCTTAGATACCTTTGACAAACCAGCAAACCAACCTCGTCCCTGTTCTGTGGTCCTCCTTCCACCAGAAACCATAACTGTCCAGATAAACACGTGGAGTGTAAGGTGTCATAGACAAGCTGGCCGAGCCTGAAGAAAGAGAATTTCAGTGGGAGAAGGAAGGGCAAGTAAAATTTACCTAGCCCACTGCCCCTCAGCAATATGGAAATTATCATGGAGCTTGATGAGGGTGTAAGTTAAAACTAAGAAAGCATGGAAGAAGCATAATATAGGAAATTTGGGCAGACCCGTGCTCAGTACCACTCAATTAATGGCTAAAAATAAGACGTTGTATAAAACATGGGAGACTTGGATGCTTGGAGGTAGTGAAGGTTTGAATGGCTAGGTGAACGATAGAAACTTAGTGACCTTTAAGCGTTTATTCAATCATCTTTTGGAAGAATACATTCTAGAGGTTAGTTAGTATATTTGCATCATATATTTGTTGCTGACATCCAGGTTGCTGATCCCAAGCAGCTGGCATTAAGAGAAGACCATTGATAATGCACTTTATAATGGGCTGGCAAATGCATTACTGCACAAGCTGTGGATAGCCCAAAATGTGGCAGTTAGTCTAGCATGTGCTCTTAGAAAAAGGTCTATCACAGAATCCTGGCGACCTCTACACTGGTTCCCAGCAAAAGACTGGATTACTTTTAAAGTAACGTGTCCGGTCTTTAGTCGCTCTGGAGCTTAAAGAGACACTGTATTACTAAACCTATTTTGAAATCCAATTCTAATGGTAAAGCTGCAGGTTCCTGTCAAGCCAGCTTTATTATGGAATGGCATTCTAGCCTACATTCAAGGTTGTACTTGTTTGACAAGCTATTAATGTTTTCTGAAATTTAGCTAAGACGGGGGCTCACTTAGATGACCTGATAACCCAGCAAGTCATCAGAGGTTATGACCTCCACTTCCCAAGCAGAGGATCACTTGTAGTACTTCTATGATAGCAATGTGGGGATCTCTGTGCCTTCAGATGAGCTACTGTTGTACCTGTTCCATTAAATACACTGTTTATTTGCCAAGCAGGCACCATGTTTTGATGCACCCATTTAGAAAACGTTTTTTGTTATCAGAAATTGAAAGTCAGTGCCCCTGTTAGGGCAGGGTAAGCAGCACTGTGACTTTGCAGCACAGTGGTAAACAAGGCATCAGGTCAAAGGTTTATGCAGCAGAGGACACTGATGTTCCACTGGTATAAACCCAGTCCTTCCCCCAACTTTAAAGAGAGTGTGAGACGTGCACGTTTGGTGGAGCATGAACACTGCCTTTTTATGGCAATTCTCCCATTTCGCCAAACTTAAATGACTATCTCAGCTATTCAGACCAATGAGAAGCTAACCGGGTGAACAAGAATGGAGAAGGGAATAGAATTAACGATAAGGTGAATACCATTAATGACATAACCTGATATAGTATATTTGAGTCCAAGGGCTAACACTAGGGACATACGCACATGGGGACTAGGGCCTTTGTACAGTATCACCAACCTGAAGGGAGCAATGAATGCCAGAATATATTAACAGAAGGGTTTGTTCACTATGGTCTACAAAGCCACATGAAGCAGGCCTACCTATAACTGAATCCCACCAATATGCATAAACAGTATCATATTCAACAGGGAAGAGGAGTACTCTAGGGGCCCGAAGGCACCAAAACTTGTGAATTTGAAACATAAGGAGGCAGATCCTATAGTTGGCTCCCATGGATTACTAAATACATATCCCTTTATACAGTCAAGAACAACCAGTCCTGGGGCACCTTAGTAGGACCTCCCAGGCATCACATGCCTAAAATGCCTGCATCTGGGAAGTGAGTCATTAAGGAATTACCTTTTTGAGTATGGCAGAGGCTGATAAGGCTTGGTACAAGAGATGCCTCCAGGAGCATCTAGTGGGAAAACCCAGAAGTCAGATGCATGGTTTAGGTCTGGATGCTTACCTGTAATCCAGGACTGGATCAACTGCTGACCGATGTACAGGTGACTGTTTTTGAAAGCCATTATGTCACCACACACTGTAATGTGGGTAAGCAAGCGCCCTCAAGAAGCTGCCACCATCTCGGAAGGAAAAAAAACACAGGTGTAAAAAATCTTCTTGCTGGAGGAAGTGTTCAAAGTATTGAAGAAAAACAGGAATTGGGAATCCATTAGTGGAAGTCTTCAGGAGTTAAGAGTCAGGTTCAGAAAGTGGAAGTAGTGAGGAAAAAAGCAAAGGAACATAACTTTGTTGTGCCGTACCCTCCAACCAGACTGAAGCCTTTATATAGGAAAGGGATAGGAAAAGCAAACAATATTAAAACATCACACAAGAAAGCTCACTAGCAGGATAGCCTTTTCAGTGAACGAAAAGCTGCAGCTGACCTCTGGAAATGTGGGAATCACAGATCTCGCTAACTTCATATTCAGCCTGTCCATCTACCATAATAGGAGGGGGAGGAGCAGGAGAACTCTGACAAAAAGGATGATTTACAAAAGCCTTCAACCAGCAGACATAACATATAGGATGAAACTTCCAAGAGTTAGAAAGATGGAGCCTAAAATCATTAGTATTGATTTGTTTTGCTATTACAGAAGGACCAAAAAAATCCAGGACAAGACCGGACTAGCAACTTTTGAATGGGCGAGAGTCTGGAAGGCAGCCAAACCCTTTTTTCCTGCTTTACAACTTTGAGCTCATATAGCAGTTTTGGATTCTTGTAAAGTTCAGGCAATAATTTTTCTTTCAGAGTCAAGTCTCTCTAGAAACTCAGATGCAGCAGGCACACCAGCAGTGGATTGAAACAATAAATACAAAAGAATGGCAAAAGTATTCTGCCCAGTTGATTTGAGTGGGACTGCAGAAACACCTCAGATATTGTTCAAGACTCTAAGTTTGTCCACTGGATTGTGAATGGTAACCTGAGTACAGAACTTGATGGATGCCCCGGTAGAGCAAATTGAGCGTCAGAACTTTGAAATTTATTTAGAGCCTTTGCCAGAGATTATGGTGACAGGGAACCCATGCAGACAGAGGGGCATATTTATACTCCGTTTGCGCCGGAATTGCGTCGTTTTTTTTTACGCCATTCCGACGCAAAACTAACTCCATATTTATACTTTGGCGTTAGACACGTCTAGCGCCAAAGTCCATGGAGTTTGCGTCATTTTTTTGCGTGGACACCTACTTTGCGTTAATGATATGCAAGGTAGGCGTTCCCGTCTAAAAAATTGACTCCGAGGCATGTGCGCCGTATTTACACTCCCGGGCAAAATTGACGCCCGGGAGTGGGCGGGTCAAAAGAAATGACGTACGGCCGCTTTTGCGCCGTTTTTTAGCGCCTGGACAAGGCAGGCGTTAAGGGACCTGTGGGCTCGGAAGGAGCCCAGAGGTGCCCTCCCATGCCCCCAGGGACACCCCCTGTCACCCTTGCCCACCCCAGGAGGACACCCAAGGCTGGAGTGACCCATCCAAGGGACATTAAGGTAAGTTCCGGTAAGTATATATATATTTCTTTTTTGTGGCATAGGGGGGCCTGATTTGTGCCCCCCTACATGCCACTGTGCCCAATGACCATGCCCAGGGGACAGAAGTCCCCTGGGCATGGCCATTGGGCAAGGGGGCATGACTCCTGTCTTTGCTAAGACAGGAGTCATTTCTATGGGGGTTGGGAGTCGAAAAAAATGGCGCAAATCGGGTTGAGGCGAAAAATTTGCCTCAGCCTGACTTGCCCCATTTTTTGGCGCCCAAGCTCCATATCCCCCTACGCCGGCGCTGCCTGGTGTACGTCGTTTTTTTCCACGCACACCAGGCAGCGCCGGCGGCTAACGCCGGCTAACGTCATTGATTAAATACGGCGCCCGCATGGCGCTTCAGAATGGCGTTAGCCGGCGCTAATTTTTTTGACGCAAAACTGCGTTAGCGCAGTTTTGCGTCAAAAAGTATAAATATGGCCCAGAATACATCAGCCAGAAATGTCCTTGTCATCATGCTGACAGGTAGAAGCCTCTGGAACAAGGAAAAATAGCCATTGTAGAAATGAGGTCCACTGTCACCATGATCACTCGTTTTTTTGCTGAAAGTGATACGCCTACAATAAAATCAGTGAAACTTGTGTGCCATGAATAAGGAAGGACAGGCAAAGGTTGGAGAAAGCCAAAATGATTATTTGGAACTGCCTTGCATTGTGCACAAACTGGACAGAATTTAACATAAACCTCTACCTCCTTGTGAACAGCAGGCCATCAGTAGGAATTTAGGATTAATTCTAAGGTTGACTTATTCCCCACAATAACCTGCTACTACAGTTAAGTGACACATTCCCAGGATCTTGGTTTGCAGGATGTTAGTTGGGATCAACAAGGCCTGTTGTACAAAATATTGATTCTGGTGGCAGGCCAAGCGTACTGGACGTGCAAAGTATCAAGGTCTTCCAAAGAGATCTCCGCATGGGTGTCTCTCTCACACTCTACAAAGGACTTTGCTAGTCAGACAACTGTGTAAAGAAGCAAAAGTACAGGTGTCTCAGAATCTTCAAATAAAATATCCCTTCTAGACAAGACATTGGCAATAATGTTCTGTATGCCAGGAATGTAAGTAGCATAGAAATCATATTGAGAAGAGAAGTAGGCCCAGTGAACTTGCCTGTTGCTTCTACATTGCATGGTCTGCAGAAACCTGAAGTTTCAATGGTTCATCCCAACCTCAAAAGGTTCAACTTCTCCAAATGAAAAGATGTTGCTAATCCGAACATGCATGCTTGGGGTCCAAGAGCTCGCAGTCCTGAACTAAATACCATTGCTCACATGAACTCAGGACATGTAAGCGATAAAAAACAGGATGCTCCAGGTTATTCTCCTCCTAGAGCTGAAGTAGCACTGCTCTAATGGAAAAACATGAAGTATCAGGAACCGCTGTAAATTGTCTGGACAGAACTGGGAGTCCGAGACTAGGAGCTTGGGTGAAAGCCTTCTTGAGATTGACAAAGGTCTCCTGGACTTTAAGAGTACAAGAAAAACATTTAGTTAGGTTCTCCTTCTTCAAAGTGGTGTGTATATTGCTACCCATGTCAGTAAGGTTCTTCATGAACTATTTATAAAAGTTAGCCAGTCGTAAGAAACTATGGTGGTCATTACAACCCTGGCGGACGGTGTTAAAGCGGCGCTAAGACCGCCAACAGGCCGGCGGTAAAAAAATAGCAATTACGACCGTGGCGGAAACCGCCAACAAAGACAGCCACTTTAACACTCAGACCGCCACTGCGGTACAAACAAACAGCGCGGCGGTCACCGCCAACAGACAGGCGGGTGACAATGTACCGCCCACACTATTACAACCCACCAATCCGCAACCTTTTCCAGGGCGGATTCACTGCGGATAAAAACACGGCGGAAACAGGAATTCCGAAGGGAAAACGCTCACATCTACACACTCCACGATGAACGAGGACACCATGGAACCAGAACTCCAAATTCTACCTGCGATAGTCTTCCTGCTCCTCTACCAGGAGCACGAACGCCGGCGGCGAAGACCACGGTGAGTACAGCACCTACGACACAGGGGAGGGGGGAGGCAAAAAACAGGGACACACGCAACACCCCCACCCTCACCCACCACAACACACACACTAATGCATATTAATACATCACAGTTAAACCCCCCCAATCCCCCCGGAAGAATGCAAAGACCAAAGAAAATGAGTGTAACCATCGGAATATATTAAAAACAAGTAGGCAGAAATATATATATACACAATGTACAAAATAAATACCAGGCATAGTAGTCCAAATACTGCACAAAGAAAGTCCGTGGAACACTGGGACCACACGGTATGGGCGAGGCCCACACAAGATCCCCGACCATGACGGAGAGAACACTGCAGGGGCATCAGACAGCAAGAAAACAGGCACCTCAGGGGGAGGGAAAGGGGGGGCACCTCAGCCGCTTGAGTGCACAACGCCAAATCCACGAGGGTGCCACATGCCCAGTGTTCCATCCTGGGGAGTGCAAAGCCACAGTCTCTCAAGTCTCTACAGTGGGTAGATTTCCCACTGTTCAATCCGGGGGAGTGCAAAGCCACAGTCTCTCAAGTCTCACAAGTGGGTGGCTTGCCCACTGTTCAATCCTGGGGAGTGCAAAGCCACAGTCTCTCAAATGGATGACAGTCTCCACTGGTTCTGGAGGGGGACTGGTGCCCAGAGTGCTTCATCCTGTGAAGGACAGAGGTAGTGGATGACAGTCTCCACTGGTTCTGGAGGGGGACTGGTGCCCAGAGTGCTTCATCCTGTGAAGGCCAGAGGTAGTGGATGGATCTCTCCACTGGTTCTGGAGGGGGACTGGTGCACAGAGTGCTCCATCCTGTGAAGGACAGAGGTAGTGGAGAACAGTCTCCACTGGTTCTGGAGGGGGACTGGTGCCCAGAGTGCTTCATCCTGTGAAGGACAGAGGTAGTGGATGGATCTCTCCACTGGTTCTGGAGGGGAACTGGTGCCCAGAGTGCATCACTCACCCCGTGACGGACCCAGTTGCATCAGTGCCCATGTCGCTCATGGGCTAGCGGTGCTTGAGATGGCGTGCCCTGTTGAGTGGTGCTTGAGATGGCGGTGCCCTGTTCAGCGGTGCTTGAGATGGCGGTGCCCCGTTCAGCCTTGCTTGAGATGGCGGTGCCCTGTTCAGCGGGGCTTGAGATGGCGGTGCCCTGTTCAGCGGGGCTTGTGCTGGCGGTCCTTCATGGCCCAGCAGGGCTTGTGCTGGCGGTCCTTCATGGCCCAGCGGGGCTTGTGCTGGCGGTCCTTCATGGCCCAGCGGGGCTTGTGCTGACGGTCCTTCATGGTGCTGGCGGTCCTTCATGGCCCAGCGGGGCTGGTGCTGGCGGTCCTTCATGGCCCAGCGGGGCTTGTGCTGGCGGTCCTTCATGGCCCAGTGGGGCTGGTGCTGGCGGTCCTTCATGGCCCAGCGGGGCTGGTGCTGGCGATCCTTCATGGCCCAGTGGGGCTGGTGCTGGCGGTCCTTCATGGCCCAGTGGGGCTTGTGCTGGCGGTGGCCTCCTGGGCAGCTGGTCTGGTGCTGGCGGTGGCCTCCTGGGCAGCTGGGCTGGGGCTGGCGGTGGCCTCCTGGGCAGCTGGGCTGGTGCTGGCGGTGGCCTCCTGGGCAGCTGGGCTGGGGCTTGGGCTGGGGCTGGCGGTGGCCTCCTGGGCAGCTGGGCTGGGGCTGGCGGTGGCCTCCTGGGCAGCTGGGCTGGGGCTGGTGGTGGCCTCCTGGGCAGCTGGGATGGGGCGGGCACTGGCCTCCTGGACAGCAGGCTGGGGCTGGCGGTGGCCTCCTGGGCAGCGTGGATGATGGCGGTCTTCTCCGCCGTGCTGCTCTTCCCAGACTTGCCTGGTTTCTTGTGGCCCCTCCCCACCTTGGAAGGTGTCACAGCTGACTCCACATTCTCAACGGGACCCCTGGGAGCTGCTTTGGTGGCTGGAGTCTTCCCCCTCTCCCACCGGGCACTGGCCAACTTCTGATGCTTCACAGGTGGGGGACTGGTGGCTGGTGCACTCCACATACCAGTGACTACAGGCACCACTGGTCCCGGAGATGTTGTGGCTGAGGTGCAACTTCGGGACCTATGAGATGGACGGGGTGGGGGAGGTGTGGGAAAAAAGTCAAGGGTGGACAGGAAAAGTTTTTGGGACACACTGGGACGGTTCGCTGGAGGGGATTTGGGAGTGGAGGAAGAGGTGGTGGTAGTAGGAGGTGTACGTTTGGTGAGTTTGGGTGAAGGTGCATGCGCTGGAGGCTTTTGTGATCTGAATGGCTGTTGGGTGGGTGTGTGCCTGCGTTTGTGTATCTTGGGAGAGGGCGTCACAGACACACTGGGAGAGGACACAGGGGACATGTGAATGGTAGTGTGGGTGGTGACTGCACGTGAGCGGGGTGTGCTGGTGGGTGTTCTGGTGAGGGACGTAGTGGCTGTAGAGGTAGTGCATGCAGGTGTGAGTGTAGACGAGACTGGGAGGGAGGAGGGAGACGAGGAGGAGGGGGACACAGTGGAGGCAGTGGATGTTGGTGTGTCTGCATGTGTGTGTTTGCTTGCGTGAGTGCCTGTGGGATGTGTGGTTCTTATGTTTGCCTGAGCTTCCCTTGTGTGTTGAGGTGTGTGCAGGCTGGTCTGATGGTGTGCTTGGGATAGGCAGAGGTACAGGGGATTGGGTCTGGGTGGAGGAAGTTGGAGGGGGGAGGCTAGAGATGGGGACAATGGCTGCCATCAGTGCTGAGGCCAGAGTCTGAAAAGCTCGGTGAAGGGCCACCTGACCAGAATGAATGCCCTCCAGGAATGCATTTGCTTGTTGCAACTGCCTTTCTGCACCCTGGATGGCATTCAAAATGGGAGACTGACCAACAGTGAGGGACCTGAGGAGGGCAATGGCCTCCTCACTGAGGGCAGCAGGGGTGACTGGGGCAGGGCCTGAGGTGCCTGGGGCGGAGGTGATGCCCACCCTCCTGGGTGAGCAGGCACGGGGGCGAAGGCTGAGGGGCTGCTGGGAGGGCGGTGCTGGTAGGGGGGGTGGCGGCTGTACCTTTAGATGCGGGGGCACAGATGTTGCCGCCACCACCACAAGGGAGCTCCCATCAGAGGACGAGTCCGTGTCGCTGGTGTCAGCTCCTGTCCCCGCCGTGGAGCTCCCCTCGCCCTCCGTCACACTGGTGAATTCCGAGTCCTTAGTCTCGCCCTCCAGGGCCATGTGGGATGCAGCTCCCTCATGCTCCGGTGCCACTGCTCCTCCGCCTGAAGATGCTAATGCACACAAGAACAGGGAGACCACAAAAAGGGGGGGAACAACAGAAGAAAGACATGTTGAGTGCATGGATTACCGCTACCGTTGGCGGACACAACAGACACAGAAGCCCCCTGCACTACGCCGCGCTCTTGGGCTCCACTGTTCAATTCCTGGGAAATGGCCTACAAGGCTATGGACGACATCTGCACACATAGATGACACAGGGGCATGAATAGCTGTACTTGGCACTCTACAGAGGTGAGGTGGGGTGTCACATGGTCCGCCTTACGGAGGGGCCTTGCCTACGGAATTCGTCCTGGCCTAAGGAAACCCACAGCCCTCCTCCCCCACCCAGACACCTCCACTGCACACAAAGTCAGCAGAATGAGAGTGTACTCACCCCCTTGTGTCTGCTGTGATGCCCACAAGCGCCCATCCAACTCCGGGTACGCCACCGCCAGGATCCTGAACATCAAGGGGGTCATGGTGCGACGGGCACCCCTCCCACGTTGGAAGGCCATCCCAAGCTGAGCCTCCGCCGTCTTCTTGCTCCAGCGGCGAATGTCCTCCCATCTTTTCCGGCAGTGGGTGCTCTGTCTGTGGTAGACCCCCAGGGTCCGGACGTCCTTGGCGATGGCACGCCAAATATCTTTCTTCTGGTGGGCGCTGACCTACATGAAATGTACAGGGGAAAAAGAGAAGTCATTACCAACTGCACCGTCAAAGTGATTGGCCCCCATCCCTACCCTTGCCATGTGGCACATGCATTCACCGTCTTTCATGCACGCAGCACTCTGCCCCCTTCCTTCTTACATCCAGCCCTCTCCACACAGGCATAGCCCATACAACATGCTCCCTGTGTACCTACCTGTTTGTCTGGAGGACCGTAGAGTAGCTGGTACTGGGGGAGGACCCTGTCCACGAGTTTCTCCAACTCCTCCGATGTGAAGGCAGGGGCCCTTTCCCCAGACGCACGAGCCATTGTCTCTTCCAGACCGAGGTCACAGCAGCACTTGCAGTGTAGGTCCTCTCCTGTCGAAGATCAGGTATCGAGTGATTGAACAGATAGAAAATGGCGTACCATACCGTCACCGCCGGCGTACATCGTCATTGGCTCCTGGGACCCATAGGGTCCAATGTTAACCAATGCAGCATTGCGCCGCGGTCTTCGACCGCCTACCGCGACGGTGTACAACGCCAGCGCAGTTACCTCACATCCCATTGTCCCACTTTAGAGGTCAGGCAGCCGCCATTTCAGGGGCCCACATGGCTTCATTTTCAACTGCGTCACACATACCTAGGCCTAGACTCAACACACATACAGGCCACCTTTTGTATATGGATGGTGTTCTGTGTAAACTGTGGGTACGTACCTCTGAGTTGGTTGACTCTGTGCTCGCTGTTGTCCTTCATAGGCACCGTCCGCTGGGACATGTGAGGAGATGGCGGCATCCTCCGGTGTACCGACCGTTGGTGGACCTGTCGACAATGGAGGAGCGACATTTGATTATCACCTACAGGCTTGACCGTGCCACAATCCAGGAACTGTGTACCCAGTTGGAGCCAGACCTGATGTCAGCAATCCGCCATCCCACAGGAATCCCCCCTCAAGTGCAGGTGCTGTCAGTGCTCCATTTCCTTGCAAGTGGCTCTTTTCAAACAACTGTGGCCATGGCATCAGGGATGTCCCAGCCTATGTTTTTCAACGTATTGTCCAGAGTGTTGTCTGCCCTTCTGAAACACATGCGGAGCTACATCGTTTTCCCTCAGGTGGAGGATTTGCCTACAGTGAAAGGTGATTTCTATGCCCAGGGACATATCCCCAACATCATAGGTGCTATTGATGGGACCCATGTGGCTTTGGTCCCCCCCCACAGGACTGAACAGGTGTACAGAAACCGGAAGAGTTATCATTCTATGAATGTACAGATGGTATGTTTGGCAGACCAGTACATCTCCCACGTGAATGCCATGTTCCATGGCTCAGTGCATGATGCCTACATCCTGTGGAATAACAGCATCCCTTATGTGATGGGTCAACTCCAGAGGCACCGTGTGTGGCTATTAGGTGAGCACCTGGAAGCAAGTCATTGGGAATGGTTGTCTGGGTCTGGGGTTATGCCTACAGGTTAGTGTGTGTCTAACAGTTGTCCCTCGCCATTTGCAGGTGACTCTGCTTACCCCAACCTGTCATGGCTACTGACCCCAGGGAGGAATCCCAGGACCAGGGCAGAGGAACGCTACAATGAGGCCCATGGGCGAACTAGGAGGGTGATCGAGCGTACCTTCGGCCTCCTGAAGGCCAGGTTCAGGTGCCCCCATATGACAGGTGGATCCCTATTCTACTCACTAAAGAAGGTGTGCCAGATCATCGTGGCCTGCTGTATGCTTCACAACTTGGCTTTGCGACGCCAGGTGCCTTTTCTGCAGGAGGATGGTCCAGATGGCGGTGTTGTGGCAGCTGTGGAGCCTGTGGACAGTGATGAGGAGGAAGCAAAGGAAGAAGACATGCACAACAGGGACTCAGTGATCCTGCAATATTTCCAGTGAGACACAGGTAGGAATCCAAACCTGCCTACTACATGTACTTTGACACTACTACCTCTCTCCTGTCTGTCGTTTTCACCCAGTGTATGGTCACTGAGTTGTCCCTTTCCCTTACGATTTCACAGATGTGGGTCCCACTGTGTGACATCTGCTTAGATTCCTCATGGACTAGAGCTGTGTGACATAGGTATGTTGACATTACTATTTAAAAAACATTTTAGCACTGTAATTGCTAATACACTATTTCAAAATCACAGACAGACTCCAGATCGTTTTGTGCTTTAGGTGTGTTTATTTAAATGCTCAATATTGGAGGGGTAATGAAATGGTGAGGGGTGATGGTGGAGGAGTGTCCATGGCAGAGTCCAGTCTATTAGTCTCACAGGTGCATTGCCCATATGGGCATAGGAAGTGGAGTTGGGGCAGTTTAATTATGAACAGGGTGACAAAGTGGGACAGTAGGATGACAATCAGGGTGGTCTCATTTCTTGGCGGGGGTCTTGGCATCGTGCTCTGTCTTTGTCCTGGATCTCAGGGACCGTTTGCGGGGTGATTCTCCCTCTGCAGTGGGTGGGGTGCTGGTGTTGTGGTCCTGTGACGGGGTGTCCTGTCCACTAGCGCCGGCGGAGGTGGTGGGCAGTTCATTGTCCATGCTAGTGTCAGGGGCCCCTTGTAGTGCCACAGTGTCCCTCCTGGTGTTGAGTAGTTCCTTCAGCACCCCTACGATGGTGCCCAGGGTGGAGCTGATGGTTCTGCGTTCCTCCCTGAAGCCCATATACTGTTCCTCCTGGATGCGCTGGGTCCCCTGAAACTTGGCCACTACCGTTGCCATCGTCTCCTGGGAGTGGTGGTAGGCTCCCATGATGGAGGAGAGGGCCTCGTGGAGAGTGGGTTCCCTTGGCCTGTACGCCCCCTGTCACACAGCAGCCCTCCCAGTTCCCCTGTGTTCCTGGGCCTCCGTCCCCTGGACAGTGTGCCCACTACCACTGCCCCCAGGTCCCTGTTGTTGTTGGGGTGGTGGGTTATCCTGGGTTCCCTGTAGTGGTGGAGACACTGCTGATTGACGTGTCCTGGGGATAGAGGTATGGGCCCGCTGGGTGGTGCTGTGTGGGTGTTTCCAGAGGGGGGAAGGTCTTTGGTGGCCTGTGCCTATGTGAGGGGAACCGACTGTCCAGAGGTCCCCGATGGTCCGGACTGGTCATCTAGATCCAGTTGGACAGAGGTGCTGTCATCACTGTGGGCCTCTTCTGTTGGTGGTGTGGACATGTGTGGACCCTCCTGTCTGGTGACGTTGGGTAGGGGTCCTGCAGGGGTATAAAAGGATGTTTATTAAATCTGTGTATGTAATGGTGTGCAATGGGTGGGTGACCGTGTACCCCAGTGCTAGCATTCCTGTGTGGGACCTTGTGTGATGATGGTTTAGGGGCGTGTATGGGTGTGTGCAGTGGGCATGCTTTGGTGATGGGTGTCCATGCTTTGTTGTTGCATGCAGGGCTTGGTGTTGGGATGTGTGGTTTGTGATGTTGGGTCATATGTGAGGAGTTGGGGTGGTGGGGGTGAGGGTGGGGGTATGTGATAGCATGCAGGTAGGGTGGGGAATGTAATAGTAAAGCTTTGACTTACCAGAGTCCATTCCTCCATCTACTCCTGCAAGGCCCTCCGGATGCAGAATCGCCAAGACCTGCTCCTCCCATGTTGTTAGAGGTGGGGGTCCGCCTCCAGTCCGCTGAACCGCCAGGTGGTGTCTTGAGACCACAGAACGCACCGTCCCCCGTAGGTCGTTCCACCTCTTCCTGATGTCCTCCTGATTTCTTGGGTGCTGTCCCACTGTGTTGACCCTGTCCACTATTCTTCGCCATAGCTCCATCTTCCTAGCTATGGAGGTGTGCTGCACCTGTGATCCGAATAGCTGTGGCTCTACCCGGACGATTTCCTCCACCATGACCCTGAGCTCCTCCTCCAAGAACCTGGGGTGTCTTTGCCGTGCCATGGGGTGGTGTAGGTATTGTGTGGGGTGGAGTGTGTGGTGATACGTGTGGTGATATGTAGTGGTGTGTTGTGTGAGGTGCGTGGAAGTTGTGTGGGTGACGGTGTTGTGTGCCTGTGGATGCTGTTGTTCTTACTGGTGGTGTCTCTCTCTGGCCTTCTTTCTGAATTTTTTGTCGTGGGGGTTTGTGTGTGATGTGGGTGTGTGTTTTATATTGTATTGGGTGTGTGGGAGTGGTGTGTGTGTATGTGTATCAGGTGTGTGTATTTTGAATTGTCCAATGTGGCTGTGTTTTGTAAGAGTGTGTGTATTTTGAGCGCAGCGCTGTGTACCGCCAATGGAATACCGCTGATGAAAGACTGCCGCGTGGATTCGTGGGTCGTGATAGTGTGGGCGTATTACTGTTGGCGTGACGGTGGAGGTTTTGTTATCACCAGTCTCCTTGATGGACTTAGGAGTCAGTTAACCCAAGATAGCAGAAGTCCTAAGAGGATCCATAGATAATTCACACCACTTCTGGTCTTTCTAGCTCACACTTATCTGCTTTACAAGATAGATGGTTTTCCATGAGACATAGAGGGATGGAACAAACATTGACTGAATGTTCTGGAAGGGAAGCAGAGATCAAGATGTCACCTAGGCACACCACAAGAAACGTGTTCAGAACATCAGAGTATATGCTATTAATGAATCTCTGTAAAACTGCTGGAGAATTGGCAAGGCCAATGGGCATGATCAAATACTCATACTGCCCAAAGGAGGTTCAAAAGGCCATCATTCACTCATCATCTTTCTTATTACATTCACACCCAATGACTAAGGCATGGTTAAATTGCTTTTTCTGAAGGAATTTAATTAGATTCTTGTGGCTTCTGTATGACACTCTTTGCACACTCCTGACATAAAAATTCGGCAGAACAGAAAATTAGAATCAGATGTCCCAATGTCTCAGTAATAACATCGATGGTGCACTGTGTTGAAGGGGCAGGAGAGATCCAGTAGTAGTCAGGTGGCTATCCCCTTCTAGGTAACGGTAGGCTTGAGATTATCCCAAATGGTGCTTTATGATGAATCTATGACCAGACAAGGGTGACAGTTTGACAGTATGTCGTCTAGGACAGTGGTTCCCAACCTGTGGTCCGGGGACCCCTGGGGGTCCGCGAAGCCTTCTCAGGGGGTCCACGAGAGCCTAGAAAATTAAAAGATATGAACAAATATTGACAAATTAGGTCCCCAGCTTCCAGTAATGACTCAGGCAGCGGTCCCCGGGTTCCCATTATGATTCAGTGGGGGTCCCTGGGTTCCATTAATGTTAAAGTGGGGGTCCTTAGAAATCAAAAGGTTGGGAACCACTGGTCTAGGAGAGTGGATTGAAAACAAACCTTTCAAGAGTTTGCATAAGACAACCCCTTTGGAGAGCTATGTGAAGTTGGTTTGTTCCTCTAGGGTGAGGCCTTGTTTCTTGAGCACTGGTTTGATGTATGAGTTTTTGATGGTAGTGAGGAAGTTGCCAAGAAGTGAAATTGGTTTAGAAAAGGCTCTGGCTGTGTGTGGTACTGAAGTCTGGAGAAGGGACCTGAGAGGGTACCAATTGTGCTACTGGCCCAGAAGGCTGTGTGTGCCTCTGAGGTGTGGAGAAGAGACCTGCAGGGGTACCAAGTGTGCTACTGGCTCAGAAGAACTTAGTGATATTGTTGGAGGTGAGCGGGCTGAACAAGAGAAACCTGGATCAAAACGACTTGAATGGTAGAGACTTGGTGGAGACATTTCATTTTATTTATTTTATTTTAGCATTCTTATACAGTGCACCATGCCAGAGGGTATCAGTACCCTGCGCAATGCAACAATATAATGCACAACATCTTGCAGAGTTCAAAACCATATTATAGCCAATTGCTTTCAACTTAAGAATAATTAAAAGCATGGCATGAGATGAAGCTACATAAAAGTGAGAGCATGAAAAGTGCAAATAAAGGGAGTCTAAAATGATAAACGTAAGCAGCAGCATTTAGAGTTATAGATAGCCTTACAGCTAATATTAGATTACTCCAAATGTAGTCTAAAAGGTGTGTTTCAATTACTTATGGAACTGTAATATTGATTCTGCCCATCTCAGTTCGACCAGAAGAGAGAGTTACATAATGCAGAAGCCATTCCTTGGAAAGCATGCCTGGATGCTATTTGGTTAAAAAGTATCATTTTCATGAGTAGGTTTTGCATACTTCTAAGTTCTATTGTAGTTCTTGAGTGAATTTAATAAATACCCAAGTCAGTGCAGATGTAGAGCTTTGTAGACTAAACAAGCTGACTGAAGTTTTATCTTGGGCATAGGTAACCAGTGAAAGTCTTTGAGAACAGAGGTAATCTGATTATATTTTTTGATGCCTAAAAAGTCTGGCTGAAGAATCTAGAACAGCTTTGAACGGCACTACAGCTCATTTTGAAGTACTTGGCAGAAGAGCATTCCCATATTCAATTTTTGAAATGACTAATGTGTAAACCATGTGACAAAAGTCATTGGTGGAAGAGAAGGAGTGATTTTTGTATTAAGTTTGGTGAAGCTCTGGCTTTAGCCATGGTCTTTTTAATATTTGATAACATGGTCAGTTTTGTGCCCAGCTATATTGTTAGGGCTCTTATTTCTGTGGATAAGTAATGTGGTAAACCAGCACTGAACAGAATATCTATCCTGAAAGCAAACTTATCTTGAGGAAAGTAAAATAGGATACATTCACTTTTATCTTGGTTGAGCTTCAATGGATTTGCAGACATCCAGGCCCAAATTTATGGGGATTTGACGCAGGGCAGTGCAGCAAGTCACTTTTCTGCACTGCCCTGCTTTAAAGTGAAAGGGCATGAATGCACCATAGCTATGGCATATGTAGCATTCCTGTACTTTCCCCCTGTGCTAGCGTCGTTTCCGCAGCTTATTGCCAACACAGGCAGCCTTGCACCATGGTGCAAAGGTGTCTGCGTTGTAGGCAGGACTGTTTTTCTACATGAAAGGGCACCTTCCTGCATAGAAACAATCCTGCGAGGTTTTTTCATCTTTCAGCAGCACGCATAGAAAGAGGATAGAATTAGGAGAAATAATGATATTTCTCCTCATTGCGCCTCCCCTGGGGAAGCGTGAGCTTTTGGCACATCCCCAGGTTTACAGGCGATTCTAAATCTGGGGATGCATGAAAATCTATAGGTGTTGCATGGGAAAACCCACCACAACGCCCATGGAATGCCTTTAAGGCGCAGAGTTTCGGACATCCTAGCACCCGAGCATGCCGGAACTGATATGTGACCAGTCTTAGAAATGAGAACTGAGATTCTATAAGCCTTAATGTAAAAATGCGTCACACTGAACAGGTGTCTGTGTGTGACGGTGGAAAGGAGACAAGTTGCCCTTGGCGGACGGAATGACATTTCTATCATCGTTTCATTATTATAAACAAAGCAATGAAATGAAATACAGAAAATAAGGAATACGCTTATTCCAGTAATCCAACATCCTGAGACGTCCATGACAATGATTTAAACTTTTCCTATTTCTCAACAAAAATGCGATGTTGTACTTGGGTCAGAAAGTACAACAGAGCAACATGCACTCTGGTTGAACTCTGCTGTATTCAGCGGCCTTGGAAAAACTGGCCTCGGATAATAAAGGATGTATTGTTTGGGCTAAAGACAAATAGAAGAAACAAATTATTGGGCTGCGAAATTGGAAAGTATCTAGAAAGTTTTTATGTCACTAGAACATGTGTTAGCCATACTGAATACATACGTGCCCATAGTAATATCTATGGTATGTAACTTGGACACTAAAACTCTTGAATTTACTGCCAGTATTCGTAGTTAGACAAGCTACTTCCTGAATTAATAGAAAACACCCAAACTGATCTTTATGAAAGTTTTCAGTGTATTAGCATAAGATGGCATTGAGGAGCATTACTTAACCCCCCTCTCGAAAGAGGACTGAAGAGGCGCAGCTATTGTGCAAGGGCTGGCCTGATGGCTCATAGACCTGATCTCCACCTCCCAGTGTGCCCTGTCTCATCCAGTGGACTTTCTACCTATTATTGTAAATGGTGGAAAGCGTGCTCAGTAGTTCCAAGACCATGAATGAAATTAATACATCACTGGTTGCATTAAGTGTGCATTTAATATATCTATTAACACAAAAAGTCAGTATTATGATCTACATTATCAGTGGAGCCACAAGTTATTGGCTGCTAAATATGGCCCTTTTTCTGCCTCTTTGTTCCTAGGCAGAACGTTCATGCACTGCTTGTGCAGTCCAGTGCACTTTAGAAATCCGCATGTCATTAATGCAGCCGCACCTCTGCTCCTCTGTTTAGTTTACTTCCTAAATCCAAGTCTGCACCGAGAAAACTGCCGCAAAAACACACAGAAAAAAACAAACAAAACTGCCTCAGAGAAGAAAGGTCCACTGCCAGATCAAGGGTCTCTCTCTGGGCCTCTAAGGTCGCCGCTAAGACAAGGGTTCGATTGATGGTGGTTCTTTTAGTGATAGCTGTCAAAAATATGATGGACAGAAAAGGGGGGACATGCTGGGAAATCAGCGAGTCTTTTTGCCTGGTAACAGTGAGGGGATCGTGTCCTTCCTTGCACTGTGCTGTGGAACAAAAGTGAAGGAAACTGGGAGCCTGCAGTTCACCCATTGCCGACCTCCTGAACCGGATCTCCTTCCACGTGGCTGTGTATTGTTTAATGAACATGACCGGTTGGAAAGCAAACTCACATCAAGGTCTTTACGTAACAAATTAAGAACACAAAAGCACTTTTTCAACTTCATTACCTTATTTATTGTGGGGAGATTATTGTGCACTGACTACTCAATTGATTGGTTACTGCTCTAGTTAATGGCCTGTTTTAAACTAGAGTTTTCTAGCTGTTTTAGAGTTTAGTCGACAGAGTTTCTGTCCGCCACGTTGCAGGATATCACCCGGATACTGGGCGTCAGTGGAGCAGCTGCCACAAGGTACATGTAAACTTCCTACTTATCATGCTCTGCCTCTTTATGCTTCCGAGTATCATTAGAAGTACTTTTACACTTACACTTGAACATTCTGATTGGGCGCTGATCAGTGGCCTAACAAAACTTGAGGGGGCCCCTCTGCAAAGTACCTAGAAGGGGACCCCTACCCCTGGACCCAATCAGGGGCCCACCAGTGCACAGTGTACTGTGCTGAGGAGCTCAGGGGCTCCCTGCACCGCGGTACTGCGAGGGCCTTAGTTATGCCACTTATACTGATAACCCTGACAGAGCCCAACAATTCAAACCCTCCAAATGATAATACCACTGGATGCAGATGCAGAATTTGTCTCATGCCTAAAATGTACTCCTCACACACAGCAGCGAGGTTTGGGGACTCAGTGTCTAACTACTGTTGCTTGGGTGATTTGGACTAGAAACAAAATTGTCTGACTTCGCAGATAATGCTACCAGTACCACTGGGCTCTCTAGCTACACCCACCTACAGTCCACTATAAATAAATACAAATGGTCCAATATGGGCAACCCTCCAGATTAGCAGTGTAGATGAGAAAAACTCAGACATTCCACCCCATCACAAATTATAGACTACTTGTAATCATGAAGGAAATCATGAAGTAACTAAAGAAATAAACCATATTCTTCTTAAAATTGCCTAATAAGATGAACAAGCCAGTGAAAAGTGCATCAGTGTTGTTGAGGATGATAGTGACACATTGGTAAATCCAAAAGACAGAGCCATTTGATAAATCCTTTGCTTTTCTATCTCACCTGATTTGGGAAAACAATTAGCAGACCTAAAACAAAATGGAGCAGATGTTAACTTGAATATGTAAATACAAAGATTCTTCAGCTGCTTTCTGTAAGTCACTGAGGTATTTTAGGCACCAATCACAAAACAACCTCCCATGGACAGACTATTAATAATAATTATCAGAATCCTCAACTTCCAAAGCAAAGAGAGACTTCTCATGACCTGTGAGACTGTGTGGTGAAATATGAATTCAAGGCCGACTAACAAAGCTCTAAGGGTATCTCTCACAGAGATAACTCTATTATACAGATGCAGGTTTTAAAAAGGTGATAGTAATGACGTGCTGAATATCTACATTTCAAGCATTATCCACAGTTTTTGTTATGTCCTGTCATGATTGTTTTCAAAACTTTACTGTTTGGTAAGCTGCCAGGCCTTCATCTGAGTAATAAAAACCATTGGCTAACAGCAAAAATATTTTTCAACCTCAAAAACGCACACATTACCATAGTAGTCCCTGGCACTAAAGGCTAACTATGTGTCCATGTGTGTGCTCCTTGTGAAAGGGCAGTATGCTTAATGCACAGTGAAGCTGGGCAATTGCTTTTGTGAGCTGATCCATTACCCCATGATGCATGCTGGAATGGGTGGAAGAAAATGTGAATGAAAGAACAACTGCCCAATGGATGTGAAGTATGGCTGAACCCCCTTTAAATAACTCTGATATACATGTAATTTTAATAAAATCAAAAGTTCTTTGCTAACACCAGACCTAAAAAAATAAATTGGTCTGTTGTTGGCTCCCAGGCCATTGACTTTGATAATGACATATGGAAATGCAGTTATAAATTAACTTGATTGAGTGCATAGGTAGAAGAGGATACCTTTCTAAAGGACAGTTTCAAATGGACACAATCTGGTATTCTGTGAAATAGCAGCAGTCAGAGAAACAAAGGCCTCTTCAAAATGTGCCCTCCTGTGCTCACATCAAAAACAATAACAACAGCAGGTAGAAAGTGTTCTTCCATCACATCAGGCTCTTAAGACAAAGACAGCACTTAAGTTAAGTAATAATAAAGTAAAAACCAAAACACTGGTGCTGAAGGTAGCTACCTTGTGAACAGATGTGTAACTAGTAAAAAATCAAAATGCAGACACTCAAAGTGAAGTTAACTAGTAGCTGAAGAAGGTTGACACACTTCCTCATACAGTATGTTGTGATGCAGTGGAAGCAAAATGTGAATGACACAACAATAGACCAATAAATGATGAGAGTTGACTGACAAACCCTTAACGTAATTATATTATACTTATTTGTTTTTTAAAATCAAAAGGTATTTTTTAATTTCAGAGCAAAAAACGTAGGGCCTCATTTAGAGCTTAAAATTCTCCAATTTCTGGAACAAACTCTAAATATTGAGTACAATCCACACATTGAATTGCATTCACCATATGTTAGTATTGTGGAGGACGTTCAGTCAGTGCATGGTACTCTAAATTTAGAGTTTACTCCAGAAACTGGATGATTTTCAGCTCCCTAAATGAGGCTAGGTGAGATTAAACCAAAGTATTATTTGGGAGATTCATGCACAATATGGCTCTTAGAGCAGGAAACTATATCCCCAGAATGATCAACTATTGATTCCCAGAATATAATTCACCCCAGAGCATGTCTGGAAAATAGGCAAAATACCATCCCAGAATTGCCTTACATGTCAAACTAATAATGGAGATTTCTTTTATGCGCTTTGGGGGTGGGGGGCAGTGATCAAGGTCTATTGGCAATGAGTTACCCACGGTTTGCCCTGCTGGCAATAATGGAAGAGGTGGGTTTTCCAGGCAGCACCCATATACCTATTTCTCTAGTGTTCCTTCTAGCTAAGAGTGACATTGCCAAATATTGGAGGTCACAGGGAGTGGATATGCGCTCAGTGTTGGAAAAGGCCATTTATCAGGCAAGGGGGTTCCCACAACAGCATATGATAATCTACTGTCCATGGCTGAGTTACTTTGAGATCTTGACATGAATGTCCTTGAAACATTGACCATTTGTTGTTGTTTATGATATGACACTGCCTATAGTTCTAACGTTACAGCTTAAAATACTGTCACAGAATTCATTTTAATGTATTGCCCAATGACATGCTATCATTATCACTTAATTGACCAAATGGCAACACAAATGGCCATAAAAGAACGATAAACACTCTTTAGTTAAGGAATTAGAGTTGAATGTGATAAACCGAAATCACATGTGGTGTTAGTTCTGAAATATAACTTTTTGGCATTGAATATCTGTTAAACTTTACTTCATTCTCCAATCCTCCACACATAGAAAAAGCTGAACAAAACAGTGTTCTGTCAACTAAATAATAGCCCTTAGAAACATGTTGTAGGTATATTTATCGGGTTTATATTCCTGTAAGAACTGGAACTGACCCTATACATGTGATAAATGATCTCCTGAAGGTTTTTGCACCACAATACCAGTTCATACTGGCACTTTTTGAATTATGGGCTTCATTTAGACTTTAGAGGGAACTGAAAAGCCCCCAATTTCTGGAGGAAACTCTAATTAATGACAGCATTTGCTGTTTCCTCTAAAAACTGGAGAATTTCCAGTTCTTTGCCAAGTCTTATTGAGGCATTGAGTGTTGCTTTTTGACACCTTGTACCACAACACCTTCATAAGCACAGACTCAATGCAAGTACTCTTACTCGATTTGCTGCGCTTCTCTCAATGAAACAGCATAAGCCAGGTCAACACAGTACAAGAAAAAGCAGAGTGGGAATCCAAACGTCCAACTGGGCACCGCAGGAAAAATAAACTTGATTAAAGTTTCATTTCAGTCATTAATTTACACTTTAGGAGTTCCTTTTATGTAGAAAGTATCATTATGTTTTAAGTGAAACGTGAAAGAATTGTAATCAACAAAAGAGTACTATAGTGTCATATAAATCAAACTGGAAGTTAAAGTCAGGAGTACGTTGTTTTATATCAGAAGGTTCTTAACTCATATATTTATAAGCCAGTTTCACTTTCACACATTCATTTATTTAAAGCTAAGTGGTATAAACCTGTCAATTGCAGTGAAATGTGATTATTAACGTTTAGGACCAGCTGGGACACCAAAGGCTTAAATAGTGATGTAACTACCAATGATTTTAAAACACCCAAGGGACAACCCAGATGTACCAAGGGACCATGGTCAAATATTTTATAAAGGAACAACGGTCCCTTAGATAAAATGACTATAGATTTAAATACCACATAGAATCACAATGGAAAACATGCAATAAACTAGTATATTTATTCCAAACGAAAGTAAAAAAACAGTGTAGTGGGAAAACAAAAACGTTTTAGAAACCATAAATCATACTTGCTCAGGCATACTCCATGTGGCAGAAAGCACAGTTAAAGTCACAATTATACAGTACGCTTGCTCATGTCAAAACATATATTGTTTTTTTTTTGTTTTTTTTTGAGTCCTCATTTTACCAGTAAGTCAGAAGAGGTCTTGCCATGTCTCTGCCCTTGTCAGGCCCCAACCCTGAGAGCGGACACCTGAGAAGCTGCCTCCAGCAATGTAGAATGAAGAGATATGGGAGGGAAGGGAAGGTCAGCTCCCCTCCCTTCTCAGTTGCGTCAGTTTAATCATTGGACTCTTAGCATAATCAACTGGGAGAAAAAAAAAAAAATGATCCCAGACCTGTCATTCAGGGGCATTAATTCTATAGAAGTTCAAAAAAGGTTCCCACATTCTCTGACGTCTGGACTGACTTTTACTACAGTCAAGGTCAGAGACTTTCTTCACCTACAATAACCATCCAATATGCGTTGGGGGGGGGGACTAGATATCTATTTAGAACATATTTCCCGCCGTGCCATCAAAATTAAATAGAAAAAAAGATGTGCCAAGGGTTTTCTCAAGTTATCATGCATATTTCCCCCAAAACCCTCATATAGTCCAAATATATTAATTGGTAAACTAATTTCTGCTTGACCGTTTATAATAGATAGAATCGTCTTACCCACATTTTCCCAAAATGTTTTAATTCTCGGACACCGACACCAAAGATGTATGTCATCTGCACCCTCTAATCCACACTTCGGGCAATCCCTCCTCTTTTGAAAACAAATTTTAACAAACCTTCTAGAAGTCCAGTAGGCCCAATACAAAGTGAACAAATGATTCCTCCTCAAAGAGGCGGGTTTCACTAAGGACCAAATTATCTTAAAAGATGTTTGCCAAAGGTGTAAAAGATCAAATGTCAGAAAGTCAGATTTCCACCCCTCCACAGGTAGTGGAAGAGAGGCATCCTCAGTCTGTATTAATACCCAGTACCATCTTGAGACTTCTTTCTTTAGCCTCTGGGTGCCTATGATTTCACTTTCCCAATCCATGACAAGCCCAGGTTCGGACTCTCCCTGAAGCCAAGACCTAATTTGTATATATTTAAATGTGGACAATTTAGCTTACAGCACATCAGATAAGAGCTCCCATGAAACCATGGAGCCATTAGTAACTATTTGTCCCCATCGTACAATTCCTCCCTCTATTAATGGATGAACTAAGGCATCCTGTAAGCCTAACGGTGTACCGGGGGAGTCCCAAATTGGGGTCAATTTACAATAATAGGGAATTCCCAACTTCATTCTTAGTGCAAACCATATCCTGCAAGCAGAGTTCAGAACTTTTAATCTTACTTTTTTGTAGAATTTGGGTTGACCAAATTTGTAAAGGAAATATGTAGCCTGCTCCCGAAAGCTATCTGCTGGTGCACAAAAATGGGGAGAGACATAGGTGGTCATGACAACCCTGGCAGACGGTGTTAAAGCAGCGGTAAGACCGCCAACAGGCCGGCGGAAAAAAAATTGAATTACAACCGTGCCGGAAACCGCCAACAAAGAGAGTCACTTTAACCCTCTGACCGCCACGGCGGTACAAACAAACAGCATGGCGGTCACCGCCAACAGACAGGCGGAGGACAATGTACCACCCACAGTATCACAACCTACCAATCCGCCACCTTTTCCGGGGCGGATTCACAGCGAACAAAAACACGGCGGAAACAGGACTTCGAAGGGAAAACATTCACCTCTACACACTCCTCTAGGAACCAGGACGCCATGGAACCAGAGCTGCACATTTTCCCTGCCCTTATCTTCTTGCTCCTCTACCAGGAGCACGAACGCCGACTGCGAAGACCACAGTGAGTACTGCACCTATGACACAGGGGAGGGGGAGGGAAAAAACAGGGACACACACACGCAACACGCAACACCCCCAACCCCACCCTCACCCACTACAATACACACACTAATACAGCATGATACATTACAGTTACACCCCCAAAACGCCCCCGGAAGAATGCAAAGACAAAAGGAAATGAGTGTAACCATTGTAATATATTAAAATCCAGTACGCAAAAATATATATATACTATTAACAAATATATACACCAAAAATAGTAGTCCAGGTATTGCTCCATTGAAGTCTGTGGAACACTGTTCCCACACGGTATGGGCGAGGCCCACACACAATACCCGAACATGACGGAGAGAACACTGCAGGGGCATCAGACAGCAATAAAACAGGCACCTCAGGGGAAAGGGAAAGGGGGGGCACCTCAGCCGGTTGAGTGCACGACGGCAAATCCACGAGGGGGCCCCATGCCCACTGTTCAATCCTGGGGAGTGCAAAGCCACAGTCTCTCAAGTCTATAATCCTGGGAAGTGAAAAGCCACAGTCTCTCAAGTCTATACATTGGGTGGTTTGTACACTGTTCAATCCTGGGGAGTGCAAAGCCACAGTCTCTCAAGTCTATATAGTGGGTGGTTTGCCCACTGTTCAATCCTGGGGAGTGCAAAGCCACAGTCTCTCAAGTCTATACAGTGGGTGGTTTGCCCACTGTTCAATCCTGGGGAGTGCAAAGCCACAGTCTCTCAAGTCTCTACAGTGGGTGGTTTGCCCACTGTTCAATCCTGGGGAGTGCAAAGCCACAGTCTCTCAAGTGGATAACAGTCTCCACTGGTTCTGGAGGGGGCTTTGTGCCCAGGGTGCTTCATCCTGCCAAGGACAGAGGTAGTGGATACTGTTCTCCACTGGTTCTGGAGGGGTATTTGTGCCCAGAGTGCTTCATCCTGCCAAGGACTGAGGTAGTGGATACCTTTCTCCACTGGTTCTGGAGGGGGCTTTGTGCCCAGAGTGCTTCATCCTGCCAAGGACAGAGGTAGTGGATGTCTTTCTCCACTGGTTCTGGAGGGGGCTTTGTGCCCAGAGTGCTTCATCCTGCCAAGGACTGAGGTAGTGGATGTAAATCTCCAGTGGGTCTGGAGGGGGCTTTGTGCCCAGAGTGCTTCATCCTGCCAAGGACAGAGGTAGTGGATGCCTTTCTCCACTGGTTCTGGAGGGGGCTTTGTGCCCAGAGTGCTTCATCCTGCCAAGGACAGAGGTAGTGGATGCCTTTTTCCACTGGTTCTGGAGGGGGCTTTGTGCCAAGAATGCTTCATCCTGCCAAGGTCTGAGGTAGTGGATGTAAATCTCCACTGGTTCTGGAGGGGGCTTTGTGCCCAGAGTGCTTCATTCTGCTCGTGGCGGACACAGTAGCGTCAGTGCCCTTGGCGCTCATGGGCCAGCGGTGCTTGTGGCGGCGGTGTCCTTGGCAGTGGTGCTTGTGGCGGCGGTGTCCTGTTCAGCCGTGCTTGTGGCGGCGGTATCGTGTTCAGCGGTGCTTGTTGCGGCTGGGACCTTGGCAGGGACTCAGCTGCTGGCGGTCCTGTCTGGCTCAGCGGGGCTGGTGCTGGCAGTCCTTTCTGGCCCAGCGGGGCTGGTGCTGGCGGTCCTTTCTGGCCCAGCGGGGCTGGTGCTGGCGGTCCTGTCTGGCCCAGCGGGGCTGGTGCTGGCGGTCCTTTCTGGCCCAGCGGGGCTGGTGCTGGCGGTCCTGTCTGGCCCAGCGGGGCTGATGGCGGTGGCTTCCTGGGCAGCGGGGCTGATGGCGGTGGCCTCCTGGGCAGCAGGGCTGATGGCGGTGGCCTCCTGGGCAGCGGGGATGATGGCGGTTGCCTCCTGGGCAGCGGGGCTGATGGCGGTCTTCTCCGCCGTGCTGCTCTTCCCAGACTTGCTGAGTTTCTTGTGCCCCTTCCCCACCTTGGAAGGTGTCGCAGCTGACTCCACACTCCCACCTGTACCCCTGGGAGCGGCTTTGGTGGCTGGAGTCTTCCCACTCTCCCGCTGGGAACTGGCCAACTTTTGATGCTTGACAGGTGGGGGACTGTCCGTGCTGTGGCTCCTTGCCACACTGGCTGCCCTGCTGCCTGATGCACTCCAGAATCCGGTGACTACTGGCACCACTGGTCCCGGAGATGTTGTGGCTGAGGTGCTAGGTTGGTACCTGGAGAGTCGGGCCCTAGGAGACTGACGGGGTCGGGAGGTGAGGAAAAGAGGTCAAGGGTGGACAGGAAAAGTTTATTGGGAACACAGGGACAGGTAGCTGGAGGGGGTTTGGGAGTGGAGGAAGAGGTTGTGGTTGTAGGAGGTGTTCATTTGGTGACTTTGGGTGAAGGTGCATGCTCTGGAGGCTGTTGTGAGGTGGATGGCTGTTGGGTGGGTGTGTGCCTGCGTTTGTGTTTCTTGGGAGGTGGCGTCACAGACACACTGGGAGAGGACACAGGGTGCGTGTGAATGGTAGTGGGGGTGGTGACTGCACGTGAGCGGGGTGTGGTGGTGTGTGTGCTGGTGATGGAAGTAGTGGCTGTAGATGTAGTGCATGCAGGTGTGAGTGGAGACGAGACTGGGAGGGAGGAGGGAGACGAGGAGGAGGGGGACACAGTGGAGGCAGTGGATGTTGCTATGTCTGCATGTGTGTGATGCTTTCGTGAGTGCCTGTGGGATGTGTGGTGCTTATGTTTGCCTGAGCTTCCTTTGTGTGTTGAGGTGTGTGCATGCTGGTCTGATGGTGTGCTTGGGGTAGGCTGAGGTACAGGGGTGTGGGTCTGGGTGGAGGAAGCTGGAGGGGGGAGGCTAGAGACAGGGACAATAGCTGCCATCAGTGCTGAGGCCAGAGTCTGAAAAGCTCGCTGAAGGGCTGCCTGACCAGAATGAATGCCCTCCAGGAATGCATTTATTTGTTGCGACTGCCTCTCTACACCCTGGATGGCATTCAAAATGGTAGACTGCCCAACAGTGAGGGAACTGAGGAGGTCAATGGCCTCCTCACTGAGGGCAGCAGGGGTGACTGGGGCAGGGCCTGAGGTGCCTGGGGCGAAGGTGATGCCCACCCTCCTGGGTGAGCGGGCACGGGGCAAAGGCTGAGGAGCTGCTGGGAGGGCGGTGCTGGTAGGGGGGGTGTACGGCTGTAGATGCGGGGCACAGATGTGGCCGCCACCACAAGGGAGCTCCGATCATAGGACGAGTCCGTATCACTGGTCTCAGCTCCTGTCCCCGCCGTGGAGCTCCCCTCGCCCTCCGTCCCACTGGTGAATTCCGAGTCCGTAGTCTCGCCCTCCAGGGCCATGTGGGATGCAGCTCCCTCCTGCTCCGGTGCCACTGGTCCTCTGCCTGATGATGCTAATGCACACAAGAACAGGGAGACCACAAAAAGGGGGGACAACAGAAGAAAGACATGTTGAGTGCATGCATTACCGCTACCGTTGGCGGACACGACAGACACAGAAGCCCCCTGCACTACGCCGCACACTTGGGGTCCACTGTTCAATCCCTAGGACATGGCCTACAAGGCTATGGCTGACATCTGCACACATGGATGTCACAGGAGCCTGACTAGGTGTAGTTGGCAATGTACACAGGTGGGGTGGGGTGGCACAGGGTCTGCCAGAAGAAGGGGACCTAACTAGCACTCTCGCCCTGGCCTAGGGAAACCCACAGCCCACTTCCCCCACCCAGACACCTCCACTGCGCGCTGAATCAGATGAATGAGAGTGTACTCACCCCCTTGTGGCTGCTGTGATGCCCTCAAGCGCCCATCCAACTCCGGGTACACCACTGCCAGGATCCTGAACATCAGGGGGGTCATGGTGCGACGGGCACCCCTCCCACGTTGAGAGGCCATCCCCAGCTGGGCCTCCGCCGTCTTCTTGCTCCAACAGCGAATGTCCTCCCATCTCTTACGGCAGTGGGTGCTCTGTCTGTGATAGACCCCCAGGGTCCGGACGTCCTTGGCGATGGCACGCCAAACATCCTTCTTCTGGTGGGCGCTGACCTACAGTAATTGTACAGGGGAAAAAGAAAAGTTATTACCAACTGCACCGTCACAGTCATTGGCCCCCATCCCTACCCTTGCCATGTGGCACATGCACTCACCATCGTTTCATGCACGCCTCAATCTCCCCCACCCATCTTTCATCCACCACACTCCATACAGGCATAGCCCATACAGCATGTTCCCAGTGTACTTACCTGTTTGTCTGGAGGACCGTAGAGCAGCGTGTACTGGGGGAGGACCCCATCCACAAGTTTCTCCAACTCCTCCGATGTGAAGGCAGGGGTCCTTTCCCCAGACGCACAAGCCATTGTCTCTTCCAGACTGAGGTCACAGCAGCACTTGCAGTGTAGGTCCTCTCATGTCGAAGATCAGGTATCGAGTGATTGAACAGATAGAAAATGGCGGTCACGTCCGCGGCGGTGCGCACCGTCACCACCGGCGTACATCGTCATTGGCTCCTGGGACCCATAGGGTCCAATGTTAACCAATGCAGAATTGCGCAGCGGTCTTCGACCGCCTACCACGACAGTGTACAACGCCAGCGCAGTAACCTCACATCCCATTGTCCCACTTTACAGGTCAGGCAGCCGCCATTTCAGGGGCCCACATGGCTTAGTTTTTAACTGCGTCAACCATACCTAGGCCTTGCCTCAACACTCATACATGCAAATTTCGGATTATGAATCGTGTTCTGTGTAAGCTGTGGGTACGTACCTCTGAGTTGGTTGACTCTGTGCTCGCTGCTGTCCTTCATAGGCACCGTCTGCTGGGACATGTGAGAAGATGGCGGCATCCTACGGTGTACAGACCGCTGGTGGACCTGTCGACAATGGAGGAAAGATATGTGATCATCACCCACAGGCTTGATCGTGTCACAATCCTGGAACTGTGTGCCCAGTTGGAGCCAGACCTGATGTCAGCTATCCGCCATCCCACAGGAATCCACCCTCTAGTGCAGGTTCTGCCAGTACTCCATTTTCTTGCAAGTAGGTCATTTCAAACAACAGTGGCCATAGCATCAGGGATGTCCCAGCCTATGTTTTCCAGCCCTGCTGAAACACATGCAGAGCTACATCGTTTTCCCTCAGGTGGAGGATTTGCCTACAGTGAAAGGTGATTTCTATGCCCTGGGACATATCCCCAACATCATAGGTGCCATTGAAGGGACACATGTGGCTTTGGTACCCCCCGCAGGAGTGAACAGGTTTACAGAAACCGGAAGAGTTATTATTCGATGAATGTGCAGATGGCGTGTTGGCCGACCAGTACATCTCCCATGTTAATGCCAAATTTCCTGGCTCAGTGCATGACGCTTACATGCTGCGGAATAGCAGCATCCCATTTGTGATGGGGCATCTCCAGAGGCACCGTGTGTGGCTATTAGGTGAGCACCTGGAAGCAAGTCAGTGGGAATGGTTGTCTGGGTCTGGGGATATCCCTACAGGTTAGTGTGTGTCTAACAGTTGTCCCTCACCATTTGCAGGTGACTCTGGTTACCCCAACCTGTCATGGCTACTGACCCCAGTGAGGAACCCCAGGACAAGGGCAGAGGAACGCTACAATGAGGCCCACACGCGAACTCGGAGGATTATAGAGCGGACCTTCGGCCTCCTGAAGGCCAGGTTCAGGTGCCTCCGTATGACAGGTGGATCCCTATTCTACTCACCAAAGAAGGTGTGCCAGATCATCGTGGCCTGCTGTATGCTTCACAACTTAGCTTTGCGACAACAGGTGCCTTTTCTGCAGGAGGATGGTCCAGACGGAGGTGTTGTGGCAGCTGTGGAGCCTGTGGACAGTGAAGACGAGGAAGCAGAAGAAGAGGACATCGACAACAGGAACTCAGTGATCCAGCAATACTTCCAGTGAGACACAGGTAAGAATACAAACCTGCCTACTACATGTACTTTAACACTACTACCTCCCTACTGTCTGTCGTTTTCACCCAGTGTATGGTCACTCAGTTGTCACTTTCCGTTACGATTTCACAGATGTGGGTCCCACTGTGTGACATCTGCTTTGTTTCCTCATGGTCTAGAGCTGTGTGACATAGGTATGTTGACATTACAATTAAAAGAGCATTTTGACACTGTAATTGCTAATACACTATTTCGAAATCACAGACAGACTCCAGATTGTTTTGTGCTTTAAGGGTGTTTATTTAAGTGCTCAATATTGGAGGGTGCTGTAAAATGGTGAGGGGTGATGGTGGAGGAATGTCCATGGCAGAGCCCAGTCTATTAGTCTCACAGGTGCATTGCCCAAATGGGCATAGGAAGTGGAGCTGGGGCAGTTTGAGGATGGACAGGGTGACAAGGTGGGACAGAAGGATGACAATCAGGGTGGTCTCATTTCTTGGCGGGGGTCTTGGCATCGTTCTCTGTCTTTGTCCTGGATCTCAGGGACCGTTTCCGGGGTGGTTCTCCCTCTGCAGGGGGTGGAGTGCTGGTGTGGTGGTCCTGTGGCGGTGCCCCCTGTCCACTAGTGCTGGCGGAGGTGGTGGGCAGTTCATCGTCCAGGCTAGTGTCAGGGGCCCCTTGTTGTGCCACAGTGTCCCTCCTGGTGTTGAGGACTTCCTTCAGCACCCCTACAATGGTGCCCAGGGTGGAATTGATGGATCTGAGTTCCTCCCTAAAGCCCAAATACTGTTCCTCCTGCAGCCGCTGGGTCTCCTGAAACTTGGCCAGTACTGTTGCCATCGTCTCCTGGGAATGGTGATAGGCTCCCATGATGTTGGAGAGGGCCTCGTGGAGAGTGGGTTCCCTTGGCCTGTCTTCCCCCTGTCGCACAGCAGCCCTCCCAATTCCCCTGTGTTCCTGGGCCTGTGTTCCCTGGACCGTGTGCCCGCTGCCACTGCCCCAAGTCCCTGTTGTTGTTGGGGTGGTGTGTTAGCCTTGGTTCCCTGTAGTTGTGGACACACTGCTGATTGACGTGTCCTGGGGACAGAGGTATGGGCCCGCTGGGTGGGTGCTGTGCTGGTGTTTCCAGAGAGGGGAAGCTATGTGGTAGCCTGTGCCAGTGTGAGTGGAACCGACTGTTCCGAGGTCCCAGATGGGCCGGGCTGGTCATCTAGATCCAGTTGGACAGAGCTGCTGTCATCACTGTGGGCCTCTTCTGTTGGTGGTGTGGACATGTGTGGACCCTCCTGTCCGGTGACGTTGGGTAGGGGTCCTGCAGGGGTATAAAAGGATGTTTATTGCATCTGTGTGTGCCATGGTGTGCAATGGGTGGGTGACCATGTACCCCAGTGCTTGCATTCCTGTGTGGGACCTTGTGTAATGGTGGTTTAGGGGGGTGTATGGGTATGTGCAGTGGCCATGCTTTGGTGATGGGTGTCCATGCTTTGTTGTTGCATGCAGGGCTTGTTGTTGGGATGTGTGGTTTGTGATATTAGGACATTTGTGAGGAGTTGGAGTGATGGGGGTGAGGGCGAGGGTGGGGGTATGTGATGGCATGCAGGTCGGGTGGGGGAGATAGTAGTAGCGCATTGCCCTACCAGAGTCCATTCCTCTATCTTATAGTAGTAGCGCATTGCCCTACCAGAGTCCATTCCTCTATCTTCTCCTGCGAGGCCCTCAGGATGCAGAATCGCCAAGACTTGCTCCTCCCATGTTGTTAGTTGTGGGGGAGGAGGTGCGGGTCTGCTGCCAGTCTGCTGAACCCCAAGGTGGTGTCTTGAGACCACGGAACGCACCTTCCCCCTGTAGGTCGTTCCACCTCTTCTTGATGTCATCCCGATTTCTTGGCTGCTGTCCCACTGCGTTAACCCTATTCTTCGCCATAGCTCCATCTTCCTAGCTATGGAGGTGTGCTGCACCTGTGCTCCGATTAGCTGTGGCTCTACCCGGACGATTTCCTCCACCATGACCCTGAGCTCCTCCTCAGAGAACCTGGGGTGTCTTTGCCGTGCCATGGGGTGGTGTGGGTGATGTGTGGGGTGGTGTGTGTAGTGATAAGTGGGGTGATATTTAGTGGTGTGTTGTGTGAGGTGCGTGGAAGTTATGTGGGTGATGGTATTGTGTGCCTGTGGATGCTTGGTAGTAGTTTGTAATGTCTCTCTCTGGCCTTCTTTCGGTATTTTGGTCGTAGGGGTTTGTGGGTGATGTGGGTGTGAGTTTTATATTGTAATGGGTTTGTTGGAGTGGTGTGTGTATGTGTATCAGGTGTGTGTATTTCGAATTGTCCAATGTGGCAGTGTTTTGTCAATGTGTGTGTATTTTGAGCGCGGCGGTGTGTACCGCCAATGGAATACCACGGTTGAAAGACGTCCGCGTGGATTCGTGGGTCGTGATAGTGTGGGCGTATTTCTGTTGGAGTGATAGTGGAGGTTTTGTTTTCGCCAGTTTATCACTGACCTTTGGTGTGGCGGACTTGTTTGGGTGTCTCAATTTTGGCGGATTCCGAGCAGTGGGTCGTAATAGCTGTGGTGGAATTCCGCGGCCGCGGCGGTGTGTTGGCGGTCTTCTGCACGGCGGTAAGCGGCTTTTACCGCCAATGTTGTAATGAGGGCCATATTCCTTGGAAAATAATGGTATGATATTTTTCAATTGGAATGCCCAATAGTAAAGCTGAAAATCTGGTAGTGCAATTCCTCCATCTCATTTTTTTTCCTCAATTTTTTCCAAGCAACTCTTGGATTTTTATGTGACCAAATAAAACTTACTACTTCCCCCGTAACTTCCGTAGCCAATCAGCTTTAAAAAGGAGGGGGAGGGTATTAAAAATAAATGTACATTTTGGTAATATCACAATTTTTATTAAATTTGAACTACCTAATATTGGAAGTTGAAGATGCGACCATTGGTAAGAAGTCTTTTAGTTTCCCCAAAGAGATTTAAAAAATTCACATAGACCATTTCTGTCAAGTTTTTAACCATTTTTACCCCTAGATAATGGATTTCATCTTTCTCTAATCTGCTGTCATGTGGACCGTTCCAGGTCATTACTTCAGATTTATCAGTATTGACTAGGTAGCCAGAGATTCCCCCAAATCTTAGTAAAGATTCAAAAAGTATCGGGAATGAACTCTGAGGGTCCTGCATGTAAATCAATAGATCATCTGAATATAAAGCTTCCTTCAAAACCCATCCTTGATACTAAAAGGGTATTATTCTATGGTCTATTCTAATTCTCCTGGCCAGTGGTTCAATGTATAGATTCAAAAGAATGGGGGAAAGGCACATCCCTGTCGTGTTCCTCATTCAATTCTAAACTGAGAGCATAAGAAACTGTTAATCAAGACCTTAGCTAGAGGTGTTTTATAAATGATTTTAAATGTCTTAAGAAAATTGGCTCCTAAGTTATTATGTTCCATCACTGCCTGCAAAAAACGCCAACTAACCCGATCAAAGGCTTTTGCAGCATCAATTGTTAAAATGGTGAGAGGCTTATTAGTGGCAGTAGAAATCTCAGTTGCAGAGATCAAATCATGAACGAAATCATTTAAATGCCGATCTTTCATAAAACCTTTCTGGTTGTTATTAACCAGATCACCAATCACCTTATCTAGTCTCCTGGCAAGTACTTGTGTAAACATTTTATAATCATTATTTAGTAATTGAGATGGGCCTATAAGACTCACACCTCCTAGCATCTTTCTGCGGTTTTAATATTAAGGTCATGATGGCTTCATTCCATGAGACCGGAAGCGAGGTAGACCCTATAAATATCAAGTTCATCAATTGAGTTAAAACTGGAACAAGCTCTTTTTTTAGAAGTTTATATAGTTCAACCGGGTTGAAGCTTTTCCTTTTTTTAAACCAGCAATAACATTTTCTATCTCTTCGCCTTGAATGCATTGATTAAGGGCCTGTCTCTTATCTGAATCTAACCTAGGGAGGGTATCCTCCCTAAGGCAGTTTTCAATCACATCCACCGAAGCCATAGTACCCTCCATATATAGTTCAGAATTTTTTTTAACAAATGCTCCTGCAATTACATGCTCTTCTGAGGACTGCCTACCCGACCCATCCATTATTATACATTTACTAATATTTCAGGTATTGCCAGACCTAGTTTTCCAAGCCAGTATTCTCCTGTCCCTTCTCCGTACTCGAAATGCGCCAATTTACTAGCTTCCCATTTACATCTCACAATTGATTCCAAAAAGGTCTCAAGTTAGTTTTTTGCTCCCAGAATGCAATATTGTAAGTTGGCCTGTGTCACTGCATCCTTGGCGATATCTGCCTGAGCTTGCAGTTGACGGAGGTTACCCTCTAAAGACTCTATTATGGTTTTAGTTCTCTTGGTCTTATAGGCTGCATAACTAATCAATCTCTCATGGACAAAAACCTTATATGTCTCCCATACGGTGGTTATTGATGTCGAACCAAAATTAGTCTCAAAGAAGTCCTTGGAATCCCTTTTCAGCCATTGAATGATCTCATCCTCCCCAAAAAGGGATCTATCTAGTGTCCATCTGTGGTGTGCGCGTAGACCTGTAAGGGATATGACCAACTGAACAACCGAATGGTCGGAGGGATGAGCTGGCCAGTGGGAGATGTCCACTAACTTATTCCGGATTGTTAGACATTGGGTCTTTGGTTGGCAGTCAGGTTACCCCCTGTCCAAGCAAGGACCCTCACTCTAGTCAGGGAAAGTCACACACAATCCAAATTCTCCTGTGCCCACCCTCTGGTAGCTTGGCACTGAGCAGTCAGGCTTAACTTAGAAGGCAATGTGTAAAGTATTTGTGCAATAAATCATGCTATAACACAATATAGCACCACAAAAATACACCACACAATAATATTTATCTGGATATTTGCAGGTCAAACGATAAAAGATGCAATAAGAAATTGTAAAGATATCACTGGAAATTGATTTAAAGTGTCTTAAGTCTTTAAAAAAAGCAAACAAAGTCTCTTTCAAGCACAAAGTATCTGGTTGGAGTGAAAAATCTCCGCAAAGGGCCGCAGAGGAGGAGATGCGTGGAAAATGGTGTGTGCGTCGGTTTTGCCCCTTCACACACGGACTTGCGTCGTTATTTTTCACACGGGGAAGACGTTATGTCGATTTCCGGCGCGTGGATGGGTCTCCTCTTTGGGTCGTGGGGTTTTCAGACACCCCGGGGTCTTTGCATGGAATCCTGGGCTTGTTGACCAGCTGTGCGTCGTTCCGGTGGGCGATGCAGGGAAATTTCTCCCTCACGGCAGGCGCTGCGTCGATTTCTCCTCTGGAAGTCGGGCGGCGTTGTCCAGGCGGGCCGTGCGTCAAAGTTCCAGTCGCACCGCAGGCGCTGCGTCGATCTTTTCCTCGCAAAGTCGAGCGGCGTCGTTCCGGTTCGTCAAACGGTGAATTTTTCACTGCGGAACAAGCTGTGCGTCAAATATTTCGGCGCACAAGGAGTCCAGTTGCAAGAGAGAAGTCTTTTTGGTCCTGAGACTTCAGGGAACAGGAGGCAAGCTCTATCCAAGCCCTTGGAGAGCACTTCTGCAGCAAAGCAAGACAGCAGGGCAACAGCAAGGCAGCAGTCCTCTGTAGAAAGCAGTCAGGTGAGTCCTGTAGGAAGCCAGGCAGTTCTTCTTGTCAGGGTGCAGGTTCTGGTTCAGGTTTCTTCTCCAGGAAGTGTCTGAGGTGGTAGGGCAGAGACCCTGTTTTATACCCAAATGTGCTTTTGAAGTGGGGGAGACTTCAAAGAGTAGCTTAGAAGTGCACCAGGCCCCATTTCAGTTCAATCCTGTCTGCCAGGGTCCCAGTAGGGGGTGTGGCAGTCCTTTGTGTGAAAGCACGCCCTCCACATTCCCAGCCCAGGAAGACCCATTCAAAATGCAGATGTATGCAAGTGAGGCTGAGTGCCCTGTGTTTGGGGTGTGTCTGAGTGAATGCACAAGGAGCTGTCAACTAAACCCAGCCAGACGTGGATTGTAAGGCACAGAAAGATTTAAGTGCAGAGAAATGCTCACTTTCTAAAAGTGGCATTTCTAAAATAGTAATATTAAATCCAACTTCACCAGTCAGCAGGATTTTGTATTACCATTCTGGCCGTACTAAATATGACCTTCCTTATCCTTTCAGATCAGCAGCTACCACTTCAATAATGTATGAGGTTAGCCACAATGTTAGCCTATGAAGGGAGCAGGCCTCACAGTAGTGTAAAAACAAATTTAGGAGTTTTACACTACCAGGACATGTAAACTACACAGGTACATGTCCTGCCTTTTACCCACACAGCACCCTGCTCCTGGGGTTACCTAGGGCACACCTTAGAGGTGACTTATATGTAGAGAAAGGAGAGGTTTAGGCTTGGCAAGTACTTTTAAATGCCAAGTTGAGGTGACAGTGAAACTGCACACACAGGCCTTGCAATGGCAGGCCTGAGACAAGGTAAAGGGGCTACTAAAGTGGGTGGCACAACCAGTTCTGCAGGCCCACTAGTAGCATTTAATCTACAGGCCCTGGGCACATATAGTGCACTCTACTAGGGTCTTACAAGTAAATCAAATAGTCCAATTTGGTGTGATCCAAGGTTACCATGTTTAAAGGGAGAGAGCATATACACTTTAGTACTGGTTAGCAGTGGTAAGGTGCGCAGAGTCTAAAAACCAGCAAAAACAGTGTCCAAAAAGTGGGGGGAGGCAGGCAAAAAGTTAGGGGTGACCACCCTAAGGCTGTCAGGTCTAACACAGATTCTCAGATCTATAAAAAAAAATCAGTTCCAGAGGCATAGCCATATTTTTTGGTCCAGAATGTAAACTCCTTAGTCTGCCCCATTCTAATTCGCCAGGGGTCGACCAAACCAACATTCTTAATTATATTGTGGAGACAGTTCCTCATTTTAGCTGTATTGACAGTTGGTCTAGTAGTAGATCTGTCTAGAGTGGGATTGAGCAAAACATTGAAGACCCCTCCAATTATTATCTGATTCATGGATCTATCAGACAGTTGTACAAATAAGTCCATAAGTGGACCAGGGTCATCCACATTAGGTCCATAGTAGGAAACCAAAGTATGCACAACCCCTTCTAGCTTAATATTCGCCAGTACCCATCGCCCCCTAGGGCCAGCCCTCACATCTGTCAACTGTCCTTGAATCCCATTTTTTACAATAATTACTACTCCTTTCACATTACAAGATTGTTGAGTACAGGCGAACTGAGAAATCCATCTTTCCGTATTAAGAATATACATCCATTCCTCATGTCTTAAATGTGTCTCCTGCAGGAGAAAGATCTGGCTGTCAGATAGTCCTAAGAATTCAAGGATTCTATATCTCCTGCCACTCACTCTGAGACCATTCGCATTCCAAGTTAGAATTTTAGGATTAGGCATAAAATCAGACTCCATAATCCTGTCCTGATGCAGACCACTGTCTCCTATCTTGACCCTAATTTTTTTATTAAGATATGAGGACTCTTTATTTTCTCTTTTCTCCCATCTGCTCCCCACCTGGTGAACAATTAACAAAATCATGCTTAACACCCCAACACTACCCTTCCCTTGCCCACCCCTTGGGAACCCTCCCGTAAACTATAATGGGTAGACCATTCTACCCCTGAGCCCTGCCACTCTAGAGCCCGCTAACCCTCCTTCCTTATTTGTTCAATTAGTGTCATAACTTCTTGAGGCTCTCTCAAGTTGTGCATTTTATTCCTCCACATTACCCTTAAAGTAGCTGGGAACTTCAGTTGTGGAGTGGAACCTAAAGTTTTAAGCTCCTGCACATGCTTCCCTAGCTCCCATCGTCGATCTTGTGTTGCCCTAGACATGACAGACTTTACTGAAAAAGACCAACCATCATGTTTAAAGCCCTGTACTTTAAGAGCCTCTGTGAGAATCTGTTCCTTCACTCGATAAGAGGCAAAGTTATCCAGAACTCATCTGGGTTTATGTCTATTGGAGTTCCTCCTAAAGGGATCCCGACGGACCCTCTGTATGTCTAGATCCAAATCGATAGCAGCAATCATGGGAATATGTTCCTTAATTAAGGCTATGATAAAACCTTTAATATCATCTCCTTCCACTCCCCCCAGGATGTTCAGGAACCTAAGATTGTTCCGTCTACAGTGATTCTCCAAAGATTCCACTTTATCTCTCAGGTCTTTCTCATTTAGTTTTAAAGCGTGAAACTCCTGCCTATGAGCCTCCACCTCAGTCTGTAGTCCCTCCAATAGTGGATTCTATAGCCCCTAATCTCTCCATTAGATTAGTAATTTTAGCATCAAGACTATCGCAGACTCCTTGAATTTTAACCTGATTAGCCTCAGATATAGCAAACTTATCTTTTATCTCTTGCAAAATAGATTGAAGTAAAGAGCCTGTATGTGTTGTAGTGTTCCTGTAATGCTGTGGAGCCCTTCTTGACATAATTTGTCTTGTCTGTAAAGTGGCTGAACTCTGTAGTGAGTCTAACGGCATAGATGCTTCTTTTGCTTCCTCTACTGTAACAGTGATCGCATTTACCAGGGGGGGTGGACATATTCTGTTGCGTAGGTGGTATCAATCTGCTCTTGTACCTTAAAAAAGGACCTGAGTGAAGGAGTAATTTTAGTTTTTTTAATGGTGGTTTTTGCAGTACCTCCAGTACCTCCTGTCTCTCTATTATGTCCAACAAGTGAGGTTTTATTGCTTTGAAATGGTGCCCCCTCCACAAGATACAGAAATTGTAGAAACTGATAATAAATTGGGGCGCTTACCTTTATTAGCGCACTTGCCCTTTATCCCAGTGGCTACCTAAGATGTAGTTGGCAGGGGGCCTGGAAAACGGTAGTTTCAGCCCCTGCTGCGGTGTCCTGGTCCCAGGTCTTGATGAGCGTCTGGGGGTCATGCAGATTTGTCCCCCACTAGGGGGCCTGACTGATCCTGAAGGAATCCTCGGTGGTGAAGGGCTCTAACGACAGCCCTCTGCCCAGCTCCTGCTTTAACTGGGGAAATGCCGGTGGAGAGCCTGTGCTGGCTCTGCCCCAGCCCCCCCGGTAGTGTAGCCTGGCCGCCACCCCTCTACATCGGCAGATAGACCTGGCTATCAGGAACCAGTCTGAGGACGGCACAGAGAGGAGGCATTGCGCCGCCTCAACCCGCCCAGAGGGATCCCCTGGCCACGGGGCCCCATCCGGCGCAGGCGTTTCCAGCGCTTCCAGAGCTCTAGACGAAGATGAAAGGAGCCGGTGGGAGAGCTGCGCAGAAGAGGTGAGAGGCTTCTGGCACAGGCTGCAGGAGGGTGGGGACTCGCGGACAGCGGAACTAGTTGGTCGCCATGTTCCAGTCGTTGGATGTAGTGATTGTTGAGGGTGTTCTGTTTTAGGTGCAGCAGACAATGGGCAATGATTGAAAATACCAAAACATATATTGTTGTACAGAGTCCCAGTGCTAAATGTCAATTGCTTAGGCATACCCCACGTGACAGAAAGCACAGTTAAAGTCATAATTTTACAGCACTCTTGTGCATGTCAAAACATATATTACTGTAGAGTCCAAGTACTAAATGTCAACGACGTTTCGATTCCTTAGTTGATTGTTGGGATCATCATCAGGACATAAATATTATGCCTGAGATGCACATAAGTAGTCACTGACTATATAACCAAGACCTGATAAAAGCAAGGGAAGAAAAAAAAGGAGAAAAGAAAAAAGGGTAAGAGAGAAAAAAGAAAAGAAAATGAATAGATTAGATATTGCTTTATGTCAAAAATATATTATAAATGTGCTGCCACACCAGAAATCACATGTGGGAAAGATTTGCCATGCAGAGTCTCATGCTGAACTAACACTCAGGTCAGGATGATAATTAAAGCTAGTAAGTCACTGAATGTGTCCTAGAACAGTGAGGAATCAGGACCAATGTATATAGTCACTGGTGTCACAAACATTGTGAGTCCAATCAGTGCTTACACAAGCCAATCACTTTTTGTTCTGTGGGTACATCAATGCAAGGTTATATGCCATGAAGCTGTGAAGCTCTTCGCCTCACCCCTATCATCAATACAAACAAAGAAAGGGGTCCAGGACGGAGGTTCCGCTCATGGTGTGAACCAAGTTACTGGAAATACCCAAGGTTTTTAACATCGACCCTGGCAGCAATGCACAAGTAAATGAGGGGAATGCACAAAAGGCTAGCACAGCTGAAATGCCTTACCACACTGGCTAGCTGAGTAGAGTTATCAGCAACACCTTCCTAGAGGGGGGAATACAGGGAAAAATGATCCACAGTAGCTCTAATTGATAGATACATAATATATGACTGAAGTAAACTGAGGGTCTATAGTGAAGTCAGAGTGATGACTTAACTTCCACATTCACAGGAGCTGGGCAGTCCCCTAGCATGGGGACCAGATGAGAACCCGATAGGTCTTTACTGTTGCACACAATCTAATGGCCTGTTTCAGATCTTGGCAGAGGGGAATACTCTGTCACAAACATGATGGATATCCCGTCCGCTGTATTACGATCCCATTATATCCTAAGGAGATTGTAATATGGCAGCCGGGATATCCGTCACATTTGTGACAGACTATTCATTCTGCCAAGATCTAAATCAGACCCTAAGTCTTGTTCACATTCAGCTTAAGACACCTGCAGACCATTCAGCACCACACAAGTGCAATACATTGGTGGAAAATTGTAGCCATGACATATAAAGCTTCATCCAGCAGAATGAGAAAACTGTGCACCATGGGCATAGTTATAAGTGGAGACTTCAGCCCGGAATAAGGTCAGCAAATGGATCCATGGTACCAGTCAGACAGACATGATTGAGCCCATTCCAAAGCAGTACCTTTCAGTCCCAAGGCAGTTAGCCAAAAGAACATGATTGTGTGACTGGTGCTACTGCCAAGTCCAAAAGAAGCAATAGATTGACACCACCACCATCTTCTGCAAGATTATTTATCAAGGACTGACTCAGGGCCTCATTATGAGGCTTGTGGTCTTGAAGCCGCCAGCCTCATGGTGGCGGTCGGACCACCGCACTCCTGGTGGTCCAACCGCCACATTACGACCCTGGCGGTTGGACCACTATCCTCACCAGTAACATGGTTTTTGCTGAGCTGGCGGCAGTCGGACTCATGGTCAACCACTGCAACGCTGAGTTCAGCAACGCCGTGCTGATCACGGGTCTCCTTTCGGTCCAGCCTTTTCATGGTGGTTTAACTGCCATAAAAAGGCTGGCAAGAAAGAAGTGCCCATGCCCTGTACTGCCCATGCCCATGTCATGGGCAGTGCAGGGGCCGACCTGTTAGTACCATCAGAATGCGCACTGTCTGCAGACAGTGCGCATTCCAAGGGTGCTGTTGTGCTACGGTATTGGCCTTGGCTCCCTTAAAGGAGCAGAGACCAATATTGTAGCACTGTTCCCACTGAGCTGACCAGCGGGAACATTGTAATATGATGGAGGTGAGGCCGCCGGGTTGACGGGGTCAGATCGCTGCGAGTTTGGTGGCCGGCTTGTCCTACCGCCAAACTCATAATGAGCCCCTAAGTTCCAAGGTGAAGGCAAACGTTGATGTGAAAGTGATCAAGAGATGTCAGATCCAGTTCAGGGGGCAACAGAGCAAGCAGGGACTACTGGGCCTCAGCCATGGGAGTTAGGGTAATTTGCTGCTGATGTCACAGGCCCGTCCTTCTATTGCTCTACAACTTCTTCAACACCTGACTCTCTGTGCTAGCTATGGCACACAGTCACAGGCTTCTAAGGAAGGAGGTAGAGTGAGGGTGCTTAATCTCAAAACTCAAAAAACCCCTAGTGCTTTACTAAATAAAAGAAAAATACTTTAATATGTACAAAGACTAGATACTACACACATAGTAATGAACAGGCACAGTTTAGAGAACTAGATGCTCGATTTCCTATCCGGTCGTCTCCTTCCTGTTTACCGCCTCTGTATTCCCCTCCTTCTCTACACTAGGCAGCTCTTCCCTCAGGCTATTTAGCAAGAATCAAGGTTCAGCTGCAGACTACACCCCTCGTACCTTTAGTGCGCTCAGTTTATCACAGTTCTCGTTAGTGTTTGGTATTTCACCACTACTCAGGTCTTGCCTCCGTCTTCTTCACTGAGGTTGCGGTGCAGGGAGCCACCATCAGAGACCCTCCGACCTGGTCAAAGTTGCCACCTGCCCACTTCTAGGTGCTGGTTGTGGTGTGAAGGCACTATTTGGCAATGCCAGTCTCTGGGTCAGAGCGGCACAGGGTGAGCCTTGGTCGCACTTCTTGGTCACAGTAGCATGGGATGAACTGCGGCCACACTTCCTAGTCACAGTGGTACAGGATGAGCCTCAGTCACATTTCTTGGTCACAGCGGCACAGAATAACCTAAGGTCACATGTAGGAAAATGGCTCCTTTTTGCAGTCATTCTCCCCCCCCACACTTTTTGCCTGATATTGATGCTGACTTGACTGAGACTGTGCTGGGACCCTGCTAACCAGGCCCCAGCACCAGTGTTCTTTCACTAAAAATGTACCATTGTTTCCACAATTGGCACACCCCTCGCACACAGATAAGTCCCTTGTAAAAGGTACCAGTGGTACCAAGGGCCCTATGACCCGGTAAGGTCCCTAAGGGCTGCAGCATGTGTTGTGCCACCCTAAGGGACCCCTTCACCTAACACATGCACACTGCCACTGCAGATTGTGTGTGTTGGTGGGGAGAAAAAGGCAAAGTCGACATGGCATCCCCCTTAGGATGCCATGCACAGAAAATACTGCCTGTGGCATAGGTAAGTCACCCCTCTAGCAGGCCTTTAAGCCCTAAGGCAAGGTGCACTATACCACAGGTGAGAGCATAGCTGCATGAGCAATATGTCCCTACAGTGTCTAAGTCAATTCTTAGACATTGTAAGTACAGTATGGCCATAATAAGAATATGGCCTGGGAGTTTGTCAAAACGAACTACACAGTTCCATAATGGCTACACTGAGGTATAACATGGTTATTCTGAGGTATCAAACTAGGTATCAAACAACTGATGACAGTGATGGATTTATTAACAAATGCACAAAGAGGGCATCTTAGAGAGTCTTTGTGCTCTCTGGGGACAGAAACAAAGCCTGCACTGGGTGGAGGTCCTTTACACCTCCCCCTGCAGGAACTGTAACACCTAGCAGTGAGCCTCAAAGGCTCAGGCTTCTTGTTACAATGCCCCAGGGCACTCCAGCTAGTGGAGATGCCCACCCCCGGACACAGCCCCCAGTTTTGGCGGCAAGTCCGGGGAGCTAATGAGAAACACAAGGAGAAGTCACCCCCTCAGCCAGGTCCACCCCTAAGGTGACCAGAGCTGAAATGATCCCCTCCTTGGAAAATCCTCCATCTTGGTTTGGAGGATTTAGCCCAATAGGGATAGAGATGTGCTCCCCTCCCCAAATGGAGGGAACACGAGGAGGGTGTAGGCACCCTCAAGGACAGTAGCCATTAGCTACCGCCCTGTGACCCTAACAAACCCTTAGATTCAGTATTTAGGTTCGACCCTGAACCCAGGATTTCAGATTCCTGATGACCTACAAAGAAGGACTGCTGACCTGAAAAGCCAGCAGAGAAGAAGGAAGATGACAGGGCCTCCCACCTCACTCCAGAAGCGTGAGTCCCCACCACTCTGCACCAGACGCCCCAGCCCATGTCCAGAGAAACTAATGATGCAGAGAGGACCCCCAGGTGACTTTGACGATGTGTCCACCCTGAGCCAACCTCTCTGCACCCCCACAACGACACCTGCAGAGGGAATCCCGAGGACCCACCTGACCGCGACTGCCCAGTGAAAAGAAAGCCAAAGCTTGGAAGAAGCACTGACCGCAGCCCCCAGGCCTGTGAAGAACCAACCACCAGTGCAGCAGTGACCAGCAGGCGGTCCTCACTTTTGCCTAGTCAGTGGCTGGCCCAAAAAGCCCCTCTGTGCCCTGCCTGCAACGTCTGAGTGACCCCCGGATCCCTCCATTGATTTCAATCACAAACCCGACACCTTGTTTGCCCACTGCACCTGGCCGCCCCTGTGCTGCTGAGGGTGTACTTTGTGTACCCACTTGGGACCCCACCCCCGTTCTCTACAAAACCCCCCTGGTCTGCTCCTCGAGGACGCAGGTACCTACCTGCTAGCAGACTGGAACCGGAGCACCCCCTGTCTCCATAGGCGCTTATGTTATTTGGGCCCCTCTTTGACCTCTGCACCTGACCAGCCCTGTGTTGCAGGTGCTGGGTGTTTTGGGTTGACTTGAACCCCCAATGGTGGGCTGCCTATGCCCCAGAGTCTGAACTTGTAAGTGCTTTACTTACCTCAAAAACTAACCTGTACTTACCTCCCCCCAGGAACTGTTGAATTTTGCAGTGTCCACTTTTAAAATAGCGTCATGCCATTATATGTCAAACTGTGTACATTACTGTTTTGATTCACCTATGAGCCACACCCGGTGCCTCTGGAGTTGCCCCATCACATAAGGGATGCTGCTATTCCTCAAAATGTAAGCGTCATGCATAGAGCCACGATACTTGGCATTCACATGGGAGATGTACTGATCTACCAAACACACCACCTGCACATTCATTGAATGATAGCTTTTGCGGTTTCTGTACTCCTGTTCATTCCTGCGGGGGGGACAAATGCCACATGTGTACCATCAATGGCACCAATGATGTTGGGGATATGTCCCAGGGCATAGAAGTCACCTTTCACTGTGGGCAAATCCTCCACCTGAGGGAACTCGATGTAGCTGCGCATGTGTTTCAGCAGGGCAGATAAAACTCTGGACAACACGTTAGAGAACATTGGCTGTGACATCCCTGATGCCATGGCCATTGTTGTTTGAAAGGAACCACTGGCCAGGAAATGGAGTACTGACAGGACCTGCACTAGAGGGGGGATTCCTGTGGGATGGCGGACACAGTTCCTGGATTGTTGCACGATCAAGCCTGTATGTGATAATGATGTGTCTGTCTTCCATTGTCGACAGGTCCACCAGGGGTCTGTATACTGGAGAATGCTGCCATCTCATCACCTGCCCCAGCGGACGTGCCCTTTGGAGGAGAAGGGTGAGCAGAGGGTCATACACCACATAGGTTTTACAAGGGTGTTTAGTACAATCGTGATATAATCGGTGTGTGCCTTTGTCTGTCTGTATTCCTGGCCAAAAGTGCTGTGACGCAGTTAGTTGGCCTGCCATGTGGCCCCCTGAAATGGTGGCTGCCTGACCTGTAAGGAGGGACCAGGGGAAATGAGGTAACTGCGCTGGCATTGTGCAGCGTCGCGGTAGGCGGTCGAAGACCGCTGCGCAATTCAGCATTGGTTATCATTGGGCCCTATGGGTTCCAGGAGCCAATGGCGATGTACGCCGGCGGTGACAGTATGCACCGCCGCGGACGTGACCGCCATTTTCTATCTGTTCACTCACTTGATACCTGACCTTCAACAGGAGAGGACCTACACTGCAAGTGCTGCTGTGACCTGAGTCTGGAAGCGACAATGGCTACAGTGTCTGGGGAAAGAGCCCCTGCCTTCACTGCGGAGGAGTTGGAGAAACTGGTGGATGGGGTCCTCCCCCAGTACAGGCTACTCTACGGTCCTCCAGACAAACAGGTGAGTAAACTGTGTGCAAGGTGGATGGCACATGAATGTATGGAGTGTCGTGGATGGAAGAGACAGGGGGGGCACAGGCCAGCATGTGAGGATGGTGAGTGTATGTTTTTCTGGGCCAGGGTGGGAGGTTGGTGGCCAATGAGTAAGAAGAACCGGACGGGGGAGTAACATCCATTCTTACTTCACTTTTCCGCACCCACTGCCACAAAAGATGGGAGGTCCTGCGCCACTGGATAAAGAAGATGGCAGAGGCCCAGCTGGGGATGGCCTCCCAACGTGGAAGGGGTGCCCGTCGCACATTGACCCCCCTGATGTACCGGATCCTGGCAGTGGCATATCCTGAGTTGGATGGGCACTTGAGGGCATCACAGCAGCAACAAGGGGGTGAGCACAGTCTCATTCAGCTGACTCTGCTTGCTTTACGAGGTGTCTGGCTGGGGGAAGTGGGCTGTGGGTTCCCCTAGGCCAGGGCAGACGCACCAAGGTAGATCCATTGTTTTGCAGGCTCAGTGCCACTCCAGCCCCAAAGGTGGTAGCGGCCCTCTACACCTAATCAGGCTCCTGTGGGTTCCAGCTGTGCATCAAATGGCTCTAGGCAGAGTCCCCCATGAGCATGTGCTTTTCCCCTGCACTCCCTGTGTGTTGTGTCCGCCAACGGTAGTGGTGTTGCAAGCATTGACCATGTGTCTCTTCTGTCTTCCCCCCTTTTTGTTTTGTCACCCTGTCCTTGTGTGCATTAGCATCATCTGGCGGAGGAACATTGGCACCGGAGCAGGAGGGAGCTGCAACCCACATGGCCCAGGAGGGTGAATTTATGAAGTCTGAAGGCACCAGTGGAACGGAGGGCGAGGGGAGCTCTACGACGGGGACATGAGCAGACACCAGCGACAGCGACTCCTCCTCTGATGGAAGCTCCCTTGCGGTGGCGGGAACCTCTGTGCCCACCGCAACAACAGGTACAGCTGCCACTCCCCCTACCAGCACCGCCCTCCCAGCAGCCCCTCATCGAGTTTCCCATGAACGCTCACCCAGGAGGGTGGGCATCTCCTTCACCCCAGGCACCTCAGGCCCTGCCCCAGTCAGTCCTGCTGCCCTCAGTGAGGAGGCTATTGACCTTCTGAGATCCCTCACTGTTGGGCAATCAACAATTTTTAATGCCATCCAGGGTGTCGAGAGGCATTTGCAGCAAACAAATGCATACCTGGAGGGCCTGAGCCACCAAATCCTCCAGCACTGTGGTCTCAGCAAGTCCTGTAACATCGCGGGCGGCACCCATCAGGGCTGCCAGTGAGCCACCTAGCGAGGCCAAGGATCAGCCCATTCCGTCACCTGCCAAGGTGAAGAAGGGGCCCACATGCCGTAGGGAAAAGCTGCACCAACCACCCAGCAAGGCCTCCTCCAAACCAAAAGGGGACAGTGCCAAGGGCCCAGCAGCGACATCCAAGGTGGGGAAGGGACACAAGGCTAAGGGGAAGTCAGCACAGGGCACAGAGCCTCCGGCTGAGGGACTAGTGTCACCCCTTCTGGCAAACAGAACAGCAACCTGTACGGCAGTGGACACCACCAACTGCACTGCCACCTGCACCACCACCTGCACGTCTGCTGCCTCAGCAACAGTCCCCAGCATCATCCCCAGTGGGCAGCCGTCCGAGGCTGCAGGAGACGTCCTGCTGTCTCCATCCACAGGTGCTGACCCATGCACCACCGACAGCATCTCCGCCAGAGACACCGCCACAACCACCGCCACGAGCCCCGCGACGTGCACAGACAGTGCCACCACAGCCGACATGGCAAACATTCCCAGTGGACAGCCATCAGAGGCTGCAGGAGACGTCCTGGACCCTGCACAGCGTGCATGAGGCACCACACCCAGCACTGTTAGTACCAGCAGGTGGCAAGCAAAGTCGTAGCAGGGTGGAGTGTGTCTCTGACTCCATGGGGTATCATGCTACCTGTTCCCAGGCAATCTTGTGGCACACACACCCAGGTGAGGGAATGGGACCTGCCACACTGCATGTGCAGCACTCTGGGCACCAAGCCCCCTCCAGAACCAGTGGAGAAAGGCATCCAGTACCCCAGTCCTTGGCAGGATGAAGCACTCTGGGCACAAAGCCCCCTCCAGAACCAGTGGAGAAAGGAATCCACTCACCCAGTCGTTGGCAGGATGAAGCACTCTGGGCACAAAGCCCCCTCCAGAACCAGTGGAGAAAAGCATCCACTACCCCAGTCCTTGGCAGGTTGAAGCACTCTGGGCACAAAGCCCCCTCCAGAACCAGTGGAGAAAGGCATCCACTACCCCAGTACTTGGCAGGATGAAGCACTCTGGGCACAAAGCCCCCTCCAGAACCAGTGGAGAAAGGCATCCACTACCCCAGTCCTTGGCAGGATGAAGCACTCTGGGCACCAAGCCCCCTCCAGAACCAGTGGAGAAAGGCATCCACTACCCCAGTCCTTGGCAGGATGAAGCACTCTGGGCACAGAGCCTCCTCCAGAACCAGTGGAACAAGTTACCAACTTGAGAGACTGTGGCTTTGCACTCCCCAGGACCAATCAGTGGGCAACCCACCCACTTGAGAGACTTGAGAGACTGTGGCTTTGCACTCCCCAGGACCAATCAGTGGGCAACCCACCTACTTGAGAGATTTGAGAGACTGTGGCTTTGCACTCCCCAGGACCAATCAGTGGGCATGGAGCCCCCTCGTGGAGCAGTGGCGTCGTCCCTTCATCCAGCTGAGTTGCCCCCCTCCCCTCTTCCCCCTGAGGTGCCTGTTTATTTTCAAGCTGATGCCCCAGTGGTGTTCTCTCCGTTTCGAGTCAGGTATCATGTGTGGGCTTCACCCATGCATTTTGGGACCACTGGTCCACGGACAATGATTGGACACCATCCGGACTTGTGTAGTTGCTGTACATATTTGTATATACTGATGATTTTAGGTTATCTTGGCCTATCTAAATTTTTGATGATTACACTTGTTACAATCATTTCATTTTGTCCTTGCGTTCTTCCAGGGGGTGACGGGGTGTAACTGTAATGTTGATGCATGTATTTGTGTGTATGTTGTTGTGGGTGAGGGTGGGGGTGGGGGTGTTGCGTGTTGCGTGTGTGTGTGTCACTCTCTCCTTCCTCCCCCCTCCCCTGTGTGCTAGGTGCAGTACTCACCGTGGTCGTCGCCGCCGTCTTTGCTGCTCCTGGTAGAAGGGGAGGTAAACCAACATTGGTAGCACCTGAAGTTCGGGCTCCATGGCGTCCTGGTTCCTCGTTGGGTGTCGAGAGGTGAGTGGTTTCCGTTCCAAAGACTGTTTCCGCCGTGCTTTTGATGGCGTTGGTACCACCCCGGAAAAGGTGGCGGATAGGCCTGTTGTAATACAGTGGGCGGCACATTGTTTTCCGCCTGTCTGTTGGCAGTTACCGCCGCGGTGTTTGTTTCTACTGCCGTGGCGGTCGGAGTGTTAAAGTGGCTGTCTGTGTTGGCGGTTTCTGCCATGTTGTGGTTCAATTTATTTTCCGCCGGCCTGTTGACAGTATTACCGCCGCTTTAACACCGACCGCCAGAGTTGTAATGAGGGCCTGAGTGTGTGTTCTCATTTATTGCCTGTGTGTGTACAACAAATGCTTAACACTACCCTCTGAAAAGCCTAACCGCTCGACCACACTACCACAGATAGAAAATTAGTATGATCTATTATTGCTACTGTCAAGCCTCTTGGGGAACTCCTGGACTCTGTGCACACTATCTCTCACTTTGAGATAGTATATTCAGAGTCAGCTTCCTACATCACACTTCTTAATCACAGTGACATGAGATGCATGCTCACCCTTCTCTGGTCACAGTAGCCCGAACAGCCACAAACTCACTGTTCCCTACTCGAACCACTGAATGGAGATTTTGATGCCTACCAACACCTGAGGCCTGCAGATTAGTCTCATACTCCATCTACTGGCAGACACCACCAGCAGAAGGGCCATCCTGCTTTCTGGACAGTCACACATCCTACAGTGTTGGCAGGGTCCTTCCTTCTCAGCAGGCAGGTTGGCTTCTAGGCACCTCAGGTCAGATGAGCAGCTTCTTCCAGCAAAGCACAGCTTCAGGTGATTGTGATGCTATTAATTGTGTTTGACCAATGACTTTGTGTTTCACCACTGCGCATATTAGTTGCTCAATGTTCACCATAGCAAATTATGGTGGTCATTACAACCCTGGCGGACGGTGTTAAAGCGGTGGTAAGACCGCCATCAGGCCGGCGGGAATTTTTTGGGAATTACGACCGTGGTGGAAACCGCCAACAAAGACAGCCACTTTAACACTCCGACCGCCACGGCGGTACAAACAGCTCAGGTGTCACCGCCAACAGACAGGCGGAAGACAATGTACCGCCCACACTATTATAACAGGCCAATCTGCCACCTTTTCCGGGGCGGATTCACCGCGGATAAAAACACGGCGGAAACAGGCATTTCGAAGGAAAAACGCTCACCTCTACACACTCCACGAGGAACAACGACACCATGGAGCCGGAACTCCATATTCCTCCTGCGCTAGTCTTCCTGCTCCTGTACCAGGAGCACCAACGCCGGCGGCGAAGACCACGATAAGTAATGCACCTACGCCATAGGGGAGGGGGAGGCAAAAAACAGGGACACACACGCAACACCCCAACCCCCACCCCCACCCACTACAACACACACACCAATGCATATCCAAACATTACAGTAACACCCCCAACCCCCCGGAAGAATGCAAAGACAAAAGGAAATGAGTGTAACCATTGTAATATATCAAAATTCAGTAAGCAAATATATACATATATACACTATTAACAAAATACACACCACGATTAGTAGTCCAGGTATTGCATCATTCATAGTCCGTGGACCACTGGGCCCAAAATGCATGGGCGAGGCACACATGAGATACCCGAACATGATGGAGAGAATACTGCTGGGGCATCAGATAGAAATACAACAGGCACATTAGGGGGAAGGGAAGGAGGGGCACCTCAGCCGGATGAGTGCATGACGCAAGATCCACGAGGGGGCTCCATGCCCATTGATGTATCCTGGGGAGTGCAAAGCCACAGTCTCTCAAGTCTCTCCAGTGGGTGGTTTGCCCACTGCTGTATCCTGGGGAGTGCAAAGCCACAGTCTCTCAAGTCTCTCCAGTGGGTGGTTTGCCCACTGCTTTATCTTGGGGAGTGCAAAGCCACAGTCTCTCAAGTCTCTCCAGTGGGAGGTTTGCCCACTGCTTTATCCAGGGGAGTGCAAATCCACAGTCTCTCAAGTCCCTCCAGTGGGTGGTTTGCCCACTGTACCATCCTAGGGAGTGCAAAGCCACAGTCTCTCAAGTCTCTCCAGTGGGTGGTTTGCCCACTGTTTTATCCTGGGGAGTGCAAAGCCACAGTCTCTCAAGTCTCTCCAGTGGGTGGTTTGCCCACTGCTTTATCCTGGGGAGTGCAAAGCCACAGTCTCTCCAGTGGGTGGTTTGCCCACTGTACCATCCTGGGGAGTGCAAAGCCACAGTCTCTCAAGTCTCTCTAGTGGGTGGTTTGCCCACTGCTTTATCCTGGGGAGTGCAAAGCCACAGTCTCTCAAGTCTCTCCAGTGGGTGGGTTGCCCACTGCTTTATCCTGGGGAGTGCAAAGCCACAGTCTCTCAAGTCTCTCCAGTGGGTGGTTTGCCCAATGTACCATCCTGGGGAGTGCAAAGCCACAGTCTCTCAAGACTCTACAGTGGGTGGTTTGCCTACTGCTTGATCCTGGGGAGTGCAAAGCCACAGTCTCTCAAGTCTCTCCAGTGGGTGGTTTGCCCACTGCTTTATCCTGGGGAGTGCAAAGCCACAGTCTCTCAAGTCTCTCCAGTGGGTGGTTTGCCCACTGCTTTATCCTGGGGAGTGCAAAGCCACAGTCTCTCAAGTCTCTCCAGTGGGTGGTTTGCCCACTGTACCATCCTGGGGAGTGCAAAGCCACAGTCTCTCAAGTCTCTCCAGTGGGTGGTTTGCCCACTGCTTTATCCTGGGGAGTGCAAAGCCACAGTCTCTCAAGTCTCTCCAGTGGGTGGTTTGCCCACTGTACCATCCTGGGGAGTGCAAAGCCACAGTCTCTCAAGTCTCTCCAGTGGGTGGTTTGCCCACTGTACCATCCTGGGGAGTGCAGAGCCACAGTCTCTCAAGTCTCTCCAGTGGGTGGTTTGCCCACTGCTTTATCCTGGGGAGTGCAAAGCCACAGTCTCTCAAGTCTCTCCAGTGGGTGGTTTGCCCACTGCTTTATCCTGGGGAGTGCAAAGCCACAGTCTCTCAAGTCTCTCAAGTGGGTGGTTTGCCCACTGTACCATCTTGGGGAGTGCAAAGCCACAGTCTCTCAAGTCTCTCCAGTGGGTGGTTTGCCCACTGCTTTATCCTGGGGAGTGCAAAGCCACAGTCTCTCAAGTCTCTCCAGTGGGTGGTTTGCCCACTGCTTTATCCTGGGGAGTGCAAAGCCACAGTCTCTCAAGTCTCTCCAGTGGGTGGTTTGCCCACTGTACCATCCTGGGGAGTGAAAAGCCACAGTCTCTCAAGTCTCTCCAGTGGGTGGTTTGCCCACTGTTTTATCCTGGGGAGTGCAAAGCAACAGTCTCTCAAGTCTCTCCAGTGGGTGGTTTGCCCACTGCTTTATCCTGGGGAGTGCAAAGCCACAGTCTCTCAAGTCTCTCCAGTGGGTGGTTTGCCCACTGTACCATCCTGGGTAGTGCAAATCCACAGTCTCCCAAGTCCCTCCAGTGGGTGGTTTGCCAACTGTACCATCCTGGGGAGTGCAAAGCCACAGTCTCTCAAGTCTCTCCAGTGGGTGGTTTGCCCACTGTTTTATCCTGGGGAGTGCAAAGCCACAGTCTCTCAAGTCTCTCCAGTGGGTGGTTTGCCCACTGCTTTATCCTGGGGAGTGCAAAGCCACAGTCTCTCCAGTGGGTGGTTTGCTCACTGTACCATCCTGGGGAGTGCAAAGCCACAGTCTCTCAAGTCTCTCCAGTGGGTGGTTTGCCCACTGCTTTATCCTGGGGAGTGCAAAGCCACAGTCTCTCAAGTCTCTCCAGTGGGTGGGTTGCCCACTGCTTTATCCTGGGGAGTGCAAAGCCACAGTCTCTCAAGTCTCTCCAGTGGGTGGTTTGCCCAATGTACCATCCTGGGGAGTGCAAAGCCACAGTCTCTCAAGACTCTACAGTGGGTGGTTTGCCTACTGCTTGATCCTGGGGAGTGCAAAGCCACAGTCTCTCAAGTCTCTCCAGTGGGTGGTTTGCCCACTGCTTTATCCTGGGGAGTGCAAAGCCACAGTCTCTCAAGTCTCTCCAGTGGGTGGTTTGCCCACTGCTTTATCTTGGGGAGTGCAAAGCCACAGTCTCTCAAGTCTCTCCAGTGGGTGGTTTGCCCACTGTACCATCCTGGGGAGTGCAAAGCCACAGTCTCTCAAGTCTCTCCAGTGGGTGGTTTGCCCACTGCTTTATCCTGGGGAGTGCAAAGCCACAGTCTCTCAAGTCTCTCCAGTGGGTGGTTTGCCCACTGTACCATCCTGGGGAGTGCAAAGCCACAGTCTCTCAAGTCTCTCCAGTGGGTGGTTTGCCCACTGTACCATCCTGGGGAGTGCAGAGCCACAGTCTCTCAAGTCTCTCCAGTGGGTGGTTTGCCCACTGCTTTATCCTGGGGAGTGCAAAGCCACAGTCTCTCAAGTCTCTCCAGTGGGTGGTTTGCCCACTGCTTTATCCTGGGGAGTGCAAAGCCACAGTCTCTCAAGTCTTCAAGTGGGTGGTTTGCCCACTGTACCATCTTGGGGAGTGCAAAGCCACAGTCTCTCAAGTCTCTCCAGTGGGTGGTTTGCCCACTGCTTTATCTTGGGGAGTGCAAAGCCACAGTCTCTCAAGTCTCTCCAGTGGGAGGTTTGCCCACTGCTTTATCCAGGGGAGTGCAAATCCACAGTCTCTCAAGTCTCTCCAGTGGGTGGTTTGCCCACTGCTTTATCCTGGGGAGTGCAAAGCCACAGTCTCTCAAGTCTCTCAAGTGGGTGGTTTGCCCACTGTACCATCTTGGGGAGTGCAAAGCCACAGTCTCTCAAGTCTCTCCAGTGGGTGGTTTGCCCACTGCTTTATCCTGGGGAGTGCAAAGCCACAGTCTCTCAAGTCTCTCCAGTGGGTGGTTTGCCCACTGCTTTATCCTGGGGAGTGCAAAGCCACAGTCTCTCAAGTCTCTCCAGTGGGTGGTTTGCCCACTGTACCATCCTGGGGAGTGAAAAGCCACAGTCTCTCAAGTCTCTCCAGTGGGTGGTTTGCCCACTGTTTTATCCTGGGGAGTGCAAAGCAACAGTCTCTCAAGTCTCTCCAGTGGGTGGTTTGCCCACTGCTTTATCCTGGGGAGTGCAAAGCCACAGTCTCTCAAGTCTCTCCAGTGGGTGGTTTGCCCACTGTACCATCCTGGGTAGTGCAAATCCACAGTCTCCCAAGTCCCTCCAGTCGGTGGTTTGCCAACTGTACCATCCTGGGGAGTGCAAAGCCACAGTCTCTCAAGTCTCTCCAGTGGGTGGGTTGCCCACTGCTTTATCCTGGGGAGTGCAAAGCCACAGTCTCTCAAGTCTCTCCAGTGGGTGGTTTGCCCAATGTACCATCCTGGGGAGTGCAAAGCCACAGTCTCTCAAGACTCTACAGTGGGTGGTTTGCCTACTGCTTGATCCTGGGGAGTGCAAAGCCACAGTCTCTCAAGTCTCTGCAGTGGGTGGTTTGCCCACTGCTTTATCCTGGGGAGTGCAAAGCCACAGTCTCTCAAGTCTCTCCAGTGGGTGGTTTGCCCACTGCTTTATCTTGGGGAGTGCAAAGCCACAGTCTCTCAAGTCTCTCCAGTGGGTGGTTTGCCCACTGTACCATCCTGGGGAGTGCAAAGCCACAGTCTCTCAAGTCTCTCCAGTGGGTGGTTTGCCCACTGCTTTATCCTGGGGAGTGCAAAGCCACAGTCTCTCAAGTCTCTCCAGTGGGTGGTTTGCCCACTGTACCATCCTGGGGAGTAAAAAGCCACAGTCTCTCAAGTCTCTCCAGTGGGTGGTTTGCCCACTGTACCATCCTGGGGAGTGCAGAGCCACAGTCTCTCAAGTCTCTCCAGTGGGTGGTTTGCCCACTGCTTTATCCTGGGGAGTGCAAAGCCACAGTCTCTCAAGTCTCTCCAGTGGGTGGTTTGCCCACTGCTTTATCCTGGGGAGTGCAAAGCCACAGTCTCTCAAGTCTTCAAGTGGGTGGTTTGCCCACTGTACCATCTTGGGGAGTGCAAAGCCACAGTCTCTCAAGTCTCTCCAGTGGGTGGTTTGCCCACTGCTTTATCTTGGGGAGTGCAAAGCCACAGTCTCTCAAGTCTCTCCAGTGGGAGGTTTGCCCACTGCTTTATCCAGGGGAGTGCAAATCCACAGTCTCTCAAGTCCCTCCAGTGGGTGGTTTGCCCACTGTACCATCCTGGGGAGTGCAAAGCCACAGTCTCTCAAGTCTCTCCAGTGGGTGGTTTGCCCACTGTTTTATCCTGGGGAGTGCAAAGCCACAGTCTCTCAAGTCTCTCCAGTGGGTGGTTTGCCCACTGCTTTATCCTGGGGAGTGCAAAGCCACAGTCTCTCCAGTGGGTGGTTTGCCCACTGTACCATCCTGGGGAGTGCAAAGCCACAGTCTCTCAAGTCTCTCTAGTGGGTGGTTTGCCCACTGCTTTATCCTGGGGAGTGCAAAGCCACAGTCTCTCAAGTCTCTCCAGTGGGTGGGTTGCCCACTGCTTTATCCTGGGAAGTGCAAAGCCACAGTCTCTCAAGTCTCTCCAGTGGGTGGTTTGCCCAATGTACCATCCTGGGGAGTGCAAAGCCACAGTCTCTCAAGACTCTACAGTGGGTGGTTTGCCTACTGCTTGATCCTGGGGAGTGCAAAGCCACAGTCTCTCAAGTCTCTCCAGTGGGTGGTTTGCCCACTGCTTTATCCTGGGGAGTGCAAAGCCACAGTCTCTCAAGTCTCTCCAGTGGGTGGTTTGCCCACTGCTTTATCCTGGGGAGTGCAAAGCCACAGTCTCTCAAGTCTCTCCAGTGGGTGGTTTGCCCACTGTACCATCCTGGGGAGTGCAAAGCCACAGTCTCTCAAGTCTCTCCAGTGGGTGGTTTGCCCACTGCTTTATCCTGGGGAGTGCAAAGCCACAGTCTCTCAAGTCTCTCCAGTGGGTGGTTTGCCCACTGTACCATCCTGGGGAGTGCAAAGCCACAGTCTCTCAAGTCTCTCCAGTGGGTGGTTTGCCCACTGTACCATCCTGGGGAGTGCAGAGCCACAGTCTCTCAAGTCTCTCCAGTGGGTGGTTTGCCCACTGCTTTATCCTGGGGAGTGCAAAGCCACAGTCTCTCAAGTCTCTCCAGTGGGTGGTTTGCCCACTGCTTTATCCTGGGGAGTGCAAAGCCACAGTCTCTCAAGTCTCTCAAGTGGGTGGTTTGCCCACTGTACCATCTTGGGGAGTGCAAAGCCACAGTCTCTCAAGTCTCTCCAGTGGGTGGTTTGCCCACTGCTTTATCCTGGGGAGTGCAAAGCCACAGTCTCTCAAGTCTCTCCAGGGGGTGGTTTGCCCACTGATTTATCCTGGGGAGTGCAAAGCCACAGTCTCTCAAGTCTCTCCAGTGGGTGGTTTGCCCACTGTACCATCATGGGGAGTGAAAAGCCACAGTCTCTCAAGTCTCTCCAGTGGGTGGTTTGCCCACTGTTTTATCCTGGGGAGTGCAAAGCAACAGTCTCTCAAGTCTCTCCAGTGGGTGGTTTGCCCACTGCTTTATCCTGGGGAGTGCAAAGCCACAGTCTCTCAAGTCTCTCCAGTGGGTGGTTTGCCCACTGTACCATCCTGGGTAGTGCAAATCCACAGTCTCCCAAGTCCCTCCAGTGGGTGGTTTGCCAACTGTACCATCCTGGGGAGTGCAAAGCCACAGTCTCTCAAGTCTCTCCAGTGGGTGTTTTGCCCACTGTTTTATCCTGGGGAGTGCAAAGCCACAGTCTCTCAAGTCTCTCCAGTGGGTGGTTTGCCCACTGCTTTATCCTGGGGAGTGCAAAGCCACAGTCTCTCCAGTGGGTGGTTTGCCCACTGTACCATCCTGGGGAGTGCAAAGCCACAGTCTCTCAAGTCTCTCCAGTGGGTGGTTTGCCCACTGCTTTATCCTGGGGAGTGCAAAGCCACAGTCTCTCAAGTCTCTCCAGTGGGTGGGTTGCCCACTGCTTTATCCTGGGGAGTGCAAAGCCACAGTCTCTCAAGTCTCTCCAGTGGGTGGTTTGCCCAATGTACCATCCTGGGGAGTGCAAAGCCACAGTCTCTCAAGACTCTACAGTGGGTGGTTTGCCTACTGCTTGATCCTGGGGAGTGCAAAGCCACAGTCTCTCAAGTCTCTCCAGTGGGTGGTTTGCCCACTGCTTTATCCTGGGGAGTGCAAAGCCACAGTCTCTCAAGTCTCTCCAGTGGGTGGTTTGCCCACTGCTTTATCTTGGGGAGTGCAAAGCCACAGTCTCTCAAGTCTCTCCAGTGGGTGGTTTGCCCACTGTACCATCCTGGGGAGTGCAAAGCCACAGTCTCTCAAGTCTCTCCAGTGGGTGGTTTGCCCACTGCTTTATCCTGGGGAGTGCAAAGCCACAGTCTCTCAAGTCTCTCCAGTGGGTGGTTTGCCCACTGTACCATCCTGGGGAGTGCAAAGCCACAGTCTCTCAAGTCTCTCCAGTGGGTGGTTTGCCCACTGTACCATCCTGGGGAGTGCAGAGCCACAGTCTCTCAAGTCTCTCCAGTGGGTGGTTTGCCCACTGCTTTATCCTGGGGAGTGCAAAGCCACAGTCTCTCAAGTCTCTCCAGTGGGTGGTTTGCCCACTGCTTTATCCTGGGGAGTGCAAAGCCACAGTCTCTCAAGTCTCTCCAGTGGGTGGTTTGCCCACTGTACCATCCTGGGGAGTGCAAAGCCACAGTCTCTCAAGTCTCTCCAGTGGGTGGTTTGCCCACTGCTTTATCCTGGGAGTGCAAAGCCACAGTCTCTCAAGTCTCTCCAGTGGGTGGTTTGCCCACTGTACCATCCTGGGGAGTGCAAAGCCACAGTCTCTCAAGTCTCTCCAGTGGGTGGTTTGCCCACTGTACCATCCTGGGGAGTGCAGAGCCACAGTCTCTCAAGTCTCTCCAGTGGGTGGTTTGCCCACTGCTTTATCCTGGGGAGTGCAAAGCCACAGTCTCTCAAGTCTCTCCAGTGGGTGGTTTGCCCACTGCTTTATCCTGGGGAGTGCAAAGCCACAGTCTCTCAAGTCTCTCAAGTGGGTGGTTTGCCCACTGTACCATCTTGGGGAGTGCAAAGCCACAGTCTCTCAAGTCTCTCCAGTGGGTGGTTTGCCCACTGCTTTATCCTGGGGAGTGCAAAGCCACAGTCTCTCAAGTCTCTCCAGTGGGTGGTTTGCCCACTGCTTTATCCTGGGGAGTGCAAAGCCACAGTCTCTCAAGTCTCTCCAGTGGGTGGTTTGCCCACTGTACCATCCTGGGGAGTGAAAAGCCACAGTCTCTCAAGTCTCTCCAGTGGGTGGTTTGCCCACTGTTTTATCCTGGGGAGTGCAAAGCAACAGTCTCTCAAGTCTCTCCAGTGGGTGGTTTGCCCACTGCTTTATCCTGGGGAGTGCAAAGCCACAGTCTCTCAAGTCTCTCCAGTGGGTGGTTTGCCCACTGTACCATCCTGGGTAGTGCAAATCCACAGTCTCCCAAGTCCCTCCAGTGGGTGGTTTGCCAACTGTACCATCCTGGGGAGTGCAAAGCCACAGTCCCTCAAGTCTCTCCAGTGGGTGGTTTGCCCACTGTTTTATCCTGGGGAGTGCAAAGCCACAGTCTCTCAAGTCTCTCCAGTGGGTGGTTTGCCCACTGCTTTATCCTGGGGAGTGCAAAGCCACAGTCTCTCAAGTCTCTCCAGTGGGTGGTTTGCCCACTGTACCATCCTGGGTAGTGCAAATCCACAGTCTCCCAAGTCCCTCCAGTGGGTGGTTTGCCAACTGTACCATCCTGGGGAGTGCAAAGCCACAGTCTCTCAAGTCTCTCCAGTGGGTGGTTTGCCCACTGTTTTATCCTGGGGAGTGCAAAGCCACAGTCTCTCAAGTCTCTCCAGTGGGTGGTTTGCCCACTGCTTTATCCTGGGGAGTGCAAAGCCACAGTCTCTCCAGTGGGTGGTTTGCCCACTGTACCATCCTGGGGAGTGCAAAGCCACAGTCTCTCAAGTCTCTCCAGTGGGTGGTTTGCCCACTGCTTTATCCTGGGGAGTGCAAAGCCACAGTCTCTCAAGTCTCTCCAGTGGGTGGGTTGCCCACTGCTTTATCCTGGGGAGTGCAAAGCCACAGTCTCTCAAGTCTCTCCAGTGGGTGGTTTGCCCAATGTACCATCCTGGGGAGTGCAAAGCCACAGTCTCTCAAGACTCTACAGTGGGTGGTTTGCCTACTGCTTGATCCTGGGGAGTGCAAAGCCACAGTCTCTCAAGTCTCTCCAGTGGGTGGTTTGCCCACTGCTTTATCCTGGGGAGTGCAAAGCCACAGTCTCTCAAGTCTCTCCAGTGGGTGGTTTGCCCACTGCTTTATCTTGGGGAGTGCAAAGCCACAGTCTCTCAAGTCTCTCCAGTGGGTGGTTTGCCCACTGTACCATCCTGGGGAGTGCAAAGCCACAGTCTCTCAAGTCTCTCCAGTGGGTAGTTTGCCCACTGCTTTATCCTGGGGAGTGCAAAGCCACAGTCTCTCAAGTCTCTCCAGTGGGTTGTTTGCCCACTGTACCATCCTGGGGAGTGCAAAGCCACAGTCTCTCAAGTCTCTCCAGTGGGTGGTTTGCCCACTGTACCATCCTGGGGAGTGCAGAGCCACAGTCTCTCAAGTCTCTCCAGTGGGTGGTTTGCCCACTGCTTTATCCTGGGGAGTGCAAAGCCACAGTCTCTCAAGTCTCTCCAGTGGGTGGTTTGCCCACTGCTTTATCCTGGGGAGTGCAAAGCCACAGTCTCTCAAGTCTCTCCAGTGGGTGGTTTGCCCACTGTACCATCCTGGGGAGTGCAAAGCCACAGTCTCTCAAGTCTCTCCAGTGGGTGGTTTGCCCACTGCTTTATCCTGGGGAGTGCAAAGCCACAGTCTCTCAAGTCTCTCCAGTGGGTGGTTTGCCCACTGTACCATCCTGGGGAGTGCAAAGCCACAGTCTCTCAAGTCTCTCCAGTGGGTGGTTTGCCCACTGTACCATCCTGGGGAGTGCAGAGCCACAGTCTCTCAAGTCTCTCCAGTGGGTGGTTTGCCCACTGCTTTATCCTGGGGAGTGCAAAGCCACAGTCTCTCAAGTCTCTCCAGTGGGTGGTTTGCCCACTGCTTTATCCTGGGGAGTGCAAAGCCACAGTCTCTCAAGTCTCTCAAGTGGGTGGTTTGCCCACTGTACCATCTTGGGGAGTGCAAAGCCACAGTCTCTCAAGTCTCTCCAGTGGGTGGTTTGCCCACTGCTTTATCCTGGGGAGTGCAAAGCCACAGTCTCTCAAGTCTCTCCAGTGGGTGGTTTGCCCACTGCTTTATCCTGGGGAGTGCAAAGCCACAGTCTCTCAAGTCTCTCCAGTGGGTGGTTTGCCCACTGTACCATCCTGGGGAGTGAAAAGCCACAGTCTCTCAAGTCTCTCCAGTGGGTGGTTTGCCCACTGTTTTATCCTGGGGAGTGCAAAGCAACAGTCTCTCAAGTCTCTCCAGTGGGTGGTTTGCCCACTGCTTTATCCTGGGGAGTGCAAAGCCACAGTCTCTCAAGTCTCTCCAGTGGGTGGTTTGCCCACTGTACCATCCTGGGTAGTGCAAATCCACAGTCTCCCAAGTCCCTCCAGTGGGTGGTTTGCCAACTGTACCATCCTGGGGAGTGCAAAGCCACAGTCTCTCAAGTCTCTCCAGTGGGTGGTTTGCCCACTGTTTTATCCTGGGGAGTGCAAAGCCACAGTCTCTCAAGTCTCTCCAGTGGGTGGTTTGCCCACTGCTTTATCCTGGGGAGTGCAAAGCCACAGTCTCTCCAGTGGGTGGTTTGCCCACTGTACCATCCTGGGGAGTGCAAAGCCACAGTCTCTCAAGTCTCTCCAGTGGGTGGTTTGCCCACTGCTTTATCCTGGGGAGTGCAAAGCCACAGTCTCTCAAGTCTCTCCAGTGGGTGGGTTGCCCACTGCTTTATCCTGGGGAGTGCAAAGCCACAGTCTCTCAAGTCTCTCCAGTGGGTGGTTTGCCCAATGTACCATCCTGGGGAGTGCAAAGCCACAGTCTCTCAAGACTCTACAGTGGGTGGTTTGCCTACTGCTTGATCCTGGGGAGTGCAAAGCCACAGTCTCTCAAGTCTCTCCAGTGGGTGGTTTGCCCACTGCTTTATCCTGGGGAGTGCAAAGCCACAGTCTCTCAAGTCTCTCCAGTGGGTGGTTTGCCCACTGCTTTATCCTGGGGAGTGCAAAGCCACAGTCTCTCAAGTCTCTCCAGTGGGTGGTTTGCCCACTGCTTTATCCTGGGGAGTGCAAAGCCACAGTCTCTCAAGTCTCTCCAGTGGGTGGTTTGCCCACTGTACCATCCTGGGGAGTGCAAAGCCACAGTCTCTCAAGTCTCTCCAGTGGGTGGTTTGCCCACTGTACCATCCTGGGGAGTGCAGAGCCACAGTCTCTCAAGTCTCTCCAGTGGGTGGTTTGCCCACTGCTTTATCCTGGGGAGTGCAAAGCCACAGTCTCTCAAGTCTCTCCAGTGGGTGGTTTGCCCACTGCTTTATCCTGGGGAGTGCAAAGCCACAGTCTCTCAAGTCTTCAAGTGGGTGGTTTGCCCACTGTACCATCTTGGGGAGTGCAAAGCCACAGTCTCTCAAGTCTCTCCAGTGGGTGGTTTGCCCACTGCTTTATCTTGGGGAGTGCAAAGCCACAGTCTCTCAAGTCTCTCCAGTGGGAGGTTTGCCCACTGCTTTATCCAGGGGAGTGCAAATCCACAGTCTCTCAAGTCCCTCCAGTAGGTGGTTTGCCCACTGTACCATCCTGGGGAGTGCAAAGCCACAGTCTCTCAAGTCTCTCCAGTGGGTGGTTTGCCCACTGTTTTATCCTGGGGAGTGCAAAGCCACAGTCTCTCAAGTCTCTCCAGTGGGTGGTTTGCCCACTGCTTTATCCTGGGGAGTGCAAAGCCACAGTCTCTCCAGTGGGTGGTTTGCCCACTGTACCATCCTGGGGAGTGCAAAGCCACAGTCTCTCAAGTCTCTCTAGTGGGTGGTTTGCCCACTGCTTTATCCTGGGGAGTGCAAAGCCACAGTCTCTCAAGTCTCTCCAGTGGGTGGGTTGCCCACTGCTTTATCCTGGGGAGTGCAAAGCCACAGTCTCTCAAGTCTCTCCAGTGGGTGGTTTGCCCAATGTACCATCCTGGGGAGTGCAAAGCCACAGTCTCTCAAGACTCTACAGTGGGTGGTTTGCCTACTGCTTGATCCTGGGGAGTGCAAAGCCACAGTCTCTCAAGTCTCTCCAGTGGGTGGTTTGCCCACTGTTTTATCCTGGGGAGTGCAAAGCCACAGTCTCTCAAGTCTCTCCAGTGGGTGGTTTGCCCACTGCTTTATCCTGGGGAGTGCAAAGCCACAGTCTCTCAAGTCTCTCCAGTGGGTGGTTTGCCCACTGTACCATCCTGGGTAGTGCAAATCCACAGTCTCCCAAGTCCCTCCAGTGGGTGGTTTGCCAACTGTACCATCCTGGGGAGTGCAAAGCCACAGTCTCTCAAGTCTCTCCAGTGGGTGGTTTGCCCACTGTTTTATCCTGGGGAGTGCAAAGCCACAGTCTCTCAAGTCTCTCCAGTGGGTGGTTTGCCCACTGCTTTATCCTGGGGAGTGCAAAGCCACAGTCTCTCCAGTGGGTGGTTTGTCCACTGTACCATCCTGGGGAGTGCAAAGCCACAGTCTCTCAAGTCTCTCCAGTGGGTGGTTTGCCCACTGCTTTATCCTGGGGAGTGCAAAGCCACAGTCTCTCAAGTCTCTCCAGTGGGTGGGTTGCCCACTGCTTTATCCTGGGGAGTGCAAAGCCACAGTCTCTCAAGTCTCTCCAGTGGGTGGTTTGCCCAATGTACCATCCTGGGGAGTGCAAAGCCACAGTCTCTCAAGACTCTACAGTGGGTGGTTTGCCTACTGCTTGATCCTGGGGAGTGCAAAGCCACAGTCTCTCAAGTCTCTCCAGTGGGTGGTTTGCCCACTGCTTTATCCTGGGGAGTGCAAAGCCACAGTCTCTCAAGTCTCTCCAGTGGGTGGTTTGCCCACTGCTTTATCTTGGGGAGTGCAAAGCCACAGTCTCTCAAGTCTCTCCAGTGGGTGGTTTGCCCACTGTACCATCCTGGGGAGTGCAAAGCCACAGTCTCTCAAGTCTCTCCAGTGGGTGGTTTGCCCACTGCTTTATCCTGGGGAGTGCAAAGCCACAGTCTCTCAAGTCTCTCCAGTGGGTGGTTTGCCCACTGTACCATCCTGGGGAGTGCAAAGCCACAGTCTCTCAAGTCTCTCCAGTGGGTGGTTTGCCCACTGTACCATCCTGGGGAGTGCAGAGCCACAGTCTCTCAAGTCTCTCCAGTGGGTGGTTTGCCCACTGCTTTATCCTGGGGAGTGCAAAGCCACAGTCTCTCAAGTCTCTCCAGTGGGTGGTTTGCCCACTGCTTTATCCTGGGGAGTGCAAAGCCACAGTCTCTCAAGTCTTCAAGTGGGTGGTTTGCCCACTGTACCATCTTGGGGAGTGCAAAGCCACAGTCTCTCAAGTCTCTCCAGTGGGTGGTTTGCCCACTGCTTTATCCTGGGGAGTGCAAAGCCACAGTCTCTCAAGTCTCTCCAGTGGGTGGTTTGCCCACTGTACCATCCTGGGGAGTGAAAAGCCACAGTCTCTCAAGTCTCTCCAGTGGGTGGTTTGCCCACTGTTTTATCCTGGGGAGTGCAAAGCCACAGTCTCTCAAGTCTCTCCAGTGGGTGGTTTGCCCACTGCTTTATCCTGGGGAGTGCAAAGCCACAGTCTCTCAAGTCTCTCCAGTGGGTGGTTTGCCCACTGTACCATCCTGGGGAGTGCAAAGCCACAGTCTCTCAGGTCTCTCCAGTGGGTGGTTTGCCCACTGCTTTATCCTGGGGAGTGCAAAGCCACAGTCTCTCAAGTCTCTCCAGTGGGTGGTTTGCCCACTGCTTTATCCTGGGGAGTGCAAAGCCACAGTCTCTCAAGTCTCTCCAGTGGGTGGTTTGCCCACTGTACCATCCTGGGGAGTGAAAAGCCACAGTCTCTCAGGTCTCTCCAGTGGGTGGTTTGCCCACTGTTTTATCCTGGGGAGTGCAAAGCCACAGTCTCTCAAGTCTCTCCAGTGGGTGGTTTGCCCACTGCTTTATCCTGGGGAGTGCAAAGCCACAGTCTCTCAAGTCTCTCCAGTGGGTGGTTTGCCCACTGTACCATCCTGGGGAGTGCAAAGCCACAGTCTCTCAAGTGGTAACAGTCTCCACTGGTTCTGGAGGGGGACTGGTGCCCAGAGTGCTTCATCCTGTGCAGGACAGAGGGAGTGGATGCATGTCTCCACTGGTTCTGGAGGGGGACTGGTGCCCAGAGTGCTTCATCCTGTGCAGGACAGAGGTAGTGGATGCATGTCTCCACTGGTTCTGGAGGGGGACTGGTGCCCAGAGTGCTTCATCCTGTGCAGGACAGAGGTAGTGGATGCATGTCTCCACTGGTTCTGGAGGGGGACTGGTGCCCAGAGTGCATCACTCACCCCGTGACGGTCCCAGTTGCGTCACTGCCCCTGCCGCTCATGGGCTAGAGGTGCTTGAGTTGGCGGTCCTTGCCCTGTTCAGCGGTGCTTGAGTTGGCGGTCCTTGCCCTGTTCAGCGGTGCTTGACTTGGCGGTCCTTGCCTTGTTCAGCGGTGCTTGCCCTGTTCAGCGGTGCTTGAGTTGGCGGTCCTTGCCCTGTTCAGCGGTGCTTGCCCTGTTCAGCGGTGCTTGAGTTGGCGGTCCTTGCCCTGTTCAGCGGTGCTTGACTTGGCGGTCCTTGCCCTGTTCAGCGGTGCTTGCCCTGTTCAGCGGTGCTTGACTTGGCGGTCCTTGCCCTGTTCAGCGGTGCTTGACATGGCGGTCCTTGCCCTGTTCAGCAGTGCTTGCCCTGTTCAGCGCTGCTTGACTTGGCGGTCCTTGCCCTGTTCAGCGGTGCTTGACTTGGCGGTCCTTGCCCTGTTCAGCGGTGCTTGCCCTGTTCAGCGGTGCTTGACTTGGCGGTCCTTGCCCTGTTCAGCGATGCTTGCCCTGTTCAGCGGTGCTTGACTTGGCGGTCCTTGCCCTGTTCAGCTGTGCTTGCCCTGTTCAGCAGTGCTTGACTCGGAAGTCCTTGCCCTGTTCAGCGGTGCTTGACTTGGCGGTCCTTGCCCTGTTCAGCTGTGCTTGCCCTGTTCAGCGGTGCTTGACTTGGCAGTCCTTGCCCTGTTCAGCGGTGCTTGCCCTGTTCAGCTTGACTTGGCGGTCCTTGCCCTGTTCAGCGGTGCTTGATTTGCCAGTCCTTGCCCTGTTCAGCGGTGCTTGCCCTGTTCAGCGATGCTTGACTTGGTGGTCCTTGCCCTGTTCAGCGGTGCTTGACTTGGCGGTCCATGCCCTGTTCAGCAGTGCTTGCCCTGTTCAGCGGTGCTTGACTTGGCGGTCCTTGCCCTGTTCAGCGGTGCTTGACTTGGCGATCCTTCATTGCCCAGCTGGGCTGGGGCTGGCGGTCCTTCATTGGTCAGATGGGCTGTGGCTGGTGGGGCCCTCCTGGGCAGCTGGGCTGTGGCTGGCGGGGTCCTCCTGGGCAGCTGGTCTGTGGCTGGCGGGGCCCTCCTGGGCAGCTGGGCTGTGGCTGGCGGGCCCTCCTGGGCAGCTGGTCTGTAGCTGGCGGGGCCCTCCTGGGCAGCTGGGCTGTGGCTGGCGGGGTCCTACTGGGCAGCTGGGCTGTGGCTGGCAGGGTCCTTCTGGACAGCGATGATGGGGCTGGCGGTGGCATCCTGGGCAGTCACGATGGGGCTGGCAGTGGCCTCCTGGCCAGCGGGGATGATGGCGGTCTTCTCCGCCGTGCTGCTCCTACCAGACTTTGCAGGTTTCTTCTGCCCCTTCCCCACCTTGGGAGGAGTCACAGCTGAGTCCACACTCCCCCCGGGACCCCTGTGAGCGGCTTGGGTGGCTGGAGTCTTCCCCCTCTCCCGCCGGGCACTGGACAACTTCTGGCGCTTCACAGGGGGGGCACTGGCTGTGCTCTGGCTCCTTGATACACTGGCTGGCCTGGTGGCCGGTGCACTCCACATACCTGTGACAACAGGCACCACTGGTCCCGGAGATTTTGTGGCTGAGGTGCTAGTACGGGACCTATGAGTTGGACGGGAGTGGGAGGTGGGAAATAGGTTAAGGTTGGACAGGAAAAGTTGTTTGGAGACACTGGGACGGGTAGCTGGAGGGGGTTTGGGAGTGGAGGAAGAGGTGGTGGTTGTAGGAGGTGTAACTTTTGTGGGTTTGGGTGCAGGTGCAAGCACTGGAGGCTGTTGTGAGGTGGATGTATGTTGGGTGGGTGTGTGCCTGCGTTTGTGTATCTTGAGAGGGGACGTCACAGACACACTGGGAGAGGACACAGGGGACTTGTGAATGGTAGTGGGGTGGTGACTGCACGTGAGCGGGGTGTGGTGGTGGGTGTGCTGGTGCGGGACGTAGTGGCTGTAGTGGTAGTGCATGTAGGTGTGAGTGTAGACGAGACTGGGAGGGAGGAGGGAGACGAGGAGGAGGGGGACACAAGGGAGGCAGTGGATGTTGGTGTGCCTGTATGTGTGTGATGTTTGCGTGAGTGCCTGTGGGATGTGTGGTGCTTATGTTTGCCTGAGCTTCCCTTGTGTGGTGAGGTGTGTGCAGGCTGGTCTGATGGTGTGCTTGGGATAGGCAGAGGTACAGGGGATTGGGTCTGGGTGGAGGAAGTTGGAGGGGGGAGGCTAGACACAGGGACAATGGCTGCCATCAGTGCTGAGGCCAGAGTTTGAAAGGTTCGATGAAGGGCAGCCTGACCAGAATGAATGCCCTCCAGGAATGCATTTGTTTGTTGCAACTCCCTTTCTACACCCTGGATGGCATTCAAAATGGTAGACTGCCCAACAGTGAGGGACCTGAGGAGGTCAATGGCCTCCTCACTGAGGGCAGCAGAGGTGACAGGGGCAGGGGCTGAGGTGCCTGGGGCGAAGGTGATGCCCACGCTCCTGGGTGAGCGGGCACGGGGCACACGCTGAGGGGCTGCTGGGAGGGCGGTGCTGGTAGGGGGGGTGGCGGCTGTACCTGTAGTAGTGGGGGGCACAGATGTTGCCGCCACCACAAGGGAGCTCCCATCGGAGGACGAGTCCGTGTTGCTGGTTTCAGCACCTGTCACCGCCGTGGTGCTACCCTCGCCCTCCGTCCCACTGGTGTATTCAGAGTCCGTAGTGTGGCCCTCCATGGCAATGTGGGACGCAGCTCCCTCATGCTCCGGTGCCACTGCTCCTCCGCCTGATGTTGCTAATGCACACAAGAACAGGGAGACCGCAAAGAAGGGGGGGGAACAGAAGAAAGACAGGTTGAGTGCAGGGCTTACCGCTACAGTTGGCGGACAAGACAGACACAGCAGCCCCCTGCACTACGTCGCACAGTTGGGCTCTACAGTGCAATTCCTGGGAAAAGGCCTACAAGGCTATGGACGACATCTGCACACATAGATGACACAGGTGCATGAATATCTGTACTTGGCACTCTACAGAGGTGGGCTGGTGGGCCACAGGGCCATGCCTTACGAAGGGGCCTAGCCTACAGAACTCGTCCTGGCCTAGGGAAACCCAGAGCCCTCCTCCCCCACCCAGACCCCTCCACTGCGCGCAAAGTCAGCTGAATGAGAGTGTACTCACCCCCTTGTGTCTGCTGTGATGCCCTCAAGCGCCCATCCAACTCCGGGTAGGCCACCGTCAGGATCCGGAACATCAAGGGGGTCATGGTTCGACGGACACCCCTCCCACGTTGGGAGGCCATCCCCAGCTGAGCCTCCGCCATCTTATTGCTCCAGCGGCAAATGTCCTCCCATCTCTTCCGGCAGTGGGTGCTCCGTCTGTGTGGACCCCCAGGGTACGGACGTCCTTGGCGATGGCACGCCAAATATCCTTCTTCTGGTGGGCGCTGACCTACATGAAATGTACAGGGGAAGAAGAGAAGTCATTACCAACTGCGCCGTCAAAGTGAGTGGCCCTCGTCCCTACCCTTGCCAGGTGGCACATGCACCCACTGTCTTTCATGCACTCAGAACTCTGCCCCCTTCCTTCTTACAACCAGCCCTCTCCACACAGGCATAGCCCATACAACATGCCCCCTGTGTACTTACCTGTTGGTCTGGAGGACCGTAGAGTAGCGTGTACTGGGGAAGGACCCCAGTCGACGAGCTTCTCCAACTCCTCTGATGTGAAGGCAGGGGCCCTTTCCCCAGATGCATGAGCCATTGTCTCTTCCAGACCGAGGTCACAGCAGCACTTGCAGTGTAGGTCCTCTCCTGTCGAAGATCAGGTATCGAGTGATTCAACAGCTAGAAAATGGCGGTCACGTCCGCGGCGGTGCGTACCATCACCGCCGGCGTACATCGTCATTGGCTCCTGGGACCCATAGGGTCCAATGTTAACCAATGCAGCATTGCGCCGCGGTCTTCGACCGCCTACCGCGACGGTGTACAACGCCAGCACAGTTACCTCACATCCCATTGTCCCACTTTAGAGGTCAGGCAGCCGCCATTTCAGGGGCACACATGGCCTAATTACCAACTGCGTCACACATACCTAGGCCTACTCTCAACACACATTCAGGCCAGATTTTGTGTATGAATCGTGTTCTGTGTAGACTGTGGGTACATACCTCTGAGTTGTTTGACTCTGTGCTCGCTGTTGTCCTTCATAGGCACCGTCCGCTGGGACATGTGAGGAGATGGCGGAATCCTCTGGTGTACCGACCGCTGGTGGACCTGTCGACAATGGAGGAAAGAAATCTGATAATCACCTACAGGTTTGACCGTGCCACAATCCAGGAACTGTGTACCCAGTTGGAGCCAGACCTGATGTGAGCCATCCGCCATCCCACAGGAATCCCCCCTCAAGTGCAGGTGCTATCAGTGCTCCATTTCCTTGCAAGTGGGTCTTTTCAAACAACTGTGGCCATGGCATCAGGGATGTCCCAACCTATGTTTTCCAACGTATTGTCCAGAGTGTTGTCTGCCCTGCTGAAACACATGCGGAGCTACATCGTTTTCCCTCAGGTGGAGGACTTGCCTACAGTGAAAGGTGACTTCTATGCCCTTGGACATATCCCCAACATCATAGGTGCCATTGATGGGACCCATGTGGCTTTGGTCCCCCACCACAGGAGTGAACAGGTGTACTGGAACCGGAAGAGTTATCATTCCATGAATGTACAGATGGTATGTTTGGCCGACCAGTACATCTCCCATGTGAATGCCATGTTCCTTGGCTCAGTGCATGAAGCCTACATCATGCGGAATAGCAGCATCCCTTATGTGATGGGTCAACTCCAGAGGCACCGTGTGTGGCTATTAGGTGACTCTGGTTACCCCAACCTGTCATGGCTACTGACCCCAGTGAGGAATCCCAGGACAAAGGCAGAGGAACGCTACAATGAGGCCCATGGGCGTACTAGGAGGGTGATCGAGTGGACCTTCGGCCTCCTGAAGGCCAGGTTCCGGTGCATCCATATGACAGGTGGATCCCTATTCTACTCACCAAAGAAGGTGTGCCAGATCATCGTGGCCTGCGGTATGCTTCATAACTTGGCTTTGCGGCGACAGGTGCCTTTTCTGCAGGAGGATGGTCCAGATGGCGGTGTTGTGGCAGCTGTGGAGCCTGTGGACAGTGATGAGGAGGAAGCAGAGGAAGAAGACATTGACAACAGGGACTCAGTCATCCAGCAATATTTCCAGTGAAACACAGGTGAGAATACATTCCTGCCTACTACAAGTACTTTTACACTTCTACCTCTATCCTGTCTGTCCATTTCACCCAGTGTATGGTCACTGAGTTGTCACTTTCCCTTACGGTTTCACAGGTGTGGGTCCCAACGTGTGTCATCTGCTTAGATTCCTCAGGGACTAGAGCTGTGTGACATAGGTATGTTGACATTACTATTTCCAGAAAATCTTGTCACTAATTGCAAATACACTATTTCAAAATCACAGACAGACTCCAGATATTTTGGTGCTTTAGGTGTGTTTATTTACATACAAAATATTGGAGGGGGAAGTTAAATGGTGAGGTGTGATGGCGGAGGAGTGTCCATGGCAGAGTCCAGTCTATTTGTCTCATAGGTGCATTGCCCATATGGGCATAGGAAGTGGAGCTGGGGCAGTTTCAATATGGACAGGGTGACAAAGTGGGATAGTGGGTTGACAATCAGGGTGGTCTAAATTCTTGGCGGGGTCTTGGCATTGTGCTCTGTCTTGTTCCTGGATCTCAGGGACCTTTTGCGGGGTGGTTCTCCGTCTGCAGGGGGTGGGGTGCTGGTGTGGTGGTCCTGTGGCGGTACCTCCTGTCCACTAGCGCCGGCGGAGGTGGTGGGCAGTTCATCGTCCGTGCTAGTGTCAGGGGCCCCTTGGAGTGCCACAGTGTCCCTCCTGGTGTTGAGTATTTCCTTCAGCACCCCTACGATGGTGCCTAGGGCGTAGCTGATGGTTCTGAGTTCCTCCCTGAACCCCAAATACTGTTCCTCCTGCATGCGCTGGGTCTCCTGAAACTTGGCCAGGACCATTGCCATCGTCTCCTGGGAGTGGTGGTATGCTCCCATGATGGAGGAGAGGGCCTCGTGGAGAGTGGGTTCCCTTGGCCTGTCCGCCCCCTGTCGCACAGCAGCCCTCCCAGTTCCCCTGTGTTCCTGGGCCTCCGTCCCCTGGACCGTGTGCCCACTACCACTGCCCCCAGGTCCCTGTTGTTGTTGGGGTGGTGGGTTATCCTGGGTTCCCTGTAGTGGTGGACACACAGCTGATTGACGTGTCCTGGGGACGGAGGTATGGGCCCGCTGGGTGGGTGCTGTGCTGGTGTTACCAGAGGGGGGAAGGTCTGTGATGGCCTGTGCCTGTGTGAGGGAAACGACTGTCCCGAGGGCCACGATGGTCCGGGCTGGTCATCTAGATCCAGTTGGACAGAGCTGCTGTCCTCACTGTGGGCCTCTTTTGTGGGAGGGGTGGAGATGTCTGGACCTTCCTGTCTGGTGACGTTGGGTAGTGGTCCTGCAGGGGTGGAAAAGCATGATTATTGCATCTGTGTGTGTCATGGTGTGCAATGGGTGGGTGAGCGTGTACCCCAGTGCTGGCATTCCTGTGTGGAGGCTTGTGTGATGATGGTTTAGGGGGGTGTATGGGTATGTGCAGTGGGCATGCTTTAGTGATGGGTGTCCATGCGTTGTTGTTGCATGCAGGGCTTGGTGTTGGGATGTGTGGTTTGTGATATTGGTACATTTATGAGGAGTTGGAGTGATGGGGTGGGGGCTAGGGTGGAGGTATGTGATAGCATGCAGGTAGGGTGGGGAATATGGTAGTTAAAGGTTTGACTTACCGGAGTCCATTCCTCCACCGACTCCTGCGAGGCCTTCATGATGCAGAATCGCCAAGTCCTGCTCCTCCCATGTTGTTAGTTGTGGGTGAGGAGGTGGGGGTCCGCCGCCAGTCCGCTGAACCGACTGGTGGTGTCTTGAGACCATGGAACGCACCTTCCCCCATAGGTCGTTCCACCTCTTCCTGATGTCGTCCCGATTTCTTGGGTGTTGTCCCACTGCGTTGACCCTGTCGACTATTCTTCGCCATAGCTCCATCTTCCTTGCAATTGAGGTGTGCTGCACCTGTGCTCCAAATAGCTGTGGCTCTACCCGGACGATTTCCTCCACCATGACCCTGAGCTCCTCCTCCGAGAACCTGGGGTGTCTTTGCCGTGCTATGGGGTGGTGTAGGTGATGTGTGGGGTGGTGTGTGTGGTGATAAGTGTGGTGATATGTAGTAGTGTGTGGTGTTTTGTGTGTGGAAGTTGTGTGGGTGATGGTGTTGTGTGCCTGTGGCTGCCAGTTTGTGGATGGTGGTGTCTCTCTCTGGCCTTCTCTCTGTAATAGTGGTCGTAGGGGTTTGTGGGTGATGTGGATGTGTGTTTTATATTGCAATGGGTGTGTGGGAGTGGTGTGTGTATGTGTATCAGGTGTGTGTATTTCGAATTGTCCAATGTGACAGTGTTTTGTAGAAGTGTGTGTATTTTGAGCGCGGCGGTGTGTACAGCCAATGGAATACCACGGTTGAAAGACCGCCGCATGGATTCGTGTGTCGTGATAGTGTGGGCGTATTTCTGTTGGCGTGGCGGTGGAGTTTTTTTTTTCGCCAGTTTATCACTGACCTTTGGTGTGGCGGACTTGTGTGGGTGTCTGAATTTTGTCGGATTTCGAGATGTGGGTCATAATAGCTGTGGTGGAATTCCGCGGCCGCGGCGGTGTGTTGGCAGTCTTCTGCACGGCGGTAAGCGCCTTTTACCGCCAATGTTGTAATGACCCCCTATAAGTTTTGTTCAGTTTAGCTGCCTATTGGCTTTGACATGGCATTAGCCATTACATTCTGTATTCAGTTTAGCTGCCTATTGGCTTTAACATGGAGTTAGCCATTACATTCTGCATTCAGTTTAGCTGCCTTTTGGCTTTGACATGACATTAGACATTACATTTGATATTTAGGTTAGCTGCCTATTGGCTTTAACGTGGGGTTAGACATTGCAGTTGAGACATTGCAGATGAGCTGTGTTTTTCCAAGCTGCGTTTTTCCACAAGATGGACCAAGCTGTTTTCTTCACACCAGACCTTAGCTGATAAGAGCACGTAGATTTTGTGTTTACCTCGCAAGCCAGTCTGAGAGCGGGGGAGCTCAGGAGAATTGGCCACTCTCCAAGTTTCTTCGGTTCTCACACTGAGTTTGCTTTTAAGGATGACTCTGGACTACGGTGGGGTAGATTGAATCTGCTTGACTTCAGACAGGAGCTAGACGTCAGTTGCCTGTTTCCTGTTTAGGTAGAAAATCTCTTTCTCGCAGTTGACCGGAGTCATCAACTTGCAGACCACAGAAAGATGAAGCTGAGCTGTAGGCCCTACGGTGATGAATTTTGACTTTTATGCTTTGCTTTGAAGTTATGCTATGATATAATCACCTATATTTGCTGTGTATATTGCAACTGAGAAATACTTTGATATATTTTGCTTTCATTGCTGCGACTACTTTTGAACGTGTGCTTCCAATCTACTAATTTCGTCTCTCAGGAACCTCGTGGTGGGGAATTAATAACAATAAATGTCTTCTTTAAACTCAGAAGTGCATTCCAGGGAGGTTCTGTAAGCTTGGTTATGAGATAAGAGGGAAAGCAGAACATTTTGTCATTAGTCGGCAGTCTGGGAGTGAAATTGGAGTTTTAAAGTGCACTATTTAAAAGTGTAATTTTTGTTGTTGTTTAGAGAATTACAGAAGCACGGCAGACCATGTTTGAAAATGCATGTGAAGTTAAACTGCCTTATGGTGCTGTGAGAAACATGTTTTCTTACTGTGATAAAGCAAATTTAGAAAATGTGCCTTTTGAAAGAAATTATGTTCCTTTTGTTTTTGTGAGAAGGGTTTGGATACTTGTATCTGCTTACAGAAAAATGCAGGAGAGATGTAGGCAGTTAGAACATGAAAATAAGAATTTACGTGAGCAAATTAGCCAGAACACATTAATGCAAGATAATGCTGAAATCTATAAAACTGCTGTTTTAGAAGAATCTGGCTTTTCCCATTCCAGTAATGAGGGGGTTAAGACAGCTGTGAGACAGTCTGAGCCTCCGTGTGAGCAGAGCATAGAACAAAACACCCCGCATTCCTTAACTGATAACACTGAGAACAGAGCTCAGAATGTTATTTACAGACCGCTTCTGCAAAGGAAAATGAATTACATGGCAGAGGTACAGTCGCAAAATGTGCAGTTACTGGCACAAGTAAAACAAAAGATTTTAGAGTTTCTTACTGTTTGCTTGTTTGATTTTTGGAAACAGTATAGCCCTCATCTGAGTGAAATCCTAACACTTTGGTATAAAGTATCTAGGAAAAAATATAAGCAGCTGTGCGCTTTTAATTTGGCAAATGAAATAATTCAGACTTTAGGTTTCTGCGCAATGCAAGAGGGAAACACTGATTTACATGTAAATCAGGAACAGGGGAGGACAAGAGTGCCCCTGGAACTTTGGAGTATGAAAACTGAAATATCAAGCATGCAGTGGGTGATGAATTCACCTAAATCTCACAGTTTAGGACAGGCACAGCAAGCTAGTATCATACACTGGATCTGGTAAATGCAAGACAGGGCTAGAGTCACTGCAGCCCTACATGAAGAGGTGTCACAAGCCCCTTTTCAGGATGTGGAGAGGGTGCAGGGAGTACCACAGGTAAAAGAGTCACCAGTGAAATTGAGTGCACCATTTGAATTCTTGTCCCCTGAGGATAAAAAGCGTGTATGTTTGACTAATGATTCATTGACTGAAAAGTTTTTTTCTAGCACAGGGGAAGGAACAGTGTTGTACAATGTGTGTCAGACTTTAAAGCCAGAGCTGCTTGAGATGTGTCATTTTTACACTGATTCTTGGTTCACTGCCAATGGTTTAGCCGTTTGGTTTTCCACATGGCTTGTACATAACTGGTTCAATTCCCTTGCAGATGTTAAGAGAAAAATTCAGAGTCTGAAGTGTCCACCCAGAATTCTGACTTAGTGGGGATGGCTAAGTGGGTGCACCAGAAATGTGGACAGCTGGGAGAAAAAGCCACTTACAGGTGGGCAGAGACTAGAGAGATGCACATTCCCCTAGATTTGATAAAAACTGTGATTTTGCAAATTGATCAGGTTTTAGGGGGAATGATTGCTGCAGATTACCTAGAAGAAATCAAAATTATACTGATAACTAGAAAGATTCTGATTCATTCATACAAAGTGGAGACAGAATGGCCCAACTTGTCAAAAGTGCAGTGAATGGAAGTTTGGTAAAGAAGGAGTCTGCCCCAGCCCTTCTGACAGTGCAAGGAAAGGGAAGCTGTGGTGCAGCAGATAAAAACCTCAGTGCTAAGGTTTGGGTTGAAGCCCCAAGTGACCCTCCAGAACCTGCAGAAATCATAACAAAGGGCCCCAAAAACGTCCTGCTGATTATAAAACAGGGAAAGGAAGAGGAAGGGCACATTTCAGATGACAACTGTTATTTGCAAGAAAAGTCATACTTTTTTCTTTTGCAGATCCTACCACGTTTCGCCACTGACCATGAATGTGCTGTGTGGTCTCCCTTCGGGTGTGTGCGTGTGGGGTCGGGGGAAGGACCGAACCCCCAACCTGAACCTGATTGAGTAAAGTACAGACCCCATGGATCCATTTTGCGCAACTGGCGCCTTCAGTTCAAGATCAACTTGTTTGATTACATTCTTCCACTGGAACTAAGCAACCTTAACAGTTAACTGTCTGTGTTTTTTCGCATGGAACTCTGACTTTCGCCAGCAAACCTTTCAGGTGGACCGTGCACCTTTACATGAGTAGAACTCATGCTACATCAAATTGCTGTTTTAGAGACACTGTTCAATCAGTTATTATCCCAGTCAGAGTATATAAGTTTCAGTCTTTTCTGTGTAGATGTATCTGATGTGAAAGGTTATGAGATCAATATGTTAATCCACTGCCATTGCTTTACAGTGATTTCTTTTATCATTCAAATCTGATTTGCTTATAATGTTTTTTTTGTTTTTGTTTTTGTTTGAAATAAGAGGTATGAAACAAAAATTCATTGGTCATAGGGTGGAATGTGATGCTATTAATTGTGTTTGACCAATGACTTTGTGTTTCACCACTGTGCATATTAGTTGCTCAATGTTCACCAGTAGCACATTATGGCCCTCATTACAACATTGGCGGTAAAAGCCGCTTACTGCCATGCAGAAGACCGCCAACACACCACCGTGGCTGCGGAAAACCACCACAGCTATTATGACCCACATTTCTGAATCCGCCAAAATTCAGACACCCACACAAGTCCGCCACACCAAAGGTCAGTGATAAACTGGCAAAAACAAAACCTCCACCGTCACGCCAACAGAAATACGCCCACACTATCACAACACACGAATCCACGCAGCGGTCTTTCAACCGCGGTATTCCATTGGCGGTACACACAGCCGCGCTCAAAATACACACACATTTACAAAACACAGCCACATTGGACAATTCAAAATACATACACCTGCTACACATACACACACCACTCCCACACACCCATTACAATATAAAACACACACCCACATCACTCACAAACCCCTACTACAAAATGTCATGAACGAAGGCCAGAGAGAGACACCACCAGCAAGAACAGCAGCATCCACAGGCACACAACACCATCATCCACAGAACTTGCCAGCACCTCACACAACACACCACTACATATCAGCACACTTATCACCACACAATCCACCCCACACATCACCTACACCACCCCATGGCACGGCAAAGGCACCCCAGGTTCTTGGAGGAGGAGCTCAGGGTCATGGTGGAGGAAATCGTCCCGGTAGAGGCACAGCTATTCGGATCACAGGTGCAGCACACCTCCATTGCAAGGAAGATGGAGCTATGGCGAAGAATAGTGGACAGGGTCAACGCAGTGGGACAGCACCCAAGAAATCGGGAGGACACCAGGAAGAGGTGGAACGACCTACGGGGGAAGGTGCGTTCCGTGGTCTCAAGATACCACCAGACGGTTCAGCGGACTGGCGGCGGACTCCCACCTCCTCACCCACAACTAACAACATGGGAGGAGCAGGTCTTGGCGATTCTGCATCCTGAGGGCCTCACAGGAGTAGGCGGAGGAATGGACTGTGGTAAGTCAAATCTTAACTACCATATCCCCCACCCTACCTGCATGCTACCACATACCCCCACCCTCACCCCCAGCACCCCAACTCCTCACATATGTCCCAACATCACAACCTACCCATCCCAACACCAAGCCCTGCATGCAACAACAGAGCATGGACACCCATCACTAAAGCATGCACACTGCACATACCCATACAACCCCCTAAACCACCATCACACAGGCTCCCACACAGGAATGCAAGCACTGGGGGACACGCCCACCCACCCATTGCTCACCATGACACATACAGATGTAATAAACATCCTTTTATACCCCTGCAGGACCCCTACCCAACGTCACCGGACAGGAGGGTCCACACATGTCCACACCACCAACAGAAGAGGCCCACAGTGATGACAGCACATCTGTCCAACTGGATCTAGATGACCAGCCCGGCCCATCGGGGACCTCTGGACAGTCGGTTCCCCTCACACTGGCACAAGCCATCACAGACCTTCCCCCCTCTGGAAACACCAGCACAGCACCCACCCAGCGGGCCCAGACCTCCGTCCCCAGGACACGTCAATCAGCTGTGTGTCGGCAACTACAGGGAACCCAGGCTAACCCACCACCCCAACAACAACAGGGACCTGGGGGCAGTGGTAGTAGGCACACGGTCCAGGGGACGGAGGCCCAGGAACACAGGGGAACTGGGAGGGCTGCTGTGCGACAGGGGGCGGACAGGCCAAGGGAACCCACTCTCCACGAGGCCCTCTCCTCCATCATGGGAGCCTACCACCACTCCCAGGAGACGATGGCAACGGTCCTGGCCAAGTTTCAGGAGATCCAGCGCCTGCAGGAGGAACAGTATATGGGCTTCAGGGAGGAACTCAGAACCATCAGCTCCACCCTGGGCACCATCGTAGGGGTGCTGAAGGAACTCGTGAACACCAGGAGGGACACTGTGGCACTACAAGAGGCCCCTGTCACTAGCATGGACGATGAACTGCCCACCACCTCCGCCGGCGTTAGTGGACAGGAAGCCTCGCCACGGGACCACCACACCAGCACCCCACCCCCTGCAGAGGGAGAACCACCCTGCAAACGGTCCATGAGATCCAGGACAAAGACAGAGCACGATGCCAAGACCCCCGCCAAGAAATGAGATCACCCTGATTGTCATCCTACTGTCCCACTTTGTCACCCTGTCCATACTTAAACTGCCCAACCTCCACTTCCTATGCCCATTTGGGAAATGCACCTGTGAGACTAATAGACTGGACTCTGCCATGGACATTCCTCCGCCATCAACCCTCACCATTTCACTACCCCCTCCAATATTGAGCACTTAAATAAATGCACTTAAAATACAAAACAATCTGCAGTCTGTCTGTTATTTCAAAATAGTGTATTAGCAATTACAGTGACAAAATGCTCTTTCAATTGTAATGTCAACATACCTATGTCACACAGCTCAAGTCCATGAGGAATCAAAGCAGATGTCACACAGTGGGACCCACATCTGTGAAATCGTAAGGGAAAGTGACAACTCAGTGACCATACAATGGGTGAAAACGACAGACAGTAGAGAGGTAGTAGTGTTTAAGTACATGTAGTACCCAGGTCTGTACTCTTACCTGTGTCTCACTGGAAATATTGCTGGATCACTGAGTCGCTGTTGTTCATGTCTTCTTCCTCTGCTTCCTCGTCTTCACTGTCCACAGGCTCCACAGCTGCCACAACACCACCATCTGGACCATCCTCCTTCAGAAAAGGCACCTGTCGTTGCAATGCCAAGTTATGAAGCATACAGCAGGCCACGATGATCTGGCACACCTTCTTTGGTGAGTAGAATAGGGATCCACCTGTCATATGGAGGCACCGGAACCTGGCCTTCAGGAGGCCGAAGGTCCGCTCGATCACCCTCCTAGTTCGCCCATGGGCCTCATTGTAGCGTTCCTCTGCCCTTGTCCTGGGATTCCTCACTGGGGTCAGTAGCCATGACAGGTTGGGGTAACCAGAGTCACCTGCAAATGGCGAGGGACAAGTATTAGACACACACTAACCTGTATGGTAACCCCAGACCCAGACAACCATTCCCACTGTCTTGCTTCCAGGTGTTCACCTAATAGCCACACATGATGCCTCTGGAGTTGACCCATCACATAAGGGATGCTGCTATTCCGCAGGATGTAGGCTTCATGCACTGAGCCAGGGAACTTGGCATTCACATGGGAGATGTACTGGTCTGCCAAACATACCATCTGTACATTCATAGAATGATAACTCTTCCGGTTTCTGTACACCTGTTCACTCCTGTGGGGGGGGAACCAAAGCCACATGTGTCCCATCAATGGCACCTATAATGTTGGGGATATGTCTCAGGGCATAGAAATCACCTTTCACTGTAGGCAAATCCTCCACTTGAGGGAACACGATGTAGCTCTGTTGGCCACTGTTGTTTGAAATTACCCACTTGCTAGGAAATGGAGCACTGACAGCACCTGCACTTGAAGGGGGATTCCATTGGGATGGCGGATTGCTGACATCAGGTCTGGCTCGAACTGGGAACACAGTTCCTGGATTGTGGCACGGTCAAGCCTGTATGTGATTATCACATGTCGCTCCTCCATTGTTGACAGGTCCACTAACGGTCAGTACACCGGAGGATGCCGCCATCTCCTCACATGTCCCAGCAGACGGTGCCTATGAAGGACAACAGCGAGCACAGAGTCAAACAACTCAGAGGTACGTACCCATAGTTTACACAGAACACCAATCATACACAAAAGGTGGCCTGTATGTGTGTTGAGTCTAGGCCTAGATATGTGTGACGCAGCTGCAAATGAAGCCATGTGGGCCCCTGAAATGGCGGCTGCCTGACCTCTAAAGTGGGACAATGGGATGTGAGGTAACTGCGCTGGCATTGTACACCGTCGCGGTAGGCGGTCAAAGACCGCGGCGCAATGCTGCATTGGTTAACATAGGACCCTATGGGTCCCAGGAGCCAAAGACGATGTGCGCCGGCGGTGACGGTACGCACCGCCGCGGACGTGACCGCCATTTTCTATCTGTTCAATCACTCGATACCTGATCTTCGACAGGAGAGGACCTACACTGCAAGTGCTTCTGTGACCTCGGTCTGGAAGAGACAATGGCTCGAGTGTCTGGGGAAAGGGCCCCTGCCTTCACATCGGAGGAGTTGGAGAAGCTCGTGGATGGGGTCCTCCCCCAGTACGCGCTACTCTACGGTCCTCCAGACAAACAGGTAAATACACTGTGAGCTTGCTGTATGGGCTATGACTGTGTGGAGTGGGGTGGATGAAAGATGGGGGGTTAGATTGAGGCGTGCATGAAACGACAGTGAGTGCATGTGCATCATGGCAAGGGTAGGGATGGGGGCCAATCACTTTGACGGTACAGTTGGTAATAACTACTCTTTTTCCCCTGTACATTTCATGTAGGTCAGCGCCCACCAGAAAAAAGATATTTGGCGTGCCATCGCCAAGGACGTATGGACCCTGGCGGTCTACCACAGACGGAGCACCCACTGCCGTAAAAGATGGGAGGACATTCGCCGCTGGAGCAAGAAGACAACCGAGGCTCAGCTGGGGATGGCCTCCCAACGTGGGAGGGGTGCCTGTCACACCATGACCCCCCTGATGTTCTGGATCCTGGCGGTGGCGTACCCGGAGTTGTATGGGCGCTTGAGGGCATCACAGCAGACACAAGGGGGAGAGTACACTCTCATTCTGCTGTCTTTGCGCGCAGTGGAGTTGTCTGGGTGGGGGAGGTGGGCTGTGAGTTTCCCTAGGCCAGGGCAAGTTCCGTAGGCAAGGCCCCTCTGTAAGGCAGGCCATGTGGCACCCCAGCCCACCTCTGTAGAGTGCCAAGTACACCTAGTCATGCCCCTGTGTCATCTATGTGTGCAGATGTCGTCCATAGCCTTGTAGGCCATTTCCCAGGAATTGAACAGTGGAGCCCAAGAGCGCGGCGTAGTGCAGGGGGCTTCTGTGTCTGTCATGTCTGCCAACGGTAGAGGTAATACATGCACTCAACGTGTCTCTCTTCTGTCTTCCACCCCTTGTTGTGGTATCCCTGTTCTTGTGTGCATACCAGAGCAGGAGGGAGCTGCATCCCACATGGCCCTGGAGGGCAACACTACGGAGTCTGAATTCACCAGTGGGACGGAGAGCGAGGGTAGCTCCACAGCGGGGACAGGAGCTGAGACCAGCAACATGGACTCGTCCTCTGATGGGAGCTCCTTTGTGGTGGCGGCAACATCTGTGCCCCCCACATCTACAGGTACAGCCGCCACCCCCCCTACCAGCACCACCCTCCCAGCAGCCCCTCAGGCTTTGCCCCGTGCCCGCTCACCCAGGAGGGTGGGCATCACCTTCGCCCCAGGCACCTCGGGCCCTGCCCCAGTCACCCCTGCTTCCCTCAGTGAGGAGGCCATTGACCTCCTCAGGTCCCTCACTGTTGGGCAGTCTACCATTTTGAATGCCATCCAGGGTGTAGAGAGGCAGTTCCAACAAACTAATGCATTCCTGGAGGGCATTCATTCTGGTCAGGTGGCCCTTCACCGAGCCTCAGCACTGATGGCAGCCATTGTCCCCGTCTCTAGCCTCCCCCCTCCAACTTCCTCCACCCAGACCCAATCCCCTCTACCTCAGCCCATCCCAAGCACACCTACAGACCAACATGCACACACGTCAACACCCAAGGGTAGTTCAGGCAAACATAAGCACCACACATCCCACAAGCATTCACGCAAGCATCACACACATGCAGACACACCAACATTCACTGCCTCCACTGTGTCCCCCTCCTGCTCGTTTCCCTCCTCCCTCCAAGTGACGTCTACACTCACACCTGCATGCACTACCTCTACAGCCACTATGTCCCTCTCCAGCACACCCACAACCACACCCCGCTCACGTGCAGTCACCACCCCCACTACCATTCACACGTCCCCTGTGTCCTCTCCCAGTGTGTCTGTGACGCCCCCTCCCAAGATACACAAACGCAGGCACACACCCACCCAACAGCCATCCACCTCACGACAGCCTCCAGCGCATGCACCTTCACCCAAAGTCACCAAACGTACACCTCCTACAACCACCACATCTTCCTCCACTCCCAAACCCCCTCCAGCTACCCGTCCCAGTGTGTCCCAAAAACTTTTCCTGTCCACCCTTGACCTCTTTCCCACACCTTCCCCTACCCCGTCCATCTCGTAGGTCCAGAACTAGCACCTCAGCCACAACATCTCCGGGACCAGTGGTGCCTGTAGTCACCGGAATCTGGAGTGCACCGGCCACCAGGGCAGCCAGTGTGGCACAGAGCCACAGCACAGACAGTCCCCCACCTGTGAAGTATCAGAAGTTGGCCAGTGCCCGGCGGAAGAGGGGGAAGACTCCAGCCACCAAAGCCGCTCCGAGGGGTCCCGGTGGGAGTGTGGAGTCAGCTGTGACACCTTCCAAGGTGGGGAAGGGCCACAAGAAACCTGGCAAGTCTGGGAAGAGCAGCACGGCGGAGAAGACCGCCATCATCCCCGCTGCCCAGGAGGCCAGCACCAGCCCTGCTGCCCAGGAGGCCACCGCCAGCACCAGCCCAGCTGCCCAGGAGGCCACCGCCAGCACCAGCCCTGCTGCCCAGGAGGCCAGCACCAGCCCAGCTGCCCAGGAGGCCACCGCTAGCAAAAGCCCTGTTGGGCCATGAAGGACCGCAAGCAAACGCCCCGTTGGGCCATGAAGGACCGCCATCAAAAGCCCTGTTGGGCCATGAAGGACCGCCATCAAAAGCCCCGTTGGGCCATGAAGGACCGCAAGCAAAATCCCCGTTGGGCCATGAAGGACCGCCAGCAAAAGCCCCGTTGGGCCATGAAGGACCGCAAGCAAAAGCCCCGTTGGGCCATGAAGGACCGCCAGCAAAAGCCCCGTTGGGCCATGAAGGACCGCCAGCAAAAGCCCCGTTGGGCCATGAAGGACCACAAGCAAAAGCCCTGTTGGGCCATGAAGGACCGCCAGCAAAAGCCCCGTTGGGCCATGAAGGACCGCCAGCAGCTGAGACCCTGCAATGGAGACCGCCATCTCAAGCACCGCTGAACAGGGCACCGCCGTCTCAAGCACCGCTGCACAGGGCACCGCCATCTCAAGCACCGCTGAACAGGGCACCGCCGTCTCAAGCACCGCTGCACATGGCACCGCCATCTCAAGCACCGCTGCACAGGGCACCGCCGTCTCAAGCACCGCTGAACAGGGCATCGCCGTCTCAAGCACCGCTGCACAGGGCACCGCCGCCTCAAGCACCGCTGCACAGGGAACCGCCATCTCAAGCACCGCTGAACAGGGCATCGCCATCTCAAGCACTGCTGCACAGGGCACCGCCATCTCAAGCACCACTGCACAGGGCACCGCCGTCTCAAGCACCGCTGGCCCATGAGCGGCAAGGGCACTGACGCAACTGAGTCCTTCACGGGGTGAATGATGCACTCTGGGCACCATGCCACCTCCAGAACCAGTGGAGAGATACATCCACTCCCTCTGTCCTTAGCAGGATGAAGCACTCTGGGCACCATGCCCCCTCCAGAACCAGTGGAGAGACACATCCACTCCCTCTGTCCTTAGCAGGATGAAGCACTCTGGGCATCATGCCCCCTCCAGAACCATTGGAGACTGTTATCCACTGGAGAGACTGTGGCTTTGCACTCCCCAGGATTGAACAGTGGGCAACCCACCCACTTGTTAGACTTGAGAGACTGTGGCTTTGCACTCCCCAGGATATGGCAGTGGGCAACCCACCCACTGTAGAGACTTGAGAGACTGTGGCTTTGCACTCCCCAGGAATGAACAGTGGGCAGCCCACACACTGTAGAGACATGAGAGACTGTGGCTTTGCACTCCCCAGGATTGAACAATGGGCATGTGGCCCCCTCGTGGATTTGTCGTCGTGCACTCAAGCGGCTGAGGTGCCCCCCTTTCCCTCCCCTGAGGGGCCTGTTTAGTTGCTGTCTGATGCCCCTGCAGTGTTCTCTCTGTCATGGTCGGGGATCTTGTGTGGGCCTCGCCCATACCGTGTGGTCCCGGTGTTCCACGGACTTTCTTAGAACACTACCTGGACTACTATGCTTGGTATATATTAGGTACATGGTGTATATATCTATTTCTGCCTACTTGCTTTTAATGTATTACAATGGTTACACTCATTTTCTATTGTCTTTGCATTCTTCTGGGGGGTTTGGGGGGTGTAACTGTGATGTATTGATATGCATTAGTGTGTGTGTTGTAGTGGGTGAGGGTGTGGGTGGGGGTGTTGTGTGTGTGTGTCCCTGTTTTTTCCCTCCCCCATTCCCTGTGTCGTAGGTGCAGTACTCACCGTGGTCTTCGCCGCCGGCGTTCGTGCTCCTGGTAGAGGAGCAGGAACATGAGGGCTGGAAAAATGTGAAGCTCTAGTTCCATGGCATCCCTGTTCCTCGTGGAGTGTGTAGAGGTCGAAATTCCTGTTTCCGCCGTGTTTTTATCCGCAGTGAATCCGCCCCGGAAAATGTGTGCGGATTGGCCTGTCATAATAGTGTGGGCGATACATTGTCTCCCGCCTGTCTGTTGGCGGTGACCGCCGCGCTGTTTGTTTGTACCGCCGTGGCGGTCGGAGTTTTAAAGTGGCTGTCTTTGTTGGCGGTTTCCGCCACGGTAGTGATTCCAAATTTTTTACCGCCGGCCTGTTGCCGGTCTTACCGCCGCTTTAACACCGACCGCAGGGTTATAATGACCACCTATATGTTTTGTTCAGTTTAGCTGCCTATTGGCTTTGACATGGCATTAGCCATTACATTCTGTATTCAGTTTAGCTGCCTATTGGCTTTAACATGGAGTTAGCCATTACATTCTGCATTCAGTTTAGCTGCCTATTGGCTTTGACATGACATTAGACATTACATTTGATATTTAGGTTAGCTGCCTATTGGCTTTAACGTGGGGTTAGACATTGCAGTTGAGACATTGCAGATGAGCTGTGTTTTTCCAAGCTGTGTTTTTCCACAAGATGGACCAAGCTGTTTTCTTCACACCAGACCCTAGCTGATAAGAGCACGTAGATTTTGTGTTTACTTCGCAAGCCATTCTGAGAGCGGGGGAGCTCAGAAGAATTGGCCACTCTCCAAGTTTCTTCGGTTCTCACACTGAGTTTGCTTTTAGGGATGACTCTGGACTACGGTGGGGTAGATTGAATCTGCTTGACTTCAGACAGGAGCTAGACGTCAGTTGCCTGTCTCCCGTTTGGGTAGAAAATCTCTTTCTCGCAGTTGACCGGAGTCATCAACTTGCAGACCCCAGAAAGATGAAGCTGAGCTATAGGCCCTACGGTGATGAATTTTGACTTTTATGCTTTGCTTTGAAGTTATGCTATGACAAATCACCTATATTTGCTGTGTACATTGCAACTGAGAAGTACTTTGATATATTTTGCTTTCATTGCTGCGACTACTTTTGACCGTGTACTTCCAATCTACTAATTTCGTCTCTCAGGAACCTCGTGGTGGGGAATTAATAACAATAAATGTCTTCTTTAAACTCAGAAGTGCATTCCAGAGAGGTTCTGTAAGCTCGGTTATGAGATAAGAGGGAAAGCAGAACAGTGATGTCCCATCATCCCTGGGAAGATGGCTGACATGTAGACACAAGCTCTGGCTGCACAGCAGTCCTCTTAATAATATGTGGAGCACTCCCTTCCTTGATCATAGAGAACTTGGAACAGGATTTACAAGAGGGTCAGCAGGTCCCAGTTTTATACACTACAAACAGACAGGGGATGTGGATCCACTGCATACACTTTTAAAACCAGTTTAGGTTGGTTCTCATTTCAAGCGTCCTTTTCAGGTTGCTCACAATCTTTGTGTAGATTTATGCTTACATGGGAGAGTAGTCTTCAGCCCAGACACCCAAACACAAAGCAAAGAGGTCTGAGTGACTGAATGTTATCAGCCACACTGAACACAGTGATTAGAGGAAAGACAAAAGGCTGGCCTCATCTAAGGAGCCCCTTTCACCTTGAACAATAGAGACTGCAGTTCCACTGTTCAATCCTACCAATTAATACATGGCAGTGCTAGATGAAGACTAATCAGCACCCCTCTCAGCAAAAGGCCTAACTGAATTACTGAAGGAGCCCAGTCTCCTTCTCCACAATTGGTGTCCAGGATTCCTTTCTCCAGCTTCAGGAATGTTGACAATACACTTCCACTGTGTGGGAAAACAGTCTCACCTTTATCTTGTACACAAAACCAGGCCAAGGGCATCCAAAATGGATCTCACATTCCTCCAATACTCTGACTCATTCATACACACAATACATGTACCATGCAGACCACATACACAAAAATAAAAAACATCATACATAATAACAGCCCCAATTCAGCCGAGAGACTCCTGACTTTTAAACCCAAAAATGGCTTTAACTTAGCGGTCTCTAGCCTGAAATGGTCCCTACTTTAATACAAGCCAATGGGGAAAATTAATACTCTCAGATTCTTTTTTATTATCCCTCTTTCTACTTCCCAAATGTTGGCATGCATGAAACATACACTTGTGATGCTAGATCTAAGATCTGGGTTAGGGCATATAAGATTAACTTTACATGAGTGGGCCCGTAGGTCTCTACTCCAGTACCAAAGACAAGAAAGTATGACCACAACTGTGAATCCATTTCCTCAACAGCTCTATGTACTAAATCCTTGACAGGACCAGTAGTTACTGTCAGTGCTATGAGAGCACCCTTGGTGAGCTACTGCAGGTCACAAGACAGGTCCATTTTCTTACTCATGGTTGTATGACATTACAATTCAGGCTTTCACCATGCATGCATTTGCAACACAGCCTTTACCATGCATGCCTTTACTATGCATATGTCTTTACCATTCCTGCCTTTACCATTCACATTTGATAACATTATTACTACCTTTACCACGTATATCTTTGCCACGTATAATGTTACTACACATGTCTTTACCATGCAATTTTTTGTTAAATACATTTCATTTTATAAAGGGGAAAATAAAACAAAGAACACAACAATCACTAACAATATGTTTAATGAACACATTTAACAAAGTTTTCTTTTTAACTTGTTTTGCAAGATCATTTAGAAATAAATTTAGAATTGTGTTGCTCAACATGACACAGTGAAGAAGGTCACAAAGCATAATAAAAATCACTTTAAATAAACATAAAAATGTAGGTCCTAATTATGAGTTTGACCATTATATCATCTGAACTCTAATACGGTGGTGGGGCGGTGGCCATCAAGCCAACGGCCTCACCACTGTTATATTACGAAGTTTCCAACGGTCAGTCCGGAGGAAACAGTACAGCGGCATTGGCCCTCTGAGGAAGCCGAGGCCAATGCCATCACACAGATGGTGCCCCGGCACCCTCAGAATGAGCACTGTCTGCCTAAGCATACAGTGTGCATTCCGAGGGTGCTGACAGGAGGGCTTCTGCACTTTCCATGTCATGGTCGTGGGCAGAGCAGATGCCCCCTGTGGCCCCAACTCTGCCTTTCCACCAGCCTTTTTATGGCAGGGACCCTGCCATGGAAAGGCTGACAGAAAGGAAAGTCGTGATCAGCCAGAGGTGCCGAACTCAGAACCACTGTGGCTGACCACGACTTTCACCACCACCAATCTGTCGGGAACCCTGATACTGACGGTGGTGGCGGTCTCCTGGCGGTCCAGGATCGTAATCCGGTGGATGGACTGCCAGTGATGCGATGGACCACCGTACTCATAATCAGGCCCTTAGTCATTTATTTGTTCACATTAAAATGAGGGTTTCAACATTTACACTGTTGTAAAATGTAGTAAACCCTTCAAAAAGACATAAAAACATACGACTACAATTTTGTGTCCAGTGGTAAACTGATCTCTGAGGTGACAACATGCACTCCTGAGATTTGCCTCATGAAATATAACTAAATCTAAGAACAGTGTCTCCTACATTCCGGAGTAAGTAATGCTTCAATATGAAATATATGTATGATAGTGTCACTTATAATTAATAAGTTAGAAAAATAAAATAGATTGTTTTTTTGAACCAGCTAAATCTTCACCTGTAAAGAATAACTTATTTGGCACATCAGTGTTTATTTTTTACGATACTGTTTGAAATATTTACAAGAAGTAAGTAGAACATGCATATATTTTCAATTATATTTTTTAAATAAACTCACTTTGTTATACCTTCTTCTTTTAAAAAAAAATAACAAGCATGAAAAGCTATATTTTTTAAATAAAATTTGATAAAAATAAATAGAGAATGTTAATGAAGGGGTGCTCCTTTTTTATTGGTATCACCACCCACACTCAACTCTGGAATGGTGTTGGACAGTGAAGGGGATAGATTTACTATTCCAAATTCAAGTGTGGACCAACTCTGGGAAGGTTGGTGGTCGCTGAAGAAGTCAAGTTTACTACTCCCAACTCCAGTCAGGTCCAACCTAGGCAAGACGCTGGTTGCTGAAGGGGGCCTGCTATTCCCAACTCTAGTCAAGGCCAACTCAAGGAAAGTACTTGACAGTGAAAGTTGCAGATTTACTTTTCTCAGCTCCAGTCAGGACCAACTCAGAGAAGGTGGTGATCATTAAAGGGAGTAGATTTACTATTCCCAACACCTTTCAGGGCCAACTCAGGGAAGTTGCTTGACTGTGAAGGGAGCAGATTTATTATTCCAAACTCTATTCAAGGCCAAATTGGGGAATGTTTTGGTCATTGAAGAGGGCACATTTTCTATTCCCAACTCCAGTCAGGGCCAACTTGGGGAAGGTGCTGGTCACTGAAGGGTGCAGATTTACTATTCATTACTTTAGTCAGGACCTAACTCAGGAAAAGTAGTGATCACTGAAGGGGCAGATTTACTATTCCCAACTCCAATAAAGGCCAACCTTGGGAAGGTGCTTCACAGGGAAGGGTAGATTTACTATTTCAGTCTGGACCAACACAGAGAAGGTGCGAGTCCCTAAACGGGATGGATTTACTATTCTCAGCTCTAGTCAGCCACCTCAGGGAAGATGCTGGACAGTTAAAGGGCAGGCCTACTATTCCGAACTCCAGCCAGGGTCCACTCAGGGAAAGTGCTGAACAGTGCAGGGGTCAGATTTTGCATTCCCAACTCCAGTCAGGGCCAGCTCAGGGAAGGTGCTGGTCACTGAAGGAGGCAGACTTATTATTGTCAACTCTGGGAAGGTGGTGGACAGTGAAGGGAGCAAATTTACTATTCCCAACTCCAGTCAATGGCAATTCGGGAAAGGTGTTGGACTGTGAAGGGGGCAGATTTACTATTCCCAACTCTAGTCTGAGCCAACTCAGGAAGGTGGAAAACATACTATTCCCAACTCCAGCCACGTCCAGCTCTGGGAAGGTGGTGGACAGTGAAGGGAGCAAATTACTATTCCCAACTCCAGTCAAGGCCAACTTTGGGAAGGCGCTGGTCACTGAAGAGGGCAGCTTTACTATTCCCAGATCCAGTCAGGGTCAACTTGGGTATGGTGCTGGATAGTGAAGGGGCAGATTTATTTCTCCAAACTCCAGTCAGAACCAACTCTGGGAAGGTGGTGGTCAATGAAAGGGCAGATTTAACATTCCCAACTTCAGTCAAGGCCAACGTGGTGAAGGTGCTGCACAGCGAAAGTGTACATTTACTATTTCACTGAGGGCCAACTCGAGGAAGTTGCTGGTCACTTAAGGAGGCAGATTTACTATTCCCAGGTCCAGTAAGGGCCATCTCGTGGGAGGGGGCCATCACTGAAGGGTGCGGATTTACTATTCTCTACTTCACTCAGCCAAATCAGGGAAGATGCTGGATATTGAAGGGGCAGATTTACTATTCCCAACTCCAGTCAGTGTGCCATTTCCAGGAAGGTGAAGGGCAGTGAAGGGGGCAGATTTAGGGTCTAGTGGTCACAAGACTGCCAGACTCGTGGTGGGGGTTGGACCGCCGCAGCTGTGGTGGTCTGACCGCTAGATTAGGGTTTGGTGGGCTGACCTGCAAACAGACCGCCGTCTCTGCCAGGATCCAAGATCCCAATGGACTGCCAGCGGTCCTGGTTGTAATCAGCCAGGGCGGCACTGAACTCAGTGCTGCCCTGCTGATTACAACCTTGTTCTCTGCCAGCCTTCTCATGGCAGTTTCCCCACCATGAAAAGGGTGGCAGAGAACAAATGCTGGGGACCACAGGGAGGCTCTGCACTGCCCAGGCAAAGGGCATGGGCAGTGCAGGTCCCCTCTGTCCGGCACCCTCGGAATGCGCACTGTCTGTTTGCAGATAGCCCACATTCCAAGGGTGCTGATCGGCCCCCTCTGTGCTATGAGATAGTGTTGGGTTCCTTTAAGGAAGTTGAATGCTATTTCGTAGCACTGTTTCCATTGGTCTGACTGGCAGTAACGCTCTAGTTCAAGATTTCCACCCGTCAGCCAGGTCAGATCATGGAAACTAATAGGGCGGGGGAAGAGTGGTGGTGCAATGTGCTGCACCTTTCCCACTGGGCTGACGGGAGGGAACTTTGCTTCCCACCTGTCAGCGCAGAGGGAAAGTATTAATAGGGCTGGTGGGGAGACTGCCACCTCGACGGCGGTCTCTTCACCACGGGACTGGTGGTAGGGTTTTTCAACCGCCAAACTCGTAATCAGGCAGGTAATGACCACCACCATATAACGAGTAAAGCGGTGAAACCAACACAACACAGACAACTCACCGCCAGCACCGCCACCGCCGACGAGCAGCATCTAGCAGCGGAAGCCAACTTCATGCAGGCGGAAGTCAATGTCCCATCCACCATATTCCGAGTCATCAAGCCGCCAGGATATCCGGGGCGGGCTGGCCGCTAAGAAAAACCTGCCGGAAACAAAAAGTACAAAAGGAGACACCCACCTCCAGGCACAGAGAGGCGTCCGCGGCTGCCATAGCAAACAAACTGCTAGTCTTCCCAGCGTTGTATCTCGCCATACACCTTCAGGGCCGCCGACAATGATGAAGACGACAACCGTAAGTATGCCTAGCGCAGAGGGTAGGAAATGGCAGTGATACACTCCCACACATAACACACATTACTCGCACAGACATCGAAGGCCACACACAGGCACACACAATATACGTCAGAAGTACCCAATACACACACAAAGCCAAGCCGATACATCCCAAACATACAGCACAACGCACACCAACACCACCAACACACCCCATAAATACACAATGATAACTAGACCACAAACACCTCAACACAGACATAGACAGGCACGTTGTGTGACACCACACATACACACACACAAGGAACTGTATGTAGCAATGACACCCAATCAATAGCAGTGAACACACATCCAAACAATGACACAGGTGACACAACACGTACAACCAACAATCAAGGAAATCCACACATGCAGCACCATACACATGGACGCACACAACACCCCATACAATCCCACAAGCAAGCAGTCAGACACATAACAACATGCCCATGGCACAACCCACCTACCTAGTGCATGCAACAACACAGACACAATCCATACACAGACCTCACACACCATTGCACACAGATGTTACACCACCAAGTAGAAGAAAACCAGGACAAGCAACTCATCTTGCCAACCACAGCAATGTGGGCAGATGTAATTGGAACCATTTAAAATTATAATAAATATATGCAAAAGCTGCCAAATGGCAATTCCAACCTGGATTAATACAGAAACGCATCAAGTCCATATATATTATGGCCCCAAACTTGACTCCTGACAGCAGATAGTCTTCCACGTCATAGGGGCATCAATGGGACAGGCAGGCACCTCAGGGGTGTGGGGTTGGTGGGGGAGGCTTGGATGTGGAAGGGGCACATTTCAGTTTGGGCTTGGGAGGGGTGACTTTTGCACTGGGAGGGGGGTGGATTTCTTGCTGGGTGGAGGAGCAGGGGAAACACCAGAGGGGGCACCTGAGGAATGGGAGGTGGAAGGACCTGACAGAGGCAGGGGGACAAAGCATTTACGAGGAACACGGGGTGGTAGAGGAGTAGGGAAGAGGTCAAGGGCAGCAAGGAAAACTTTCTTAGGTACACAGGGCAGTCACATGATTGAGGGTTGGGAGTGGAGGTAGAGGGTGTACTCTTTTGACGTGTTAGTGTGGTGTACATGGATGCTGGTGTGTGCATTGTGTGCATATGCATGGTGGCAGAATGTTGCGTGGGTGAGTGAGTGTGTGTGCATTCATTGAGAGGGGGGCAAAAATGCAGGGAGAGGGAATGGGAGATGTGTGAGTGAGTGTGGCGGTAGTGTGTGCAGGTGAGGTGGATACGCTGCAGGTGGCAGAGACGGTAGTCGTGGTGAATACGGATGTGGTGTGTGGGGTGTGTGTCTGTGAGTCTACTGTTGTGGTGATTGAGGGTATGACAGGAATAATAGCAGGGCCAGTGTGTGATGATGCAGTGCTGGCAGGTGTGAGTGGAGATGTGACTGTAAGGGAAGAAGTGTTGGGAGAAGTGTCTGTTGTTGTGTCTGCAGATGTGTGTTGTGTGTGTGCATGCCTGTGTGAACGTTTGTGATGCCTATGACTGTCTCTGTGCACCTTGTCTGTTGTAGTGGGTGCATGCTGGTCTGTAGGTGTGCTTCGGACAGGTGTAGGGAGAGGGGCTGTGGATTAGGAACAGGTAACTGGAGGGGGGACGGAAGATGAAGGGACACTGGCTGCCGTCAATGAGGATGCCAGAGCCTGAAACGATCTCTGTAGGCCAGACAAGGTACCGTGAATGCCTTCCAAGAACGCATTGGACTGCTGCATCTGTGATGTCTGCCCCACAGAGATGGACCTCAGGAGGTCAATAGCCTCCTCACTGAGGGCAGCAGGGCTGATTATGGCAGGGGCAGAGGTGCCTTTGGCAAAGGAGACACCCACCCTCCTGTGTGAGCGGGCACGGGCACCTGGGTTCAGTGCTACAGGGAGGGCAGTACTGGTAAGGGGGGTGGCAGACAAGAATGGTGGTGGGGTGGTCCCAGATGGGTCCGCCACTGCCAGGGAGCCACCTTCGGAGGAGGAATCTATATCAGATTTGTTCTAGCTCCAGTCTTCCCTGTGGTGCTCCCCTTGCCCTCAGTCCAGCTGGTCCCCCCGGCTTCACTGGTGTCAGCCTCCTGGATCCCATGGGCTGCTGCATCCCCACTCGCTGGTGCCCTTCCTCCTTTGCCAGATGATGCTAATGCACACATAGACAGAGGTGGAGAGAGAGAAGGAGGGTGGGAGAAACAGAAAGGGAGGAAATGATGATAACCCACACATCCACTTCACATACAAACAATACACATTACAGCCCCTGCTGGGGAAACAAGAGACCATTTAGTAATCATTTACAACTGTGTCAAGCAAGTGATCCCCAAACTCCTCAAGCCTGCAGCCTAAACACCTGAATGAAGACCACTACATGCCTATCAACTGCCTAAATGACTTCTCCAACAATCCAGCCCAGGAACATATCCAACCACATGTCATCCATTACGGGATGATGCAAATCTGAGCATAGAGGGACTGAGAACACTAACTGAGAGGAATGTGTGGAGTACATGTGGTACAGAAGTCCATTGATGTAGCAAGTGAAGCAATTGCAGTGTTCACATAACATGCCTGTCATTACCCATATACAGTGCCAATCTGACCATCTTGTACTACTACATTACACACAGAGATGGAGGATGCAGCCAGTGACATGATAGCATACAGGTGAACATGTGTCACAGTACCACCACTTCTTTCCCTGGATGACTCAAAATAGCTAATGTGACACACTCCTACATGATGGGTGTGACAACCACGACTGTACATTCCCTAAATCACATCTCACCATGTAAATTCCAAGTCCAGTGAGGGTGACAGTACACAACCATGCAGTAGTCACCTGACAGTCAACACTTGCCCTCTTGTGGCTGCTGTGCTGCCTTCAAGCGCCCATCCAACTCTGGGTAGGCCACCGCCAGTATGCAGGCCATTAGGGGGTCAAGGTCCTACGGACACCCCTCCCACGTTGGGAGGCCGTCCCTAGCTGGGCCTCTGCGGTCTTCCAGGCCCAGGGTCTCAGGTCATCTCACTTCTTCCTGCAGTGGGTGCTCCGCCGGCTATGGACCCCCAGGGTCCGCACTTCCTTGGCAATAACCCTTTTTTCTGGTGGGCGCTGACCTGCACGGGAAACATTCCAAAAATGGGGGACAGGATGTAAATAATACCAATACAGCAGTAACCTTTGGCGACACACAACAAACACGGACCATGCACAATGCCAATATCCCACACATATCATGTGCATGCTAAACACCTGATCAGTCATGACATGTCAATGTGCACACACATACATAGTCAAACACCACCCGACATGTGGGACAAAGGATGTTGAACTGACCTGTTGTCCTGGAGCACCGTACAACCGTCCATACTGGGGTAGGACCCCCTCCACCAGTTACTCAAGTTCCTCTGTAGTGAAGGCAGGGGCCCTATCTCCTGCAGTGCGTGCCATCTATGCTCCAAGATGCAGGACACAGCAGCATCCAAAATGGAGGTCTGTCTTGCCCGAATGCCAGGAGTCAAGTGAGCTGGCCCATACAAAATGGCGGTTACGACCGCAGCGGTCATGACGGACACCGCCGGCGGTGATCGTCATTGGTCCCAGTCTCCCATAGATGTCAATGTTAACCAATGAGGAGTTGCACTGCGGTTCAGACCGCCTTCCGCCATGACGACTTCTGCCGTTGGAAGGATCTCACTTCTAGCTTTCCAATGCATACCGGACAGGCAGATGCCATATTGGTCTGTAACATTACTGTCCTGGGTTCACACTGCGTAATTACCTGCATGTCATCACAAATAGATACATTAGGTCACACATTGTGGATAATGACACATGTAGTGAGTGTCTGGTGACATCACCATACTTGTCACTAAAGTTGTCAGCATATGTGATCAGTATAGTGGAAAACATGGAATGTGTACGTATACATATCCTGTATACGTCCATTGTCACAGGTATCATGAGCCATTATCCGGTTAGGAATGGAGTGTGGAGTAATGTGTCTTCCCACAACATGACAGCCAACTTGCATGAATAAAACTTTGTGATTGTCGTATGTCATACTTGGTGCTCTAAATTGTGAGAGGTTCCCAGATTGTTGTTTGTGCCACCGCACAGATATCACCACAATAGAGTGATGAGGAATACCGGCCACTCGTAGATCTTGATACCATGGAAGAGCGCCCCATCATCCTGACTTATCGACTGGACCGTTAGTGCAACAATCAATCAATCAAAGCATTTGTAGAACGCACTACTCACCCGTGAGGGTCTCAAGGCGCTGATGGTGGGGGCTGCTACTGATCAAACAGCCAAGTCTTGAGATGTCTCCTGAAGGTAAGTAGGTCCTGTGTCTGTCGCAGGTGGGTGAAAAGAGTGTTCCACGTCTTGGCGGTGAGGTGGGAGAACGATCTGCCACCGGCAGTCATTCTGTGGATGCATGGGACGGTGGCGAGGGCAAGGTCAGTGGATCGAAGCTGTCATGTTGAGGTGTAGAAGGAGAGCCGTTTGTTGAGGTATTCTGGTCCGGTGTTGTTCAGTGCTTTGTGAGCATGGGTGAGGAGTTTAAACATGATTCTCTTCTTGATGGGGAGCCAGTGCAGTTCTCTCAGGTGGGCTGTGATGTGGCTGTGGTGGGGGATGTCCAGGATGAGGCGTTGCGGAGGCGTTCTGTATGCGTGGCAGTCTTTTCTGGAGCTTGCCTGTGGTTCCTGCGTAGAGGGCGTTGCCGTAGTCCAGTTTGCTGCTTACGAGGGCTTGGGTGACCGTCCTTCTGGTTTCAGTGGGGATCCATTTGTAGATCTTCCAAAGCATGCAGAGGGTGTTGAAGCAGGAGGAAGAGACAGCGTTGACTTGCTATTGATGAGTCCAGGATGAATCCCAGGTTGCGTGCGTGGTTGGTGAGTGTCGGTGCGGTTCCCAGTGAGGCAGGCCACCAGGAGCCGTCCCAAGCAGAGGGGGTGGAGCTGAGGATAAGGACTTCAGTTTTGTCAGAATTCAGTTTCAGGCAGCTGTTCTTCATCCATTCGTGATGGCCTTCATTCCTTCGTGGATGTTGGTTTTGGCAGTGGCGGGGTCCTTGGTGAGGGAGAGGACCAGCTGGGTATCATCGATGTATGAGACGATGTTGAGGTTGTGAGATTGGGCGATGTTTGCAAGCGGCGCCATGTAGATGTTGAAGAGGGTCGGGCTGAGGGATCCCTGGGGTATGCCGCAGATGATTTTGGTGGCTTCAGGGCAGAATGGAGGGAGGTGGACTCTCTGAGTTCTGCCGGTGAGGAAGAAAGGTGATCCAGTCCAGGGCTCTGTCATGGATCCCTGCATCGTTGAGGCGTGTGCGTAGGGTGTGGTGGCAGACGGTGTCAAGCGCGGCCGAAAGGTCCAGGAGGATGAGGGCCGCAGTTTTGCCATTGTCAAGTATGGTCATGGTATCATCAGTGGCAGCGATGAGGGCGGTTTCGGTGCTGTGGCTGCTGCGGAAACCGGATTGGGATGGGTGCAGAGTGGTGTTCTCCTCAAGGAAACGGGTCAGTTGTTTGTTGAAAATTTCCCCATTTAATTTTGCCGGGAAGGGGAGCAGAGAGATGGGCGGGAAGTTCTTGAGGTCCTTTGGGTCCGCATTGGGTTTCTTGAGGAGGGCGTTGATTTCGGCGTGTTTCCAGCTCTCTGGGAAGGTGGCGGTCTCGAAGGAACTGTTAATGATCTTCCGGAGTTGGGGTGCGATGACAGAGCTCGCTTTGTTGAAGATGTGGTGAGGGCAGGGATCAGATGGTGAGTCGGAGTGGATAGTGTTCATGATTTTGATGGTGTCATCGTCGTTAACATGGGTCCAGGACAGCAGGAGGATGGTAGGCAGTGAGTCTGTGGTGTAGGTGGTTGACGGGGGTCTGGGTATTAAAGCTGTCATGGATGTCTGCGATCTTGCGGTAGAAGAAGGTGGCTAGGGAGTCGCAGAGGTCTTATGATGGTGGGATGTCGTTGATGTTGGAGCCTGGGTTGGAGAGGTCCTTCACGGTGTTGAAGAGCTCCTTGTAGCTGTGTGCGTTGTTGTCAATGCTTTCTTTGAAGGCGGTTCTTTTGGCGGTTCAGATGAGTTGGTGGTGTCTGCGGATGGCATTCTTGAAGGCTGTGTGGTTGTCCAGTGTCTGTTCTTGGCGCCACTTTTTCTCGAGTCTTCGGCATGTTTGCTTGGATTCTTGGAGGTCGGCTGTGAACCAGAAGGCCTTTCTGTCGGTGCGTCTGTTAGATGGTTTCTTGACCAGGGCGAGAATGTTGGCACAGTCGTCGATCCATTGCTTGAGGTTGCAGGCTGCCACGTCGATGTCGGCGGTGTCGATAGATGGGTTATGGGAGAGGGTAGTGATCAGCTGGTCTGCGGTAACCTTGTACCGTCTGCAGTGGGGAATCCGTTGTGGGTGGTGATGTGTTGTGGGTTTCTCGAAGGAGAAGTGGATGCAGCGGTGGTTGGTCCAGTGGAGTTCTGTGGTATGGCTGAAGGAGACGTGTTTGCTGGCGGAGAAAATGGGTCAAGCATGTGACCTGCAGGGTGGGTGGGAGTCATGACGAGCTGCTCGAGGCCGAGGTTAGCGAGGCTGTCGAGCAGGGTGGTGGAGTCGTTGTCGTTGGTGTTCTCGAGGTGGAAGTTCAGGTATCTGAGGAGTATGTAGTCTGTGGATTCGAGGGCGTGCGCGCTGATGACGTCGGAGATGGAGTCGCTGAACTGCTGTCGGGGGCCGGGGAGGCTGTAAACGAAGGTCCCTCTGAGGGTGGTGTTTAGATCGGTGTGGATCTGGAAGTGCAGGTGTTCGGCGGTGCTGAGGGTGCCTTCGGTGCTGGTCGTGATTCTGAGGGTATTCCTGTGGACGATGGCGATGCCTCCTCCTGTTGGTGCGGTCCCTGCGGGTGATCTTGTAGCCGTCCGGGATGATTATGGTGATGTCAAGTGCTGAGGAGAGGTTCATCTAGGTCACGGTCAGTAAGGTAACATCTGGGGAGGCTGAGTAGAGTAGGTTCCACAGTTCGACTGCGTTTTTGTGGATGGAGCGGATGTTGAGTAGGATGCATCTGAAATGGTTGCGTCCTGCCTTGGCGGGTGGGTCATTGGCGTGGAGGCTTGGAAAGGTACAGTCCTGGCAAGAGAAAGGTCCATGGGTGAGCTCGGGTGGCTTGATGGCAGGTGGATGATTGGCCGGCGTTGAGCGTGTGGAGGGTGGTGGTGTTGTGGCGGAGTTGAGTGTTGCGGGGTTCTGGCACTGGGCGCGGTCCAGGTGCGGATCGGCGCAGACGGGCTTGCCTTTGGCACCCCTTTGGTGCATCTGCATCACAGCCTCCATTAAGTAGGGAGCGGGGAGCAGAGGACAGCTGGGAGGCAGGAGTGGAAAACGGCACAAAAAAAAGGGGGCGAGCAGCAGTGGCAGAAATGCAGCGTGAGAGAGAAGAGGGGCGGGGTGCAGGGGCAGCAGTAGCGGGGGCGGAGAAAGGAGCAAGAGTGAGAGAGAGGGGAGTGAGGGGGGAGAAATACGAGAAAGGGGGCTCCCCACTAGACACCAAGGATGAGGCACAGGCAGAAGCCTGCGGGTAGAGGAGGGCCTCGAACTCCTGACAGAGGTCAGGAGTTCAGAGGAACATGGGCTCTACTTACCGGTGGAGCTACGGGAGGCAGAGCAGTTCACTGACCAGGTCAGTGGTATTGCTCATCCTACAGCACAGCGGCCGCCATTAAGTAGGGAGGGGGGAGGACAGTGGGGAAGCTGGAGCAGGGAGCGGAAAACAGTGCAAAAAAGTGGGGCAGGCCGCAGGGGCAGCAGCAGCGGGAATGCAGTGCGAGAGTGAGGGAGGGGGCGGGGCCACAGGGGTGGCAGGGGCGAGAGAGAGGAGCGAAAGTGGGAGAGAGAGAGTAGAGTGAAGGGGGAGAAATACGAGAAAGGGTGCAATGCAGAAGCGAGGCAAAGAGGCAAAAGGAGCACTGTGGAGACAGAAAGGCAAAAAGGAGGCAAAAGAGGCAGAAAGAGCACTGTGGAGAGCAAAAGGTAAAAAGGAGCACAAAAGAGACAGACAGGGAAGAGAAAGCACACAGAGGGCAAAGCAGAAAAAAGGAGGAGAGAGGCAGAGAGCAGCCTAGTGGGAAAGCAGAGCTCCCGAATAGACACCAGGGATGAGGTGCAGGCAGAAGCCTGCCGGTGGAGGAGGGCCTCGAACTCCTGACAGAGGTCAGGAGTTCAGAGGAACAAGGGCTCTGCTTACCAGTGGATCTACAGAAAGCAGAGCAGTTCACTATCCAGGTCAGTGGTATTGCCCAGGGAACTGGTCGCCCAACTGAAGCCAGACCTCCTGCCAGATCTGAGAAGTCCCCATGCCATTTCTCCAACAGTCCAGGGGTTGTCAGTCCTGCATTTTGTGGTGAGTGGCTCTTTCCAGGTTACAGTGGGACTGGCTGCAGGGTTTTCACAGCCCCAGTTCAGTAAGGTGTTGCAGGATGTGCTGGGTGCCCTACTCAAGCATGTGCACAGGTACATTAGGTTCCCACAACGTCCAGAATTGCCCACTGTAAAAGCAGCCTTCTACAACATATCAAATGTCCCACATGTAATTGGGGACATTGATGGGACTCACATTGCCTTTGTACCTCCCAGGACCAATGAACAGATCTACAGAAAAAGGAAGAGTACATATTTGTTCAATGTACAAGTGGTGTGTCTTGCAGACAAATACATAACACATGTGAACCCTAAATTCCCAGGATTAGTACCTGATTCCTACACCCTGAGGAACAGCAGTGTCCCTGCAATGATGTCATAGCTACAGGGAGAAAGGGCCTAGCTCATATGTATGTGTACTCCTCTCCATGCCAGACGTTTGTACCCCTCATAACACAGTCAGCACTCTACCTAGCATTGTTACCTATAGCCGTGTTTCCTTTTCCACACAGGTGACTACGGATACCCCAACCTGCCCTGGCTCCTGACACCTGTGAGACATCCAACTACAGGAGGGGAGAACAGGTACAATGAGGCACATGGCCGAACGAGGCGAGTGATTGAGCGGACTTTCGGTCTCTTGAAAGCTAGATTTTGTTGCCTTCATGTGTCTGGTGGTGCCCTACAGTACAGACCAGGTAAAGTCTGCAAGGTCATTGTTGCTTGCAGCATGCTCCATAATCTGGCCCTCAGAAGGCACAACCCACTATTGGAGGAGGGGCACATTGATGCTGGAGCAGTGTTTGAGGCAGATGACTCTGATGCTGAGGGGGAGGCAGACGAGAATGAGGCACATGACAACAGGACTGACATGATTTGTCACTACTTTCAATGATGTACAGTTATGTGTGAATTGTATGTCATCTGCACATGGCAGATGAATTGCTGAAGCCAGTCTGTAGCCAGTATTTGCATGCATCAAGGTGTGTGTGGGGACTAAAGCCTTCCATCTTGGTTTCTGACCTTGAAGGGTAGGTAACTTACCATGAGGGGTAGTGGAAATGCACTGCTGCTAAGTATATGTGTGGAATGCTAGTGCCATTGCAGTACAGCCTTATGGTTGTACCAAAGGATTAGGGTCCTCAGTCTGCCTATTTGGGGATTTGTAAGGGGGACTTATCAGTCTAGAGCTGCTGCATAGGCATGTTATGCTGCATTGTCAGCTGCTGTGTGGCAAGTACCTGTTCCTGACTACTCAGGGAGGTGAACAATAGAGGATGTTACCTATGTTACATCTTTCCTGTCCCACATGCTTGTGAGTGCCTATGCAGGCCCTTACAAATGTGGTATCTTAGCTGCTGGGCCAGTCATCCGGTGTATGTGTTCAAATGCTGTGGATGTATGACTTGGTTCACATGCCTTACAACATTGTGCCTGATTCCATTTAATTTTCCTTTTTCAGGTCACATCTCTGTCTGCAAGCTGATTACTGTATTGTCTGTTTCCATCGTTGACACTGGATATCATTACAATTTGGATATATTTACACACCTGCTGCGGTGTCCAACTACGTCTGTCATTTCAATATTGTAGTGGTGCCGACACGAATATATTTGCTCCTTGGAAACAGGATTGCCACTACATACAATGAAGAGACGTGCACCATTACTTGTGTGAATTTGTGTTTATTAAGTGTATGACACCACAGTCCAAAGGAGTGGGGTAATGGTCTGGGTGCTGATCAGAGACGGTGGTACAGCTGTTTGTCTCACAGGTCCTGTATTCATTTGCCCGGTATGCTGTGTAGTTGGTTTTGGACAACCAACAGCACTTAACAGTGGCACACAAGGGTGACAGTTCAGAAGAGGGATCACTTCCTGGTGGGGGGATTGGTCTTGGCCTCAGGTCCTGCAGGATAGGTGACCTCTTTTGTGAGGGGTCCCTCAGCTGCAGGGGTAGGGGTGCTGGTGGCCCGGGGGTTCTCCTGCTAGACCTCAATTCCAGTAGCAGGTGCTGATGTTGTTGGCAGTGGGGTTGCCTGCCTACTGGGTGGGGCCAGCTGTTGGGTTGAGGATTTCCGCAGGATATTGTTAAATTCCTTGAACTGCTCTAATATGGAGAACATGGTGGCATTGAGTGCCTGCCACTGCTGCATGGCTTCCTGGTGGTATTCCCCCTGCAGCCTTTGCGTGTCCTGCAAGGTGGTGAGTATGTGGTCCATCTTGTCGTGGGTTTGCTGGTAGGCTTCCAGAACTCTGGAGACGACCTCCTTGCCAGTCGTGTCTTGTGCCTGCCTCGACCCTTGGCCCACAATTGGCCCTTGCCTGCACCCCTGGTGCAGTGCGCCCCCTCCCACTGACACCAGGACCGTCATTGTCTTCGGTTTGCACCGTTGACTCCTGCCCCTGTCCTGTGGGGGACACTGATGTTTGATGTGACCTTGGGACACAGGTATGGGAAGGTGGGCTCTGCTGTGCATTGGCTGCCACGGGGGAAGTGGTTGCAGTTGCGGGCAGGGTGAGGCTGGTGGTGGTGGTGGACTGACCACTCATGCCTGATGAGCCAGGTTTGTCATCCATATGCAGACTTCTAGGGGAGTCCTCCCCTATTGGAGCTGCTTCCAGACCTGGGCTTTCTGTCAATGGGCTCCTCTGCTGTGTGGCAGTACTTGGGAGACCTGCGGAATGAGAGGTATTGTGTCAGATGATGGCATTGTAGCAGTGACACACATGGTTGTATGCCGTCATTAACTGGATTTGCAGGGCAGTAATGGCATTGACAGTTACTAGCCCACTGCTTGTGTTACCATCAGTGTAATGTTGCAATGGGCCTATTTTGGAGGATAGTTAATGTTTGTCTTGCTACCGTCATTGCCATATCCTGATGCACATTCCTTATACTTGTTGGTGATGAGGAGTGACATGGTTTAACGTGCAATTGCAGAGATGTGATGTGGATGTAGCAGTCATGCAAGGGTAGGGAGTGTTGCACTGTGGTAGATGTGGTACTTGCGGAATTGTGTGGCATCCATGCACTAGGTGGGCCTGTGAGGGAATGGTGTCAGTAGGATGCTGTGGCATGCAAAGGTGGGTTTTGGGTCCATGGTGGGTTTGTGCACGTTAGGGTGGTGTGAGGGGGTGAGAGGGTGGTGGGGGTACATGCTGTGCATGGGGACACGTTGGCTGGGGAGTACAGTAGACTTACCAGTGCCCAGTTCACTAGGTATTCCCGTCAGCCCTTCTGGATGGTGAATGGCCAGGACCTTCTCCTCCCATGGTGACATTTCTGGGGGAGCCGGTGGGCACCCACCACCAGTCCTCATGACGGCGATTTGGTGCCTGGAAGCCATGGCCTGTACCTTCCCCCGTAGGTCGTTTCACCTCTTCCTAATGTCCTTCCTTGTGCGTGGATGGTTCCCCACTGCATTCACCCTGATGACTATCTTCTGCCATAAGTCGTTCTTCTGGGCTATGGATGTCTGCTGGACCTGTGCTCCGAACAGTCACGGCTCCACTCTGATGATTTCATCAACCATTACCCTCAGCTCCTCTTCTGTGAATTGCAGGTTTTTTGGTGGTAGCATGGTGGTTGTATTGTGGGTGGAGGTGTATGTTGTGCAGGGATTCAGGGTGTGCTATTTGTTAATGTGAGTTTGTGTAGTGGTATGTGCATGTGCTCTGTGGTGTTTGTGTGCAGTGGTGTGTTGTGTGATGCGTGTTCAGTGTGATGGTGCCAGTGGTATCTAGGTGCAGTGCCTCCTTTCAGTGTGCTTCTGCCTCACTCTTTCAGAGTTTCTGGTTGCAAAGGGTTCTGCTTCTGTGTGGGGGGGTCTTTTGTAGTGCTGTGGACAGGTGTGTGTATGTGTCTCAGGTGCTGGGTAATGGTATTGTCCAACGTGGTGCAGTGTTCTGGTGGTGGTGCCTTTTTTCCCCGCTGCAGTTCGGACCATCAATGGATTGCCACTGTGTCAGTACTGATTTGTGAATCGTTATTTGGCAGGCGGGATATTCTCGATGTGCCAGTGCTGGTGGGTCAGCCGCCTCCTTCACGCTGTTGTTTCGGCCAGCGGTGTCATTGTTTGGGTGTATTTTGGGCGATGTTTTGTGGGTGACTCGTAATGCAGCCATCTTCACTCCGCGATCACGGTGGTCTTCGGTAATGACTGCTAAACCCGGAATGACCGGGTGTCCAAATATGTAACATTTCCTCTTCTGCACGAGAATCACATTGAAAGAGAAGAACAAATTACAACAATTCTTCAGCAATTCCAGAGGTGAAACTCACTCTTCAAAAATTCAACATTAAATACAGGTAAATATTTTGCAAACTTAACATGCATTTATACAATAATCAAAATGTCTTTTTTAAACAGGAAATTAACATTTCTAATATTTCTTTCCAGTAGAACATAATAAATTACGGCCCACATTTAAAAGGGCCTACCACCTCCTTGCACCACACTAGTATCATTTTGTTTACGCTAATGTGGCCCAACAAGACCAAAATCGGTGCCCCAGATTTACAAAGTGGGACAATGCATGCATTGCCCCACTTTGTAACCCCTTGCACCACATTATGCCTGTGCCAGACCCAACAGGGCATTGAATCGCAGGTGGTAGAGTTCCAGGCGATAAGCCGGGTCATCTACCCACCAGTGGGCCACATCATTGACAGGTACTAACTGGGCAGCCACATAATATACAGAGATGTCTGGTATACCCAATCCACTTTCATAGGGAACTTTCCTTGCAGAGCAAAAAGGCACTCTAAGTCACCATCCCACCCATATAAAGGAGGTGAGTTTGGAGGTGAGGGACCGGAACCAGGTGCAAGGCACTGAATCTGGGAAGGTCATCAGTACATACAAATAGCGAGGGAGACAGATCATTCTGAAGAGGGCATTGCGGCCTAATGGGCTCAGCGACATGCGACGCCACCGGGTTAGGTCCCCAACCAGGGCCCGGGATAGGGGCTGAAATTTCAGAGATCTTGGAGCGTGGAGAGGTGAATTCCCAAGTATTTAAATGCATTTCGCCTCACCGAGATATCCAGATACCAGATACTGCCCCCGCATCTCCTCGTACCTCCACTAGTAGCGACTTCTTGGGCTTCAGACGCAGACCAGAGGCCTCGCCATATAGTGTCAAGAACCTAAGGCAACAGGGTCCGGAGCCCTGTGGCTCCTCCAGGAATACCAGGATGTCGTTAGCATATAAGAACACACAATCCTCATAGCCGATCTCCCATCTCCAGACACTGATAAGCGGGTCACAACATAAAAGGCAGAGCAGCGGTTCAATGGCCAGGGCAAATAGCAGAGGGGAGAGGGTGAATTTCTGACGCATGCCAGGTTGAATCGGTAAGGAGTCTGATATAATGCCATTGACCTGGACCTGTGCCAATGGATTATGGTGAAGAAGGTGGACCATTTTCTGAAATGTCAAGCCAAAGCCCATTCGCACCAGGACATCTTCAAGGAAGTTCCAGGCCAGGGTATTGAAAGCCTTGTGGAAGTCTACCAGAAGGAGTGCCAACCCGCACTCTAGTCTATCCTTCTGCAAAGGCGCCACCTGGACCCGTCGTATGCAATGATGTGTGCATCTTCCCAGCATTAACCGGCACTGATCAGGATGGATCAAACAGGGCAGTGTGTGGGCCAATCGGGTAGCCAGAATCTTCGCATATATTTTTAAATCTGCGTTGATCAGTGAAATGGGGCAATAAGATGAACGTTGGTCCCTTGGGTATGACCATGATTGCGGCGCAGTTAAGGCCTGGGGCGAAGGATCCTCTTTATAAGCATTCAACATATGGGACACTAGGGGGTGATTCTTACCTTGGTGGGCGGCGGAGGCCGCCCGCCAAAGTACCCCCGCCAGAACACCGCACCGCGGTCGTCAGACCGCTGCGGTGATTCTGGGTTTTCCACTGGGCTGGCGGGCGACCGCCAAAAGGCCGCCCGCCAGCCCAGTGGAAAACAACCTTCCCACGAGGACGCCGGCTCTGAATGGAGCCGGCGGAGTGGGAAGGTGCGACGGGTGCAGTGGCACCCGTCGCGAATTTCAGTGTCTGCAAAGCAGACACTGAAATACAAAGTGGGGCCCTCTTACGGGGGCCCCTGCAGTGCCCATGCCATTGGCATGGGCACTGCAGGGGCCCCCAGGGGCCCCATGACACCCCATACCGCCATCCTGTTCCTGGCGGGCGAACCGCCAGGAACAGGATGGCGGTATGGGGTGTCAGAATCCTCCATGGCGGCGGTTTTCCACATCTGACCGCGGCCAAACCGCCGCGGTCAGAATGCCCTGCGGGGCACCGCCAGCCTGTTGGCGGTGCTCCCGCCAACCCTGGCCCCGGCGGTCCATGACCGCCGGGGTCAGAATGACCCCCCAGGTGTGAGCGGAACAAAATTATTTTTATAAACTATTTTTTTTTTTCTCCTACCTGGTGTTGCCTTCTTTCATCAACTCTTGGTGATTTCTTTAAGAAATTATCACCAAGAATCTCAAGTAATCCAATAATCCATCACCATAAATCAGTATTCATAACTCAATTTTTTTTTAAATGCAGACAATTTGCATTATGCCCCCTTCAATTTACCAATGACATCACTAACCAATGTCCATAGTTCGAGAAAAATTGTACATACTTTTTTAAATATTGAAAAACCATTGTTCTAAAAAAGACATCCAAACAACTGATTCTATCTTCCTTCTTCTTCAAACATATCTTCTTAACACTGTTTAAATTCCGGTACACAACAAATATATGGCCTGATTACAACTTTGGAGGAGGGTGTTAATCCGTCCCAAATGTGACGGATATACCACTCGCCGTATTACGAGTCCATTATATCCTATGGAACTCATAATACGGTGGGCAGGATATCCGTCACATTTGGGACGGATTAACACCCTCCTCCAAAGTTGTAATCAGGCCCATAATGTTTTTGAAAATGGTTTAAGAAGAAATATTTTTAATTTTAGTTGTTTTTAAACTTGTTTTTTGAAAAACATGTGTCTTAATGTGTGCATACCAACACAAACAGTATAGAAATCTAAAACAGGGTTAAGATAGAAGTACAATAAATGTTCTAGACAACATCTGACTACCTGATTCTCTCTCCTTCGAATAAATTACCTAACTTATGTGTTATTTTACATAAATTAGACTGATCTTACCTGACTTCAGCTCCCCTGTGCCTCCGATCTTCTCTGACTGTAGAAACACAACCAAGAATGTGATCCCTGAAAAAGAAAAAAAGTTTTCAGCCACTAAAATGAATAGAAACATGTGGAAACTTGTTTTCACAAATAGTTAAAATGTTATTAAATATTTTAGAAATATTGATTTACAAAGAATAGAAAATGTTTTCTAATAAACATTTTTTTCATATAAATCGAAATGTTTTTGGAAAGCATTAAGAATTATATAAAAATTAAATCAAATTAATTTTAAATCAGCAATTGTGTTGTTTTTTCTTTAATATTGTCCTACTAATTTTTCTATGACTGTTATTACCGTATTTCTTGTAATTGTAACAATTTTTATTAACAATTTTTATTAACAATTATTCAAATTTTTAAAAAGTATTTATATTAATTTTACACTTTTAAGCATGCCCACCTAAATAATTATAAATTAATTTAAATATTTAACACAGACTTATTATAATTAATACCTGAGTATCAATACACTTTTCTATCCATTATACCTGTATCCGTTAGGACCCGCACCTAAAACTGTATTTTATACAGTACAAACTAATATGCATTCCCACTTATATAATGTTAGACTAATTTACATATTCAATACTTGAGTATTATAACTAATACCTGAGTACTAATAGACTTACCACCCAGTAAATGTCCTTTGCTTCAAACTCCATAAACATTTTTTCCAAAAATATAACTGTTATACATTCATATTAAATTAATTAGAAATTAATGTAATCAATTTTACAAAAAATAAAAATTGATAGATACACATAACCCTTACATCGATAGCATCCCACTCTTAAAACATATTTTATAAATTGAGATGTAATATGCTTTACTATTTAATTGATTTTTCAAAACATTACAATTTGCATTTATTAATAATAAATTATTATTATTTAATTTGAATATACTCCAAAATAACACTAAGACAATTTTAACTCATACTTAGCTATACTTACCATTAAGCGTGGTAAAGGCATGGGTGGTGATGCCATGCATGGTACAGGCATATGTATGGTAAAGGCATGTGTTGTAAAGGCATATGCATGGTAAACACTTCATAGTAAAGACAATTTGTGGTAAATACTGCGTTTTAAAGGCTGCTTCCCCTCACTCATACCAAGGTCAGCCTAGGTGTCTGTGCACACAATAGATTAGAGTGAAGCTAAGGCCAAAATCAAAAACTAGCATAGCAAATAATTGCAGTTGGACGCTCAGTACAGCGGAACACAACTATGCACCATGGAGAAAACATTCTAGTCACAAATATTACCTTGAATTTTAAAAATTCTTTGATCCCTGCTCCAAATGTGGCCATCTAGAGCTGCAAATGAGGTGTGTGAGAGAGAGACATTAGACTGTAACTAGAGGGATAAGAAGAGTTCACTGCATGTAATGTTGCTAAAACTAAATTCCCAACACAATTTTGGATTATGGTTTAAGGGTGGATAATAAAAATGTTCCTATTAAGAGTGGATGCAGTATTGATATTGTGTATTGGACCTGCTGCTAAGATTTATTTGTCATTTGCAAAACACAAACCCTAATTCAAGCTGGACTAGACTACTTTTAATCTTGTAGGAGGAGTTTTGTATGGTTTTGGGCACAAAAAGAGTTATAATTTGAACCCGTTATGAGTGACATGTGAACTTTTCCAAATGCTCCTGAATACTATATATTAAGATGTAATGATTGATGTCAGCTGGTACATGAAATGCAATTAAGCTAAATGTATTGTCCACCTGACTGAATGGAATAGGTGAGGTTAAATGGTGAACTGAATTAGAAATAAAATCATTACAGCAGTGACCATCTTATTGGTTTGCCATACGACCCAGGGAGGAAGATGTAATTCACAGCTCCTATTGAAATATCATTACCTGATAAAACCCCAACAGAACTTGTATCGTCCTAGCCCTCAAACCATGAAGCCAGCTACAACAACTGTAAGCACAATAACTACTAAATAATAAGCGCAATTTAGTAATTAAGTGCCTCATTATGACATTGGTGGTCCCACCACAGGACTGCCAATGGCGTGGGGAGGTCGCCACCGGCTATGCCAGTGGCGTCCTCCCAGTTGTATTACAATGTTCCCTCTGAGCTGTCCAGTGGGAACATTGTATTGCGACGTTCCCGCCAGGCTGACCAGCGAGAACAGTGCTACAGTATTGGCCTTAACCATAGCACCCAGTACCCTCGGAATGCAAAGCATACTGTGCGCATTCCAATGGTGCTGGGCGGGGGGGCTGCACTGCCTATGGGCATGCGCAGTGCAGGGGCCCCCTGTGGTCCCCATCACTGGTTAACGGTCAGCCTTTCCATGGGGGGCCCGCCATGGAAAGGCTGGCAGTAAGTGGGGTTGTGATCAACATGGCAGCACTGAATTCAGCACCACAGTGGCTGAGCACAACTCCGACAGCCATCAGCCTGTCAGGAACCATGTTCCCAGCAGTTACGGCAGTCCCTTGGCAATACTCCTGCAAGGGTCATAATGTGGCACTCAGACTGCCTGGAGTGCCGTGGTCCAACCGTCACCACGAGTCTGGTGGTCCTTGGACCAACAGACATGTAATGAGGCCCTAAGTAATGAAATACCTCTAAAAACTGCATTTCCTGTAACCCGGTATCACAGAGATACCTAAGCAGGGTGCCTATGTAGCAACATATTAGAGATCTAGTGCCAGGAAGAAGCTTAAAGCTCTTGGCCTTTAGATCACTATGTGGCCTGTTGGCCAGACATTCACACCAGGTACATGTTCTTACCCTGATCTGAGTCAACAGTGGCCCTACTAAAGCACATTGGTTACTGTCTGTAGTATTAACCAGTAGAGGAGGCTACTGACAGTGAAGGCGCAAGCTTCCTCTTTCTGTGGCATAATCCATTACCTCAAATTCTTCTTCAACGTATAAGTGAACTCTGGGTTCCCAGCATGCATTTCAGCAGTGCTTTTTAATGACCTATAATTATCTTCTGTGCCATCTTTGACAATTTTCTGGGTCTTTTTAGCACTAAGAAATGCCTTTGGTATATCAGTGTATGTTATACAAAATATTTGAATTCAAATTCAGTTCTTCAAATAACTGTGAAGACAACAGCAGCTACAAAACTTACATTATTATTGTTTGGTCCTCATTAGACTCAGTATATCGTCCTGAGGTGGAATCTGCTACAGACACAGAAAACTACAAATGGAAGAAAAACTGTAGCCAGAATCAAGCAGATCTTTTGGTAAAATGTACCTACACCTCTGCCTTCTTATGAAAATGTGCAGAGCGGCGAAACAATAAAAAATGTACAAGCATGTCATACGGCAAACTAAGAAACATATTGCAAAGATGATCCCACATAGGTCAAACACCGCTGCAGACACATCACTGCAAGAGTTGTAAAATGCAATACATTAAAGAAGACTTACAAAAGAAAATATAGATGTCATGAAAGTAAACCCGATGACTGAATGTGGGGCTTGACCCTATTCAGGAAAATAAGGGGAGGGGTACTTATTAGTGTATGAAAGTAAACCTAAGCAAGACATAGATATTGGAGAGACTATCCAGGGGCACAAATATAGAAGAAAATGTGTCTGAAATAGAGGATAGGTTGCTGAGCTGAAGAGCACAAGGCAGTGGTGGAGAATGTTGAACAAACTCTCAGCAATAAAACATCTAGTTGGAGGGTCAATCCCAAATTGAAGGTCGCCTCAGTATGGAACTATTCATTTTACAAGAATAGTGGAAGCTCTACATTCAAAAGGCTCCAGTAAGTTATTTACAAAAGAAAGAGCACAAGTCTACTCAGCAATGTTTTGGGAGCACCACAGAAAGCAGAGATGGCCCTACTCCTCAACTCTGAAGGCAAACATAACAGACTGCAGACAGTCTGGAAGATGGAACTGATATTTTATGACGTCAACACTACTCTCTTTTTTGGCCGCTCCACAGAGGATTTGTGAAGAACTTATGGTATTGCAACTTGGTGCAGGTGTCAGGCCTGCAAACCGGATATGCCTCAGTGAAAAACATCTGAGTTGAACATTTGCCTTTGCAGGGACCAATGCTTGTTTGCAGAGACCAATGCTTGTTTGCAGAGACCAATGCTTGTTGGAACTAACACTTGTTAGGGAACATGTATTGCACAAGCCTTCAACATCCCTATGACTCAGACTGGGTGTGGCTCCCTATGACTCAGGCTGGGTGTGGATGGATACAGCATGTATTTAAACCACACCCCGCCTGAGTGAATTGCTTGCTGTAAAGGTCACCGGCTGCAGAGAAGGAATCTCTGCTCCTCAGCTTTTGATCTTCTTGTTCTGTTCTGTCCAACATCTTGGAGGCCGCTTCTGGAAGAATTAAAACAGAGGGAATTAACCCTGCAAAAAGCGGTAACTCGCTGAGCATGATTTGCGAACATTTATTGCTAAACTTGATACTTGCTGACTTGAAACTTGATGAGCAAATGTTCCAGGATGCGATGCACCTGAAAGGGCACATCTTTAGTTTTTAAGGTCATTGGGATGTTCGCCGCTTGTCATGCTATAACGCTTATTGTAGTTGCTTGCATTATACCACAGAAAGGAGTTTCTATTGAACAATTATTATGAAAACGATATACTGTGAATACGTTTATTATTGCTGAATTGAATGTGGCATTACTATTGTTGTTTGTAATACGATGTACTGTGAATACGTTCATTATCACAATTCAAAGTGGCATTTGCATTATTTCAAATTGTTACTGGAGATGTGGAACATTCTGTGTTTGGTGCTTAAACAACGTTGAAGCTTGTCTTTGCCATGCTTAAAACTATGCTGTGATGTAACAGTGATGAGCCTGTTGTTCATGAAGTTGAACGCTATTGATTAACCCTATGTTTTCATAGTAATACAACATGAACCATAATCCTTGATAATAACCCTATGTCTTCAGTGTGATTTAAACACTGAATTGCTTTCCTCGCATTACCAATACTAGATCAGTACAATGATTGACCCACGAATATCTGTAGAATCTATTTCCCTGCAAGTTTGTTATTATTAATGTTGCCTACGTAAATGTCTATGAGTCGAGTGAGTCAGCATCTTGGGAAATCTCACCAATGTGAAACACGAAAGATATACACTTACTGTCAAGGAACATCTAGTTAGGCTTAATTGAGGTGACAAGGGAATAATCAGGGATCACAGTGGGAGTTGCTATAGACAGTATAGGAGGTTCAAGGCTCTTATTTAATTACAAGTAATCAACATAATTTCCAAAAAATTCCTAGAGAGAGGGAGAGCCATCAAAAGTGGGAAAGGGGATCCCAACAGGTACAGCTCACCTGCACATCATAGTTTAACAGTAGAGTATTCATGGGTTATGAGATATTAGTTATTTGACTGATGAGTAATTTATCATAGGAAAGACCAGCTCTTCAAGAACCAGCACTAGATGTCTGGATACAGCCCTGCGACTCCAGTGTCTCTCTTCTTCTCTCGTCCGCCCCTCTTCCTTCCCCCCGATGTTGCATTGCCAATCATGTGTATTTAGGTGGGAGGCATGCAATGTGTAAGTGAAATTGGGAACAAGCAACTTGGTCAAAATTGTGTCATTGTGGGACAAACAGGTTAGTGCTTGACAGCAGGTCAATTGCGCTGGATAGATTGGGAGACCACCTCAAGGAAATACAGAAGGCGGAGGTAGCTAATCTAAAAGTCAAGTACAGGTGTCTCGGGGCAGATGGAAGTCCAGTCTCTTGTTGATGTAGAACTGGCATTTCTTCCGGATGGGGAGCTAGTGGAGGTTTCTGATGTGGAGGGTGATGTGGGTCCATTTGGGGAGGTCCAGGACGAGTCTGACTGGGGTGTTCTGTATGGTCTGGTTCTGAGGAGCTTGGTGGGCATTTTGGTGCAGAGGGTATTGCCATAGTCGAGGCAGCTGGTGACACGGGCCTGCATGACGGTCATTCTGGTGTTGGTTGAGATCCATTTGAAGATTCTGCAGAGCATGCAAAGCATGTGGAAGCAGAAGGAGGCAACTGCATTGACTTGTCTTTTCATGATCAGTTGGCTTTTGAAGATGATGCTCAGGTTGCAAGCATTTTCTGTCTATGTGGGTATTGGTCCAAGATCTGCTGCCCACCAGTTGTGGTCCCAAAACCGAGGTGTTCTTTCCGAAGATTAGAACTTCTCTTTTGTCGGAGTTCAGTTTGAGGCAGTTGTCTCTCATCGATTTGGCTACGTTGGTCATGGTGTTGCAGAAGTTGGTTTTGGTGTTGGCATGGTCCTCAGTGAGCGAGAGCATTGGTTGAGTGTCGTCTATGTAGGAGATTATGGTGAGTCCATGGGACCTGTCGACATCTGCGAGGGGGGTCATGTAGCTGTTGAACAGGGTAGGGCTGAGGGATGAACCTTGGGGTACGCCTCATATGATGTCCTTGGGTGTGGAGGTGTAGGGAGGCAGCCGGATGTTCTGTGTGAATACTGTGAGGAAAGAGGCTATCCACCTGAGGGCGTTTTGCTGTATGCTGATGTTGTGGAGTCTGATGATGAGAGTGTGGTGGGGGGTGATGTTGTACGCAGCTGACAGGTCAAAGAGAATAAGGGCCACAGTTTCTCTGTGGTTGAGGAGAGTGTTGTTGTTATCTGTGGCAGCAATCATCACGGTCTCAGTGCTGTGGTTGGTCCGGAATTATGATTGTGAGGCATCGAGTAGGTGGTTTTGTTCCAGGTAATCAGTGAGCTGTTGTTTGATGGCTTTCTTGAGGACTTTGGGAGCAGGGAGATTGGTCAGTAGATTTTGAGATTGTTGTGGTTGGCACAGGGTTTCTTTAGAAGGGGTCTGACGTCTGTGGTTTTCCATCTGCCCAGGAAAGTTGATGTGGAGATGGAGATGTTGAGAATGCTGGTGAGCTCTGTGCTGATTGGGTTGGATCCGAGGTGGAAAAGATGGTGGGGGAAGGGGTCATGGGTGCCCTGGAGTGAATGGATGACCTGATGGCTGTGGTGGTCTAAGTGGTGCGTGGGGGCCAGGTGGTGGTTGTTCGGCTGGTGTTCACAGGTTGGCTGAAACTTTCGAGGATGAGAGTGGTGGGTTGGAGGATGAAGTTATTGTAGATGGTGGCAATCTTGCAGTTGAAGTGGTCCGAGAGGGTGTTGTACGCCTCTTCGGGGGGGTGACTGTCAGGTTGGAGAATTCCTTGACTATTTTGAAGAATTCCTTTGTGTGGTTGGCTGCAGTGCCTATGCGGGCAGTGATGGCTGCTCTCTTGGCTTCCTTGATGCACAGGTGGTAGTTGCTGAGGGCTTCTTTGTGGGTGGCTCTGTTGAAGGGGTCCTTAGTGACGCACCATCGCTTCTCAAGTTGGTAGCAGTTGCGCTTGGTGGTTCTGAGCTCTGGGGTGTACCAGCTGGCTTGTTTTGAGTTTTTGTTGGCTTTTGCTGGTTTCCGCGGGGTGACTCTCTCTGCACATTTGGGATCCATGCGGAGAAGTTCTGGATGGCCTGGTCAAGGTCTGCTGAGGGTTGTGTGGTGCTGAGGGCCTGTGTCCATTGAGTCCCAGTTACCTTGCCCCAACTGTGATGGGTGGTGCTGTGGGGCTTGTCTATGGTATGTTGGGCATCTGAGATGGTGAAGTGGATGATGGCATGATTGGTCTAGGTGAGTTCTGTGACGTGGGAGAAGTTAATTCCTTCACTGGAGGTAAAAATGGCATTGAGTGTGTGTCTGGCTTTGTGCATGGGTTCAGTGACCAGTTGGGTGAGGCCCATGTTGTTCAGGTTCTCCAGGAGAATGGTGGAGCTGATGTTGTTGGGCTCATGGATGTGGAAATTGAGATTTATGAGTAGTACGTCTTGGTGGAAGTCGATGGCTAGGGGAGTGATGAGGTTGGAGATGGCGTTGCAGAAGTGTGGTCGGGGTCCCAGGGGTCTGAAGGCGAGGGTGCCTCTTATTGTGGTCTTAACATTGGTCTGTAGTTGGAAGTTGGAGTGTTCTATGAGAAGAGTTGGATCGTCATTGGTGATGGTACATCGGATAGTTTCCTTGAAGATAATAGTGATGCCTACGCCTTGATTGTTGTTGCGGTCTCGCCATCTCATGTTGTAGCAGTTGGGAGTGGCGGTGGAAATGTCTCGGTTGAGCCATGTTTCTGTGATGAAGACAATGTCGGGGGACAGGGAGGTGATGGTGTCCCATATTTTCGTGCCATGTTTGCAGAGGAAGTGGACGTTCAGAAAGATGCAGTCAAGTGGCTATGGGTTGTTTGTGGTCTCCTGAGCATAGGGTCCAGTGCGAGCAGGTGGTTCAGTGTGGTAGGAGAAGCAGCAGTTGGTGGTAGGCGAAGGGACCTTTGGTTGATCACAGAGAGACCATGAAGCAGCTGGTGTTGCGGACGCTGTGGCTCAGGGCCAACAGCTTCTTGGGGTGTATCGACAGGTGGCGGGAGGGCCAGGGGCCGGGTGCTGGACCCTGTCCAGGTGCGGACAGGCGCAGACAAGCTTGACTTTAGCATGCATTTGGCACACCAGCGACACCAGCTGCGCGTGTCCTAGTCCTGGGAGGTGGGAGGGGCTGTCAGAAAGGCTGGAATGAGGGGAGGGGCAACAGCAATGAGACGGGGAAATATGGCGTGAAAACAATGAAGGCCCCCCTCAAATTAACCTCAATAAATAACACGCAAAATTGAGTCCCAGCAGAAAGAACTGTCTAACCTAAAGACCTCCAGACAGCAATCTCGAACTTGAGGCAGCATGGATTGGCATCGCAAGCCTCGAGGAGCTGGCAGCAGCGAGGAGCACACGATCAGAATGTGAAGGGCAATGCAAGGTGTTAATGCCAGAATAAATTAACTGTAGGATAGATGAGCTACAAACACCCAGACCTGAAATAAAAATGAAATCGGTATCACACGTATTGGCATACAGACCCCGCATTCCCTACAGGACATGTATGAACATAACACATGCAAATGAATTGAACACAATTATGTATCTCATATACTTATTATCGTCACTCATGGGTAGGGCCAATATTTACAACTGAAGGATAGTTTTTCGTTTTATTTTACATCATTTTAATAAAGTACTAAAGTTCTAAACCGAGTTGTAAGGGAAAAGGGGAGAACAAGAGGACCATTTGCCACACTAAAATACACATACAAGAGAGTTGGACTTAAATTACTGCACTTTGAGTTTTGTTATCTTGTAGGACAGTCTCAGTCTGGCACGGAGGCCATCTTGAACAAACACTTTACTAGCGACAGGGACCGATCCACATTATGAGCACATTGCTGCTGGTGTTATCCGAATCCATGAAAGGCCACAGATTGCTGAGGTGGCGCAGACACAAGTATGTGAAAGAAAGAACCTAAACATGTGAACAGATTATCACCTGGGCCAATCTAAATGGTAACAGTCCAGAGGTCGGTACATAAATAAGAGTCATCGTACATCCAGGTCCGCCATCTAACAAAGAGGCAAGGGGTTTTCCTTGAGCGAGGTCTGTAAGACAGTGACATGATTCTCCCCCACATTTTGGTATTGGGCTGTTGGCGGGTGGTGAAAGGGTTCTGTCTGAGTTTTTGTTCTGGTGAAAATGCCTAGCATGTATTTCTCAATAAACTGATAAACTGTTGATTGTTGCTTACAGTAAGCAAATAATCTGAATGGCAGAGTAAATTTGGCAATGCCCTTCTTTTCATTTCATGCATAATGGAGGCATAGACATAATTGGGGTAGCCAGTGTTAATAGCTGCTGCCCCTGTGCCTATTGTACCTCTGGCACTGCCCTTGCAATCCCCTTATCTCATGATTCACAGATGAAGCAAAAAGGGCCCATTTGAGCAAGTGGTTTCCATCATTGTCCACTCGTAGAAGCAAACAGGTAACTGATGAAGAACTACGAGTGGAACAAAGTAAAAACCCTGTGATACTGTCAGAATTGAAGGACATGTAATGACAATTCTGTTATGTTTGACCTTTTGTTGTATTGTCATCCCTGGGGCAAAGGAACACTGAGCTTGGTGGATTCTCTGAGAGTATGGACTTTGGTGGACTCTTATTAAGAAGATGGCTGAAATTGAAATAACTTCATTGCTTAATTGTAACCTTCACTGCGCGTATTCAAAGTCTTCCTCATCGCAATAATCTGTTCTTGCATCCCCACCCTGATTCCATGCATGTTCTAGATTGGTATAGATGTGTCTTTTGCAGTCCTCTGTAAAATAATTTGCAGTTTTGGGTCCCCTAGACCCTCTAGTCATGCACAGCTTAATGCCAACTTACCACCTGGAGACAGGGAAGCTAGTGTACTGTACCCATAAACCACCGGTGCATCACATAAAGATATTGCGCTCTCTGCAACAACCAGTCCTGTGAGGCGTATAGCATTGCCTGTTAGTGAGCTTTGAACTCCTTTTACTATCGATGGACACACACAAGTATCCACCCTACACATTTTTAAGACTGTATTAAGATGTACATCATAATCTAGTGCAGATAATATATATAACTGTGAATATAGTGACAGAAAATATAGTGACAATGAAAGCAATTAATAATCAGAATATTAAGAAGTATTGCAACATCGTGACAGTAATTCATGAGTTGAATTAACTGTATGATGGAACCAGTTTCTGTTCACCACCCTCTTCCTCCATATCACTAGATAAGCTTTGCTAGCACCAATAGTGCTTGTCTGAGTTTCTTGAGATGCGCTCTATCCCGCATACCTTAGCCGAACAACAAGACTTTTGTTCTGTTATTCGAGGAGGTCACATTCTCAGTTGTAACGCTCCAAGTGATATAATAGGACCAGGCTTGCTCTGAGAAGCCGGTGGCCTTCACTGAGGTTGTTTGCAGCTCAGCTTGAATGAACGAAGTCTCTCTGGAAGTTGATAATTCCTTTCTGCCTAGTACACGTCTGTAACAAGCTCAAATACACATTTCAAGTTACTTGGAAAGGACAGGCCTCTTGTTGAATGAGGCAAAATGCAATAATTAACATAGTACTATTGTGGCACCATCAGTGAACATTATCACATATTATAAATCACATACACACATATATGAATAATTCGATACTTTATCAAACTTTTACACAGCATATGTTATAAGTTGTACTTATGCAATTAATACTAAATGCAACAGATGTTTATAAATGAAAAATGGGCACTCAGATACATGAATTTATAAATATAGAAAATGCAAAGGGGGTGCAAGTAGAAAAACACATAGCATCAGTATTTTATGAGATGAAGGAGGCAGGTGGGTCTCTTTTATAACCAAAGAGAAATAAGTCCCAAGAGTTGAAAAAAGGGAAAGAAATGCGTTTCTTCAGAGTTCTAAATAAAGAACTTTCGGCGGAACAGTAAGTGTTTTTTTTTTGTTTCCCTGTCACCATCGTCCCCCCTCATCCTCCCACGCCACTCGTCATTTGCAGCTGCCCCCACTGTTGTCAGCTATGGTCCTCAGCTGTAATGTTTACACTGGGAACAAAGCCTTTTTATTTTGGTGTATCCTATCATCCATTCTCATTAAAGGCATATCCCACCATGTCAGTCCATTCATGTACCTATTTATCACGTTTTAGGTCTGGCCAAGAGAAATGTTTATCTGTTTTTAGAACTTTAGGTCAGCCCCTTTAGCCATTAGTTTGGTACTGGTATTAACATTTTGAATCAGGTGGCAGTGAGCATTAACAGGCAGAGCAACCCAAATATCACACCTCAAGCTATGCATGTGCCAACTGCAGCTAACTGCGATAACTGCATGCACCAGCAGCAACATGGCCGGCAACTGTTGACAGAGCAACACCATGTCCTGCTACTCTAGTAGCTATACAAATCTGTTTATCCAAATAGAGAGGGTCCCCACGTGTGTTAGTTTCTACTATTACCAGAGACTACACTTCTGCTCTCACCCCTAGAATTCAGAACCCAGTTTTACCATGGCATGAAGACACTTTACAGGCTGATTGAGAAGGGATGGTTGAGCCTTTTTCCTAAGGCATGTAACTTCAAACGTGCTTTGTTTTCCTTGGATTTGCAGACCAGCAATTGTTCAACCAAAATATTCTCTCATGTAGCAAAGATTAAATACTTACATCACAAGGTGTCCTATATCAAATTTAGACTTGCAAAAAAGTTTAACTTCTCAGTATACATATTAAGGTTAAAACATTGCTAATTTAAGATGGCTGCAATATTTAACATATTACCAAACACCAAAATATTTGATTTACCTGCCAAGTTTTAGGTCAGTCCCTTAGCCATTAGTTTGGTACTGGTATTCAAATTTTGAATCAGGTGACAGTGAACACTCCTAGGCAGAACAACCCAAATATCACACCTCAAGCTATGCATGTTCTGACTGTAGTTAGTTCAGGAGGTCTTATTGTTAATACTCTTCTGTCTGATTTCAAGCACAGAATGGAAGGCGCAGCTCGACGTAGATAACCCTATCATCATCAACCAAACTGGATGATGCTGCCATTTGTGCTCATAATGTTGTATGTTGGAGGGGTGGAAGATAATAATGTTGTCAGAGTGGCTGTTTGGTAGGTGGTGCACACTAAGATGGTGACAGTGGGAAGGGGGTCTCATGATGGGCAGGAATGACTTTTGAGGGAGATTTATGTCCTGAGTGGGATTTTGCTGCAGCAGCACTCGCGGTGGCTGTAGGACCGTCGCGGTTGTGGCGGTCCGACTGCCACATTATGAGGTTGGCAGGCAGCCCCGCCAAACTACCAATGTCTCGGGCGGGATCTTCAATCTCGATGGACTGACGGTGGTGCGGGTCGGAATCAGTCAGGGCGGCACTAAAGTCAGTGCTGCCCTGCTGATTATGACTTGGGTCTCCGCTAGCCTGCCAGACAACAGGTGCAGGGGGCCACAGGGGGGCTCCTGCACTGTCCATGCACTTGGCATGAAACGTGCAGGGGTCCCCCTGCCCAGGACCCTCAAAATGCTCACTGTCTGCTGTGATGACAGTGAGCATTGTGTGAGTGCTGGTGCACCCTGCGGACGGCAGCATTGCTGCCGGCTCGATTACGAGCCGGTGACAATGTTGGTGCCACTTTCCCTCAGGGCTGACTAATGCAAACCTTGGTTTCTGCCCGTCAACCCAGGGGGAAAGTCGTAATGGGCCAGGCAGGGAGGTAGCCAATAAGGCAGCAGCCTCCCTGTCGGAAGTTCCGCGGACGGGTCATCCCGTCTGCCGAACTCGTAATCAGGCCATTTGTTTTCCCAGTGACAAGCAATTGGCATTATGTTTATTAATTATTTATTTATTTGCAGCCTTGCCTTGTCTGTTATAAAGTACTAAGGCCTTGAATGCCTGATCACTGTTTGTGCTGTTGTTAGGGAGACCAGATCCTCGGGGCCTGCACACGTTCCCAACATGTCCACCACTAGACAGCTCCAAAGCTCCGATAGAAATATCACAGAGCCTGAGAGAGTCCAAGTGGGGGAAAAGGGGATTAGGAAGGGAATAGCTGGGAAGGAGACCTGTAGGAAGCAAAAGGTTAAACAACACAATATCAAGATACAATCACATTGACTTTCAATAGACTATGGTTCTAAGAGTTCTCATACTGTAACCATGGATAACCTAAGAAGTGACTTTAACTAGACTCAAGAAATCTAGATACCTGGAAAAAAAAATCAAGAATGGGTTTATACAATGTTTCATATGAGGCTTTCATGAAATATCACATACTGTCTAGAAATACAACAACCTTCTAGAATAATGTTTCAGAATTAACATTACATTTTTACATGAGAACAAAAGGCTATCTGAAACATTCCCTGGAAAACAATAGGAATTGTACTAGGGACTTAATATGCACAAAGAATGTCACATTTTGAATTTAGCATCTTCACAGAAAATCCCAAAAGCTCGGGATAAATGTGTGCACCTCATCAAACACAACACACCAAAGTTTTAATTGCCATGAAATGATCGCGCACACTGTTGCCGATCTGAACGTCAAATTTTACATGCTGGAAATGAATCGCGCACACTGCCGATTCGAACAAGAATATGCAAATGCCATTAAATGATCACGCACGCTGTTGCCGATCTGAACATCAAGTTTTACATGCTGGAAATGAATCAATCGCGCACACTGCCGATTCGAACAAGAATATGCAAATGCCAGGAAATGATCGCGCACGCTGTTGCCGATCTGAACATCAAATTTTACATGCTGGAAATGAATCGCGCACACTGCCGCTTCGAACAAGAATATGCAAATGCCATGAAATGATCAAGCACGCTGTTGCCGATCTTAACATCAAGTTTTACATGCGGGAAATGAATCGCGCACACTGCCAATTCAAACAAGAATATGCAAATGCCATGAAATGATCGCTCAAGCTGTTGCTGATCTGAACATCAAGTTTTGCATGCGGGAAATGAATCGCACACACTGCCGATTCGAACAAGAATATGCAAATGCCATGAAATGATCGCGCAAGCTGTTGCCGATCCGAACATCAAGTTTTACATGCGGGAAATGAATTGCGCACACTGCCAATTCGAACAAGAATATGCAAATGCCATGAAATGATTGCGCACACTGTTGTCGATCTGAATGCCAAGGTTTACATGAGAGCAATGAATTGCGCACTCTGAAAGTTTCACAAGTAGGCCCAAAACTCGAGAGTCTTTGAGAATGGGGTCGGGGGCCCAGCCCAACCTCCGCCTTACCGCCCTGCTCAAGGATCACCAATATAATGCGGAGCAGGCCTGGAACATCAAGGTAGGCCTCTGGAACAGGAGCTCAGGAAGTTGCTGCTGCTCTGCACCGGGACCTCTGAATAGTGAGCTTGTGGAGCTGGGCTGGCTCCCTTATATAGAGTCTGGCCCAGCCCACAAACCACTCCCAGTCATGCTGCAGGGAAAGCTTCTAGAAGGGACCACACCCTAACACACAGAGTAAGCCTGCAGCAATACTTTGCAAATGAACAGTTATTGCAAACATCATTAATAGTGTTTTTTAAGGTTAAAGTCTGCAATGCAAAAGGTTAACATACTGCATATAAACACAATGCATGAATTATGCTCTTGCATAAAGGCTGGGTTTTTGCATTTTTGTCGCCCGTAGAGCACGCACTGTCCTGATGTTGACAGCTGTATTTTTGTAAAGGTCTTCTTTATGCAGGGTTTTGAGACAGCTAGGATTAATTTCTGCAATTTGTGGAATAGTCATATGTGTGTGTGAGAGTGCATGTGATTAGTAAGACATATGACTGAGAGGTGTGACAGTAATATTATTTAGGTGTCACTCTTCATTTATACTCTTTACCAGACAGGATCAGAGGTGGTCATTATGACCCTGGCGGTATTACAACCGCAGGGCCAAAACGACGGGAGCACCGCCAACAGGCTGGCAGTGCCTTCCGGCGTATTTTGACCGCGGCGGTAGCGCCGCGGTCGCACCGCTGGGGCCGGCGGTTTCCCGCCGTTTTAGCCCTGGCGGTGATAATCCGCCAGGGCAGCGCTGCAAGCAGCGCTGCGCTGGGGATTATGACTTCCCTACCGCCAGCCTGTTTCTGGCGGTTTGCACCTCCAGGAAGAGGCTGGCGGTAAGAGGAGTCCTGGGGCCCCTGGGGGCCCCTGCACTGCCCATGACACTGGCATGGGCAGTGCAGGGGCCCCCTAACAGGGCCCCGTGCAGCTTTTCACTGTCCGCACGGCTGCAACAGCCGGCTCCTATGTTGCGGGCGCATCCCCGCTGGGTCAGCGGGCGTAAACTAGGTTTGCGCCTGCCGGCCCAGCGGGGATGTTGTAATGGGGACCGCAGGAGTGTGGCTGCATTGGCGGCCGCACGGCGGTTACAGCTTGGCGGGCGGCGTTAGCCGCCCGCCAATGTTGTAATGACCCCCATAGTGGTCAGGGTGTCATGCCACGTATTACACCTAGGCTGTTCTGTTTTAGGTTTAAACCTATATTAACTGATAAAACCTCACCAAAATGGAAACAAGCCTTCATCAGTGTAAACATATGAACACTGATGAACACCTGCACAACCACAAACTAAAATGACATTCAAATAAGGTAAAGTGACAAAGATTGAGTCATTTTATTTTTTTCTCAAGGGGCCAACACAAAGTAACTTTGATATACAATATGGGAGTAACAGAGACTGCCTTAAGATTATTCTGCTTCAGCTTTTTTGTTTAGGAATGTCACTAAAATATTGTCTCTTCTTCCTGTAATTATCTCCAGTTTGTATGCTTAAAGGTGCGAAGTTTAGAAGCATGTTTTAGGTATGATCTGATTATTTTATATACTGGAGAAGATCTTTTGGCAGTGTTTAATTATTTCACCATTGAGCGAAATGGTTTGCTCATAAGAATCGACAGACGCAGAATGAATAAAACCCTTTGACCCTTCAACCCCCATTTCTAACAGGTCAGTATTGACAGCAAGTCAACTGTCAAGTACCGCAGACTTTAAACATTCATCGTAAGGTATAGTGACAGGCACCTGTGAAAAGAGGGCTGTCACCATGCACATGGGATAGTGGTGAAAACATGACACAAACATTCCCAGATACCATCAAAATGGTGTCCCATTGTTTTGTGTGATACTTTCAGCTAATCTTGTTTTTTAACCCAACTGCACTTTACTGCTGAGTTTGTTTGAGCCCACAGTGCAGCAGCAACATTCAAGTACCGGAATACAATGTACCATCTGTTAAAAGGTCAGGATTGACTTAAAGTGGGATATCCTGGACAGTTGACAGCTACGAATGTCCACAAAACAGAAGCACCACCTTAATGTAGTTAGACAAAAGAGCAGGGAAAAAAGTGGAGAGCATGTATAAAGCATCAACATTTAGGTGCCTCAGAATATAAGGCTACAAATTAATCTGGTGTAATTCACAACCTTAAGCTTTTACAAGGTACTATACTACTGGCAGGGGGTACTGCCCCTAAAATGTCATAATATTCAGCAAGCAGTATAGAATATAGGACTATTACTTTATTAATCAATTAATAGTCCTATAAACCAGACAGAGTCCAAGGATCCTAACAGGGCGACTGTTAGAGGTAATGAGATGTGATTGTGAGAGAGAGTACAATACACATACTGTCTGTGCTTAACCCAGTCTAGCATAAACCCATTGGACACACTGCCAATGGGAAGGCAGTATATACCCTGTATTACTTCTTCTTAAATTAAATATGTGCTTTACACAAATTACTGCAAACAATATGGTTTCTAAACATTGGAAAAACACAAATTCTGACTTATTTGGGTCTTGGGCAGCTGAATAAACACTGATAATTGCTGATTCCAAAAGGTTTGAAAAGCACTGCGAAAACACCATAGAAATCCACAAAAACTGAAAACAGAACAGCCTAATTACACCTTAAGCCACTCCTAGATGTTTAATTCAACAGCACTTTGCAGTCTGGAACTTGTAACTGACACTTTAAGATTTCAGTGCTTAGTGATTAATGTATTCGATTAAAAAGATTTAACAACAAAAGTTACATAAAATGTACATATGTATTATAAAAAAAAAACATTAAAAGAACATTAAAAGTACATTCAGGTAAACTGCAGCAGGTTCTACATAAGGTTCCACATACTACCAAAAAAATTAAGAAAACATAGAGCTGGATTTACAAGGAACTGGTGCAGCGTGGCGCTGCACCAAAATTGGCAATGCTGCACTGTGTCAGTTCTGAAACACAGGGATGCACTGTATTTACAAAAATGCTCTGCACCTCTGTGTTTCCCTAGCGCTGGCACTAAATTTAGCTGCCAGTGCCAACGCAGGCATCCTTGCACCAAAATGCAAAGGTGGGTGCATTGAAGGGAATGATTGTTTATGTGCAAGAAGGTGTCCCCTCCTGCACATAGACAATCTATTATGGCGATTTGGCACTTCTATGTGTGCTGCAGAAAGCAATTTTGCAGGCACACTATTGCATTTTTTGCCGCATTTTGCGGCACTGATAGGTATGTCTCTATAAAATGGGAATCTGCAGGGACAAAAACATAGTGTATGCGCTTCTAATCACAACAGGGAGAGTTGATAAGAGGGAACTAAAATGCAAATACATTTAAAATCTGACACCCCAAATATAATAATACACTACAGTAAATCCTTTTAGTTTTTGCTAATGAACTATTTGCTGTTTAACCATACTGTGTTAGATCCAAGTAGCCTTATTAAAACACATTAAGTTGGAACATGAAGTAAGAGTTATATTTGGCCTTTCAAATGGAAATATTAACCAGTGAAATTCCAGGAACATTTGCCTATAAACATGCCATAATACTTCTTTCAGTATCAGAAATTATGCATAACACTAAACTGACCTCAATTAATACATGATATCATTCTGAAGGCTGGTAGTGGTACCTGAGCTGCTTTAAGCTTCAGACGTGGTTATATTAAAAACAAATCGCTTAGCATTTCAAGTGTTTCCACTGTAGCTCAGTAATTTAGGAAGGTCTAATTGTTACTGCATGTAATCTGTTTTAACTATCCTCCGTCCACTAGGTTTGAAAGCAAAACCTTGTTTTTATACGTGTTCAAAGAAGGGGGGATGTTGCCTCTCTGTTGCTGTTTGCCTGGCTCTGATATGGTGAGTTATCTCGTCCCAGGGCAGGAGGTCAGCTACAGTGATAAAACAAACATGTTTTATCACAGTAGCTGAGTGAAAAATAACGGGCCTCTTGCGTGCCTTCTCAAACTTTGCAGTAAAATCGTGATTCGCAAAATCGCGAAAAGCTGGGAGGTCTGATTGTGACCCTGTGTAGCCCTACTTGGGAACAACACCTGTACCTGACCACAGTATCGCAGTCTCATACAGACGCAGGACCACCTGCTAATCCTGGGAAATGTAGACTGCCCACACCTTTTATCAAATATGTGGGCTACCATTTTCAGAGAGGAAAAATCAGTACCAAGTAGACAAAGTACAAACCATACCAAACTTACCTATGCCCTGAGGTAAAACAAACTGCCTCAAATCCTCTTTGTGCGATATCTGCCCCACTTTTAACAACTGTTTGTTCTTCAGACTGGATCTTCTGAAAGAGCTCTCGGTTCCATCAATGCACTGACTCATCTGTCATTCATTGAACCACTGAATCATTCTTATATTCATCCACTTTCTCAGCCATACAACTCATGTAATCAATCAGTGAATATGCACCTTTATTTAAAGGTCCTTGTGGGGAAGCACCTGCAGCACATGCTGCCGCAGTTGAAGGCAAGGTCACAGGCAGTTGCTCGGGAATAGAGGTGCCAGCAAATTTTTTCCTGTTTTTTCATAGCCCAATTTATTAAGATGAACATACAACATGACAACACATCCTTAAATGAGCTGCTCTCTCTGTTATTGCGACTCCCATTGGCTCACGCACATACCCCAACAGTGCCTCCCCTCCACCCTCAAAATCAGTGACTCTATAGTATACCAAAATAGTGTTGTCACTGTTGTCCCCATATCTTGCATTATATCCTTGGACATTCTTCGGGTTTGTATATGGGTTCATCAAGCTAGCACACCAATCCTTGACGGACATCAATTTAACAATGCCTGGAGCCGCACTGTTGGTCTGTTGTGTCAAACCATGTGGTTCCTTTGGTCAGGGGTGTTTTGTTTAATGACCTCAGCACGAGGGCTGAGATACACCCCTCCGACGTAGGTGTTGGCTGGTTTGCCAACAAATTGGCGATGAGGCCAGGAAACAGACCCCTCGCTTGCCTGTTCTGGCAGACAGTCCGCTGCAGCGAGCACTAGTGAGCTGCTCCCGAGCCAGTCGTGTGGCTGCAGCAGCTGTTGGAGAGACGAGCTGGCTGGTAGTGCGCGTGATTGACGGCATGGCCGGGAACACGCACCGGCGCCTCCTCTTCCTGGTTGCCAGAGGCAGCGCGCGTATCCGGTGAGCACTCAGCATGATCGCAGGTGGCCCCTGAAAATCATGTTGGCGCTGGGCGGAGCAACGCATCCAGGGCCGCTGTGTCTTTTTTCTTCACGGGTGTATCCAGCGAGTGAAGGGCCGGCTGCGAAGGCTCAACACAGCTGACTGCAATCAACCGGTGAGTCAGCAAACCCACGGATAGCAACGGCCACGCCCAAGGCAGACTCTGCACGGGAGTCCTGCTTTAGCTGATTGTGCTGGGGGCGAGCAGAGACAAAAATAAATTCTACATTTTTACACCACGACCCACAGAGATGGCACCCTGAGGAGAAGCAAGGGCAAAACAAGGGTGAACAGTGCCACATGTGAGAGTGCACAAACAGGCTAAGACATCAAGGAGTGAGACCCACAATTTACCCATACACCAGACAGTGAAAGGGGGTGTTTTGTACTTTGTTTATCACTGCAGTTACACAGTCCTTGCTGGCAGACCCAGTGAGCACAGCACAATGTCCTCGTTCCCCACATAGGAACCTTTTTTGGTGGAGGGGCCCCCGTCCGCTCAAGTAACAAAATGGAAGTTGTGGGTAGAGCGTTTGGAAAACTACTTCGCAGCAATGGCAGTTGACCCCGACAGGAAATGACCAATGCTCCTAGACTTGAATGGAGCAGCCATCCACAAAATTAGCAAGTCGGTGGTTGAAGAGGGACCACCCTTCTCATATCAGACTCTAAAATGCGCAATCACAGCGTATTTTGAACCACTGGCAAATCCTGACTATGAACGTTTCCTCCTATGGAAAGACAGACAACCACAGGAGGAGTTAGTAGACGCTTTTTACGCTCTGGCCAGCACGTGCACCTTGCCAGACCATATAGATTAAATAAGGGCGCAATTCATTCAAGGGTGTCACTCCACCAAACCAAGGGAGCACATATTGCAAGTCCCTGGCATGGCGATGGCAGACATGTTGACCATGGGCCGGTCAAAGGAGTTATCCCAGGTGAGGGCACCACACATGGAATCAGCGCTCACACAGTCCATCAAGGTAGAACCGGTAAATGCCATCACATCAGGCGCTACCATAAAAAAGAGAGGCAAGATGAAGCCAACTAGCACAAATCGCTCATCCTACATGTGTGGAGGATCATACCCACACCAAGGCAAATGTCCAGCGGTAGGAAAACAATGTACCAACTGTCAGAGACTCAATCATTTTGCCAAGGTGTGCCGTTCAACAACAAGGCCAAAGTCAGACCGACCAAAAACAATTAATGCTGCCAAAACAATCCAGCAACATGAAGATACTCCAGACATGGATGATGATGATGAGCCAGAAGGAACGGTATACATCATTCATGCCAGTGAGCCAGGAAGCCTAATCAGGAAGAAAATTCCCAAGTGCAGAATCAAGTTCGCAGGTCACCAGGTGACTGCACTCATTGACACTGGGGCCTCAATCAACATACTAGCGCACTCCGCATTCAGACAGCTACCGAATCGCCCCCACCTTCGCTTCACCTCAGAACAAGTATTTGCATTTGGGTCCACCACACCGATTCCGTTGGCGGGAGTATTTACAACGGATATCACACATGAAGACATAACCACCCGAGCCAAGATACACGTCACGAAGGTAGGCACCAGAATGCTACTCAGTTGTCGCACAGCTGAAGAGCTAAAACTGGTGGTGTTTGCTTTTAGCGTACACCAAGGGGCGCTGGAGGGCCTGGAAGAAGAATATGCGGACCTTTTCAAGGGCATCGGTTGTCTAAAGGATCGCCAGGTAAAACTACATATTGATAAGTCCATAGAACCAGTGGCCCTCAAACACAGATGAATAGCGTTTCACCTTCGAACTCAAGTGGAAGCAGAGCTTCAGAAGTTGGAAGAGGCTGACATCATCGAGAAAGTTGAAGGACCAACTCCTTGGGTGTCACCTATTGTTGTTACTCGAAAACCAAAACAACCTGGGCAAGTGTGCATCTGTGTTGATATGAGATTACCAAATGTGGCCATCAGGAGAGAGCATCATCTCACCCCCACGGTGGATGATATTGTGGCGGAAGTTAGTGGCTCAAGATGGTTTTCAAAGATGGACCTTTGTGCAGGATATCACCAACTGATGTTGGCACCGGAATCCAGGGCAATAACAACTTTTTCCACACACGTGGGGCTTAGAAGATACAAGCGATTGAGTTTTGGGATTGCCAGTGCTGCAGAGGTATTTCAGGGCACAATAGGAGGAGTGCTGGCTAGTCTTGAGGGTGTCATCAACTTGAACGATGATATCCTGGTGTATGCTCCCACAGTGGAAATACATCTAAAAAGACTTTGTGCTATCTTCCACAGGCTGTACCTAAATGGACTGACCTTATATCGAGAAAAATGAGAATTTTTGAGACAGGACATTGCATTTTTTGGGTACCATTTTTCCGAACAAGGAGTTTGGCCTGACCCTGAGAAAGTGGCAGATATAAAATCTGCGCCAGCCCCCACGTCGGTTACAGGTTTTTGGGAATGGTCACATACTGCGGAAGATTCATCCCAAATCTGGCATCCCTCATGGCTCCTCTGAAGGAACTCACGAAGGCTCACACCCCGTGGGAGTTGGAATTCGACGCAGGATGCTGCATTTCAGGCAACCAAGCAGGCTCTATCGGTGGACACCACGCTGGTATACTTTGACCCATCCAAAGACACTGAAATATCCGTAGATGCCAGCCCAGTAGGACTTGGAGCTGTTCTTTCCCAAATGTGATGATGGGGAATCAGCCCCAGTATCCTATGCCAGCAGAGTATTAACAGCAACAGAGCAATGTTATTCACACATTGAAAAAGAGGCGATAGCTGTACATTGGGTCTGTCGTCATTTTTATCCGTACATATATGGTCATCCGTTTGTTGTACACATGGCCCACAAGCCCCTGATACCTTTATTCAATAAGTCTGCATCTCAACCGCCACCCCGCATAGAGAAATGGATCCTCCAACTGCAGGGATACCAGTTCTCAGTAGTGTACCGACCGGGTGCACAAAATCACGCTGACTACACCTCAAAGCATGCCAGACCAGTCACAGTTTTGGATGAAGATGAGGCGGAGGCAGTCGAAGAATATGTGAGGCTGGTGGTGGGGAGATCCAGGCCCCTCCCGATGTCCCTAAAAGAAATTCAAGAGGCTACTCAGGTGGACAAGGGTCTACAGCTGTCACGGTTTCGGGCGGGTCTGATCAGGACTTTGGTTGGGACACCCCTTGAGGTCACCGAATATCCTAAAGAGGTAGAACACTGGGGCAGAGGAGCAGCTAAAGGCATACACGGAAAGGACAGCTATGGATAGGCACAGGAAACATGAAAGTAAAAGCAGAGCAACCCTTGTGCGAACAAACAGGAAACGGATTACCAGTGGACAAACACGCTGGGGTTGTACACAGAGTAAGGCGCAGAACCTCCCACAGTGACAGGGAATCTCAATGCCTCTGTGCAGTTTGCTCTTACAGATAGTCACCCTGCCAGCCCCATAGAAAGGAGGCAGCAGAAGTGATTCTGTCTCTGGACCCTAGAGCACAAACAAGGATAGTACTTACATACACAGGACACGCTCTTGTGGGTCCAGCTCGAAACACAGTGGCGATTCCTGAGAAAACAGCAATCGCACACTGTCACTGTTAGGCACGAAATACAACGTATAACACTGGACAAGGATGGGGGCTGGAATTGCCTCCTGGAAACCAGGAGCCAACCCCAGTACACAGGAGGACACGTATACACTGGTGAAGACTGATAGAACACTTACCAGACACAAAGAACCAAGAAGAAACAGAAACAGAAGGGAACAAACAAAGAGGCAGAGGCAAGAACTAGGAACAGGCTCAGGCTGAAGCAAAGGCGGGACTAGGACTTGAAAACAGGGCGCAAACTTCTGTCTGGGACAGACAGAGACAGGACTGGGAAACTGAGAACAGGCTCTGGCTGGAACAGGCAAGGACAGGACTGGAATACAGGGAGTAGGAAATGAGCAGTAAACAGGACTGGGAAACAGAGAGAAGGTTCAGGCTGAAACAAGGCAGGAGCAGGGCAGAGAAACAGGGAGCAGGCTTTGGAAGAAACAAACAGGTACAAGGCTAAGAAATAGGGAGCAGACTCTGGCTGGAAAAATCAGGAGCAGGGCAGAGAAACAGGAAAAAGGATCAGGCTGGAACAGAACAGGAACAAAACTGGAACACCATCCGACAAGGGGTCTGTAACACAAAGGAATTGAAGTCCGATGCACGACGGGGAGCTTGAGGAAATGGCTGCTTATAAGCAGTTCCAAGCTGGGCTGCACAGGAGAGGTTTCAGGTGTGTGTGGTTTCGGACACTTGCAAGTCCTGGAGGAGAGGATCCAGTGAAAAGGAGCAACTGGATTTCTCCCATTGAAAACAATGGGAAACAGAATCCGGGTTTTCCTGACTACCAAGCAGTGCATTATGGGATTTGCAGTCCCAAGAAGCAAATGTAGTCCTACACAAGTGTACCATGGAGAAAAGAGAAACAAACAGGAGTCAGCAAGGGACTCTAGATAGGTGTTCAAGGTGATTCCCAGGCTTCTGACAGCCCCCTTACAGCGCCCCCTGGAAATGGGACGACCGAGTCGTAACAGTATACCCCCTCCCACCAGTCTGCTCAAAAAGAGAAGGCGATCCTTTGGCTGAAAAAAGTTGAAGAGGAAAAGCCACAGCAAGAAAATCCAACACCAACCTTGGTGGATAAGTTTACAGTCCTGCCATAGGTGAAACTTCCAATGAGCAAAGCATGTATTAATACCCATATGGGCTCCGATGTCTTTCCTCTCTATTGTTCGATTGATATGGGAGGAGTGCATGGAGTTGGTTTCTGGTGAAGTAGATTCAGGAGCAAGGAGATCTGGAATGGCATTACGGGCAGTTATCTTTATGACATTAGTTTCCTGTTCAATACTTTCCTCTTTGGAGGAGCCGATTGGTGTATTAGTAACTGTCAGGTCTGTAACACCTTCTGACAAGCAGGATTTGTCTGTTTCTGCAGCAGTATTTGCATCGATTGTGGTCTGAGGCTTGCAAAGCATAGAGACTTGGGAGACATGGGTAACTGGTGTTCTCAAGGTAAACATGAAAAAGTCAGAATTTTCTTTCATCTTGGATGACTTCGGAGTATCAAATTCAGGAGGAACAAGAGTTTTCATGTCTTTAGAGACTGGATTAACATATGAAAATGTAGAAGTTCCACAAACTAATTCTTTAGGGTGATCTTCAGACAAGACTGGGATTTCTTCATTGCAAGTGCTCTGTGGCGTGTTCGTGGTATCAGAAATGGTTTCTTTGCAAGGTGTTTCTACTACAGGTAGTTGATCTTCAACTCTGTTAACATTGAAAGGTTGTTCTTTGGAAAGAAATAGAACTGGAGTCTCTTCAGAAATCACCTTTACACTGTTACCTAAATTTTCAGCTCTAGCCTTTGAATTGATGATGGTTTCTTGCAATAAAACACTAAGAACAGTACTTATCATCAGATCTTCGAATACAAGATTCAAATTCAAGTCTTTAGTTTTAGTGGGACATATTATATCTTTCATTACTTGAGCTTCGGTTTCAGATTGCTGGTTTTCAGGAGTCTTTAATTTCAGAGACACAGCAGGTGGCATTGATGTGGCTGATTTTACATCAAAATCAGATACCGTTAGTTCAGAGATCTGTTCTTCGCTAACCGTTGAACTGGAAACAGGAAACGCAGTGGCAGGGAACAGCAACTCAGAATCAGTGGTTGAGGCTGCAACTGTGTCCTGTTCTAGGAGAAGGCTCTCATTTCTTATGGCAGGCTGTTCAGTTTCAGATTGCTGGCTTTCTTCCTTGTCTGAAATCTCCACGATTTGCTTTGACACAGAAGAGATTTTTAAACTTTCTGAGAAGTCCATTACATTCTTAGTAATTGTGGGTATTTCTTCACGGTCAGAAAAATCCATTAATTCACTTGAAACAGAAACTGTCTCTTCATTATCTGAAAATTCTATGATATTGTTTGAAAGGGCAGGAGTATCCCCACAATCTGAAAATTCTGGTGTGTGCGCCATTTGAACAGCACTATCTGCAGGTTTGTTCACGGCAAGGCAGGAACCACTGTCATCACTAGATTCAGATTCTTCAACACTGTTGCACAACTTGCCATTAATCTCCAGAAAAGTCATATCTTGGTTTCTTAAGGTGCAGCTATTGTAGTCTGTATCAGAACTCTCTTCTTCCTTTGGCTTTATTTGTTCTGATAGAGGGGCTGAGACACTTCCCCCTGAAGACTCTGATCCATCCTTTGAATCAAGAGGTGTCAAATCTCTCAGAGATTTGAGAGATCCAGTCAACTGTACAGGAATTTTCACTGGAGAACTACAGGCTGAGAGAGAGTCTGAAGAGGCTGATATATTTATAACTGGAGCTGTCTTTTGACTGTCATTAATAGAAGGGACAATCTGCTCTATATAAGTCTTTGGAGAGGCACACAAAGTAGCATACTGTTCTTTAAGCCAAAGCTGGTGATCATTTTCTTTTTTCAAGTTTTCAAATTGCCTTGCAGTAGTTTCCATCAGCTGCTCTGTTACTTCCTCTACCTTACAGATAAACAGAATGTCTGGTTCTGGCAACAGTGAAATATGCATGGATGAAAAGAGCCCACGTGCACGATTTCTTGTGTATGTTACAACATAACCATCATAGAAGTCCAATATCTGCCTTTTAATCTGCCAAAACTGCTCTTTTAGTGTGTGTATGTCCATATTGTTATCAAACCCACTCAGAATAGAAAAGGGTTTAGCAGAGCTTTTAGGGATTGAGACTGGTGTATTATCATCCAGTTTGGGAAGAGCACAAGCCTTCTGAGTTGAACTAAGGAATCCCACAGTCTTTACTGAACCCCTTTGGTACAGAGTTTATCCTGCTGACTTGAAAGCTCTGAGGGACTGATAGATCTTTATAAGAGTCAGCACTGCACTTTGAATTCTGAGAAACTGGCCTAGATGGGCTGAAGCACTCAACAGAAAACAAGGGAATCCCTAGTGTGGCTTCTTGAACAGTGTCAGGGTTCTTTGTTTTGACAGAGTCCTGGAAGTGAATTTGGGATGCACTAGCATGAGGCAAGGAATTAACCAGGTTTTCCTGAGAGTAAATGTCTTGTGCAGAAGTAGCAAAAGCACTTTCACTGTTAGGAACATGCTCCTCTGTTTGAGGTAATAGAACCTCCAAAAACTCATTATTACTTTGTAATTCTTCTACAGACAGGGATTGGGGGTCATAATCACAGATATTATAATAGTTGAACATTGATGGATCAGCAAGCCACGCAATGTAGTACTGCATTTGCAATCTTTGATTTTCTTTAACAAGTCTATCCTTTAAACTATGGCATTTTTTAGAGGTTTTCAGAGAATGTCTAGGTTTAGAAAGGGGTGCCTTAGCATGACAGGAAAGCATTTTAGGTCTGTGTGTGCCTTTACTGCCTGGGGAGCTTGACATTTTTGGGTCGTGCATTCTGTCACGGTTTCGGGCGGGTCTGATCAGGACTTTGGTTGGGACACCCCTTGAGGTCACCGAATATCCTAAAGAGGTAGAACACTGGGGCAGAGGAGCAGCTAAAGGCATACACGGAAAGGACAGCTATGGATAGGCACAGGAAACATGAAAGTAAAAGCAGAGCAACCCTTGTGCGAACAAACAGGAAACGGATTACCAGTGGACAAACACGCTGGGGTTGTACACAGAGTAAGGCGCAGAACCTCCCACAGTGACAGGGAATCTCAATGCCTCTGTGCAGTTTGCTCTTACAGATAGTCACCCTGCCAGCCCCATAGAAAGGAGGCAGCAGAAGTGATTCTGTCTCTGGACCCTAGAGCACAAACAAGGATAGTACTTACATACACAGGACACGCTCTTGTGGGTCCAGCTCGAAACACAGTGGCGATTCCTGAGAAAACAGCAATCGCACACTGTCACTGTTAGGCACGAAATACAACGTATAACACTGGACAAGGATGGGGGCTGGAATTGCCTCCTGGAAACCAGGAGCCAACCCCAGTACACAGGAGGACACGTATACACTGGTGAAGACTGATAGAACACTTACCAGACACAAAGAACCAAGAAGAAACAGAAACAGAAGGGAACAAACAAAGAGACAGAGGCAAGAACTAGGAACAGGCTCAGGCTGAAGCAAAGGCGGGACTAGGACTTGAAAACAGGGCGCAAACTTCTGTCTGGGACAGACAGAGACAGGACTGGGAAACTGAGAACAGGCTCTGGCTGGAACAGGCAAGGACAGGACTGGAATACAGGGAGTAGGAAATGAGCAGTAAACAGGACTGGGAAACAGAGAGAAGGTTCAGGCTGAAACAAGGCAGGAGCAGGGCAGAGAAACAGGGAGCAGGCTTTGGAAGAAACAAACAGGTACAAGGCTAAGAAATAGGGAGCAGACTCTGGCTGGAAAAATCAGGAGCAGGGCAGAGAAACAGGAAAAAGGATCAGGCTGGAACAGAACAGGAACAAAACTGGAACACCATCCGACAAGGGGTCTGTAACACAAAGGAATTGAAGTCCGATGCACGACGGGGAGCTTGAGGAAATGGCTGCTTATAAGCAGTTCCAAGCTGGGCTGCACAGGAGAGGTTTCAGGTGTGTGTGGTTTCGGACACTTGCAAGTCCTGGAGGAGAGGATCCAGTGAAAAGGAGCAACTGGATTTCTCCCATTGAAAACAATGGGAAACAGAATCCGGGTTTTCCTGACTACCAAGCAGTGCATTATGGGATTTGCAGTCCCAAGAAGCAAATGTAGTCCTACACAAGTGTACCATGGAGAAAAGAGAAACAAACAGGAGTCAGCAAGGGACTCTAGATAGGTGTTCAAGGTGATTCCCAGGCTTCTGACAGCCCCCTTACAGCGCCCCCTGGAAATGGGACGACCGAGTCGTAACAACAGCTGGCGATGTCGTGTGTCCGTGATGGGAAATGGCACTTGCTGAAACAAAACCTGTCTCGAAGAACGGCAGAGGCAAGTGCCATGCTGCAGTCATTGTACTGCATGCAACATGAGTTGGCGGTATCTTCAGAGGACTGTCTCCTGAGGGGCAGTCGTTTGGTCTTCCCGAGGCTTTGCGACAAAGGACAGTTGACTTAGCACATGCCGCTCATCAGGGCATGGTGAAAACCAAAGCAAGGTTGCGAAGTAAGGTGTGGTTCCCTGGTCTGGATGCCCGGGCAAAACAGACCACACAACAGTGTCACGTGTGTCAAACACTTGGACCGGCTGACCCTCCGTCACCTATCATCATGGAGCCTATCCCTTCCACTCCATGGCATAGGGTCAGTGTGGACTTAGGCAGTTTACACGATGGACGGCAGATGTTGGTGGTTATAGACGATTTCTCGAAATATCCAGAGGTGGAAGTTTTAGAATCCACCACTACGGAGAGGGTGGTACCTTGTCTGGAAAAGGTGATGGCCACCCATGGGGTTTTGCAGGAGTTGAGAACGGAAAATGGTCCCCCTGTTTCGAGTCATGAGTTTGCTTCTTATCTAGCTTCACATGCTATCCAGCACAGAAAGATCACTCCTCGTTGGCCTCAAGCCAACGTAGAAGTGGAACGATTTATGAGGACATTAAATAAGGTGCTGAGGATTACCGCTGCCCAGGGCAAGAACTTGGAATGTGCCCTGTTTGAATTTTTGAGGGAATATCGCGTGATGACCCACATCACTACGAGAGTGGCACCTAGTGCGGTTTGCATGTTACGTGGAGTGAGAAACACAATTCACCACGTGAATGTTCCGACTCGACTTCATGATCAAGTGGCTGCCCGGCTCTGTAATCGCCAAAGACAGAATGATCGAATGTCTCGGACGAGACAAGCTCGCATCCGAGACATACAAGTGGGAGAGTTGGTGTTGGTGAAAAATAGACAGCCCGGAGGAAAATTTAAACTTCCGTTGGAGTCTACTCCTTGGACAGTTGTCCCTTTAAGGGGCACCATGATAACTGCTGAAGGAGGTAATTAAGTGTTAACTAGGAACGTGTCCTGGTTCAAGCGATACCACCACTGGCTCTATGCCAGACGAGGATGAGGACTTTGGAATGGTGCCATCTGCCAAGGAGAGCTATCTGTCAGAGTCTGAGAGGCCTTCAGGGGCCTGTCTGGGGCCCCTCTGAGCAATGAAGCAGATTGTGACACAAGTGGGATGCGTACTGATCTCCCTTCTGACAATCCCACATCTGATATTGTGCTCCGAAAGGGTGTGGACAGATATGATTTGAGTCCTCAGCCTTCTGCCACTGTGAAACTAAAGGACTACGTTTGTTAATTAACACAGGTTCTTGAAGTAGTGTTTTTGTAAGGAAAGTGTGCAAACGTTTTTATCACTGTTTGAGAAAATGATGTGCACATTATTGGTTATATCAGATGAAAGTACTACTGTTTTGTTTTATTTAAAGTTGAGGAGGAATGCTGTGTCGAACCATGTGGTTTGTTTGGTCAGGGGTGTTTTGTTTAATGACCTCAGCGCGAGGGCTGAGGTACACCCCTCCGACGTAGGTGTTTGGTGGTTTGCCCCTGACGCCAGGGGCAAAGTAAATAAAGGGACCCGCGGCTTGGCGCCAAAAGGTATTCTACCACTACTGCTGTGTCGAGTGTGGTCATTGCACGCCTCCATTAATTCTCTTAGGCCGCGCATGTTTTCCTATCAAAGTAAACCCAACAGTGGTCTAGCAGCGAGCTATGTCGCTTTTCACCAGGAATGTGGCAATAGCTACTCGATTTCTTTTCCTTTTGTAGTGTTTCGCATTGTTTTGGGAAACAATGTCTTTTTAGCATGCCATTTTCTTTCTCTAAGGAGTGCTAATGTTAGCCCATTAGCACAATGTTGTTCTTAATTGCATTTAAAAGACTAATTCTGCCATCTCACCACTGGACTCTTTAAGCCTCAAGAAAAAGGCAGAAAGTCAGGAACTATATTTTATTTTGCATTTCACTAGTCTTGTAAGTGCTCTATGATAAGGCAGTTATTCCTTGCCTTTCGGCCAACAGCATATGTGGGGCTTGTATGTTTGACTTGACACTTTCCACATGGGGTAAATGCCCAGAATTCAAAGTGTTGTTGGTTAAAATGCTAAAACTGGTCAAATGTTTTATACGTGACACAGAGTCACTTGTCTGGTATGTTTTAAAATATTACAAAGTCCTATAGCCCATTTCAAAATATGCTTGTGTCACACATAAAAGAAAAGTAAACTCTGATCACATATTTTGTGAGGCTTCATTCTTTCATTCACGTCATGCATTAAAAGACCCATTGGCAATACACATTGTTTTGTTTTGTGCAGTGAAAGTTTTATGTTGAGCTTGACAATAAAACATGAATAACCCTTTTTGCTAATGCAAAAAATAAGTAAAGGGCAGGTGGCTGTAGCAGAAGGAACATCACACTCTCAACAAACAGAATTAAACATATGAGAAGCACAACACAAGTGGAAGAAACAAGAGTCAAACCTCTAATAGATTTACCATGCATTAATGTACTCATACAGGACGATGAAACCCATCTACCTAGCGTGGTATTGTTCATCAGTGTGTTTCGCAACTAAAACTGTAAATATCTAAGAGCACTACTGTTCACTAGTTGTACAGTCTCATAGCTATGAGTTCCTTGGGTTTTGTAAGGTTATGTCCCTCATTTCAGCATTTATGTCCCACCTTGGTTAAAGTCTGAGATCTATATTAAATTGTACTAGTGGTGTCTCCGTGCCACAAGATTACAAATTGAGGGAAGAGCAATGGACCCTTCTTTTCTTTTCTGGCAACATGTTTTGGCCCTCAACTATTGCCCATTTTGTGATAGGAATTTCCTCAGGACTACAGGCACCTCACATCAAATGTTGAGGAAAAATGCCTGTTCATAGGGCATGCTATCCAAATGCATAATATACATCCTTTTTTTCCTTCATAAGCAGTGGACACACCGTCTTTCAGCAGGGAACACACCCCTTCTTGAATATGCAGGTGCACCTTGGTTCGAAATAATGGAGAGGCTAGATATAGTTAGAGCAGCAGGAGAGTCTAACAGGAGCACAAACACAGAAGTCCTTGATAATAGTACATCGCCACTAAGTACAGGTATTTAGGTTTATCTGAGTAAAGTAAAGTAATAGTTGGTTCAATGTTCTTTATTCCAGGTGAAATAGAAGCAGCTGATACAAATACAACTTTTTCAAGGCTGCAAGATTAACACCATAAAGCCAGAAGTATACATCGTATTGTATGTACACATAGGCCCTCATTACAACCCTGGTGGTAAATGCCGCCTACCGCCGTGCTGACGGCCGCCAACATACCGTATTCCGCTACAGGTATTATGACCCACACTGAGAAATACTCCACAACACAGACACCCACACAAGTCCGCCAGACCAAAGGTCAGTGATAAACTGGCGATAGTAAAACCCACACAGTTACGCCAACAGGAATACGCCCACAGTATCACAACCCAAGAATCGTCGTGCTCAAAATACACACACGTTTACAAAACACCACCACATTGGACAATTCAAACTACACACACCTGACACACATACACACACTATACCCACACACTCAGACCACTATAAAACACACATACACATTACCCACAACCCTTTAGAGTGAAAAAAACGATAGCACACAGAGAGAGACAAGGGAGGAGCACCCACTCAATCAGAGGCAAAGAACACCATCACCCATACACCATCCACGCACATCACAGCATACACCACAACACATCACCCCACACATCACCCCACACATCCTCACACATTTCACGCACACCACATCCAGGTTCTCAGAGGAGGAGCTAAGGGTGGAGGAAATCATCCGGGTAGAGCCACAGCTTTTCGGATCACAGGTGCAGCAGACGTCCATAGCTAGAAAGATGGAGCTATGGCGGATAATAGTGGACAGGGTCAACGCCGTGGGACAGCACCCCAGAACAAGGGATGACATCAGGAAGAGGTGGAACGACCTATGGGGAAGGTGCATTCTGTGGTTGCAAGACACCAGGTAGCCGTACAGAGGACTGGCAGTGGACCCCCACCTCCTCCACCACAACTAACAAAATGGGAGGAGCAATTCTTGGCGATAATGAATCCTGAGGGCCTCGCAGGAGTAGCAGGAGGACTGGACTCTGGTAAATCATATCTTTACTATTATATCCCCCACCCTACCTGCATGCCATCACATACCCTCACCCTTACCCTCAATCCCAGCACTCCATCACCACACATATACCCCACCATCACAACCCACCCATCCCAATACCAAGCCCTGCATGCAATAATGCATGGACCCCCATCACAGACCTGTATGGACACCCATTACCACAGCATGCCCAATAAATCACCACTCACACAAGGACAAGCTGACAGGGAAATCACAATCATAGAGGGAAACAAACCCATGCACAATATGGCCCACGCAGATACCCTAACACTGCATTTGCATCCCTACAGGACCCATAGTCAACGTCACTGGAGAGGAGGTGCCAGCTAAATCCAGTCCCCCCCAAGAAGAGGCCCACAGTGACGACAGCAGCTCTGCGCGCCTGGATCGCGATGATCAACCCGGCCCATCCAGGTCCTTTGAACAGTCGGGTACCCAGGCACAGTCTCAACCCACCACAGCGCCTCCCCCCTCAGGAAACCCCACCACAGCACCCACCCAGCAGGTCCATATCACTGTCCCCAGGACACATCAATCAGCAGTGTGTCCACCACTACAGGGACCCCAGGCAACCCCACAAACCCAGGATGACCATGGACCTGGGGTCAGTGGCAGTGGGCACACAGTCCAGGGGACAGAGGCACAGGACAACAGAGAAGCTGGGAGGACTGCTATGCGACAGGGGGAGGACAGGCCCATGCAACCCACTCTCCAACATCCTGGGAGCATACCACCATTCCCAGGAGATGATGGGCCAGATACTGGCCAAGCTGCAGGAGACCCAGCGGCTGAAGGAGGGACAATAACTGGGGATCAGGGATGACCTAACAAAAATAAACACCATCCTGGTCACCATTGCAGGGGTGCTGGCAGACATGGGCAAGACCGTGAGGGAGGCTGGGGCACAACAACGGGCGCCTGACACAAGCCAAACTGAGGAACAGCCTTCTACCTCCACCGATGCTAGTGGATAGGAGGCCCCGCCACTGGAACAACAGGCCACCAGCACCCCACCCCCTGCAGAACGAGAACCACCCCGCAAACGGTCCCTGCGATCCAGGCAGAAGACAGAGAACATTGGCAAGACCCCCGTCAGGAAATAAGACTCCTGATTGTCACCCTTCTGTCCCACACTGTCACCCTGTCCACCTTGAACTGCCATTACTCCCCTTCCTATGCCCCATTGTACAATGCACCTGTGATACTAAGAGACTGGACTCTACCCTGAACTTCCTTCCACCATCAGGCCAGCCCCTTGCACCACCCCCTCTACTAATGAGCACCTAAATAAACACCCTTGGAACAAATACCAGTCATTCTATAGTCCTCCTTGTACGCACATGTGCCTCATTGTAACGTTCCTCTGCCCATGTACTGGCATTCCTCAGAGGGGTCAGTAGCCATGAGAGGTTGGGGTAACCAGAGTCACCTGCAAATATCAAGGGACAACTGTTAGACACACACTAACACTTAGGGACAACCCCATACCCAGACACCTACTCATACTGTGTGGGGACCTTTGGCTCACCTATTAGCCACACCCGGTACCTCTGGAGTTGGCCCATCACATATGGGATGCTGCTATTCCTCAAGATATAGGCCTCATGCACAGAGCCAGGAAATTTGGCATTCACATGGGAGATGTACTGGTCCGCCAAACACACCATCTGCACATTCATTGAATGATAGCTTTTTCTATTCCTGTAAACTTGTTCATTTCTCCAGGGGTGGGGGGGGGGAATGCCACATGTGTACCATCAATGGCACCAATGATGTTGGGGATATGTCCCAGGGCATAAAAGTCAGCTTTCACTGTGGCCAAATCCTCCACCTTGGGGAACACGATGTAGCTGCGCATGTGTTTCAGCAGGGCAGACAACACTCTGGTCAACACGTTAGAGAACATTGGCTGAGACATCACTGATGCCGGGGCCACTGTTGTTTGGAAGGAACCACTTGCCAGGAAATGGAGCACTGACAGGACCTGCACTAGAGGGGGGATACCTGTGGGTTGGCGGATAGCAGACATCAGGTCTGGCTCTAATTGGGCACACAGTTCTTGGATTGTGGCATGATCAAGTCTGTAGGTAATGATAATGTGTCTGTTCTCCATTGTTGCTAGGTCCACCAGGGGTCTGTACACCGGAGGATGCCGCCATCTCATAATCTGCTTCAACGGTTCAAGCCTACGGAAGAGAACGGTGAGCAGAGGGTCATATTCGTACTTATATTGCACTAATGATGAATTGTTGACTTTACAGAAACAGTATGTGAACTCGAGAGTCTGTTGATGTGCCAATGTCTGCTGTGACGCAGTTAGGTGCCATGCCCTGTGCCCCCCTGAAATGGCGGCTGCCTGACCTGTGAGGAGGGACAAGTGGATATGAGGTAATTGCGCTGGTGTTGTGCGCCGTTGCAGTAGGCGGTCGATGACCGCAGCGCAAATTCGCATTGGTTATCATTGGACCCTATGGGTTCCAGGAGCTAATGGCGATGTACACCGGTGGTGATGGTACACACCGCAGCGGACGTCACAGCCATTTTCTATCTAATCACTCACTTGCTACCTGGCCTTCAACAGGAGAGGACCTACACTGCAAGTGCTGCGGTGACCTGTGTCTGGAAGCGACAATGGCTCATGTGTCTGGGGAAAGGGCCCTTGCCTTCACTGCGGAGGAGTTGGAGAAACTGGTGGATGGGGTCCTACCCCAGTACACGTTACTCTACCGTCCTCCAGACAAACAGGTGAGTACACTGTGAGCATGATGCGCGGGCCATGAATGTATGGAGTACTGTGTGTGTAAGCCACATGTAGGGGGGGCAGTGGGGTCCTGGCCAGAGTGCAGCATGTAAGGTGGTCAATGTATGTGCGTCAGGGGATGTGTGGGATCTGGTGGGCAATGAGTATGACGGTCCGAACGGGTGTCTTTTCCCTGCAGGTCAGCGCCCACCAGAAAAAGGGTATTTGACATGCCATAGCCAAGGAGGTGCAGACCCTGGGGGTCTTTGACAGGCGGAGCACCCACTGCCGCAAGAGGTGGGAGGACCTGCGCCACTGGGCAAAGAAGAAGGCGGAGGCCCAGCTGGGGCTGGCCTCCCAACAAGGAAGGGGCGCCTGTCGCACCATGACCCCCCCTGATGTTCCGCATCCTGGCAGTGGCCTATCCGGAGTTGGATGGGCGCTTGAGGGTATCACAGCAGCCACAAGGGGGTGAGTACAGAATCTGAAACATGACTTTGCGCGCGTTAGGAGGTACCTGGGTGGGGGATGTGGGCTGTGGATGCCCCTAGGCCAGGGTGAACATGACAGGGTAGGTCCCTTGTTGGGCAGGCTCAGTATCACTCCTACCCCAATAGTGTTGGGGGCCATCTACTCCTGGGCAGGGTCCTGTGGGTTTCAGGTGTACAGCTAATGGCGTTAGGCATTGAACCCCATGGGCATTGACTAAGTGTATCCTCTGTCTCCCCCCCCTTTTTGTTTTGTCACCCTGTCCTTATGTGCATTAGCATAATCTGGCAGAGGAGCAGAGGCACCGGCAACGGAGGGAGCTGCATCCCACATGGCCCATGAGGCCGAATCCACTGAGGGCGAGGGCACCAGTGGAAAGGAGGGCGAGGGGAGCACCCTGACAGGGACAGGAGGGGAGACCACAGACAGTGACTCCACCTCCGATGGAAGCTGCCTGGCGGTGGCGGACACCTCTGTGCCCACCCCAACAACAGGTACAGCTGCCACCCCCCCTACCAGCACCGTCCTCCCAGCAGCCCCTCAGCGTGTTTCCCGTGCCCGCTGTCCCAGGAGGGTGGGCATCTCCTTTGCCCTAGGCACCTCAGGCCCTCCCCCAGTCAGCCCTGCTGCCCTCAGTGAGGAGGCTATTGACCTCCTGAGATCCCTCTCTGTTGGGCAGTCAACCGTACTGAATGCCATCCAGGGTGTAGCAGGACATTTGCAACAAACAAATGCATACCTGGAGGGCATTCACTCTGGCGTGGCGGCCCAACAGAGAGCATTTCAGGCTCTGGCCTCAGCACTGATGGCAGCCCTTGTCCCTGTGTCTAGCCTCCCCCCTCCAACTTCCTGTACACAGACCCAATCCCCTCAACCCAAGCCTTTCCCAGGCACACCTTCAGACCAGCATTCACCCAAATCAACACACTTCGTCTCACAGGCACTCACACAAGCAACATCCCCTTGCAGACACACCAACATCCACTGCCTCCACTGTGTCCCCCTCCTTCTCCTCGTCCACCTCCCTCCCAGTATCGTCTCCACTCACACCTGCATGCACTACATCCTTATCCATTACCTCCATCACCAACACACCCATCACAACACACCAACTGGCAGTCACCACCCCCACAACAATGCACATGTCCCCTGTGTCCTCTCCCAGTGTGTCTATGACCCCTCCTCCCAAAGTACACAAATGCAAATACCCACCCACCCAACAGCCATCCACCTCACAACAGCATCCAGCCCATGCACCTTCACCCAAACTCAGCAGAAAGACACCTCCTACAACCACTCCCTTTTCCTTCACTCCCAAACCCTCTCCATCTTCCCGCCTCAGTGTGTCTAAAAAACTTTTCCTAGCAAACATTGGCCTGTTCCCTACCCCTCCCCCAACCGTCCTTCCCCTCGGGCAAGGGTGTCCTGAACCCAAGCCAGCACTTCAGCCACCAAGTCGGCATCTGCTGTGGTACCTGCAACTCCCAGGGGCTTCAAGGGGGCACCCGTCAGGCCAGCCAGTGTGCCACCGTCCCTTGCAAAGGACCATACCGCTACCTGCCATGGTGAAGAAGAGGACAGCATGCACCAAGGGCAAGAAGCACGACCCACCCAGCAAGGCTTCCTCCAAAACTGCAGCTGCCAGAGCCAAGGTTCCAACAGCAGCTGCCAAGGTGAAGAAGGGGCAGAAAAGCCAAGGCAAGGCACCTCAGGTGTCGGAGCCTGCAGGTGAGGGCCTAGTGGCCACCAACAGAACCGCCACCCCCGCCACCTGCACTGCAGGCAGCACCGCCAGCATCCCCGCCGCAAACACCGCCACCTGCACCGCCACTGCCATCACTACTGTCAGCAGCCACATCCCCAGTGGCCAGCCGTCAGAGGCTGCAGGAGAAGGGCTGGTGTCTCCCTCCACCACTGGCAGCACCGGCACCTGCACCACAGCCAGCACCGCCAGCATCCCTGCCTCAAGCACCGCCGCAAGCACCACCACCTGCCCCGCTGACAGTAGGACCACTAACAGCAGCAGCAGCCGCAGTGTGCGTACGTCCGGGGCTGCAGGAGACGGGCTGGAGCCTCCTACCACCACTGGCAGCACCCCCACCAGCACCGCAACAACCACCAGTTTGCCACCTTAATCACCGCAGGATGGAGTCTGGCCCTGCCTCCATGGACTTTCCTGCTACCTGTCCCCTGCATATCTCGTGCCTCAGACACCCAGGTGAGGTAATGTGAACTGCCACACCCTATGTGCTGCATCACTGGGCACCAAGCCCCCTCCAGACCCAGTGGAGAAAGGCATCCACTCACCCAATCCTTGGCAGGATGAAGCAGACTGGGCACAATGCCCCCTCCAGAACGTGTGGAGAAAGGCATCCGCTCACCTAATCCTTGGCAGGATGAGGCAGACTGGGCACCATGCCCCCTCCAGGCCCAGTGGAGAAAGGCATCCACTCACCCAATCCTTGGCAGGATGAAGCAGACAGGGCACCAAGCCCCCTCCAGAACCCGTGAAGACAGGCATCCACTCACCCAATCCTTGGCAGGATGAAGCACACTGGCCACCAAGCCCCCTCCAGAACCTGTGAAGACAGACATCATATCACCCAATCCTTGGCAGGATGAAGCACACTGGCCACCAAGCCCCCTCCAGAACCTGTGATGACAGGCATCCACTTGAGAGACTGTGGCCTTGCACTCCCCAGGACCAAACAGTGAGCAAACCACCCACTTGAGAGACTGTGGCCTTGCGCTCCCCAGGACCAAGCAGTGGGCAAACCACCCACTTGAGAGACTGGCTTTGCACTCCCCAGGGCCAATCAGTAGGCAAACCACCCCCTAGAGAGACTGTGGCCTTGCACTCCCCAGGACCAAGCAGTGGGCAAACCACCCACTTGAGAAACTGTGGCTTTACACTCCCCAGGACCAAGCAGTGGGCAACCCACCCACTTGAGAGACTGTGGCTTTACACTCCCCAGGACCAAGCAGTGGGCATGGAGCCCCCTCGAGGAGCAGTGGTGTTAGTCCATCTTCCGGCTGAGGTACCCCCCCTTCCCCATCCCCCTGAGGTGCCTGTATGCTTTCGACTTGATGTCCCTGCAGTGTTCTCTACGTATTGAGGCAGGAGTCAAATGTGGGCTTGGCCCATGATTTTTGGCCCAGTGGGCCACGGACATTTGCAAAGGACAATGTACGACCTTATGTACATATTGTATATTTTTGTGAATACTGTTTTATGAATCATTACATAAACCTGACTATTTCTAAAATATCACTGTTTAACTCAATTCCTTTTGTCCTTGCATTCTTCCAGGGGTTACGGGGTGTAAATGTAATGTTGATGCATGTGTTTGTGTGTATGGTGTTGTTGGTGAGGGTGGGGGTGTTGCGCGTTGCGTGTTGCGTGTTGCGTGTGTGTGTCACTCTCTTTTTCCTCCCCCCCTCCCCTGTGTGCTAGGTGCAGTACTCACTGTGGTTGCTGCTGCCGCCTTTGATATTCCTGGTGTATGAGGAGGTACACCAACATGGGGAGGACCTGTAACTCGGGCTCCATGGCATCCTGGTTTTTCGTTGAGTGTCGAGTGGTGAGTGGTTTCCCTTCCAAACACTGTTTCGGCCGTGCATTTGATGGCATTGGTACTGCCCCGGAAAAGCTGGTGGATTGATCCCATTTTTTTTACCGCCGGCCTGTTGGTGGTATTACCGCCGCTTTAACACCGACCGCCAGGGGTGTAATGAGGGCCATAGTGACTTCCAAACCAAAAAGAAGCACCCCGTAGTGCAAGAGTGTCACAATACAACAAAAAAACAGTTGCCACTGAAAATCGTAAGAAACAAAGCAGCAACTCTTGTGTAGGTGACAAAGAGGACCCATAACCACAAGAAAGAAAAACGAAAGAGAAAAGTCACTAGGTCACAACCATGTGCAGTTATAATTTGAAACAAGCCACATCCATGTTGGGTGTCGGAAAACTGCAAATGGAAGGATAGAAGATTCAGTAAACAAGATTCACCTGTTTGAACAGGTATCTGAGGTAACAGTAGGATCAGTACTGCCAGAAAAGCAAAAATGGATATCAGTCCTCAAAGAAAATGTGCCTCTGGTATGGGAGGAACAAAAATGATAAATAGAGAAATTCTTCATAAAGTCAAAAACTTAAAACTGGTTTGACAAAAAACGGGTATAAAAGGCAGGAGTCAAATGGAAAATGTAAGACTCATAGAGTACGTATATTAAATAAATACCTGCTTCAGTAGAGAAAGCACTCCAAGGCAAAAAGGCTGTAATACGAGCGCTGGGCCGTAACCAATTCGTAGTCAAAAGAAATAACATCAGAAGGGTGCAGGGGAGGCCATTATACCCCCCCCCAGGCACCTGTAAAGAATAACGAGCAATTGCTTGATCACTAGGTGTCATAAGAATGAGAGCAGGGCAAATAGTTAGGGCAGTAGTGGGGCATGTTTTTACCATCACAGGACACATACCAATCACACAGCAGCACTGCAAGTTTTGCTTCTTCACAGAATGTGCTCACAAGGTGGCAGTAGCAAAACAAGCTTCTCACTGTCACACAAGGCAGCAAGTGCCATCTTCCATTCCCGACAGAACAGGTCCTGAAGGGCAGAATAGTACAAACTTTCATCGCTCACAGAACATGTAAAGTTAAGACATGAGTGAAATGCAGGTTAGAGATAGACCTCTGGAGTGGATGCTTAACACACTAAGGGGAATCTATAGGTGGATGAGGGCGTGAATATAAAAGTTCTGACACCATTCTTTCGTAGGTGAAATTCCAGGTCAACATCCTGAAAGTCCCAGATTTTCACATATTGAGAAGTAGCAGTTAAATCGTAGGTCATTGTTATTTGGAGTGACCCAGCCACAACCTAAGTAAATATGCTGTACACAAGAACACCGGTGGTTACCTCTTCAGAAAAGGGTTTGAATATGCGTCTTCCAGGTACTGTGCAATCCCAGCCTCCATGCTGCACTTGTTCAAAATGTTAAGGATCGCCAGTGGTTAGACCTAATGGGTGTAAGAATACTTGCTACAAAATATGTTTCAAAATGGTAGCAAACGTGCCTCCAAGGTGCTGTCAGTTTATTTCTCAGGCAAATTTGCCACTGAGTGCTGGAGGGGGCAGTGAGGAAGGCAGTATTACTCTTGTGTCTGCAGCAGTGTATCATACATTTCTTTGTGCCTCCACCATGATCAGATGGCTGTGGCACAGATTTGTGATGGGAGACTGCAACCCTGAACAAGGCCATTGCAGATTCAGTGGTGCTAGTGGTTAATGAGTTCTGGGATCTCCCCCATGCCATCCCTCAGGAAATGCACGACTATCACTTTGTGTTCAAGGTCACCATGTTGTTTTTCCTCATGTCTCTTAAGGAAAACAAGGGCTGGGGAACAGAGGATTTCTTCACCCCAGGACACCTGAGTCTAGTGGAAACTCAGAGCTAATCTTATACATGCCACAGTGCTGGAATCAATCAATCAGTGCTTGTATAGTGCAACTACTCACCCGTTAGGGTCTCAAGGCGCTGGGGTTGGGGGGAGTGTAGCGTTTACCAGTGAGGTGGTTCTTAAAAACACCATGTCTTCAGTTCCTTTGTGAAGCTGAGGAGGGAGGTGGTTTGTCTGATGTGGAGAAGGAGGGCGTTCCAGGTGGTGGCTGCGAGGTAGGAAAAGGAGAGTCCTCCTGTTCTGGTTTTCCTGATGCAGGGTACTTCTGAGAGAGAGAGAGCTGGGCTAAGCGTAGGGTCCGATGGGGTACCTGGCGGTTGAGTCGCTGGTTCAGGTAGGCTGGTCCAGTGTTGTGGAGGGCTTTGTGTGCATGGGTGAGGATTGGGTGAGGATTTTGAAGGTGATTCTTTTCTCTATGGAAAGCCAGTGCAGTGTACGCAGGTGTTGTGAGATGTGGCAGTGTCGAGGTAGGTCGAGGACCAATCTGGCGGAAGCATTCTGAATGTTTTGTAATTTGCGGGTGAGTTTCTTGTTGATTCCGGCATATAGTGTGTTGCAATAGTCCAGTCTGCTGGTGATGAGGGTGTGTGTGACAGTCTTTCTATGTTCGAGATGGATCCACTTGAAGGACTTGCGTAGTAGGCGAAGGGTGCAGAAGCAGGTGGAGGTGACGGAGTTGATTTGATGGTTCATGCTTAGGTTGGAGTCCAGGATGATTCCGAGGTTGCAGGCTTGGCTGGTGTTGGTGAGCAGGTTTCCGAGGGTCGGTGGCCACCAGGAGTCATTACACACATTGGGTTGAGGGCCCATGATGAGTACTTCTGTCTTGTTTGCGTTGAGTTGAAGGCAGCTGTTTCTTATCCATTTGGCGACTGCTTCCAGGCCTTTGTGGAAGTTGTGTCTGGCTTTGTTGGGTTCATTGGAGAGGGAGAGGATGAGTTGGGTGTTGTTGGCATAGAAGATGATGTTGATTCTGTAGCTTCTGACGAGGGTGGCTAGCGGGCCCCACAATGTGGGGCTGAGGTAGGATCTCTGGGACACTCCACAGGTGGTGGGTGTGGGGTCTGCAAAGAAGGGGGTGAGTCTCACTCATTGAGTTCTGCCAGAGAGGAAGGACTGGATCCAGTTGAGAGCCTTGTCTCTGATGCCGGCTTCGTGGAGTCTTCTTATCAGGTGTGATGAGAGACTGTGTCGAAGTCCGCCAAGAGGTCTAGTAGGATGACCGACGTCGTCTCTCCCTTGTCCAGCAGGGAGCGGATGTCGTTTGTTGCGGCCAGGAGGGCTGTTTCAGTGCTATGGTTTTTCCTGAATCTGGATTGGGAGATGTCGAGGATGTTGTGGTCTTCTATAAACGTGGTGAGTTGGCTGTTGACTGCTTTTTCTATGACTTTCGCAGGAAATGGGAGTAGGGAGATGGGCCTGAAGTTTTTGAGGTCGGTGGGGTCTGCCGAGGGTTTCTTGATGAGGGGGTTGATCTTGCGTGTTTCCAGTTGTCGGGGAAGGTGGTGGCAGCTAGTGAGCGGTTGATGGTGAGGCGGACCTTGGGGGTGATGGTGTCTGTGGCTCTGTTGAAAATGTGGTGGGGGCATGGGTCCGTGGGGGCCCCGGAGTGTATGGATCTCATTTTTCTCAGAGTATCTTCGGTGGTGAGGGGGGTCCAGGTAGTGATTGTTGGTTTGTTGGTGTCGGGTTTTGATGGAGGGGGATCTGCGCGTAAGTTGTCCTTGCTGAAATTGTCATAGATGGTCTTGATTTTGTGGTGGAAGTAGGTGTTGAGTCTGTCGCAAAGGACCTGTTAGGGTGGGATGTCCGTTGTTTCACTGTAGGGTTAGGCGAACTCCTTGATGATGCTGAAGAGTTCCTTGCTGTTGTGTACGTGTGAGGAGATTCTGTCTTGTATAGCTTTCTTTCTGGTGTTTCTGATGAGTTGGTGGTGTGCAGTTGCTACGGGCTTCTGTGGATTTGGTGTTTCTACAGATTTTCTCAAGGCAGCGACAAGTGCGCCTAGATTCTCGGAGTTCTGGGGTGAACCACCTGGCTTTTTTTGCGTGGGTGCTGTTGTTTTTTTTGAGGGGGGGCTATTGTGTTGGCGCAGTCGGCGATCCATTTGTGGAAGGTGCATGCTGTGGTGTTTGGGTCGTCGTTGTGTGCGATGGTGGGGGCCGCGAAGGGGACGGCAGCGGTGAGTTGATCGTCAGTTATTCTTGTCCAGTTTCCAGTTTCTATGTGATGGTTGGTGTTGGGGTCTGATGACAGTGGGTTTGTTAAAGGTGAAATGGATGCATCGGTGGTCTGTCCATGGGAGTTCTGTGGTGTGACTAAAGGTGGCAGAGGTTCCTGTTGTGAAGATGGGATCGAGGGTGTGTCCTGCTGAGTGTGTTGGCTCCGTCATGATCTGTCGGAGTCCTATGTTGTGGAGGTTGTCTAGGAGGGATGCAGTGTTGGGGTTTTTGAGGTGGAAGTTGAGGTCTCTCAGCAGGGTGTAGTTAGTGGCTTCGATGGCTTGTGCGGACATGCAGTCCGTGATGGAGTTGGCGAAGGGAGTATGTGGGCTGGGAGGGTGGTCGATGAGGGTTCCCCTGATGGTGGATGTTGGGCTGGTATTTAGCTTGAAGTGGAGGTGTTCCATCAGGCTTGTGGATTCTTCAGAGTCTTCGGAGTGTTCAGGTGGATGTTGGACCTGTGGACGATTGCAATTCCCCCCAGGGCGGCTGGGGCGGTCTTTCCAGGTGATCTTGTATCCCTGGGGGGATGGCGATGGCGATGTCCGGGCCTAAGGCGGTGTTGGTCCAGGTCTCGGTGAGGAACGCGACGTCCGGTGTGGTGCTGTCAAGGAGGTCCCAGAATTCAGTAGCGTATTTATGGACGGAGCGGACGTTAAGGAGAATGCACTTCAGAGTTTTCAGGGTCGGAGTGTTGATGCGGTGGGTTGTGCTGGGTCCAAGGTCTTGGTGGTGTTGTAAGTTTGGCAGCAGCAGAGGCAGCTGAAGGGACTGTGGGTGTTAGCTGGTGATGCTTGCTTGCAATTGTTGTTGCGTCCTGGGTTGAGTGCAACGAGTGCTGCTGATGTGTAGAGGCGGCGGGTGGCAGGACCAGGGGTCCTTGGCTGGTCATGGTCGGGTCGTGGACGGGCGCAGACAGGCTTGCCTTAGGCGCGACCACCATTAAGTAGGGGGGGTAAGGAGAGGACAGCTGGGAGGTGGGAGCGGGAACTGGCGCGAAAAAAAAAAGGGGGGCAGGCCGCAGGGGCAGCAGCGGCAGGGGGAGAGAATGAGAGAGAGGAGGGGCGGGCTGCAAGGGCAGCAGTGACAGGGAGAGTGAGACGCGAGAAAGAGTGGAATGATGAGAGAACGAGGCGATGATAGAGGAAAGCGCAGAAAGCGAAAGACACAAATAACACCACACAAAAGAAAAAAGCAAGGAGAAAAGAGAAAAGAGGCAGAGGGCAGCCCAGCAGAAGAGCAGAGCTCTCCCACTAGACACCAGGGATGAGGCGCAGGCAGAAGCCTGTGGGTGGAGGTCGGCCTCAAACTACTGACAGAGGTCAGAGTTCAGGGACAGAAGGGCTTCATTTGCCGGTGGAGCTACGTGGTGGCAGAGCAGTTCACTGGCCAGGCGAGCTTTCCAAAGATAAAGGCCAGTTGATGTCAGCAATGAAACAGCTTTAACAACTCTAATAAACACTGAGGCGAAGATGACCTCTGTGGAGAGTAACATGGAAAAGTTGCAGTCCATGTTAGGTGACATGGAACACGATCTTAGTTACACCTGGATGAGAACGGTCGGAGGAACGGGGGGTCATTGTGGCTAAAGTGGCACATCTCAAAAAGGGACATCGGTGAATGGGTAAATTTCAGCTGAACTGCAATACTCTCTGTTGAACAGTTGCCAGCCAAGGTGGAGCACCGGGAAAATAATGCCTGCTCTACCAACCTACACCTCAAGGGAAGGCTCCAATGTGATGTCACTCTGTACAGTCAAAGGATGGTATGTATGGTGGGTGCAGAGGCCACGTGGCTGAGGTAAGTGGCAGTATTCTCAGAGGCCATACACCCCTTTGGTTTCTCAATTGTCATGTACATTGGGGGTCTTGAGAGGTAATGTTTCGATCGTGTAGGGGTAGGACATGTTTATATAACATGGGATTGTTGGAGACTGGTGGTATGTGATCTTTTTGAAATTATTTTTTCTAAGCGCATTGCCTTCCCATGTCTTAAAGTAAAGGGCATGTATGTGTGTGGTGTATATTTAATAACGACATATTTAGAAAAACATCAGTTTCGTTGAATACCAATTTTATGCTAATGTTGGCCTTCCTCTGGGATTCGCAGGGACCTCAAAGCCACAAAAATCAGTAAATAATGAGCCAAGGGATGGGCACTTGTGAGATCTGTAAAATTCTTCTTTTCGGTTAATTGGTGATGCTGTTACATAAATTTCCATCATATTCCAATTTTCTGAAAAAGCCCATCTCGTTCTAACATGATGGGCTTTAACTCTCGTAGTTTCCTCTGAACTTTGTATGGTCTTTGTTCTATAATGTGCTAAACAACTTCTGAAACTTCTTCAACTACCGTTTGAAAAGCTGAATACTTGCCTTTTAAGAGAGTGAACTCGAGAGCCGGAAGAAATCTGCAGGCTTGGAAAAGGCCGGATGTTTCTTTCAAGCAAGTTGAATGTAAGGGATTGAACACACAGGCCAAATTGTGAAGGGGTTTTGTGTAATTGTAAGCCCGGGGCAGACATACGAAATGAATACAGCCTATTGATTCGCGCTGTTTAACTGCATTCTCTTACAGCAAGTGCAAGAATGAGACCTCATTTTAGAATGCCACACCAACCATGCAAATTTCAGTGTATTTATAAAAGAACAAATTGGGTTTATATATGTAAAGCCTCTAGTCAATGTGTGAAGTACTTTGCAATGCAGGCATACCCAATCAGATTTGAATCGGGAAGCAATAACGTTTCACTGATTTCTTATTTGAAAATGAGCCCCAACCACAATTTTTGTCTTAGTTATAGTTGGGTGATTTTAAAATATGCACAAAGTCTCAAAACGTAAGACAGTAGTGATGAGAGGCTGATCGAGACAAACCAGAGTGTAGTGGGTTGAGCAGAAATTTAAGAATGACTCTTAGAACCCCTTGGCCCTCCTAAGGAAGCGTTAAGAAATGTGAGCAGTGCTTAATTTGTGAAGAATATTAGTGAGGCGTCCAAAGATTTTCTTAGGAGTCGGCCGCCTTTGCTGCCCAATGATGGTTGAGAAATGATTCCACCTCATGCCATTTCTTCCACCACCCTACACTTCCTTTTCTCTGCTTCCCTACTGCAGGACCCATTACGTCCCTTCTTTCTCCCTGTTTTCCCATTTTTCTCGACCTTCGTCTTTCCCCTTTGCTCTTCTTTCTTTTTGTTCTGACTCAAAGTCTGATGAAAATAAGTGCCTGTCTCCAAGAGTGAGTGCAACAATCGGCACAAATTAAGCACTGGATCCCAGTCTGGCAAAGATATATTAGATAATTGTTCATGCATCAAGGATGCATTAACTTCAACATCCCTACCCTGACATTGACATTATTAGCTAGGTGTAATTTAGTTCAGTTTGAGTAGTTTGGGTTTTGGTAGCATACAAACTAACAGGTTTCTTGGTGCTTAAGATAGAAAGTTGTGTGAGCAGTAGACATAAGAGACTGACACAAAGACAGGATGGAAGAGTAGAAAAAAACTCGCTTTTTGTCACTTTCTAAAATGAAGTTAATGGGAAATAGTTTTCAAAGTAGAATAGAGAATATTCCAACTATTTCAAATTTTCCAATATATTTACTACTTTAGGTTGCCTTTTAAAGTGACAAATAGCTAAAAGATTAAGGATGGATGACCTTAAGAAGGGGTTGGAGATTATTCTTTCCACAATTAATCATGAATAATGCCCACAGAATTAGGGGGCTCAGTGAACAACACCCATGAGCGTAGCCAGTACTGCAAGAGTGTAGGAGCAAATTACATAAAATGTTCCCTTGCTGACCTGTGCATGCATGCATAGATTAGGTGCCTAGGTGGCATGCTTAGGAGAACATTAGGACAAGTGATAAACAGCATATATGTTACCGCATTACATTGGATCATCTTCATATGCAACCAACTGGCCCTAAGAGGCCCATCCACCAGCTTTCAGACACTCTCAGCTGGCCCTTAAATATGCCAGTGTGCCCTCAGAGAAGTTCATAGACTTCCAACTAACACTCTGTTAGCTTCAGATAGCCTTCAGAGACCATATTTGTACCCATAGTTGTACCATATAAATCCCTCGGTTGTCTATCAGGGGCTTATCTGGATCTTCAACACTCCAAATGGCTTTCAGGGCCCATGGCCAAACCTTCAGATAACTAATCAGAAGGCCTTCAGAGATATTTATTCAGACTCAAGAGCCCCTTGGCCTGCCTTTAGACATCTTGAACCCTTAGAAAATGTGGATCAGCTCTCAGATATGTGCTCCGAAACTTTAAAGCTCAGCCAGCCTTCAGGCAACCTCATTTGCTGGCAAAATACATTAGCAAGTCATCAATCCCCCTTTTAAGAAATTCTCTTCTGGTCCTTAGACGCCCACCAACATGCCTCCCCCATCTTGCTGTCAAAGACTGTCAGCTGGGAATTAGAGATCTTCAGTCTCCCCTCATACACCCAAACCCACTCTCAGACCATCAGCAGGGACTCAGAGCTCATCCGAGAGCCAATAACCTGGTCCACAGAGAATATCAGCCAATCTTCAGACACCATTCATTGGTCATTAGACAACTCACCAGCTGGCCCTTATCAACCTTCAGAGATCCGGCTGTCAGAATCCCAGTAAAATCAAATGTTACTCAAATCATTTTATTCATCTTCTTTTCTTGACTAGTTCTTTTTCATTGATCAATTTGTTAATCTCTTCATTGTTTTCTAGAGGTGTAGAGTCCATTTTATCCTCTCACCTCCCGTCTACATGGATACAGTGGACACCCATGCATTTTAGAGTAACCATGTCTACAAACCCACTTTACACCTGGGGTTTGACTAACTTTGCACTATGTACACCAGCCTCTGGCAGTCATATTCTAGCATGAGCAGAGGAGGTTGCTAAGCAGACATATTTATTATGTACTGTTACAGCTAAGGTTGCTTCCAGGTATTGCAATACAGCCAAGAGCCCAGAGCCCAAATCTCTTTCTGTGGTACCTGCATATGAATATCTTTCTGAAACCTTTGGTGATCCCTCTCACTAAATATCAAAACTTTGGACACCGGCAGAGCTGGCATTAGATATCCCGGGGATGATATACAGGACAAAGATAATGATGTCTGTGCCTAAATGTGCAGAATGACCATTCATTGCCCTATCTTTGTCATTTATAGTGAGAAATGCATAGTAGGGTGCACAAATCATAATTTCAAGTTGTTTCCCTAAAGGATTCGTGACAGGATTTGCTTGCTAAAAAAGTGTAGGCAAATGGTTTGAGAAATGTAAGTTGTACATGAGCAATTAACAGATAAGCAACTACCACAGGACTGTGAATCCTCTTTTGGGAACAAACTGAGTTTGCACCCAAAACAACAAAGTTAGCCTTGTAGTTGTAATCAGATCCAAGAAATTAAGTAGCCTGTATTTGTTTCATGTAACAATTGGCAGTGCGTAGAGGCTTCTCAATTTCTGGATGATCTTGTCTATCCTGAAATGTCCCAAGCACTTATAAATGTTTTGAAAATCACAGAAACATAGACACCAAAGCGTTGAAACAGGGGTGATTCCCTAAAACCAAATCTGGGGACAATGAATTTGTGAATGGTCATTACAGAGCAGATATTTGTGTTATTGTTTCAGTGAGGTAAATATGGGTCAATTATGTACCTCATTAAAAGGAGAAAGGGTCACCTAGGTTACTGGTCATTGGTACTTTAAAAGTAGCAGGCGTGCCCTGGGTGAAACCTAGTAATTGCATCAAATCTCTTGAGGATGACTCAATCACCTACTAGCAAAGACTAGTAGTCTTTGGTAGTCAGACAACTGCACATGTCCTAGAATCTTCATTCTAGATCAGATTGAAATAGGAGCAAAGGCTGACACAGGCTTCACCAATTAACTCACTAGTCTTTCCCTTGGCTATCTTCAAGTACGTTTGAAAACAGAAGGTGCACTGTTAAAGTTGTGATATAATGAGGGACAGTTACAGTGCTGCACAGCCAGGTGAAGTTGCAAACACTGGTGATCTAGTATCCAAGAGAATGGGTACTTTGATAACTACATTGCTCTACGCTGGACAAATGAGGTCTACGATTTGTAGATTTTCCTGTATCCTGAAAAATTATTCTGAGAGACAAATGTGAGCATCATTATTTGAATGGTACCGTATAGTATTAGGCAGTTTCAAAGATTAGAGGGAGGAGTTCACTATCGAATAGAGCTAGGGCATGATGAGGTACAAATGAAGAGGTCTTAAATATTTCTGACACTAAAGTTTGCTTATTATCATCAATTGTTATCCACTTTCCAAAACAGCTTCTAATATGCCAACCACATAGATGAGGATGTCTACCTTGCGCTATCAGACAATTTTGAACTGATGCTTAAACAGATGTCTAGCCTCTTTCTCTTATGATTTGGATGGCACATTTGAAGCTTAGCATATGAGGCCCTAAAAATGTGTGACACTTTATCTAGAGTGTAGATAGCTTGTCCTGGAGAGGGCCAGTGTTGCACTTCATTTACATGTGTTCTTTTCATGAAATGTTTATATTGGAAGATCTGCCTGGGGCTTCTGGCTGGTCAGTAACTATTCTCTGTGATGTCAGTTGGCATGGAGAAACTACCCTCTTCTACAGTTTTTACCACTAAACTTCTTCTACTACCAGCAGCAGCTTCTTGTCTTTCAATTACAAAAATTACTTGTGGCTATTGTATTAGATGTTACTAAGTAATCTTTTCAGATAGATGTGGATTTTAGTCGCGGGACCAACTCGACATTGTTTCACCTGGCTTTCTGACCCCATGATGTGCCTTGCGTGTTCCCTTACCCTGTATTAGTGAGTTGATGCTTGGAAGGGTGAGTAAGGCTGAGAGAATCTGATGATTATAGGAATGTTGGTGTTTGTGTGTGCTGGTCCTTTTAAAGTAAGGCGCAGGACAACAGGTAAGTCACTTACTTCTTTATTGGAGAGCAAGCAGTAGGAATCTTTTTTTCAACTGCTGCACCTAACTGGCTCCATTCTTAACATTCCCGAACAGCAATCAATCAATCAGATATTTGTTAAGCACGTTACTTACCCGGAAGGGTCTCAAGGCGCTGGGGGGGTGCTACTGTTCGAAGAGACAGGTCTTGAGGCGCTTCCTGTAGGTCAGGAGGTCCTGGGTCGTACGTAGGTTGACGGGGAAGGAGTTCCAGGTTTTGGTGGCAAGGTGGGAGAAGGATCTTCTGCCGGTTGTGGTACGGTGAATGCGGGGTACGGTTGCAAGGGCGAGGTTGGCGGAGCTGGCGTGTCAGGACGTGGAAGTTGAGATGCTCGTTGAGGTAGGCCGGTCTGTTGTCGTGGAGAGCTTTGTGAGCGTGGATTAGGAGTTTGAAGATGATCCTTTTGTTGACGGGTAGCCAGTGAAGGTCTTTGAGGTGGGCAGAGATGTGTTCGTGGCGAGGGAGGTTGAGGATGAGTCATGCTGAGGCGTCCTGGATGCGCTGGAGTTTCTTCTGGAGCTTGGACGTTGTTCCCTCGTAGAGGGAGTTGCCGTAGTCCAGTCTGCTGCTGACAAGGGCGAGGATGACTGTTCTTCTGGTTTCCACGGGAATCCATCTGAAGGTCTTGCGGAGCATTCGAAGGGTGTTGTAGCATGAGGACGAGATGGCGTTGACTTGCTGGGTCATACAAAGCGCAGAGTCCAGTATGAAGCTGAGGTTGCGTGCGTGGGTGGTTGGCGTTGGGGCCGACCCCAGAGTGGCAGGCCACCAGGAGTCGTCCCATGCTGATCTGTCCGGGCCGAAGATGATGATCTCGGTATTTTCCCGAGTTCAGCTTGAGGCAGCTTGGTTTCATCCAGTTGGCGATGGCATGGAGTCCGGTGTGGAGGTTGTTCTTAGCGGTTGCGGGGTCCTTCGTGAGAGAGAGGATGAGCTGAGTGTCGTCGGCATAGGAGACGATGTTGAGGCCGTGTGATCGGACGATGTTGGCGAGCGGAGCCATGTAGACATTGAAGAGGGTGGGGCTGAGGGAGGAGCCCGGTGGAACTCCACAGATGGTATTGGTGGCCTTAGACAGGAGTGGGGGAGGTGCACTCTTTGGATCCTTCCTGAGAGGAAGGAGGTGAGCCAGTCCAGGGATCTGTGGCGAATTCCGGCGTCGAAGAGGCCTGTGCGCAGGGTGTGGTGACAGATAGTGTTGAAGGCTGCGGAAAAGTCAAGGAGGATGAGGGCAACGGTTTCACCTTTGTCGAGCCTGTTCCTGATGTCGTCGGTGCAGGCAATGAGGGTGGTTTCAGTGCTGTGGTGTTTGCGGAATACGGTCTGGGAGACGTTGAGTAAGCCGTTGTCCTCCAGGAAGCGGGACCAGTACTAGGTTACAGCTCCTAGATACCACACATCCTACCCCTTTAATAATAACAGTGCACTTATATATCCTATAACAAAACTGAATGAAAACTTAAACAATTATAACTCATCTAAGATGACATAAACATTCCTAATTACAATTCATCATTATTTCATAACAAAATCATCATATGTTTTTGATAGGACAACAGGTCTACCAGTTTGGGTAGACACGCTTTTATTTACAGAAGGTTGCTCACTTTGAACGGCGTCATCACTTCCTGCTTCACACTGATTGTTACCTTCTTTATAACACTCATCCACTCTCTCTTCATTGTGTGTGATCTCTCCATTGATATCTACTTCACCTTCCCTATGTTTTGAGCTCCTTCAATTGCATGATCTACTTCCGGCCACAACCACTCATTAGTCAAGGTGGAATCTTGCTATCTACTATCATCACCCCTCCACATTAGAATTTTGTTACATTTTGCCATTCTTCATAGACGCCAAACCTTCCCATCACTCAAAAATGCTGAACACAAGAAAACCACCTTTACTTGAAGCAGACTTGTGAATTTACTGCAGCCTTTTTTGGTTTTCATTCCCAGTTTGACTCATACTCAGTCTCACGGTGACAACTTCGCATCTTTCACACCATGTCTCTTGTCGCAGTGTGCTTTGTATACCGTTTGTGCTTTAAGTATATTTCCCTTAACCATAGAGGGAGACCACTTACTCTGTATCTTCATGTTCATCCATGCCCTATTGTCTCTTGTAAACGGTTCTCTTCCCCTGCGTATTCTAAAGGGACTGTATCATGTCATGGTGGGAGTGATCCTCTAAGCCCACACCATATTTGCCAATTCCTTTTCCCAATCTATACTGGCATTGATGGCAGCTTGTAGAGAGCACATGATAACTCAGTTAAACCATTCCACAGCTCCATTTCCCACTGGGTGGTAAACAGGGGTATGTTTCTCCTTAATGCCATTCTTTGCCAAAAAACTTCTTCCATTTATCAGAAACAAACTAAGGACCATTGTCACTTAATATTGACCTAGGAATGCCTTCTCTCAGAAATACTCTGGACAAAAATGAAATTAAGACTGATGTGTCTACCCTTCCACAAATTTCGAATTTAGGCCATTATGAGTATAAATCTAATAGGACTATTACATACGTGGGTACTCCCACATCCACAGCTAAATCATCCTAAGGGTTGTATGAACACTTGTTCTCCCCTAAGGAAGGTCTGAAAACAATCAAGGATGTATCAGCATTAGAGCACATAACACAAGTACGTACCATCCCTTCAACATTGTTATTCAAACCAGGTGACCAATTTGGGGTTTTTACTTTTCTTTTTGACTTTACTATGCCAAATGGCCTTCATGTGTAATATTAAGAATTCTTTCTCTGAGACTTTGTGGTGGAACAACCCTATCCCCTCTCAGGAGGAAACCGTCCTCATTGAAAGATAGTTCATCTTTAACTTCCCACAATTATCTACACTCCTTTGTCAGTGAGGTTTTATTTGGCCAGCCTTTAGTGACATACTCTCTCACTGCCTTCAAGGTCTCACTTACCACTCATTGCAAAATGATAATCCGGTGGCATGGGCAAGTGGCTCAAAAAATCAGCCACTTTGTTCTTGTTCAAAATCCAACAATCTTAATGTAATTTTGGCAATGCAGGGTGCCGCTTTGACCACCCCCTTTGAGGTCAGGACTTTTACTAGGGGTTACTGATCAGTCCTCAGGGTGAGTATTGTCTGAACTTTTCCATAGCACAGACAACATCTAACATCTGTTTTTCAATTACTGAGAACTTAAGCTTGGCTGGTGCTAAGGCATGAGATGCAAAAGCTACAGTACTTTCCAATCCTTCACTTGATATTTGTGTCAACACAGCACCTAACCCCTACCACTGGCATCAATGGCTAGGATACTGTGCACCAGAATGTCAAAACCTGAACTGCTGTACAGATAAATTGTTTGATTAATTCACACTCTTTATTCACTTCTTCATTCCACACTCCCTCTTGTTTGTCTTTAAGTAGTTATCGTAACCCATGGGTTTTTGATGCAAAATTTTCTACAAACTTGGAGTAAAATTCAGCCAGACCAAGGCAGGACCTAACTGCTTCTTTGGATATGGAAGCTGGTGCCTTACTAATTGCCATCACAATGTTTTGTTTTTGGTGATATACTGTCCCTTCCAACCTCATGCCCCAAATATGTCACAGATCCCATGGCAAACTTGCATTTCCTAAGCTCAGAAGTTAACCCTGTAGCTGCTAGTCTTTTTAAGAGCTGTTTCAACTTTACATTATGTTTCTTCTTGTCCTTTCCCATAATAAGTATTTAAATCATCCTGGAAACACATAACTCCCTCCAGGTATTTAAACAACTTGTACATTAATCGTTGGAAGACTGCAGCCACCGAGGCTAGTCTGAATGGCATACGTATGAACCTGTAACTTCCAAAAGGTGTTATAAAGGATGTTAGTTTCCTGCTAGATTAGTGCAATGGAATTTCGCAATAATGTTATCCTGTAATCCTAGCAATTTACCAACTTTGCCTGAAAACACTTCAGGAAATTGTTTTTGCAGTTCTTCTCTCATAGGTATTACCAGTTCTCCCAGAAGCAATACTTGATCCTCACTGTTAGGTTCTAGTGTGATGGCTAAGGGCCGCTGATCCACCTAACCCAAAACTGAGGGTCCCTTTTCTGCTACATATAACTTTCCATGAGCCCTTCGCCCCTTGAATTCAATCATCAATAATCCGTACCCAAGCAAGGGAATTCTGTCACCTTCAAACATGATGGAATGAACATCGGTAGGTACTAGGTGGTCGCCCAAGACTCTTGCAAGTTTATCCTTCCATACCATACCTTCGAACAATTGTGTAAGGTGACTCAGAGTCAGCTACAGTTTGTATTTCAACACCCCCAATCTTCATGTTACACATTAGCTTCTTTTTCTTTACCCCCTCAATCTACAAAACAGCATCGTCCCTGCTTACAATGCAGTCCTCACACTCAGATTCATCATCTCCAACTGGATCTAAAACTTGCTTGTCAACAACGCATTTCACAACAGAACTGCCACCTTTCTCCTTACATACTTTGGCAAAATGCCCCAAAATTCCACAAAAGGAACACTTGGACTTCCATGCTGGGCAATTTTTATCCCCACACCGGAAACACACATGGCGTTTGTCAGCACGATTTTTGTCAGGTACAGGTTTTGACGAAAAAATCTTCACATTCGTCTTCCCCCTTTCTTCTCATTACTAGTTACTTTGCATAATGCGTGCAGTACCGATCAGGTACACAACATCCAATATGGTGCTATAAGTGGCCTGATTGTCCAAGGAGACGTACACATCTCGTGATGAGGGACTCCACTCTGTTATGTGCGCTAGCTATATGCAGCACAGTTCACGCACGAGCGCTGCCTGCTCAAGACTCTTCACGGTTAATAAAAATGGATGATTCATTCAACAGTCTCGGCACTGTTGAACAGCAGCAAGCATTCTGACTTACTCACCTTTCCTCCTCAATGCCGCATCTGTCTCTGCTGTCACTGCCTCATCCATCACTTCACCAGATGCATCTCTGCTTTTCAGCACTCTGAGGTTCTTTCCAGCATTCATCGCCAAATAGTAAAGTAAGGCGCAGCACAACAGGTACGTCGATTACATCTTTATTTGAGAGCAAGCCATATGCATTGGCACCAGTCCCCAATCTCTCTCTCAACTGCTGCACCTAACTGGCTCCGTTTTTAACATTCTCGAACGGGACCAGTGCTAGGTTACAGCTCCAAGATTTCACAGTCCTGACCTGGAAGTTACAGTTGAAGGATGTACTGCAGCCTAGGCCATAGCTAAATTGGACTTAACCTGACTAACAAACGTACTACTTCTAAATCAAGTGACTTCTGACAAATCTATGTGAAGACCTTCCTTTGAGACTCAATGGGTTTTAAAGAACATGTGGATGAGGTAATTTAGGCTGATGACATCACAAGGCACTTGTTGCTTTCTACAACTCTGAGAGACATTTCCCACCAAATGAATTTCTGATAGTTTTGATATCTCTGGGCAATTACTCCATACCTATCGGTTTGCATGTGGTTGTGCTGTCAATCAGAGGAACTGTTGGAAAGAGCTTCAGCCATTATGGTTTATCATGTCATTTATTGTTTTTTCCACAGAAAGACTATCTTATGGTGGCAGCTATTAAGTTGGGCAGCTGGGTAATGAATTATTTTTCTCTGCTTTCTATCCGTCTGTTGGCTAAATAGTAGCAATTATTGACTATTTGGCTGACGGCCTTCCAAATAGTAGAGAAACGTCACTGTATGCCTGGCGGCTGGCTAGACGTTAGAGACTCAGCTCAGTTTGCCCAACGGCTGTATAAATACCAGAGAAATCTCACTGTTTCTTTGGTTGCTGGCTAAATAACAGAGATAATATACTGTTTGGCTGACAGTCAAGAAAAGATTATTTAAACTGAAAATACCATCAAACCAGTCCCTTCCTAGTCCTGGTCCACCTGTCCTCTTGCACTGGCTTTGGTTTCCCTAGCCCTTCTAGTCACCCGGTCCTCCTGCCCCACCTTACTAGTCCTAAGAATCCTCCTGCTATCCTAGTTTGCCTGTTCCACCTTGTTCTTGTCTACATTAGCTCCAATGATGTGAGTCATCCTGATTCATGTAGTCCTTGTCATCCAGGTTTAGGGTTTTCCTGAGTCTGACCCTCAAGGACATTTTGATCCTGGTCCCACTGGACTTGGACATCCTTGTCCTTTATATTCTTCCTGGTCCTGCTGATTTTCGGCATCATGGTCCTGCTAGACCTTCCTGTTTGCGGCCTTCCATCTTGGTACTTATGCTTCTGGCCTTGTTGTCCTCTTTTATCTACGCTCTGTAGTCTTAGTCCTCTTGTCCCTGGCTGTCCTCTTCATTACCTGAATCCTAGCTGGGAAGTAGGGACGAGAATCCTAGCTGGGAAGTAGGGAAGTGTTAGATAAACTGGATAATAGAGGCCAGATTATTAAAAGGGACCTTGTGTTAGAAATAGTCTACAGTTTACACAATCTCTTTTGCTTCAATAGTCTACACATATACACATTTCCACTAGCGTCCTGAGAGGAAACCAGTGCAAAGTACTTACCCTAAGAGGGACCAGGCTGAACCAAGGACATTATTCTTCTTTTCTCCACCCACTTCCCATTTTCCCTGAGGACTGACACAATTTGAATCTGTAGACAGGATTCAGTCAGTGACAATGTTTGGGGGTGATGGGAACCCGCTTCTGGAATCGCATTTCGCTCCTACAAGATTGCACAACCTAAAGAAAGAAATAGGTCAGGGATGTATGATGGAACAGTGCATGCGTAAATCATGCATGCCTTTACAATGCTGTCTCTACAATTAATGCATCTTTGCAACTCATACCTTTACCATGCATGCCTTTACAACAAATTTCGTTGTAAAGGCATGTTTGGTAAAGCAACACGCATGGTGAATTCTCCCCAGAACTGCCCCCTGCCCCCTACACCTGACACTATACTCCACCCACCCAAGCCCTTTAAACAGATCCCCTCCACCCCCTGCCCTGAGCCCTAACCCCCCGGCCCTGACCTGCCCTGTCCTAATACCTACACCACCCTGTCCTAAAAACTACCTCAGTCCCCCACCTCGCCCTAAACCCTAAAACCTACCGTCCTAAAAACTACCCCTCCCTGCCCAAAAAACTGCCCATCCCCCTCCCTAGACCCTAAAAGGTACTCTATCCTGTCCTGAAACCTACCCCGCCCTGTCCTAAAAACCACCCGACCCCCATCCTAAACCCTAAAACCTACCCTGTCCTAAAAACTTCCCCACCCTGTCCTAAAGACTACCCAACCCCCTACCCTTGTCCAAAAACCCTAAAAGCTACCCTACCCTGTCCTAAAACCTACCCCGCCCTGTCCTAAAAGCTACCCCAACCCCCTGCCCTAAACCCTAAAACCTACCCTGCCCTGCCCTGTCCTAAAAACTACCCTGCCCCTGCCCTACACCCTAAAAGCTATCCTGCCCTGTCCTAAATCCTACCTCACCCTGTCGTAAAAATTACACTGAACCCCCAAACCTTAAAACCTACCCTGTCCTAAAAACTACCCCACCCTGTCCTAAAAACTACCCCGACCCCAATCCCGCCCTAAACCCTAAAACCTACTCTGTCCTAAAACCTACCCTGCCCTGCCCTAAAAACTCCCCCGACCCTCCACCCCCACCCTAAACCCTAAAACCTACCCTGCTCTCTCCTAAAAACCACCCCTCCCCTGCCCTGAACCCTAAAAGCTACCCTGCCCTGTCCTAAAACCTACCCTGACCCTCCACCCCTACCCCAAACCCTAAAACCTACCCTGCTCTTTCCTAAAAACTACCCTGAACTCCCCCGCCATAAACCCTACCCTGTCCTAGAAAGTACCCCACCCTGTCCTAAAAACTACCTGACCCAGACCTAAACCCTAAAACCTACCCTGCTCTAAAAACTACCCAACCCTAAAACCTACTGTGCCCTAAACCCTACCCCGCCCTGTTCTAAAAACTACCCTGACTCCTGCCTTAAACCCTAAAACCTACCCTCTCCTAAAAACTACTCCACCCTGTCCTAAAAACTACCCTGACCCCACCACCCCCACCCTGAATCCCAAAACCTACCCTGCCCTGTCATAAAAACTACTGACCCCCCCACCTTCACCCTAAACCCTAAAACCTACCCTGCCCTGTTCTAAAACCTACACCGCCCTGTCCTATAAACTACCCCGACCCTCCTCCCTAAATCCTAAAACCTACCCTGTCCTAAACCCTACCCCACCCTGTCCTAAAAACTACGTCAACCCCCGCCCTAAACCATAAAACCTACCCTGCCCAGTCTTATAAACTACCCCACCCCATGCATTAAACCCTAAAAGCTACCCTGCCCTGTCCTAAAAACCTCCCCATCCTAAAAACTACCCCAACCACCCACCTTAAACCCTAAAACCTACCCCGACCCTGACTCCCCACCCTGAACCCTGAAACCTCCCTCACCCTGTCCTAAAAACTACCTGATCCCTGTCCTAAAAACTACCCCAGCAACCCCCTCCCCCCCAAAACCTGGCCCCACTTACCTCTCTCTCCTTTGGTCACTGCTCATTCCTGTTCCGCCCGGACTGCTCTCTCTACTGTTACTACGCATATGCGTGGTAATGGCAGCGTGATCAAGACATAGCGTTGCATTGACCACGTTGTTAGTGATGTTTCCAATAGGTCAGTGCTCAGTGTTGCAAGTCTGTCCACCTGGGTTGGCTACCCCTGTTCCTGCTCAACCCTCCTGGTTCTGGTCGGGCTTCTCGGACCCTTCTAGCCCTCTTAGCCTTGCTTTTCCAGTGCCTCCTATTTTCTTGGTAGTGGTCCCCTTGGGTCTGTGTCATGTCTGCCATGGCTCCTTGGAGAGAGAGTGGCACAGCTGTGACCGGGGAGGGGGTATTCTGTAACTCAGGATGCAGTCCAGTAGTTGTACCATGTACTATGCATAGGAAGCCCCTCCCCGAGAATCCAGCACACCTCGTACCTGTTCTCGGACACGGCAGAGTGCAAAAGCCAAGTCCGAGAATCGCAATGCGCCTGCTATTGGTTTCCTTTGGACCAGTTGTCATTCGCCTGATTTCCGTCCTCCAGTTTTTATTCCTAGTGCGTCCTGAAGTGTTGGTGCCCGCAAATGTCTCCCGCTGACTGCAACTCCTCGCCTACATCTGCTGTTCAGGAGGACGCCAAGGACTGCTGAAACAAAAGTTAAAGAACACTTACCAACAGACGACGGTTCAGAGGTGGCAAGGTGCAAAATACAAAATAAGTATGGAGTAGTAATTACCGTATTGAATACTTTCTATTTGTGAATCTGTGGTCCGGATTCTGAAGTTTCTGAAAAAAAAGGACAATATGTAAATTGGTGGGAAAGTGCATTTTCTACCCTCAAGGAGATTATTGACTTATCTTCCTTCTTGAATTTTCAAGACTTTAATTTAATTCTTCTCTGACTCCGTCTGCATCTATTGTTGGCCTCAAAAGCTGGAAGTGTTTCTGAGAATGATTACCATCTGGGGTGATATCAATGCCATAAAAACAGCCCCTGCAGCCCCTTCAGGGACTAGTGTAAAATACTCACGCTACAAGGGACAAGGTTGGATCGAGGACATTCTTCTTCTTTGTGCAATCCATTTCCCTTTTACTCTGAGGACTGGCACAACTTGAATCTTTTGACACGATTCTGGCGGTGACAATGTTTGGGTGGCTATGGGAACTCGCTTCTGGAATTGAATTTTGCTCCTACAAGATCACACAACCTAAAGAAAGTAACAGGTGCTCAAATCTTGGAAGTCTGTCCACCTGGGTTGGCTACTCCTGGCCCTGCTCATCCCTCTGGTCGATGCTCTCGCACCCTTCTAGTCCTTTTAGCCTTGCTGGTTTAGTGCCTTCTATTCCTCCTATCCCTGGTGTTTCTATTCCTTCTGCGCCCTGGTCCACCAGGTCCTGATCCCTCTGTTGCACATTCTCCTGATCCTCTTGATCCTTTGCATCCTGGTCCAGGTACCCCTGGTCCTGTTCTTCCTCACCTGTTCCTGGTCCCCTGTGGCTTTGGTCAACCTGGTTATCATGGATTAGGTCTCCCTCATACTGTTTGTTATTGCCTTGATTCTCATGGCTCTGGTGTTTCTGGTCCCATAATAGTCCACCTCCTGCCCCTTATCCTCCTACTGGTCATATTCCTTCAATTGCTGATCCTCCTCCTTCCTTTGCCAGGTCCCTCCATAATTAGTTTAGTTGGATACAGCCTCCAAGCCAGTCACTCAGGTTTTTATGTTTTTTGCTTCGAGATTTCATATGCTAAGCACACTGGCAAGGATAAAAATTAGGGCCTGGCAGAGGCAGTACCCATCCCACTAAAACACTTCTTAGAACGTTAAAAACAAAAGTCCCATGATACAGTGAGTGGGTGATTAAGATGTCGCTGTGGCTGAAGGGGCCACTTCTGAGGAGCATTACCCACTCTATTGGGTGAACAGTCAGAAACTATGTTTATTTAGCTGGCCGTTCACTGATTACACACTTGCCCCTTTAATGTGTCTCACCCAATTTACCTCCTGTAAGTGCAAAACAGCCCTGTGCCTCTAGCACCAACCACTTTACTTAGGTGCCCATACCTCTGTGGCCTAGATCCCACCTGTCTCTCTGAATTCCCTGCTTGCTGCTGCTTGTTGCCGCTTGATGTGTTGCTAGCATTGAAAAACTAAACAAGCACAGTCCCCCTTAAAAAGAATTTCAAAACTAGTACAAGGGCTACCGTAAGAATCCCAAAATGAGCCCAGACCTCAAAAATCATTAAAGGTACATTAAAAAAATATATTCTTCTGCGTGAATGAAACGTAAATTAAAACCATACTTTATATTTTTGGCATATAGCTGAATATTGCAGCACAAAATGTTTGTGTGCCATATCCTGAAGTTCTAGAAACAGAAGTTTGATTTCTGCATTTGTCATTTTAATATTGTACTAACATACATGTGTTTATTCAAAATTGATTATGCTGTTTTCTATCTGTAAACAATAGCATAATTCACCCAGTAACTGTGAGTTCCCCCCCCAACGTAATCACCAGCGCAGCAATAAATAGATATTCCAACAGGCTGGTGGTTGGGGAGGTGCCCTAGCCCATCCATGCACGACCTTGGTGGTACTCTCACAAACACCTTGACGCCACGCTTGGCATCAAGGTGATGTGGATGCGTATGCATGTATGATTCAATTTTGTGACGTCACTTGACACACTACATTCCTGCTAATATCTCTTTGGCTTAACAACAATTAACTTGACTTAAACATAAAAGTTTTGAAACACATGACTGTGGATACAGGACTCTTGTATGAGACCAATCAACAAACATCGGCGGTCATTACAACATTGGCGGTAAAAGCCGCTTATTGCCGTGCAGAAGACAGCCAACACACCGCCGCACCCGTGGAAATCCGCCACAGCTATTATGACCCACAGCACGGAATCCGCCAAAATTCAGACACCCACACATGTCCGCCACACACAAGGTCAGTGATAAAGCAGCGAAAACAAATCCTCCACCGTCACGCCAACAGAAATACGCCCACACTATCACGACTCACAAATCCACGTGGCGGTCTTTCAACCGCGGTATTCCATTGGCGGTACACACCGCTGCGCTCAAAATACACACACGTTTACAAAACACAGCCACATTCGACAATTCAAAATACACACACCTGATACACATCCACACACCCAAATACAATATAAAACACACACCCACATCACCCACAAACCGCTATGACCACAATTGAGAAAGAAGCACAGAGAGAGACACCACCATCAACAATACTAGCATCCACAGGCACACCAGACCATCACCCACATAACTTCCACGCACCTCACACAACACCCCACTACATATCAGCACACTTATCACCACACACACCACCACATACATCACCCACACCACCCCATGGCACGGCAAAGACACCCCAGGTTCTCGGAGGACGATCTCAAGGTCTTGGTGGAGGAAATCGTCCGGGTAGAGCCACAGCTATTCAGATCACAGGTGCAGCACACCTCCATTGCAAGGAAGATGGAGCTATGGCGAAGAATAGTGGACAGGGTCAACACAGTGGGACAGCACCCAAGAAATCGGGATGACATTAGGAAGAGGTGGAACGACCTACGGGGGAAGGTGCGTTCCGTGGTCTCAAGACACCACCTTGCGGTTCAGCGGACTGGCGGCGGACCCCCACCTCCTCCCCCACAACTAACAACATGGGAGGAGCAGGTCTTGGCGACTCTTCATCCTGAGGGCCTCGCAGGAGTAGCAGGAGGAATGGACTCTGGTAAGTCAAATCTTAACTATTACATCCCCCACCCTACCTGCATGCCATCACATACCCCCACCCTCACCCTCACCCCATCACTCCAACTCCTCACAAATGTCCCAATATCACAAACCACCCATCCCAACACCAAGCCCTGCATGCAACAACAAAGCATGGACAACCAACACCAAAGCATGCCCACTGCACAAACTCATACACCCCCCTAAACCATCATCACACAAGGTCCCACAAAGGAATGCAAGCACTGGGGTACACGGTCACCCACCCATTGCACACCATGGCACACACAGATGCAATAATCATGCTTTTACACCCCTGCAGGACCCCTACCCAACGTCACCGCACAGGAGGGTCCAGACATGTCCACACCACCAACAGAAGAGGCCCACAGTGTTGACAGCAGCTCTGTCCAACTGGATCTAGATGACCAGCCCGGACCATCGGGGACCTCGGGACAGTCGGTTCCCATCACACAGTCACAGGTCACTACAGAGATTCCCCCCTCTGGAAACACCAGCACAGCACCCACCCAGCGGGCCCATACCTCTGGCCCCAGGACACGTCAATCAGCAGTGTGTCCACCACTACAGGGAACCCAGGCTAACCCAGCACCCCAACAACAACAGGGACCTGGGGGCAGTGGCAGTGGGCACACGGTTCAGGGGACGGAGGCCCAGGAACACAGGGGAACTGGGAGGGCTGCTGTGCGACAGGGGGAGGACAGGCCAAGGGAACCCACTCTCCACGAGGCCCTCTCCAACATCATGGGAGCCTACCACCACTCCCAGGAGACGATGGCAACGGTACTGGCCAAGTTTCAGGAGACCCAGCGCCTGCAGGAGGAACAGTATTTGGGCTTCAGGGAGGAACTCAGAGCCATAAATTCCACCCTGGGCACCATCGTAGGGGTGCTGAAGGAAGTACTCAACACCAGGAGGGACACTGTGGAACAACAAGGGGCCCCTGACACTAGCATGGACGATGAACTGCCCACCACCTCCGCCAGCGCTAGTGGACAGGAGGCACCGCCACAGGACCACCACACTAGCACCCCAACCCCTGCAGAGGGAGAACCATCCCGCAAACGGTCCCTGAGATCCAGGACAAAGACAGAGAACGATGCCAAGACCTCTGCCAAGAAATGAGACCACCCTGAATGTCATCCTTCTGTCCCACTTTGTCACCCTGTCCATCCTTAAACTGCCCCAGCTCCACTTCCTATGCCCATTTGGGCAATGCACCTGTGAGACCAATAGACTGGACTCTGCCATGGACATACCTCCACCATCACCCCTCCCCGTTTTGCAACCCCCTCCAATATTGAGCACTTAAATAAACACCCTTGAAGCACAAAACAATCTGGAGTCAGTCTGTGATTTCGAATTAGTGTATTATCAATTACTGTGGCAAAAAGCTCTTTCAATTGTAATGTCAACATACCTATGTCACAGAGTTCTAGTCCATGAGGAATCAAAGCAGATGTCACACAGTGGGACCCACATCTGTGAAATCGTAAGGGAAAGTGACAACTCAGTGACAATACACTGTGTGGAAACGACAGACAGTAGAGAGGTAGTAGTGTTAAAGTACATGTAGTAGGCAGGTTTGTGTTCTTACCTGCGTCTCACTGGAAATATTGCAGGATCACTGAGTCCCTGTTGTCGATGTCCTCTTCTTCTGCTTCCTCATCTTCACTGTCCACAGCCTCCACAGCTGCAACGACACCGCTATCTGGACCATCCTCCTGCAGAAAAGGCACCTGTCGTCGCAAAGCTAAGTTGTGAAGCATACAGCAGGCCACGGTGATCTGGCACACCTTCTTTGGTGAGTAGAATAGTGATCCACCTGTCATATGGAGGCACCTGAACCTGGCCTTCAGGAGGCCGAAGGTCCGCTCGATTATCCGCTGTGTTCGCCCATGGGCCTCATTGTAGCGTTCCTCTGCCCTTGTCCTGGGATTCCTCACTTGGGTCAGTAGCCATGACAGGTTGGGGTAACCAGATTCACCTGCAAATGGCGAGGGACAACTGTTAGACACACACTAACCTGTAGGGATAACCCCAGACCCAGACAACCATCCCCATTGACTTGCTTCCAGGTGCTCACCTAATAGCCACACACGGTGCCTCTGGAGTTGACCCATCACATAAGGCTTGCTGCTATTCCGCAGGATGTAGGCGTCATGCACTGAGCCAGGGAACTTGGCATTAACATGGGATATGTACTGGTCTGCCAAACATACCATCTGCACATTCATAGAATGATAACTCTTCCGGTTTCTGTACACCTGTTCACTCCTGCAGGGGGACCAAAGCCACATGTGTCCCATCAATGGCACCTATGATGTTGGGGATACGTCCCAGGGCATAGAAATCACCTTTCACTGTAGGCAAATCCTCCACCTGAGGGAAAACGATGTGGCTCCGCATGTATTTCAGTAGGGCAGACAACACTCTGGACAACACGTTGGAAAACATAGGCTGGGACATCCCTGATGCTATGGCCACTGTTGTTTGAAATGACCCACTTGCAAGGAAATGGAGCACTGACAGCACCTGCACTTGAGGGGGGATTCCTGTGGGATGGTGGATAGCTGACATCAGGTCTGGCTCCAGCTGGGTACACAGTTCCTGGATTGTGGCACGGTCAAGCCTGTAGGTGATGATCACATGTCTTTCCTCCATTGTCGATAGGTCCACCAGCTGTCTGTACACCGGAGGATGCCGCCATCTCCTTACATGTCCTAGCGGATGGTGCCTATGAAGGACAACAGCGAGCACAGAGTCAACCAACTCAGAGGTACGTACCCACTGCTTACACAGAACATGAATCATAATCCGAAAAGTGGCCTGTATGTGTGTTGAGTCTAGGCCTAGGTATGTGTGACAGTTAAAAATGAAGCCATGTGGGCCCCTGAAATGGTGACTGCCTGACCTGTAAAGTGGGACAATGGGATGTGAGGTAACTGCGCTGGTGTTGTACACCGCCGCGATAGGCGGTCGAAGACCGCAGCGCAATGCTGCATTGGTTAACATTGGACCCTATGGGTCCCAGGAGCCAATGACGATGTACGCCGGCGGTGACGGTACGCAGCGCCGTGGACGTGACTGCCATTTTCTATCTGTTCAATCACTCAATACCTGATCTTCGACAGGAGAGGACCTACACTGCAAGTGATGCTGCGACCTCAGTCTGGAAGAGACAATGGCTTGAGTGTCTGGGGAAAGGGCCCCTGCCTTCACATCGGAGGAGGTGGAGAAACTCGTGGACGGGGTCCTCCCCCAGTACACGCTACTCTACGATTCTCCAGACAAACAGGTAAGTAGACTGGGAGAATGCTGTATGGGCTATTCCTGTGTGGAGTGGGGTGGGTGTAAGGGGGGGGGGAGAGTGCGGCGTGCATGAAACGACAGTGAATGCATGTGCCACATGGCAAGGGTAGTGATGGGGGCCAATGACTGTGACGGTGCAGTTGGTAATAAGTTTCTCTTCCCCCTGTACAATTCATGTAGGTCAGCACCCACCAGAAAAAAGATATTTGGCGTGCCATCGCCAAGGACGTCCGGACCCAGGGGGTGTACCACAGACAGAGCACCCACTGCCGGAAAAGATGGGAGGACATTCGCCGCTGGAGCAAGAAGATGGGGGAGGCTCAGCTGGGGATGGCCTCCCAACGTGGGAGGGGTGCCCGTCGCACCATGACCCCCCTGATGTTCAGGATCCTGGCGGTGGCGTACCTGGAGATGGATGGGCGCTTGAGGGCATCACAGCAGCCGCAAGGGGGTGAGTACACTCTCATTCTGCTGATTTTGCGCGCAGTGGAGGGGTCTGGGTGGGGGAGGTGGGCTGTGGGTTTCCCTAGGCCAGGGCGAGTTTAGTAGGCAAGGTCCCTCCGTAAGGCAGGCCATGTGGCACCCCACCCCACCTCTGTAAAGTGTCAAGTACACCTAGTCATGCACCTGTGTCATCCATGTGTGCAGATGTCGTCCATAGCCTAGTAGGCCATTTCCCAGGGATTGAACAGTGGAGCCCAAGAGCGCGGCATAGTGCAGGGGGCTTCTGTGTCTGTCGTGTCCGCCAACGGTAGCAGTAATGCATGCACTGAATATGTCTTTCAGCTGTCATCCCCCCCCTTTTTGTGGTCTCCCTGTTCTTGTGTGCATTAGCCTCATCAGGCGGAGGAGCAGTGGCACCGGAGCACGAGGGAGCTGCATCCCACATGTCCATGGAGGGCAAGACTACGGACTCGGAGTTCACCAGTGGGACAGAGGGCGAGGGGAGCTCCACGGCGGGAACAGGAGCTGACACCAGTGACACGGACTCGTCCTCTGATGGGAGCTCCCTTGTGGTGGCGGCAACATCTGTGCCCCCCGCATCTACAGGTACAGCCGCCACCCCCCCTACCAGCACCGCCCTCCCAGCAGCCCCTCACCCTTTGCCCCGTGCCCGCTCACCCAGGAGGGTGGGCATCACCTTTGCCCCAGGCACCTCAGCCCCTGCCCCAGTCACCCCTGCTGCCCTCAGTGAGGAGGCCATTGACCTCCTCAGGTCCCTCACTGTTGGGCAGTCTACCATTTTGAATGCCATCCAGAGAGTCGAAAGCCAGTTGCAACAAACCAATGCATTCCTGGAGAGCATTCATTCTGGTCAGGCGGCCCTTCAGCGAGCTTTTCAGACTCTGGCCTCAGCACTGATGGCAGCCATTTTCCCTGTGTCTAGCCTCCCCCCTCCAACTTCCTCCACCCAGACCCAATCCCCTGTACCCCAGCCTATCCCAAGCACACCTTCATACCAGCATGCACACACCTCAACACACAAGGGAAGCTCTGGCAAACATAAGCACCACACATCCCACAGGCACTCACGCAAGGATCACACACATGCAGACACACCCACATCCACTGCCTTCACTTTGTCCCCCTCCTCCTCGTCTCCCTCCTCCCTCCCAGTCTCGTCTACACTCACACCTGCATGCACTTCATCTACAGCCACTACTGCCATCACCAGCACACCCACCACCACACCCCGCTCACGTGCAGTCACCACCCCCACTACCATTCACACGTCCCCTGTGTCCTCTCCCAGTGTGTCTGTGATGCCACCTCCCAAAATACACAAACGCAAGCACACCCACCCAACAGCCATCCACCTCACTACAGCCTCCAGCGCATGCACCTTCACCCAAAGTCACCAAACGAACACCTCCTACAACCACAACCTCTTCCTCCACTCCCAAACCCCCTCCAGCTACCCGTCCCAGTGTCTCCCAAAAACCTTTCCTGTCCAACCTTCACCTCTTTCCCACACCTCCTCCACCCCGTCCGTCTCCTAGGGCCCGACTCTCCAGGTCCCAACCTAGCACCTCAGCCACAACATCTCTGGGACCAGTGGTGCCTGTAGTCACCGGAATCTGGAGTGCACCGGCCACCAGGGCAGCCAGTGTGGCACGGAGCCACAGCACGGACAGTCCTCCACCTGTCAAGCATCAGAAGTTGGCCAGTGCCCGGCGGGAGAGGGGGAAGACTCCAGCCACCAAAGCCGATCCCAGGGGTCCTGGTGGGAGTGTGGAGTCAGCTGCGACACCTTCCAAGGTGGGGAAGGCCCACAAGAAACCAGGAAAGTCTGGGAAGAGCAGCAGGGCGGAGGAGACCGCCATCATCCCCGCTACCCAGGAGGCCACCGCTATCATCCCGCTGCCCAGGAGGCCACCGCCATCATCCCCGCTGCCCAGGAGGCCACCACCATCATCCCCGATGGGACAGAGAGGACCGCCAGCACAAGCCCCGCTGGGACAGAGAAGACCGCCAGCACAAGCCCCGCTGGGACAGAGAGGACCGCCAGCACAAGCCCCGCTGGGACAGAGAGGACCGCCAGCAGCTGAGTCACTGCAAAGGAGCCCGCCGCCTCAAGCACCACTGAACAGGGCACCGCCGCCTCAAGCACCGCTGAACAGGGCACAGCCACTCCAAGCACTGCTGAACAGGGCACCGCCGCTCCAAGCACCGCTGAACAGGGCACCGCCGCTCCAAGCACCGCTGAATAGGGCACGCCGCTCCAAGCACCGCTGAACAGGGCACCGCCGCCACAAGCACCGCTGGCCCATGAGCGCCAAGGGCACTGACACTACTGAGTCAGTCACAAGCAGGATGAAGCACTCTGGGCACAAGGCCCCCTCCAGAACCAGTGGAGAGATACATCCACTACCTCTGTCCTTAGCAGGATGAAGCACTCTGGGCACAAGGCCCCCTCCAGAACCAGTGGAGAAAGGCATCCACTTGAGAGACTGTGGCTTTGCACTCCCCAGGATGGAACAGTGGGCAACCCACCCACTGTAGAGACTTGAGAGACTGTGGCTTTGCACTCCCCAGGATGAAACAGTGGGCAACCCACCCACTGCAGAGACTTGAGAGACTGTGGCTTTGCACTCCCCAGGATGGAACAGTGGGCAGCCCACCCACTGCAGAGACTTGAGAGACTGTGGCTTTGCTCTCCCCAGGATGGAACAGTGGGCAACCCACCCACTGCAGAGACTTGAGAGACTGTGGCTTTGCTCTCCCCAGGATGGAACAGTGGGCAACCCACCCACTGTAGGGACTTGAGAGACTGTGGCTTTGCACTCCCCAGGATGGAACAGTGGGCAACCCACCCACTGTAGAGACTTGAGAGACTGTGGCTTTGCACTCCCCAGGATTGAACAGTGGGCATGTGGCCCCCTCGTGGATTTGGCGTTGTGCACTCAACCGTCTGAGGTGCCCCCCTTTCCCTCCCCCTGAGGTGCCTGTTTTCTTGCTCTCTGATGCCCCTGCAGTGTTCTCTCCGTCATGGTCGGGGATCTTGTGTGGGCCTCGCCCATACCGTGTGGGCCCAGTGTTCCACGGACTTCATTGGAGCACTACCTGGACTACTAAGCTTGGTGTACTTGCGTACTTGATTTTAATATATTACAATGGTTACACTCATTTCCTTTTGTCTTTGCATTCTTCTGGGGGGTTTGGGGGGTGTAACTATAATGTATAAAAAATATGTATTAGTGTGTGTATTGTAGTGGGTGAGGGTGGGGGTGGGGGTGTTGCGTGTGTGTGTCCCTGTTTTTTCCCTCCCCCCTCACCTGTGTCGTAGGTACTGTACTCACCGTTGTCTTCGCTGCCGGCGTTTGTGCTCCTGGTAGAGGAGGAAGAAGATGAGGGCTGAAAAAATGTGCAGCTCTGGTTCCATGGCGTCCGGATTCCTCGTGGGGTGTGAAGAGGTGAGTGTTTCCACTGTGTTTTTGTCTGCAGTGAATCCGCCCCGGAAAAGGTGGCGGATTGGTAGGTTGTGATACTGTGGGCGGTACTTTGACTTCCGCCTGTCTGTTGGCGGTGACCGCCAAGCTGTTTGTCTGTACCGCCGTGGCGGTCGGAGTGTTAAAGTGGCTGTCTTTGTTGGCGGTTGCCGCCATGGTCGTAATTCCAATTTTTTTGCCGCCGGCCTGTTGGCGGTTTTACCGCAGCTTTAACACCGTCCGCCAGGGTTGTAATGACCACCATAGTCCTTTAACTTTAGCTGTTGTTGGATCTGGAACCATCCGTTATACAGATATCACTGCTTTCCCTGAGATTGTTAGAGTGGCTATCACCTTGTTCAGAGATGGCCCTTGATTTGCTGTAGGTCCTTGATAGCATATTCTCTCCATGCTGCTGCCCCATTTGTCACCTAGCCCATCAGAGTCAGACTATCCCCCCGGCAGTCACCTCACCACTTTTAGAACACTGATAAATTTACAGTAATTTGGTCAATCCCTTTCAGCGCCGTTATAATGGTGCCTTGTCATCTAGTTATCATGCACGAATATGATTGGATGTTTTTCAGTTAGGATGCAGAACTTCTCCCTTCCATGTCGATTTTGCACTAGCACTCAGTTGCGAACACTGATATTCAGTTCTTTTGAGTAATGATTTTGGCTGGCTCTGGTGTTGTTCTGTTTTATCTTCTGATGGCTGGCTAGGGGTTCATTGATTTGGCAGTGAGGGATCACATCTGCTATGGAGAGTCCAAACATGACTTTAACAGGATCTCCCATAGTGGTGCTGTGCAGTTTTCATCTGTAAACCCCAAGGAAGTCATTAATTATTGCTTCAACGTCATTCTGTTGTTCCAGTCTGATTCAGATGACCTTATTAAGGGTCTGCATCTGTCTTTCCACCTCTCCATTAGCACGAGGCCATGGGGGCATTATCTATATTTAAAGATTCCAAATACTTCAGAAAGTCAGACCCTTGAAAGTAGTACCATTGTCTGTTTTTACGGTTTTTGGGAAACAAAACATTGCTCAAAGTGGGTGAAAGTCATTAGTTCCACTACCAGAAATTTTCAATATGCATCCGACACTACTAGCATATGGTGCCCATCAGGGAGGGTCTCAAAGTCAATGATAAGGTCCAGCCAGGGCCCTTCACTGGGGTCTTCAGTAAAGATGGGACTGGCCAGCCATGCATGCTTGTGATATGACACCAAAGTAAGTGGCTACCTAGTAAATGAACTAATCTACGCTGACATCGATTGTTGAGAACCACACCTTTCTTCAGAGCCTGGCTTTCTGTTTGTTTGTCCCTTGGTATTAATCGTGAGTGAGACACAGTAACTGTTATTGAAGAGTGCGGAGAATTACTGTCTTGTGCCCCTGGAGAACACTGTCCTCTGTGATGGTGAGTTTATCCTGTACCCTCCAGAGGGCTGTGAACTCTGTGTTGCTGGCATCAGCACAACTCATAAACCTCGCAGGAAGTCCTTCTACCGGTATGATCCAATTGCACTGCAGGTTCACTGAAGGCATAAGTCGGATTTTGTTGCCTCTACAGTCTCTTGCAAGATTATTAGCTGAGGGTAGCTTACTAAAGTGACCCACTCCCGATATAACTCCCTACTGTATCTTGTTGGCAAAGGTGTCGGGATAAGTACTCTGCCCGGCTGGTGCATCCCTGCTTGTACCCTAATAGGAGGTAATATTCCTGCAATTGAAGAACCCCCTTTTGTTAATTTAAATGTGTCTCATTAGACATGCAGGTGAAAATGTGTGCATCCTGATTTAATTGCCATGGCTTCCTTTTCAATGTGGGTGTAGTGATTTTCTGTATTGGTTAGCTCTCAAAAACTTGCAAAAGTAATGAGTTTCCTGCGACTGACTAGCCAACTTCTTCCAGAAAATCAAAGACATATATGACAGCTTCGGATCCCAAGACCCTCGAAGCCCTCCAGCAACCCTCAGATCCATCCCATCAAACCACCACAGACTCTACACTGCTGGACCACCCTCACCACAGACTAGACCCCCACCATCATGAGCAGCATCCACTCCGGAGCCCCTACGGACCTTTGTCCTCACCACATTTTCAACAATGCCAACACATCCATCGCACCGGAGCTCTGACACCCCCTCAACTGTTCCACAGAGACAGCCACTTTTCCAGAGGACTGGAAGCACACCAAGATACGCCCGCTCTTTACAAAACCCACGGCCGACCCCCTGGACCTCAAGAATTACTGCCCTGTCTCTCGACTGCCTTTCCCAGCCAAGGTCATCAAAAAGGCCATCAACGCTTAGCTCCATAGGCATATCGAGGACAACAACATCCCAATCAGGCTTCAGGAGAAATCACAGCACTGAGACCACCCTCCTTGCCGCCACAGATGACATCCAGTCACTCCTCGACAGCGGCCGTACAGCAACCCTCATCCTACTGGACCTATCGGCCGACTTCGACACAGTCTCACACCTCGCCCTCTGCTCCTGGCTCCATGCAGCCGGTGTCCACGGAAAGGCCATAAAATGGATACGCTCTTTCTTGTCTGGCCGAACACAGAGAGTCAGACTCCAGCCTTACCTGTCAGAACCTACGGAGATCACCTGAGAAGTTCCACAGGGTTCCTCCCTCAGCCACACACTTTTCAACGTCTACATGCCCATCGCTTCAGTCATCAGGGACCCAGGACCGAACATCGTCTACTACGCCAACGATACCCAGCTAATCATCTCACTGACTGATAACCCACTACTGCCAAGAACAAATTCCAAAACAGGATGAAAGCTGTCTCCACCTGGAGAAATGACAGCTGCCTTAAGCTCAACTCTGACAAGACCGAGGTCCTCATCCTGACATCACCCACATCAGCCTGGGATGACTCCTGGGGGCCATCGACCCTCAGCACCCCCCCATCCCAACAAACCACGCACGTAACCTTGGCCTCATCCTGGACTCTTCACTCACTATGACCCACCAAGTCAACTCAGTCACATCCTCCTGCTTTCACACACTACAACTTCTCCGGAAGATCTACAGATGGATCCCAAAGGACTGCCGCAAAACTGTAACCCATGCCCTGATTACCAGCAGACTTCACTATGGCAATGCCCTCTATGCCGGTACCACCCACAAGAACTTCAAGAAATTACAGCACATCCAAAACGCCTCTGCCAGACTCATCCTGGACATTCCTTCCCCACCGCAAACATATTGCAAACATATCTCAAATCACCTAAGAGACCTCCACCGGTTCCCTATCAAGAAGAGAATTAACTTCAAGCTCCTCATCCATACTTACAAGGCCCTCAATGGCCTAGGACCCGCCTACCTCAACCACTGCATCACCCTACTCCACCACCAGACCTCTACGCTCCGCTCAACAATCACTAGCCACGGTAACCCGCATATGAAAGACCTCGGCTGGTGGGAGATCCTTTGCCTATCTCGCAGCAAAGAGCTGGAACACCCTGCCCCTGCACCTCAGGCAGTCATCATTGCTACTCCTATTCAGGAAGGACCTTAAAACCTGGCTTTTCGAGTGAAGCTAAGAGGACAAACCCTCTTAGCGCCTTGAAACCCTTATAGGTGAGTAGGTGTGCTTTCCAACTCTGATTGACTGAGTTGTTGAGCCCTGTGTTGCAAAAGCCATCATTGTCTGCTGTGTCTAGGATCAATGATCAATTTAGATTCCTTGGCCGGATAATAGAAGGCCATAGACGTATCTTGCTAGACGGCCTATTTCATACCTTGGAATGCTTTCTCATCTGTTGCACCCCTGTTCCACCTGCCTGATGTTCTGGTGAGCTTGTAGAGCGGGCTGGCACAGGTGGCCAGGGTGGGAATAAACCTCCTGCAATGTCTAGGCAAAGGAAGCTTCTTACCTTGGAGGTGGATTGGGTTGGCTCAGTCTCTTTGATAACAACCACCTCAGCAGAGTCAACATGGATGCCCTCTTCTGAAAATATGCAGCCTTACAATTTGTACTCTTGTGGCAGAAACTGACATCTAGTATTGTTTAGCCAGATTCTTGTCCACTATCCTCTGAAGACGTTGTTGGTGTACTTATATGGATGGCACATTGATGAGGATGTCATCGCTGACATTCAAAACACCATCAAGGCCCAAGAGCATTTTGGAACACACCTCTTGCCAATAAGATGCCAAAGTTGAGGCAGTGGTATCGTTGAAGACCCACATGGTTCAAGAAGGTGGTTATAGGGGCACCCTTCACTCAGCTCCAGCTGCGGATAACCAGCGTTCAGGTTGAGTGTTGAAAACCAATGGCACCATTGAAGTCATTGATTAAATGGTCAATAGTGGGGGTAGTGTGCCATTTCCTCTTATGGCCTTGTTATAAAGCCTCATGTGATACAGATGCCATCCAGGCTGCATGGGCTTGCATGCTACTACCATGGGGAACCCCAGGGTGTGGGGCCTGAAACTTATTTAATCACTCGACAATCCTCGAGTTTCTATAGTTCCGCTTCCATCGCAAACCAGATGTAGAACAGTATTCTATGGTGCTCAGAGGCAGCTGGTCAGATGGTTTTATCTATCTGCAAGGACACAGGTGTTGCCGAAGCTTCCGTAACCCTTGGAATATGTGATGGAAGTTTACCAGCATGTTTCCCATACTTCTGGTATGGATTGCCACTACAAATTGAATGAGTCTGAGTTTTTTCACTGTGGAGCTGCTGAGTAGTGTCTCTGTCTCACTAGTGGCAACAAAAGAATTGGTAGTGAGGGTGGAGCTTTCATGGGACACCCTCCACACTCAAACACACCTTCCAGGGGAATGGTCAAGTTACCCCAATATGCAAATATCTTTGGCAAAGACGTGGACTTGGCTGTAAAGTGTTTTATTGTGTCTTGCTCATCATATTGACAGAACCCTTATGTCAATCAGGGAGGGCACCAGTGTCCCATCTATATTGATGCGGTATGTTGGTATTATTCTCCCCCATTGTTTATAACTCCCAATCAGGCATGCGATAATGAAGATGTTGTCCCTGTCCTCTTCGCCTGAATCGTTGAATGGGTCTGGGTAATCCCGGGTTAGTGACACAAGATTTGGTATTGAGGAAACAGACGGAACTCCTTGGCGGCCTCTAGCACACTGTGGTGGGATGACCACCTCTGCAGACCTGTCCATAGTGGTTCAGCATTGACAGCTGGAGCACATTTTACTTCTTGCAGGGCAGTCCTGAAAAGTGTGCATGCCTTAGCTACAAACATATTTTCTTCACAGTTATTTTCACTGGCACATGGGTGGTGTGCGGAAGCCTGGTCATTCAGTATAGCTGCCTTAGATTTAATGAGTCTTGGGTTACATGGTTCAGTTTTGGTCGCAAGCCTCATGAAAGCTATTTCCACTTGCTATGCTTGGTCATTTAAGAGCTCATGCTCAGAATATCTTTGACTTTAATGCCAAGCTGTTTGAGGATATGTTGTTTGAGCGCACTTGACCTGCAGCCCTGGAAGAGTTGAGCTCTTAGATCTTTTTGGGGGTCATCGTCCATGCATGTGCCAGCTAGTTCATGTAGCTTGGTGTTGAACACATTGACAGAGTAATCATCTTGTTTGCAAGCTTGGCAAAGTTTAAATCTTTTGAAGTCAGGATTCATTTTAGGGTCAGAGGGCCTGATTACAACTTTGGAGGAGGTGTTAATCTGTCCCAAAAGTGACGGTAAAGTGACGGATTTACCACCAGCCGTATTACGAGTCCATTATATCCTATGGAACTCGTAATACGGCTGGTGGTATATCCGTCACATTTGAGACGGATTAACACCTCCTCCAAAGTTGTAATCAGGCCCAGAGTGTTTGTTTAGCACTGAGACAGCCTTCTCATTTTCACCATTCATAACCAGTATCTGGAAGTTTTTTGAAAAGGTGAAAAATCTCATCCTCTGCCTGGTGGAGTAGTAGTGGCCTCTTAACTTCTCCATCGTTCTGCCTTATGGCCGTAAAATACTCGATTATTCTGACTTTCTCTATACAGACGACCTGCTCCTCTACCTTAGAGATCCACAAAATATTCCGACTGATTGGACCTTATGGACAACTGTGCCAAATCCTGTCTTTTTCCATTTACAACTATAGTACTGGACCCTGCCTTCTGCCTCAATGGACTTAGACTATCTTGGCAAGAATCATTTTCCGGTATTGGGGTATCCAAGAACACCACACACCTGCAGATCTCTTTGATGACAACCTCTCTTGTGCAGTGACATCATTAAGGATGCAGATTGGTTTTTGGAAGTCGCTGCCACTATATGTGGCAGGTCATACAGCACTCCTCAAAATGATCATGTTCCCCAGCCTTTTATAATATTTTGCCAACCTTCCACTATGCATCATGAAACCCTTCCTTCTGTCCCCTGAGACACTGACACAGGAGTTCGTCTGGCACAATTCACGCTGTAGGGTGGTGCTCTCTAAGTTTTATTTACCTACTGATAAGGGAGGACTTGTGGTCCCAAATTTCAAGGAATATTATTTAGCATCTTAGCTTCAATGGGTGGCCAGATGGCTGGTGGGCCATCAGACAGCTGCCACTGCCACTCAGTGATGACCAGTAATTTTAGGAGGAAGGGGGGCGGGCGGGACGCACAAACACACTCACACCCACTCATTTACACACGTGTGCACCCGCACATCCGTTCACAACACTCATTATCAAACATTCAAACATACACACACGCACTATTCATTTAAAAACACACATACACACTTACCTTCAGCTCAGCCTCTAAGCTCCCAGGAGGGTTGGGACTGCTGCCTTCCCTCGTTTGGGAAGGCAGCAGTCCCAACTTCATCACAGAGTGGGATGGGGTCAGTGAGACTGCTGACCACACTCCACTCTGTGACAAGGTGTCATTGATTGACACTCGCCCTGGGCGCCTCAGGGCTTAAACCTGAAGCGCCCAGGTCAGAGTCAATGGGTGACGCTTCCCTCATCACGAGGGGGAGTGCCTTGAGACACCTATGCTGAGCTGAGGAGGTCACGCCCATAGGAGTTGTGACCTCTTCAGCCCGGCAAAGTTCAGCTGAGGCAGCCAGGAGCCTGCGCAAATCATGCATGTCTAGCTCGTGGCTGCCTGATCTGAAAATGAAGAGTGTCTGTTAGGCTGACCTTTGCTCAGCCTAATAGGCACTCTTCATGAAGGGCAAAAAGTGAGGGGACATGGCACCTGAGCCCCAAAGAATGGGCAGCGGCTGCTGCCACTGTCTCCCCGGCCTGGAGCTTGCCCAACATCCTTCATCTGTTCCATCCTTGCTCTAAGGTAGAGATACCCGAGCCCACTTTCCTGTGGATAGTGCACCATTGCTATTGACAGTCTCTCTATTACAAAGAAGATGGTCCCATATGCCCCAGCACTGGCCTTGCTTAGCACGCCTAGGGGAGGCCATATGACCTCATTAGTGGAACAGGCTGTCTGGCACCAGATAGGCCTACACACCTTTGGAGACCTGTACCACGACAGGACTCTCATCCCATTCAAGTTATTAATAAAAGAAGAGGGTTTGATCCCCACACACTACCTTCTCTACAACTCGCTCATTGGGGCACTAGGGAACAGAAGGGGAGATATGGTACAGGAACACCAGATACACCTCACCATACCATGGGCTGAAAGTGGGTAGACACTTAACACATTGGCTTTCTGACTCCCTGTGCACACACGTGGTGATACCATTTACCCCTTTGTGCCAACACTGCAATACAGACGTGACTCTCCCCTGCACAGCCAAGGAGTGCTCTGCCTTATTGGAGAGCCTGGTCCAAGTCCCAAAAAATGCCTGTTTTCACCTAATTCAGTTCTATGTTATCCACAGAAACCAGCTCACTCCCAATAAGATTAACCATTATTTTCAACGCACAAATGCTGCTTATCCCTGCTGCAACGTGGTTGATGCAAACTTTGTGCATATGTTGTGGGCTTGCCCATCTCTCCATTAAAACTTTCAAGAGGTTACCTCACATTTGTCAACTTGCACAGGGGCCCCTCATTGTACATGTGGGAGGTCTGCCTCCTGGGCTTACACCACAGGGACAAGAAACACAAGGCCACCTCGCACTTCTTTGACTTGGGTTCACTGCAAGCCAAACGCTTAATTACTTATAAATGGAAATCACCTACACCCCCAGCACTTGCAGCCTAGGGACAGCCCATGACTATGTGGGACAGGCAGAGTATTGCCCCACACAGGGAGGACACAAAAGGGTTTGTGCAAGTACCCCAACGCCATCCTGTTTGACCTCCACCTTGCTTTACAACACAAGAATGAGACCCCGACTGCACACCAGATGCTATGGTAGTAGTAGATTCATAGTGGGTCCTTTAAAAGCACAACATCCACAAGACATATTGCTGAACCCCACACTGACCAACTGTTTGTACTGATCTGCAATTTCTTTCATTTGCTGTTCTGATGTAAAGTACTGCATGCTGGTGTATTTGATGGATGTGGGCTCAGGTTTTTTCATTTGTTTGTTTGGTAGTTAACAGTTTATCTTTTTCTTCTTAACTGAGTAGCATTGAATCCTTCTTTTGTTAGAAATGATTGAATTATTTCCCAGTTCTGGCACAATTGCCTGTATAATGGACAACAGATTTGGACACGAATACTAAACTAAAAATTAGATGCCATCTTGAACTGTTTAGCACACATTGGTGTATTTATTTGTCATCCACTTCTGAGTGAAGTGACTGCTGTGGACGCATTGATTGCAATGATGTATTTGCTGATTACAGTGAATAAAACTCAATACACAGATTAAAAATACATAAATAAATGATGGTTTAATCTGTCAACCCATACATGTGAGTGAGGGGCAGCAGTTGCTGGTTCTCTGAGTTCATTGAATGGGGGAAGCAGGTTGCTGGCCCATCCCTCCAAGTAAGAGGGCGCACCCTATTTAGGGGTATAGGTAGACTTTATTTGAAGCAGGATGCATACTTTTTGCATGGCTCACTGTGGAAGTGCACCTTTAGGTGAGTGGGTAGGTACTGGCGTGAATGTTATTGAGGCACTGGGCACATAGTTATTGTGCTCTGGCTGGTCTGAAATGCCAGTTGGTAGGGAGAGCGCTGTGCTAGGTCATGCCACAGTGCCTCCTCCATTCTGTCCATCTGCTGGAGTTGTGCTGACTCTGACCTGCGGGTGCTGCACTGAGAGTGCTAGTGAGCAAATAGAGGTTTAGACGGTTATGGTGCATTGTAACTGGATGTGTTTGGGCTCAATTTTGCTCCTCTTGGTCAGCGGCCACTGGAGTGCAACCATGAGCATGCAGCACTCAGCGAGGTGCACCTTAATGCTTTGAGGTGGATGATACTGCTCGCCACCAATGTGAAAGCCCCCTTTGTGGACGTCAAGATGGCTGCAGTAAATAGACACAACACAAGACTAGTGGTAAGGTGATGCCCAGGATTGTCCATGCATGGTCCTGGCAATATTTTTAATGAATACTCTGATGTCACACCCAGAGTCATAAAGATGCAGATGCATAAGTTCATGTGCTCAACTTATGTGTGCCTTACGTGGCACACTACATTTACACTTAACTTTGTACATACTTTTGGATATTTGTATATGCACTTGCCTTTAAACCCTTCACACAATTTCCAGCTCCCCATTACAAGATTTCCACCACCCTACCACTGCTTGGAGGCCCTTCTTCTTCCAGACTGTACACTATTTATCTGGACACCAGGCTAATACTACATGATTTTTACTATCTAACCTGTGGCTCAATAAACAGTGAAGTTTCACATGTTTAGCTGGCTGCTGGCTAGAAAGCTGAGATTATGTGCAGTTGCAGTAGCTGTCATAAAGCCCTAAACGTGGATTCTGGATCAAAGGTGAGCACTGCACTTGTCCATCTTGTACCACCTCCACTAATTACCACATATAAAGTGGCTATGAGGGCCAGTTTTAGAACTGGCAAAAGTGAAATGGGCTTAGAGAGAAAACAGAGACAACAGTGTCGCAGGACTCTTGTCATGGGGACGAGACTGCTGGACTGAGGCAGCAGCATCACCACTTGTGGGTGACTGAGTCAATCCCATACCGTTTGGTAGCTATCAGCCTAACTCTTTTAGCTAGCTAGCAGCACCTCACCCAAACCTAGAAAGTAAAGGTGATTTGTGGCACCCTGACGCATGACACTCTGTGACTCCTCAGGTAAGTCGAGGCCGGCAGATCTTACCCCTTTCTCTCGTTAGCACAAATCTCACACATGCATAGACAAAGATGCAGAACAGTTTTTCAATACAATTATTGTAAAGACTGCTATCTATGATAACATACATGAGCTGTGAATATTAGAAAGATAAGACATAGCATGATCAGGATTGTTACAATAAATGAAAAGGAAATGAACAACCTCAGCATATTGGAATAATATGTGCCTAGAAATTCCTACCCCCACTTCCTAGCATCTATGCGAGAGTTTGGCACTGTTAGCCCTTTCCTTTGCCCGTACCCAGTTCATGGAAGGAACACCCATCACCATACCTGAAAAGCAGTGGTCTGCCCGCTGTCTCCTTGGTTGGCTGTAGAAATAGGACTGAGATCAGCAATATAGCAATGGAATGGCAAACACCATAGGATGGCTTCATGACTGGAATGACCTCTCTAATCCTCTGCTGGCCTGTGTGTTGTTTTTATAAGAAACTTATTATCTTCTCAGAAATAGGCCTGACGTCATCATGTGCCTAAGTGCCCAAGTGCCTAAGAGCTATCTATGCACTCTTGTGGCTGTAATATTTAGATAGAATATCACATACCATACTGGGCAACCTTGAGCAGAGGTACACTGTGAGGTGTCGCACACTGAAAGCAACAAACAAGTTCACGGAATAGCAAGTGATTAAAAAAATAAATAAAACATCCCCGTTAAAAACCTATGCTAAATTGAATTAAAATGAATAAATTAATATGGAGCATGTAACTAGGGAAAAGGGCATAGGCCACAGGCCTAAGCTAAAATACCCATGCCCAAGCAAAGCTCTAAAACGAACCCATAACAATGGGTGCCACCATTCTGACTCATCACTTTGTTGGGCACTGATGCCTTCAAGTCCAAGTGGGTATCTAAAGGCAAAAAGGCACACTTTAGTAATCCGCTATGAAGTTGTCTCTCTATCCCCAACAGTTAAAGGCATACACCTAACTGTATCTCTGTCTAACAAATATCCTGTGTTCTGGATTTGAAGATGATATTTCATAATTTGAAGCATAAGAACAGATGTGTACCTTTACATATGTTCTCAATATTTGTCCCGTATTGTTAAGCTAACTACTCAAGCGCAGCTGGTGACTATGTGCTTTGTGCTGAAGATAAGGTTTGTTTTCTACTTGATTCTTGTCAGCTGGAAAGTGATTAACATATCCTAATATTTTGTGAGTCCTATAGTGAGCACACATACATCACTAAGAACTCCTCATACCTTATTCATATTCATAACATGCATAACCCTTGACATGAGAATTCTTTCAGTTCCTTCATAAGATCAAACCTGAAGGCGTTTATAGGCACACCTTTAGGAGAAGGAGTTTACATTTTGTTCTTTTACCTATGCAGTGAGGTAACTGTTTCCAGGGGAAGGGCACACCTCATGAAATAAAGATAGGATTGAAAATTAGGAAATTATGAAAAGGTAATGCGAAACTAAAGCCCCTCACTTTCTTTCTTCAAATCTCCCTCTAAGTTGTTCCTGAATGTAGGCGTATGCGTGGCTGTGGTCTCCCCATGACTTCAGAAGAAACACTGCCCAAAAGATTTTATAGATGCATTAAAATGGATAGAAACTGTATATGAATTATCACTCATTTTAATGTTTAATAATTATCAAGACAGCTTATGTTGTTTCTTAGTTGAAAAGTACACTGAATCCGGCCACATCATAACGTAAGTAGGGTGGGATCCCTGGGGTCATGGCGTCGATGCCTGGAGACTGGTGCCATTGTAGGGCAGGATGGTTTCTGAGTATTTGACATGGTGCTGCTATTTTCCCTTTCTTAACAGGATCTTCTTGCATTCCTCTCAACTCACGCTCATTTGCAAGTGTCACCATTTTTAGACTCATTTTTACCCTTCCAGCAAAGAAAATGCTTCCCATTGATTGAATGGATCACCTGTCCCTCACTGTTGAAAACAAGTGCATTTCAATTTACTTCAGTGGTATCACCGTACAAAATCACTCAACTTCACTCAGCCTAAGCAGTTCACAACCTTGAGTAGTATGGTCTTTTAAGTAATGTCACCAGATTTAAGTAGATATCAGAGCCACACACATATGAGCAGTACAATATGAATAGAATGGATTAGCCAACTGAATACGAGTCCATTAAAACAAACACAAGAAATGTTTTTGTATAGCATGCATCCTGAACTCACTTATTTAAAGGTGTTCTCATATATAATAATATACACAAAAAAGGTGTCTCACTCAAATTAATTATTTGCCTAGGATAACACAATTTGATCAAGGAGCAAAGCCAGCCCTGAAGACAGATTTTCCAGGTTCACGTTGTGCAATTTAGCCACTAGCTGGTTAGTTATATTTTTCTTGCATCAAAGATTGATGCGTTGTCTTTAATTCTTGGAGTCTCAAATTAAAGTATGGGTGGCAGGCAGAATCCAAGCTTTAGTTCTGGCAAAGGACATAAGAACATTTCACAAAAGACATTCGTTGAGGACATAAGAACATTGCACAACAGACACGGACTACGTTACATGCTATTTTTGGCACAGGGATATTTGCCAGAGTTCACAGGATGCTGAGCCAAGGCTTGGGTTTGAACCTGGCTCCTCTTGTTACATGATCACCAGCAGCTGTAGCCACTGTGCCACGTCACCTTCTGTGAAAGCTCAGTTTTGGGACCTCAAGATGAGCCAGAGCCAGGTATTTGGCTTGAGCCTGGCTTGACGTTTCAGTGGCTCACCCACACCTATTTACATAAGGTAAGGTAAGTCAGCAGATACATTTATGAAAAAGCTTATGGCTTATTGGTGCAGCTGTCTGTAGATCTTATTTGATCAAATCTAAAAAGAAACGCTTTCATGCGTACTACACAGAGGGCAAAGGGTCCCAGGGTGAAAGGGTAAGATGACTGTGGTTCATGATTGACTGTTTCCATGAGGAGCAGGGTCACTGCTCCTTTGCATTAAGTGTGCTGCTGGGACTGATCTAGACTTTGGCAGACAGCAGTCTGCTAGCCGTCATTGCAGCGGCGATCGAGTACCCCGTCTGCCAAACTTAAGGTTCACTCACCCAATTTTCAGTCAGGCAGATTGCAAGTCTTTTTGCTGATGGAGTACAATTTAACCAGCTGGTGTAAAACTTTCACTAGCAGCCGAACGGCGTAGGAACCATTAGAAGTAGGCCATCCAATTATCTGCTCTATTTACAGTGGACTGTCAGCTGGCTTTTCTAAACTGTCCCCCAACGCCAGATATATCCTGGCGATGAGAGACAGCAAAAAAAGATAAATGGGTCATTTGTTTTTTTAGTTTTCAAAAACAAACTCTGTCTTTGGGAGTCCGTTTTTGAAAAATGAAAATCTTTGGAAAGGTTTGATGACTGGCCATCATATTTGACAGGGCCGTTTGTCAACCTTTTCCTACAATGACAAGGAACCACCAGGACGGTGGTTCCTGCTAATGTTTAAAGATGTGGACTGGCTTCCATCTCTAAATTTGGCAGGCAGAATAAAGGCAGGGATGGCAGACATAAACTCCTCCGCCACCCTAAATTAGGTTTTTTGTCTAGTGTGGTGAATGGACTAAAATCAATGGTTCAGAATACCACTGCAAATGATTGCAGTGATTGGACTACTTGCAAACCTTCATCCCAACACCTTCTGGGTGCTTGATTGCCAGTAGTATGCCTGGACACCTTCATGGCACAGTTTTCCAAGCTTACTACTCCCTATGTTTGCGAATTCCAAAAAGTAGACATTTGTGTGCCAACTGAAGGAGCATTCCTATGAGTGAAGATTTGTTACATTTTTGGTAAACCAGTCACTATATATTTTTTAATTTCTGATACAAAAAATGAATAATTTAAAACCTATGAGTGAAATCAGGGCAACGAGGCAAAACAGCACAAATATAGCAGACCAAATTACAAAGCATAGAAAGCACCACAAACACCCCATCTGAAGCTAAAACCCTGAAGATTGACTTTGATGCAGATTTTCACAGAAACTAAGAGCCAGCGCAAACGCATTATTTCGTGAAAATTGTTTCAGAACCGATCGTCACTTAAGCTCCACAGCAATTGTAAGAAGTAGACAATGTCTCAAAACGTTGGTACCCTCGGATCTAAGCAGCATCCTGTGCACATATAAAAGTGGTTCAAGATGGGTGCAGTTAATCAAGAAATGATTCATTCTTGTCATGTAATTGGATAGCAGGAATTCATCCATGAGGGTGATGAATGATGCACTCAAAAGCATTCACAGCAAAGCAAAGACTGGTATAATATGCTCTATGATAACAAACATGACATACAAAAGAATGATGACATATTCTGTGCCATAAAAATATCACAATTATAATATTCCATTCCATAACAACATAACATGCCACATCATAGTGAATAATCACATATACATAACAAACCATACATTATTCCATTCAATAAAGATGAACTTAGCATGCCAAAACATGTCATAACGTAAAGCATACCATAGCATAATATAACATTACATATGTATGACATAATATAACATATAAAGGGGAATTTTTCAATGTAAAAAGTAATATATCATTGCATGTCATAACATAAAAAGTAACAAATCAGAACATACTATACTGTTGAAAGTTTTTCTGTGAAAATAAACATAATTTACCATACAAAGACATACCAAAATATCAAAACAACCACACCATATTATAAAAAGTAGTATAACTACTGCACAACAACATAACTCACTATAAACATTCTGCAACATATATCCAAAATAACATTATTTTCATATGCCTTGTGTTGTTAAGACATGCATTTCTTCCAAGATACTTATGCTTCCTCCCTGGGTAGAGGTACAACAGAATGGCCGAGTTACTCATCAGCAATCTTCATTCTTTAGAGTCCTGATCTTCCTCATCACAGTTCTTACATATTGAACATTCGCTCCACAGTGCAGACCTTCACTAATAAAAAAGACTGTTTACCATACCTTCACTAAGGCTCCTTTCTCTGCCACCACTCCTGTGATTCCCATTAAAAGGAAGTCCACCATCACCACTCTCTGCATTACCAACTATGTATAGTACACTAAGCCAATGACCTATTATGCAGGGAAGGGAAACTTGGACTGTGATGGGAAGCCCAAAACTCCAAGAAATTAAGATTACTGGTGAGTAAAGGGGCCATTTCCTCCTCATCTGCCTTCCTCGTTCCAGTACTTATATTCTGAGCCAAAACCTAAGTCTAATATTCGGCTTACATTCTTTAGTATTGCAGCTGTTAGAAATTGGGTCTGTAGTTGACAGAGGTATGCACCCTGTCCAAATAGGGACCACAATCCTAGTCAGGGTAAGTCATAACACAACATAAATTATCCTGTGTTCACCCTCTGGTAGCTTGGCACAGAGCAGGCTGGCTTAACTTAGAAGGCAATTTGTAAAGTATGTGTGCAATAACCCATACAGTAACACAGTGAAAACACCATAAAAAGTACTCTACACCAGTTTAGAAAAATAGACATTGTTAATCTGAATAAAATAAGAGCAAAACAACATGAATCCAATATGCTCAAGTTAATATATTACTTTTTAGAGGTTTAGATGAGTCTCAGTCCTTAAATAAATCAGTGGTTGTATCCTTTTAACACACAGTACCTGGATGCAACAAAAATAACGAATGCAGAGGGCCACAGAGGAGGAGATGGATCAAAAAGTAAAGCGATGCATCAGATTTTCAGCGTGGTGAACGTGATGCATCCTTTCTTTCAGCATGGCAAGGTGATGCGTTGATTTCTGAGCACACAGCCTTGGTTCCTCACAGTGATGTGGGGATATTTTGACACCCAGGGACAGTGCATGGAAAATCCAAAACATATTCTGAAAAGCACCAGGTGCTGCATCAGTCCAGCAGCGATGCAATGTTTTTCAGCCTCCAGACAGGTGCTGTGCCAATTCTGCAGGCGTTGCGTTGAATATTGCAAGCGTTGCATCGGTTTTTCCGGCACTGTGGATTTTCTCCTTCAGATGATGTCTTTGATGGTCCTGAGACTTCAGAACAGGGGACAAGCTCAGTCCAAACCCTTGTAGAGCACTTCTTTTGGAAGGCAGAGCCCTTCCAGCAGAGTCGGGGTCAGCAGGTGGCAGGGCAAAAGGCAGGAGAGCAGCCCTTCCAGAAAAACAGTCCAGATTAGTCCCTTGGGCAGAACAGCAGTCCCTCTGACAGAGTCCAGTTGTAGGTCCAGAAGTATTTGATTTTAGGGGGTCACAGACCCAGTATGTATACCCAAATGTGTCTTTGAAGTGGAGGAAAACTTTAAAGAGTAGTTTTGAAAAGCACCAGTTCCCCTTTCAACCCAGTCCTGTCTGCCAGGAGATCTGTGGGGGGTTATCATTCCTTTGTGTGAGGTCAGGCCACTAGTCTCTGAAGTGTAATGGGGAGCCCCTCCAACCTTCCTCCCCAGGAAGACCCATCAGTATGCAGATGAATGCAGCTGAGTGTCCTGTGTTTATGGCTCTCTGGGTGGAATGCACAGACAGAGCTGTCAACCAGCACAGACCAGAAGTTGATTGAAGACAGGCTGGAAGGCATAGAGAGCAGTAAGTGCAGAGAAATGCCTACTTTCTAAAAGTGGCATATGTAAAATGGTAATGTTAAATCCAACTTTACCAGTGAGCAGGATTTCTCACTACCATACCAAACATGACAATGCCACTCATTTCAGATCAGGAATTACCACTTAAAAGTATATAAGGGAATTTCCAATGCTGGCCTGAGAGGAGCAGGCTTCAGAGTAGTGAAAAATGACTTTGTGGTATTTCACTACCAGGACATGTAAAACTTTCAAGTACATGTTTAAGGCTTGGCAAGTAGTAAATGCCATTTCGAGGTGGCAGTGAAACTGCACACACAGGCCTTGCAATGACAGGCCTGAGACATGGTTAAGGGGCTACTTATGTGGATGGCACAATCAGTGCAGCAGGCCCACTAATAACATCTAATTTACCGGCCCTGGGCACGTGTAGTGCACTTTACTAGAGACATCCAAGCAAATGAAATATGCCAATTGGGTATGAGCCAATGTTGCTATGTTTTAGGAAGAGAGCACATGCACTTTAGCACTGGTTAGCAGTGGTAAAGTGCCCAGAGTCCTAAAGCCAACAAAAATGAGGTCAGAAAAAGAGGAGGAAAAAGGCAAAAAAAATTGGGGTGACCCCTTGAGGGAGGACTATTTTCTAGCAGCAGCCAATACTGAATTTATACTGTGCAGAAATGTATTAAAGGCTCAGTGCTGCTAAACTGAATCCAACACAAGAACCAAAATTGGTTGAAGCACCTCCTCCCCAAATGAAGTGTGTAATGTCTCATGAAAATATTGGGGGAAGACCAGGTGGTTGCATTGCATATGTTCAACATCGAAGCTCCCTTCCATGCCATCCATGAGGCCACTGTACCTCTTGTTGACCTCCCTTCCACATGTCTCAACAAAGGCTTCCCCTCTCTGTCGTATACTGTAACAAAAGCTTACTTCAGCCATCTACTTATTGTAGCTGAATTGGGTGGGAGACCTTGTCCAGAAATGCCAAGTGTTACAATAAGGAAATCAAATTGCCTGAATCATTCAGTTTTAGATAAATTAATCCAAACAGCCATGTGAACATATGGAGTCTGTAGCTGCTCGCTCTCTGGAGACAAAGGAGAATGCAATAGAACGGCAAATTAAAATAACTTTCACTATGAAAACCAAAGATACTTTTCGCACAAAATCAGAAGAAAGTCAAAGGACTATCTCATAGGAAAACAAATCTCAGTTATGGTCCCAAACACAAATGGGCCCCAAGCTCACTAGTGCTTCTCCCTACCCTGTAAGAGAGAAGCATCAGGTGTAATTATTCTAGAGGCTCAAAGGGACTCTCCTGTAACGCTCTCAGAACTACTGGTAAATCCAAAGAGGGGACAGGATAATTAATTACCAGTCTCTTAATAGTCTGTTCACTAAGCGAGCTACTGGCTCTAAGTCAGAGTATCTAAATGCCATGATGGCTGCCCAGTGTGATTTAAAGTAGAGATCGCTAGTTCCAGAAGGAATCCTTTCTTCAAAAATCTAGGATACTAGAAGGATTAGTAGATGACAATAAATAGTTTCTTGCCCCACATCTCTTCTCAAAATGTGCCAATCATTTTAACGTTGATGGACATTTAGCACCATATGCTTTCTTTTCAGATCATACAGCTCGAAACAATGGGTGTGGTTTGTCTTTTTCTGGTTCCAAGCTGTGTTGTCTGAAAAAAAGCCCTAACTCAGAGAAATATTGGGGTTGAATGAATTCACTTTGCGCTCTGCAGATGCATAAAATAGGCCTTCTGCTCTACAATGTACCATAAAAATCCATAAAAATATGACCTCTGGCTTGCTGAATCAAAGAAGCTATTGTCACAGAGCAGTCCAATGCCTGAGGAGTTACACTTTAAAGGGCAATACCCCTAACTGAAGGTGGCTCAGAGATGGTCATTGTATCAGAGACCCCTTTAAAGGATGTGAGAAATTGGGTTGTTGGTTGACTGAGGTGTGAGCCCTGGTCAAGCAACAGCCACAATCCCTTCCATGGTGAACCACAAAATGCATAAAGTATTTATGCTGCACCCAAACAGTAATAAAGTTAAAAAAACAACACATGAAAAGTCCCACACTAATTTAGAAAAATAGAGTACATTTTAATAAATCATTTGACACCAAATTAACAAAAATCCAGACACTATGACCGGGGTTATGAATTTGTAAACTTTTTAGTAAAAAGTAGCATCTAAAAGATCAAATCCCAATCGTGGACATCTAGTCACGCAAGATGAGCTCAATTTGTACAATATGGCCAACCGCGAAGGAGCATGGGTTGGATACAAGAAGTGGATTGAACCTGGTCAACACTTACCTTCGGACTCAGAATAATAAAAAAAAAATTCTGAGAAGGTAAAGTTTAATGGAGGAAGGCTGCAGGCGGTGTACAAGGAGGGAGGTTTGACATTCGGGAGCCACTGGAATAAGTCATGTTGAAGATTTCTACTTTCGGACTTAGTCCCTTGTTTGTCTCAAGCAGGCAAAGGCAGGAGGCTGTAGCCAAAGATGGTTCCAGGAGTTCAGATATCCTTTTGGCAAAGGAATCCTGAACAGGATTTGCTTCTGTGGAGAAGAATGTAGAGGGAACAGCCACAAAGTCAGGCTGACTGGCAATGCACCTTCGGGGCATTGATGAGCAGGTTGGTCCCAGAATTCCTTCAGTTTTTAGAGAAGTTTTTAGCCTCAAAAGTTTGGAATGTGGCTATCTGAGGTCTTTAGCACCACAACCAAGGGTTCAGGACTGGCAGGACACCATTTGGGGGGTTCATGACCCAGGCTGGGTCTAGGTGCAGGTTCAAGATGATGGGAGCCTTTTAAACTTGTATAGCGCACTACTCACCCGTTAGGGTCTCAAGGTGCTGTACGCATACCATTGTGGAACCCCTTCTGGCTTTTCCCTGTGAGGTGCCCACTCCTGGGCAACCTCCAAGGTGAAGCCAGGCATCCTAGTGCTGTTGGGGCCACTGTGGAGATTAAGCAAGCTATTGCCCAGAGTTACAGAGTGGGACCCATGAATTAGATTAGGCACTGATGCAAGAATTATCAGGTCTGAGGAAATTGAGCCCAAGACCCACCGAGGCGGGAATTGAACCCTGGTCCCTGGCCAGATTTCTGCATCAGGGTCTGCCGCTCTAACCATTGAGCCACACTTATCCACTATGTCCTCCTCCTTTTATGTCCCTGTGGCTCTGAACAGGATGTCAGCAAACTAGCCCTTGGAGTCATTCTGGTATTCCTGGCTTCAGGTGAAGATGCAGGGCTCTATAGCAGGGCTGAAGGGTTCAAGGGAGACATGAGGTAGCAATGCAGTACTTCTAGGTACAGCAAAGCAGTCTTGCAGAGTGCACAGCAGGTCACATCAGCAGGTAGTCCTCTGAAGGTCCTTCTACAGGCCAAGGAGTGAACTAAAGAGTTGGTGTCTGAGGTCCAAATTTTATACCCTGGTGCACTCTTTGTGGAAGGTGGGAGACGCTTCTAGACAGCGGCTTTGAAGTGCATAGACTTTGCTGGCCCCTTCCCTGGCTCCAGGCTGGTTGCAGTTACAGTCTGGATGTTATGGGGCCTTTATGTGAAGGCAGAGCACTCCCTGGGCCCAGCCGGAGTCGGTTCTGAACCCCTAAGTTGGGACCAGCAGGTTGTTTCATGGATATCAAGATTGCTAAAGCCTGTCATATTCCTATTCAGAGACTTAACAGACCCGAACTCATCCATGGGATAGATAGTACACCACTTACCTCAGGAGAAGTATGTAAAGAAACCAAAGACTTAGGCCCTCATTATGAGTGTGGCAGTCTTACGAATGCCACATGTGCACTGTCTGACCGCCACATTAAAACCAACCGCAAGGATCTTGGATTCCAGCGGTCTGGTGGTGGCAGAGATCCTAATCCACCAGGAGGATTATGATCTCGTTCTCCACCAGCCTTTTTTGTGGCAGTAACACCTCCATGAAAAGGCTTGCGGAGAACAGGTGCAGGAGGCCACAGGGGGGCCCATGCACTGCCCATGCAGTTGTCATGGGCAGTGCAGGGCCACCCCGCCCAGCACCCTCGCAATGTTCACTGTCTGTTTCGCCGACTCGAATACGAGACGGTGACAATGCCGTAGCCTGTTTTTGCTAGGCTGGCGGGCAGAAACCGAGGTCTCCACCCGCTAGCTGGTCGGCAGGGAGCCTGTGTGAGCCTGTGTGTTAGCAACCTCCCCGTCGGAAGTTTGGCGGATGGTGAAAACCATCCACCAAACTCGTGATGACCCCCTTAGTCATGGCTTCAGAGCTAGGACATGTAAGACCATTTACTTTCATTATGTAGATGCTCCCAATTTTCACATTGTGTTAGAAACATCCTAGCTACAACTGCACAATGCACAAGTGAACTGGAAGACAATGTGATTCACTTTACTTCTGAATTTTGTAAAAGCAAATGTTTTCCTAAAGGCAGCATCATCCTTGTTGAAAAGCGACTGAGTGGCATACTCTTGACTTCCATAGAGAAGAACTTTACCTTTCCTGAAGCTTACATTAACTATACAGATATGTTCAGTGAAAAAGGTGCAGGTGCACTGCAACCGCAGAGAAAATATGACTGTGCCATAAACTTGATACAAGATGCCAAGATACAGCATAGTCCTATCTACCCTTTGACTGAGATGGAGGATGAATATCTGAAAGAATATATTGATAAGAACTTGTAAAAGGTTTTATTCGCCATTCAATGTCCCCTGCTGGAGCATAAATCTTTTTCACCCCTAAGGCGAATGGTGATCTTTGACACCGTGTTGACAGCAGAGAATTTAACACTATCAAGATGAGGAATAAGCACCCATTACCTTTCATTTTGTTCCTGTTAGATCAAATCCATTCGGCAAAGAGCTTCACTAAGGTAGGGATTAGATAGTTTTATCATCATCTACTTGGATGATAGCCTCAATGTTTTCACAGACTTTAATGGATGCAGACAACATACAAAAGAAGTATGGAGCAGACTACCTGAAATTTCTCTATGTGCTAAACTAGATAACTTATTGAAACTAAGGGCCAGATGTAGGAACCGGTTTGCATGTCGCAAACTGCAAAAAACGCAGTTTGCGCCATGCAAAACGGCCATCGCGATGCTGATTCACATTTTGCGAGTCGGATACCAACTCGCGAAATGTGAATCCGATTCGCAAATAGGAAGGGGTGTTCCCTTCCTATTTGCGACTCGCACCGCGATGCAGAATTGCTTTGTGACCGCGAAAGCGGTCGCAAAGCAATTCGCAGTTAACACCCACTTCAAGTGGGTGGTAACTCATTCACAAAGGCGAAGGGGTCCCCATGGGACCCCTTCCCCTTTGTGAATGTCGCTAAAAATAATTTTTCAGAGCAGGCAGTGGTCCAATGGACCACTGCCTACTCTGAAAAAATGAAACCAAATGGTTTCATTATTGTTTTGTATTGCAACTCGTTTTCCTTTAAGGAAAACGGGCTGCAATTCAAAGAAAAAAAAACTGCTTTATTAAAAAAGCAGTCACAGACATGGAGGTCTGCTGTCTTCAGCAGGCCACCATCCCTGTGAATGCATGGACTCGCTATGGGGTTGCAAAATGCGACCCACCTCATTAATATTCATGAGGTGGGTCTTTGCGACCCCATAGCGAGTCGCAGAAGGTGTCTGAGACACCTTTCTGCATACAATTTTGCAAGTTGCAAATTGTGAGTCGGTCTGACTCGCAATTTGCAACTCGCAAAGTTTTCTTTTACTACATCTGGCCCTAAATCACTTTAGTGAAGATTTTTCTACAATTATGGTACCTATTGCACATCTAATTAGGAAAGGCTCCAAACAACGTACTTTCAACTCACTAATAGAAGCTTTCACAATGGCACCTATGTTGAAATTTGCAGATCACACTCAGAATTTCTTTGTGGTGACACATGCTTCTTCTTTTACCTTAGGAGCTATTTTGTTGCAGGGAGATTCCATCACAGAACCAGTTCACCCAGTTGCCTGTTACTCTTGGACCTTGACATCTACTGAACAAAGTTACACAATTTATGATGAAGAGCTGCTGCCAATCAAAGATGCCTTTGCCCATCATCTGGAGGGGAGTGTGCATCCAATGATGGTTTGGACAATCATTAGAAATTAATTAACATACATGAAGTGTTATAATGCCCAACATGCATGCTGGATGTTATTGCTCTTTCTTTTTCAGTATCAAATAACAACCAACCAGAAAAAAGACACAACAAGGCTGATGCTTTGTCAAGACAGATTAAACTGGAAAAACCTATGTTAGACGCACTCTGTATCTTGGCACTTTAAACAGCTCGTGCCTCTGAATCAGAGAATTTTTGGGACTCGGTCAAAATGGGAAGCAAGACGTTAAGGAATGGATTCAAGGAAAACTCCAAGTGCTAACTGTTTTTGATGGTCTGCTATTCCGTCAGGTGAAAGTTCTTTCCAAACAAAGAAAGTTGAATAAGGCTTTATCCTAGTACCATGACCCACTCAGTGCTGGACATTTTGATGAAAAAAATATATTGGATCTAGTAAAGAGACACATTGGTGGCCTTTGGTGAAAAAAGATGTTCAGTAATATGTTCAGCAGTGCTCTGTTTGTGCTCAGATGAACAACAGACTTGCCTTCTTCACAAAAAACCTGTCACTCTGATTGTCATGGATTTGTTTAACAAGTATCCACATTTTATTCTACTACATACGTTATCTACAGCCCCACAATAAGCCATGGTTGTCATGAAGGACAATGTGAGATTGCATGGACTACCATCTGAAATAGTGGCAGATGGAGGTTCACACTTCAATTCTAAATTCTGGATCATCCTAATCCATTGTCTGTCACACTCAGCTTCAAATCATTAAGCTGTCATTTCCAGACTGATAGACAGATAGAGAGGATCAATCAGTGTGTGGAAAGATACATCCTCTGGTATGCTATGAAGCAAAAAGAGTGGGTTACTTGGGTACTCTTGGCTGAGCATTGCAAGAACCCATTACACTCAAATATTGGCTACTCACCGTTCTATTGTTCTTTTGCTTTCTCCCTGCGCAAACCTCTGTTCTCTCTGTCACAGCATTATTAATAGAAGTTTCTACCATACATGCCTGCACTCTCCTACACTTACAGCAGGATAAGGTAGATATTAAGTGTTTAACAGATGCAAGAGATGAGGGGCCCCAAAATACAAAATACAGGATTTGATTTGGTTACCAACTTGTTTTCTGTCTTAACCAGGCTTCCATTCTAAGTTCATATCTCCATTTGTAGGTCGAGTCACTGTAACTCAACTGATTGGTCAAGAGCCAATAGCTTACTCCCAAAAGAAAGGAGGGTTCATCCAGTATTTGATATATCCAGGGTGAAACCTGCAGTATCCAAACAAGCAGCAATTTCTGCACCATCTATGAAAGAAGTTGAAACTGTAGTGGATGGATTCAAGGCGGGAGAGAGGTCAATTGTAGTACTTGATAGCATGGAAGCTGCATGGACTCGCGGAACACTCTTGCAACCAGTACGTTTTGTGCACACCCCTGATTAGTGGCCTCATTCCATAAAAAATCCCAAAAAAACAGTACCAAGAAGGTGGCCTAAAGAGGGGGCTACTGACAGGAATCAGGAAGGTTTCAGAGGTTGTAGAAAGTTTGAAAGAACAGCAGTAAGACAATGGGGGTTATTCTAACTTTGGAGGAGGTGTTAATCCGTCCCAAAAGTGACGGAAAAGTGACGGATTTACCACCAGCCGTATTACGAGTCCATTATATCCTATGGAACTCGTAATACGGCTGGTGGTATATCCGTCACTTTACCGTCACTTTTGGGACGGATTAACACTCCTCCAAAGTTAGAATAACCCCCAATGTCCTCTAAGGCTTTGCCATACCGGTCTATGGCGGCTGGGGTGACATGAATAGCCCCTTGCCCAGATTCAAGGGATGGACATCTGGGTCGCAAAAAGCAGTAGTAGTATTTAAACTTCAGGAAAATACTAGGAAGCTGCCTGGCAACTTCACATTGTATTGGCTTTTCTCTGATACTAGTTTGTTCACTGTTCCCATCCCTCACTTTTGTTGTTTTCTCCCTTTACGGTTATTTGGTTCCCTTGACCTCCTTGCTCTATTTACAATGGCCTTGCTCTTTGGATTCTGTTTGGCTTTGGCTTTTCTCACCTTTGGGTCTTTGACCTTTTGCCTGTTTATCCTGACCTTGCCTTTTGGATTCTGTGTTAGCCGTTGCATTTTATTGCGCATTTACCTGTACAACCTTCTGACCCCTTTTCCCTGTTATGTAGACCTTACTGTTTCCCTACTCAAAAGTATCCTGAATCCTTGCCTGAGTATGGGGCTTACTGGCTACACTTACTCCTGGCTTAGGTTCACTGTGACCCACCTTTCGGAAGCCTGGTCAGTATAAATGCTTATTTGTTTGTATGGAACATCATGTATTTCTATCGCTAAAATACAGCATGTACCTTTTTCAACTATTGAATCTAACTGCCCCCTGAGAGTCTTTGTGAATACCATAGATGTGACCAGAGAAGTAACACCAGAGAGAGCCACATCAAAGAAGAGTTGGGTGTACCGCTTGTCTCTCTCACTCTCATCCATTCTCCTGCCCCTCTGGTGTTTTACCCTATCTGGTGCACTTTAGTTAGTACCGACAGGGACACACTCAGTGGAGGAGGCAGAGTGTCATCAGAACTCATCATATAGCACCCGAAGAACATGACAGGACAGTGGTATGACAGCACAAACCTGGGTGGTGTTTGTCGTGGGTGACAGCCTTAGCTAAGAAATACTGAAAGGGGTCATACGTAAGGTCATGCAATTCTTTAAAGAATCCCAGGTCTTCAAACTGAGGCGCAAGCCTCCCTAGTGGGGGTGTGAATTTCTATTAAGGGTGGGTCCAAGCTTTGGCCAAGAGAAACTTTTATTATGCATCAGAAGAGAACAGACAAACATGCTGATAAAGAGCATGAATTCAGTTAAATACACAGTGGAGGTGGCCCACTCTGGAAAAACAAATCAGTAAATCTTGTGTTAGTCATATTCTGGCTTGGAGTAGATGTTGAAACGCTGTCTCCACATAACACCCAACATCTCTCCTACTCATTTGGGATAAAGGATCACACTGTGGACACTTTTAGGGTGACTGGCCAATCATGTATTTGACTGCACTTTTCACAGCGATAACTGATCATAACCTCAATGTTCAGATTATTAGCTATGTTCAGAGGTGTCAAGTGGACACTTTTCTTGTTAAACACATGTGAGATAACGTCAGGTTGCCATCTGAGTATGATAATGTTAAAAAATAAAATGCAAGAATGAACTTCAATTTTTGTCTAAATTTCTTTGATGCCCTCTAAAATCCCTTACATATTTTGGCTCCTGTGCTTACAATACTTTTTCATATTGACATAGGGGATTTATAGTAGGGAAACTGTAATCAAGACTATTGCTTCTGGATAATCATTTTCACCTGTGCCTGCAATTTCACTAGAAATGTTAGGGTTTATCCTGCAAATATCTAGTGTGAGAAGTTGAAAAGCACTACCACAAATCACCTTTACCGAGCACTACTGCAAATCTTTGACTCCATTTGTTGGAGTGCAGGCCCTCAAGCCCCATAACATTCTTTACCCTTCTTGTAGTATGTAACATTTTATAGAATAATTCTGAGAGCTTTTTTGTTATTTTGGGGCTCCTGAAATTATATGACATGAGGGGGCACAGTATTCAAAAGTTTGAAGACCATTGCTCTAGATACACCATAGCCGCCTTGGCTTTAAAATCTATTTTTGCACTTCTTCACAAAGACAAACTTACACATGAGTAAATCTGCACTTGTATGTTTACTCTCACACTATTAAGTAACTTTACTACTTTTGGCTATTCCCTATTTAGGAGTTAAAAGTTTTTTCTAAGTCTAGACTTAGGGAGCAGTAGTACGTCCAGCACCATACTTGGCCAACCACTGAAACCTCAACAAACTCCCATAAAAAATAAGGGACTTGGGGATTTAAAATAAAACCCCATAGAAAATAATGTTAAATTAAAATAATTTATTTCAACTTTTCAAAAGTATATAACAATTACATTGAATGTTAAATATATATATATGTATGTATATAGATTTATATGTATGTATATTTACTAAAACTAGATACTTAATGATACAACATTTTAATATCCACACTTTAACAAAAAAAATGAAATGAGTTTCAATGAATTCTACACATAACTTTTTTTTTTATTTTCAATACATAATAAGTAAATGTAAACATTTTATTGTAGGTGGAATTTTTTTTTTTAAATGAATCTTAATTTTTTTTTTAATTTAATTGAATATATTTAAATTATCTTAGTAATTATTCAAATAAATTAATAGTTTAAAGAGACTAATAGGTCTCATCCATCCAGCAATGAGGACATCTCTGTGTGGTATAATATAAGGAAGAGTGTAAAAGTTTATTAAACTCAAAAAATAGAAGAAATATGTTAATGTAAAATGCTAATGTTAAATAATTTTATATAGTTTTTTAATTGTAGAATAATGTAAAAAGTGAAGCTTTATTAGCTTAATTTGCAGATAAAACTTTTTAATTTTCTATACATTACATTACAATTAAATTATATTTTATTTTGTATTAAAAATGATTAGAAGTGATGCATAAAATTAATTAAAAGTAATGAGAATTGTTTTAACAATGTTTGTTTAATTGTAATGGACTGAATACATTTATACTTCTATTATTCTGATGTGTCACTAAGGGGGTCATTATGACTTCGGCGGATGAAAAAGCTCGTCCGCCGAAGTCCCGACGGGTAGGTTGCCATAAGTGCGGCCACCTCCCCGCTGGCCCCATTACGAGTTTCCCGCTGGGTCAGCGGGCGGAAACAGAATTTCCACCCACTGGCCCAGTGGGAAACAACCTACAACATTGTCTACGGCTCGTAATAGAGCCGGCGGCAATGCTGTAGTGCATAGGGTGCACCAACATTCAGGGCGACAGGGCTGGCCAGGGGGGCCCCTGTACTTCCCATGCCAAGTGCATCATCAGCGCAGGGGCCTCACTGGGGCCCCCTGCATCCCGTCTCCGCCAGCTGTTTTGTGGTGGTGTTATCGGCATGAACTCGCTGGCAGAGAAGGGAGTCGTAATCCCCGGGACAGTGCTGCCTGCAGCGCTGCCATGGCGGATTAGGACCACCAGCACCACCACAACGGTGTGTGGATGAAAAGTGGTGGTGCTGGCAGTCCGATCGCGCCTCTACCAACGTGGTCGTAATGTGACAGTCGGACCGCTGCATTGGCAGCGGTCAGAACGCCACCATGACCCTGGCGGTCTTTGGACTGCTAGGGTCATAATAAGGCCCTAAGTGTGTAGTACAAAATGGACTCATGATAACATATGTTGAAGTTTTCTATTGGCTCTGAGGTTACTCTGAGATAATTGTAAACTTTAATAATAACTCCCCTGGAAGAGTTCCGTAAAACACTCTCACTACCCAAGGGCTAACAGTTTTCCCTGTTGTTTAGAGTGTGGTGGAATAATGACTTAGTCCCTCATTATGACCCTGGTGGTGAGTGATAAAGTGGAGGTAATACCGCCAACAGGCTGGCGGTAATTACTGCCAAATTATGACCATGGCGGTGATAACTCCCATAGACAGCCAATGTATCTCACCAACCGCCAGCGCAGAAACAACACTCACTGCGGCGGTAGCGGTCAACAGCCAGACAGAACACAAAGTACCACTCTCCATATTATGGCATATCAATCTGCCAGGTTTTCTGGGGTCGTACCAACGCCATCAAAAACCTGGCAGAAATGCATCACAGAAGAGAAAGGACTTACTATCAGAGACACAGGGAAGAACAACGCCGCCATGGAACCCGAACTGCAAGTCTTCCCAATGCTATTATATGTCATGCTCCACCTGGAACACCAACGCCGACGAAGACGTTGACGTGAGTACAGCCACCTAGCACACAAGGGAGGGAGGGAGGGAAACGAGAGAGACACATACACGCACAACACACACCCGACACACACCATACACACAACCAGCTGCACACGAAAAACAATGGCACACAATACACGGCAGAATAATGCAAGGACAACATGAATGCACCAATGAGAATGTATTGATATAAACAGCTAATAAATAATCCAATTGTACTTGAAACAGATATGTATAAATGTACACAAAGGGTCACTGCCCAGTCCAATGTACTAAGGGCCCACATGGCCACAGGGCACAGTCCAAGGCCCAACTCGAGTCCTGACTTCATCCGGATAGAACTCTGCAGGGGCATCAGTTTGGAACTGGGCAGGAACCTCAGGGGGATGGGGGCACCTCAGCCCAATACGGGAATCAGCCAGCTGGTTCTGGAGGGGGCTCCATGCCCATTTGCCAGTGCTGGGAGTGCAAGGCCACAGTCTCTCAGGTGGGTGACTTTCAAACTGGTTCTGGAGGGGGCTCCATGCCCATTTCTCTCTGCTGGGGAGTGCAAGGCCACAGTCTCTGGAGTGGGTGACTTTCCCACTGGTTCGGAGGGGGCTCCATGCCCATTTCTCTCTGCTGGGGAGTGCAAGGCCACAGTCTCTGGAGTAGGTGACTTTCCCACTGGTTCTGGAGGGGGCTCCATGACCATTTCTCTGTCCTGGGGAGTGCAAGGCCACAGTCTCCAAAGTGGGTGACTTTCCCACTGGTTCTGGAGGGGGCTCCATGCCCATTTCTCTCTGCTGGGGAGTGCAAGGCCACAGTCTCTGGAATAGTTGACTTTCCCACTGGTTCTGGAGGGGGCTCCATGCCCATTTCTCTCTGCTGGGGAGTGCAAGCCCACAGTCTCTGGAGTGGGGAACATGCCCACTGGTTCTGCAGGGGGGCCCTCGTACTGCAGCTCCTGGAGGGTGGCCTACATGGCTTCAGCTGGTGGTGATGGCTGCACTGTGTCATCTGGAGGTGAGGGCTGAACTGTGGTGGCAGGTGAGGGTGCCTCCTGGGCAGCCTCTGTTGGTGGTGAGGGCTGAACTGTGGTGGCAGGTGAAGCTGCCTCCTGGGCAGTCTTTGCTGGTGGTGAGAGATGCACTTCCTCAGCTGGTGGTGGGGGCCCGTGACAACTGGTGGTGGTGGAGGTGTCACACTGACAGCCTCCGCTGGAGTTGAGGGCTTCTTCCCCTTAATGGCATGAGGCGTGGAATCCTTACCCTTCCTAGCAGGGGTTGAGGGCTTCTTCCCCTTCATGGCAGGTTGTGCATGCTCCTTAGCCTTCCGGGCAGGAGTCGAGGGCTTCTTCCCCTTCAAAGCAGGAGGTGTAGGCTCTTTCCCCTTCATGGCAGGAGGGGTAGGATCCTTCACCTTCTAGGCTGGTGGAGTGGTATCCTTCACTGACTTGCCACCACGACTAGGTGGTGCCACCAATGTCCGTGTGGACTGTTTGGCTGAGGTGCTGGGCTGGGTCATTGGGACTCTTCTTTTACGGGCAAGACGGGGGAAGGAAGAGGTCAAGTTGGGCAAGGAAAAGCTTCTTAGGGACGGTGGGGCAGAGGAGGGATGAGAGTGGAAGTTGAGGGAGTGGTTGTAGGAGGTGTATGTCTGCTGGATTTGGGTGCAGGTGCATGGGCAGTATGCTGATGTGAGGTGGATGGCTGTTGGGTGTGTGAGTGCTTGTGTTTGTGTCCTTTGGGAGGGACAGAAAGGGTGGGAGAGGACACAGGGGACACATGCATGGATGTTGTGGAGGTGTCTGCTAGTGAGGTGTGTGTGCTGCTTGGTGTGGTGATGCTGGTGTTGGATGTTGATGCAGTGTATGCAGTTGTGAGTGTGAACGTGACTGTGAGGGAGGTGGAGGAGGAGGAGGAGGGGGAGACAGTGGAGGCAGTGGATGTTGTTGTGTCTGCAACTGTGTGGTGTTTGCATGAGTGCTTGTGGGATGAAGTGTGGTGCCTGTGTTTGCCTCTGCCAATCTTGTGTGTTGTCTTGTGTGCATGCTCATCTGTATGTGTGCATGGGATGGTTTGGGGTTGAGGAGACTGGGACTGGGAAGTGGTAGTTGAAGGGGGACGGTAGAAACAGGGACAATGGCTGCCATCATAGAGGAGGCCAGAGCCTGTATCGATCTCTGTTGGGCCACCAAACCACCGTGGATGCCCTCCAGTAATGCAATGCATTGCTGCATCTGGGATGCCAACCCCTGGATGGCATTCACAATGGTTGACTGCCCTACAGAGATGGATCTCAGGAGGTCAATAGCCTCCTCACTCAGGGCAGCAGGGCTCACTGGGGCAGGGCCTGAAGTGCCTGGGGCGAAGGAGATGCCCACCCTCCTGTGTGAGAGGGCACAGCAACTCACTGAGGGGCTACTGGGAAGGCTGTACTGGTATGGGGGGTGGCGGCTGTACCTGCAGCTGGGGTGGTCACAGAGGTGTCCGCCACCACCAGGGAGCTTCCATCAGAGGAGGTATCTGAGTATGTGTTGTCACCTCCTGTCTCCGCCATGGTGCTCTCCTCGCCCCCATCCCACTGGTTCCCTCGGCATCAGTGGACTCTGCCTCCATGCTCCTCTGCCAGATGATGCTAATGCACATATGGACAGGATGAAAGATAAAAAAAGGGGGGAGAGAAACAAAAGGAAACACTGGGTCAATTACTGCACCAACACCACAGTTGGGCTACACAGCACCGTCACACACAGTGATCAGGCTCCAGCACTATGCATTGCACTGCCAGTGATTTGGCTAGATGCCATGGCAAGATGAGGGCCACACACCGCCAACTGCACCCCTCCTGGGACCCACAAAGCCCTGATTGAAATGCAATGCTAACAAGCTAGGTTGCCTGCATTTGCCATACACTCATTACCCTAGAGTTGACTCACGCTGCAATGTCTGGCCTGGCCTTAGGGGCACCCGCTAACTCACATCCACCACCCGGATCCCATCCCACCTACCAAATTTTTTAATGATGCCAACTGTACTCACCCCCTTGTGGCTGCTGTGATTCCCTCAAGCGCCCATCCAGCTCTGGGTAGGCCACCGCCAGTATGCAGGCCATCAGAGGGGTCAGATTCTGATGGGCAACCCTTCCTCATTGGGAGGCCATCCCCAGCTGGCCCTCCACAGTCTTCTGTGCCCAGCATTTCAGGTCCTCCCACCGTTTCCGACAGTGGGTGCTCTACCTGCCATAGACCCCCAGGGTCCGCACGTCCTTGATGATGGCACACCATAATCCCTTCTTTCGATGGGTGCTGACCTGCAGAGGTAATACAGACAGCAGAACACCATACAATCCAGCCCGTCACACATATGGCTCACCAATCCTGTTTCCATCACCATTGGCACACACATTACCCAGCACACACCATGTACACCACCACAAGAGATCCCCCCCTGATACAATGCTTGCACACACATCTCCATGCATCCTTCCCACATGCATCGTGACCAAAGTGTACTCACCTGTTGGTCTGGAGGCCCATACAGCAGTCCGTGCTGGAGTAGGACCCCATCCACCAAACACTCCAACTCGTTCGAAGTAAAGGCAGGGGCCCTATCCCCGGTCACACAGGCCATGGCCAGGTCACAGCAACACAAGCAGTGTAGGTGTTCTCCTGTTGAAGGTCAGGAAACAAGTGAGGAATCAGATAGAAAATGGCGGTTACATCCGTGGCGGTGTACACCGTCACCGGAGATCCCCATGGCCCACTGTACTCCATAGAGCCCCATATTATCCAATGAGGAATTGCACGGCGGTGCAAGATTGCCTTCTGCCACGACGCCCAACGTCGGCGGAATTACCTCACTTCCACCTGTCCCTACATTCAGGACAGGCAGTCGCCATTTCATGGGGGAGCACAACGGTCATATCGACATTAACTGCATCACAGCCTAGATTAGCACATACCTCGCCATTCCCACTGTCCCATAACATAAATGCACTATGTACACTGAAGTTGTGGTTCCATTGTTAAAATTGTGACAGCCTACTCGCTCTTGTGTCTCTTAGATACCTACCGCTGCAGATGAGTAGGAGGTGGAGACATAACCCCATGTATAGACCCCTTGGTAACTTGGCTACACTGGTGGACAGGCACATTATACTCACCCATAGACTGGACAGAGCCACAATAACAGAACTGTGTGCCCAATTGGAGCCAGACCTGATATCTGCTCTCCGTCATCCCACTGGGATCCCCCCTCTTGTGCAAGTGCTATCAGTGCTCCATTTCCTGGCAACAGGTTCTTTCCAAGTGACAGTGAGCTTGGTAGCAGGAATGTCACAGTCAATGTTCTCAATCGTGCTTGCAAGAGTTTTGTCTGCCCTGGTAAAACACATGTGCAGCTACATTTCTTTCCCCCAGGTGGAAGATTTGGCCACAGTGAATGCCGGAGTCTATCCAATGGGACATATTCCCAATATTATTGGTGCGATTGACTGAACACATATTTCGTTAGTCCCCCCCTGCCAGAATGAACAGATGTTCAGGAATCGTAAAAGTTTCCAGTCACTGAATGTGAAAATGATGTGTCTGGCGGACCAGTGCATCTCCCACGTCAATGCTAAATATCCTGGATTGGTGCATGATGCCTTTGTTCTGAGGAATAGCAGCATCCCAAATGTGATGGCCCAACTACAGAGGCACAGGGTTTGGGTAATAGGTGAGCCTTGGTCCCCACCCACTGTATGTTAGTGTATGCCTTCAGGTGTCATCCCTATAGCATTGTGTGAGGCTAAATGTTGTCCCTCAATACTTGCAGGTGACTCTGGCTACCCAAACCTATTGTGGCTGCTGACCTCTGTGAGGAATGCCAGGACAGGGGCTGAGGAACGTTACAGTGAGGCACATGGGCAAACCAGAAGGATCATTGAGATGAAGGGGAGCAAAGACAGTTCAAAGTGGACAAGATGACAGTGTGGGACACAAGGGGGACAATCAGGAGAGTCTCATTTCCTGGCGGTGGTCTTGGCAAGTATCTCTGGCTTCTGTCTGGTGGGGTCTCGGAAAGTGCCTCCTGGAGAGTCGGTTCCCTGGTCCCGTCCTCCCACTGGCGCACCACGGTCCTCCCAGTGTCCCTGCTGGCCTGTGCCTCTGTCCCCCGAACGGTGTGCCCACTGCCACTGACCCCAGATCTCTGATTGTCTTGGGTATGAGGTGTGGACTGGGGTCCCTGTACAGGTGGGCACACTGCTGATTGATGTGTCCTGGGGACAGAGGTGTGGGTACGCTGGTAGGTGCTGTGGTGTTGGATACTGATGGGGGAGACTCTGTGGTGGACTGTGAGTGGGCTTGGGTGACCGGCTGTCCAGTGGTCCCTGATGGGCCAGGTTGTTGGCCCAGATCCCAAAGTCCAGACTTACTGTCATCACTGGAAACATCTTCTGCTGGGGGACTGGTTAGAAGTGGCACCTCCTCTCCGCTGAGATTGGCTGGGGCACCTGTGGGGATGTAAGTGATGTGTTATGCTTCATGTATGTGACATATTGTAAATCCCTGGCTTCCCCTCTATGGTTGCTGTTGCCCTGCCACCTTTTGCTTCTGTATGGTGATGTATTGTGTGATTGTTAGTTTCCCTATGCTGTGCATGCTTTGGTGATGGGTGTCCATGCAGGGCTGGGAGGGGTGTCCATGCATTGGTATGGCATGCAGGGCTTGGCACTGGGGTTATTCATATGTGTAGGTGTAGTGTGTGGAATGGAGTGGAGTGGAGTGATGGGAGTGAGGGTGTGATATGGCATACAGGTATGTGGGGTGATAAGTGTTAAATGTTGGCTTCCCAGTATCCAGTCCTCTGACTGCTCCATCAAGTCCATCAGGATGAAGTAATGCCAAGACTTGCTCCTCCCATGCTGTGAGCTATGAGGGGTGAGGTGGGGGTCCACTGCCAGTCCTCTGTATGGCGAGCTGGTGCCTTGCTACTATGGAACGTACCTTCCCCCGTAGGCCGTTCCATCTCTTCCTGATGTCGTCCCTTGTTCTTGGGTGCTGTCCCACGGCGTTCACCCTGTCCACGATTCTCCACCATAGCTCCATCTTCCTGGCAATGGATATCTGCTGTACCTGTGCCCCAAACAGCTGTGGCTCTACCCTGACGATTTCCTCCACTATGACCCTTAACTCCTCATCAGTGAAACAGGGGTGCCTTTGTGGGGAGATGGGTGTTGTGTGGTGTGTGTTGGTGAGAGTGTGTTGAGTAATGTGGTGGGGTGTGTGATGTGGGGTGCGTGAGGGATGTATGGGTGTAAGTGGTGCGTGTGTCTAGTTGTCTCTGTGCTATTCATGCCACTCTCCTGGCAGTAATTGTTGGTTGTAAAGGGTTGTCTGTACTGTGGGTGGGTGTTTTATAGTGCTGTGGTCGGTGGGTGTGGTGTGTGTATGTCAGGTGTGTGTTTTTGGTATTGGCTAATTTAGTGTTGTTTTGTATGTGGGTGTCCATTCTGAGCGCGGCGGTATGTACCACCAATGATTCACCGCTGATGAATGTCTGCTGTGGTGATTCGTGGGTCATAAGGTGGTGGGCGATGTTCTGTTGGCGTAACTGTTTGGGTGTTGGGACCGCCACTTTATCACTGACCTTTGGGCTGGCGGATTTGTGCATGTGGCTGTATTCTGTCGGATTGGTGTGTGTGTGTGTCATAATTTGGCGAACGGATATTCGCCACCGCGGCATTATGTTGGCGGCCGTCAGCGCTGTGGTAAGCAGGATTTATCACCAGTCATAATGAGGGCCTTAGTTTCCGTTTTGATTATTTGGCTAAAAAAGTGAAACCACAGTCAACTGACAAAGGCTGTGAAGGGTCTCCATGTTGCAGTCTCAATATACTGCTCATTTGTCCTTGTACAGTGGCATTGCAGAATTCCTGATTGTTTTTCTAATCTTGTCATTTATAAATGGGAGAGCCATATTATCAATCAGGAAAATTTTAAATTATGATTTATTGAAGTAATTAGTCCATGTACTTAATCATAAAATATGGAGGATAGACCATAAAATACTACTGGAAGAGGAGGTTGTGTGTGCTGCTTGGTGTGGTGATGCTGGTGTTGGATGTTGATGCAGTGTATACAGTTATGATTGTGGACGTGACTGTGCGGGAGATGGAGAAGGAGGAGGAGGGGGAGACAGTGGATGCAGTGGATGTTGTGTCTGCAACTGTCTGGTGTCTGAATGAGTGCTTGTGGGATGAAGTGTGGTGCATCAGGTGGCTGCCAGATGATTTTTTTCTAACATCAAACAGGGCTGTGCTCACTCACACAGCATCAGTATCAGTCGAGGGCATCCAACAAATAGTTGTGCCAGGGGGAATTGGGAGTGAATAAAGAGAGAATTGTAACCAGTAGAAACAAGCAAAGCAATAGATCTGTCTTCAGTGTGGTAATGCATGCAAAACCAGGCAGGCAGACATAGGGGGTTATTACAACTTTGGAGGAGGTGTTAATCCGTCCCAAAAGTGATGGTAAAGTGACGGATACACCACCAGCCGTATTACGAGTCCATTATATCCTATGGAACTCGTAATACGGCTGGTGGTATATCCGTCACTTTACTGTCACTTTTGGGACGGATTAACACCTCCTCCAAAGTTGTAATAACCCCCATAATGTTTGCATTAAAGCCAGGCAACTTAGTTTTGCCAATGCATGTTTAACAGTATTTGGATTGCTTCAGTAGAGGTTTGAAAATCCTTGTGCTGTTCCTCTCTGTTTCTCACCCAATGTAAGTGTGGCCTTATGGAAAAATGTACTAAGGTGTTCCCTTGTTAAGTCACTGAAGACTTGAGCCAGATGCCTTGCCTTGGTCAGCTCGAGATCCTCTCAGACCCTGGTAAACAAATCAAGCTGAGCTTTCACTTGGCTTCTGCCTGTTACTCACAGTCTAATCTCATACACCAAAAATATAAGGCAAGCAAATAAACCATTAACCTTTGATATGAAACAAGAGCAAGAAAGAGATGTCGATCTACTGCCTGAATTACACAAAAGGAGTTCAGATTAACTGGGATCAATACTTTCTTCTCGGCTTGACCAAATGTGTGATCATAGGCAAATATTTTATTTCTCCATGCCTTCTTTTTTAGGTTGAGCCTCGGCAGTGCATATGCGCTGTCTGCAAGACCTGCTGTATTCAGTAAAGGGACTTTGATCCCACCCGCAGTTTATCATAGGTTAACTGCAGCATCGCTCTTCTTTGCTGCCTCCTAACTGGTTCATGCAGCCAATACATCACTTATGTTCTTGGCACAGGAGCACAAGCCATCGCTTTACTTCCACTTCCTCTACACGCTCATCTGTGGGAATTCATTTGCAGGCATTAAGAATTTGTCATTTTTTTAAAATTTAATTGTTTCAATTGCAATGTATTTACATTTTTTTACTTTTTAGCCACGACCAATGGCGAGACTCGAACCCGGCTCCCTAGGTCCAAAGTGGGCAGCTCTGGATGTTATGTAACATCCTTTCTCAAAATACTGCAGGTTTTTATTTGTTTTTAAGGTTGTGCATTTTTTTAGGCTCAGGTGATGGCATTAGGAACATGGGTCTCCTTTGAACTGCCTGCTGCTTGTTTTTAGGCCAAGCCTATACAGCCCCATACATTCCCGCTGCCCTATTTGCCAGGGTCCTGCTCCTCGTCTGTCAACTGATGCAACCCAGAGCAAACCAACCCTTGAAAGAGTGAAAGAACGTCAGACTTTGGCATGAGCCAATGGTAGAAGAGATTTGGCTGAGTCAATGTGTGCTGTCTGGGGTTGCCGACTCTGCTCTGCGCCATCGTGGCCTCTTTACTGCAGTGACTAAAATCCTACATAACATTTTACAGATACGCAAATGTTATACTAGAAAAGTTTGACGTTCCTATTTATACGAATTCATCACTGATTTTTAAAATATTTGCTTGAAGCACTTACTTTTTAAGGCATCGAGCTGTGTTTTCTTTTGCCTATAACTGTATTTCGGCATTGTTTCTGTGTTACTGCAGCTTGTTCTCTCCACTTCCCACCTATGTGCAGACTGGAAAACCTATTAGAGAAGCTTTTCTTATTGTTCACACATTCACCAGCTGTTTAGCAAGGGGCGTACCAATAGCATCAGAGAAAGTCTCAAATTGGATTGGCTCCTCAGCAGGGGTACTTCGAGGGCCGTGCAGAGAACACTGATGTTGCCTCATTTCTGTAACCAGTGTCAACGGTGTGTACTCCGAGAAGCATGCTGAGGTAAACTAAAGGACCAGAACTACGAATGCAGTTTGTAGATCTTTCTAAGTTACCTTATTGAGCGTTGTTTACTTATTTAGTATTGCTATAGAAGTTGGCTTTTTCAGCATTGTTTGTTGATTACTGCAGCTCCCCGAGAGCAGAAGGCATATATCACTTTTATTTCCTCATTTCTTCTAGCACTCATTTCTTTTACTTTTTTGTACGTCAGACACTCAAGAAAAATATTATTTATTTCATGACAGGTTTAATTGAGTTGTCAGGTGTTAAAGTGCAAAATATGAGGATATTTTGTCTTCCTTCCTCCAAATACGAAACTGACATTGTCCTGAGTACTGAGGTTGTATTAATATCTTCTGTATTCCAGTGCATGACAACATGAGGTTTATCTTAAACTCAAAAGGAAATGGGCTTTATCTCACACCGGTGTCCTAATTATTTTTTGATTTTACTTTGTGTAAGACATGCTGTTTACTTCATGCTTAACCAGGCAATAAGTTGCTTCTTTCTATCTGGGTTTCCCAATAAGGGCTTTATTCTACATGGTAGGTGAAAATATAAGATTTATCTCTGTCAGGTTCATGTCACCCAATATGTAACTGCACAAAATGTATTGCAAATGCATGGGTAGTTGAACTCACCTCTTCTTGCAACAATATGAAATTAATTTACCTCTACCTTTGAGGTTATTTGACCCCTGTGTGTGACGGTAACATGTTTTTCCTCGCACACATCCATCTACATCATGCATGGACTACAAATCCACCCCACATAATTCTACAACTAACAATTCCAATACAACACATAATTCCACTCCAAGCCACATACATCCGCTACACTCAAAACCAAAACACATAGGTAAACGACATTGTCATTTACAATGCCAATAGCTCTAACTCTTGTGCGACACCTATTGCATTGCAAATGATTGTTCCTTCATCATTGCCTAGAAGAGCACATTGAAATACATGACATCAGCGTTTGTGCTGTACCAAAACCTCTCATGCCTACATTAGAATTTTAAAGATACTTTGGTATATATGAATGAGGTGTGTGGACGATTTACTTGCCAAATATTTTCATGGCTCTGCTCCTGCACGGGCTCTTGACTCGGCTCTCCTTTTAATGTGTTGGCTCGCCCACCTCTACAGGGAGTTTCGTGCAGTAATTTGTTACGTAAAGACTGCTGTAGTACTTACTGGGTAAGAGCACTTGCCTTGGAATGATAACCTGCAGCTCACTGGCGCGGCGGCGCCAGCCTTCTTTTCCAGTCTGGACTATTAATGTTTCTGTGCCACTTCACCGCCGGACCCATGCCTGCTAGGTATACTTACCACAGTATATTGATTCTGCAGAGACAAACTGTCTGGTTTTGACCTCCGTGGTTTCTCGTTCAAACGCTACTTGCTACGTGCATGCGATCAGGCATAGTTCGCCACCTGGCGGCCACAGAGGTCGGAAACAGGAAAGTGTTCAGAATCATTAAACCTTGTTCTTATTTCATATCCTTGTTACAAATTACGTGAATTAAAGTTTTGGTTTGAATGCAGTGAACTTAGGAGTGTGTTTATCTACGACATGTTAACAGGTCGTAGAGTTAGAGCAAATATTTCCAACTGCTGCATAATTTTTATACTGCTGAAGCAACCAATACGTAGAGAAGGAATTTTGAACACACTGCTACGGAGTATTTCTAGCATATTACACTCTGCGCACCTGCTTATATAGTTTACGCTCTGGCATTCAGTCATGTGCACTTGTGTTTTTTTTAAGTTATTTCACAAAAAGCAGGCAGCAAAGGATTGGATTTGGGGACAAGGAAGCGGGGGTGTCACTATTTTGAGTCTAGAGTTGTTTCCATGTGTACAGGCATTGGAAAATGCAATCTGAAGGCCATACGCAGCGGGAGTTGGCCACATGATGAAGGTTGGGCGCAAGTTCTGGGCATGAGGCAAGCCCACTGCCCAACCCTTATTGGTTGTTGGGTGCAGGGCGTGGTGTGACACCAGGCCTTGCAGGCATCCTCCCCAATGTGTTGCGTCTGGAGTTAGGCCGCTCTAGGACGCTTAGGATTTGTGCGCACACACTTTAATAACTGACTGACACAGATCGCTGGTTACTGGACCTGCGGGAACCTTCCCGGGTCCCTTTTATTTATTCCAGTTACCTCACCGGTTTAAACCATTAATACATGCTACAGCAGGGGAGATTAACACCATCTCCCTGCGATAGTGAGCGTCATGGGCAGACCCATGACCAAACATTACATTCCTTCTTTACTCAGAACAGAAAAATATGAATACAAAACTTCATAGCACATTTCAAAATGAATCATGAGGATAACACAGTGTCAATTCTGACTTTACATACAGAATACATCTTGTGCATGAACAGTCTACCACAAACTCTTGTAATCTTGTAGAACGTGATGGGTGTGTCTGTAAACTATAACGATCCAAACCTTGCCTTGAGGTGAGTGAGCCAACTGGCACCAATCCAGGTACCTCAGGCTCTGAGACTGGATGATGCTCAGAGTTCTGCACATCTAGGCTCTGTATACAAAAGGATAAAGAGCTGTCAGCCGATAACCCTTGACTCTGAGATGTGGATTCACCTTCATCATGACCTACAATGCTCCAATTGTCTGAGCCAGCTGATGACATCTCTCCAGTCCTTGTCACATCACAGTCCAGCATACTGACCACTTTGAAAAATAAAATGTTTCTCGTGACCGTCTCTTGGTCTCTCCTGGCAGTGATCATGGTGCCTTTTATTTCACTTACCACCCACGGATCTTTCTCGAAAGACAGCAAAAATGTGCTTGCTCCTCTCCAGCTTCTTACAAGAACCAGATCCCCTACGTGGATAACTCGTTTCTTTGCTCTCCTTTTCCTTGACATCTTGTTGTTCCTGTCCTTTCTTTGTGACAGCACCTTCCCCCCACGACTATGGAGTTCAGACGGTTCCTGAACATGAGGAATGGTATTTCGTACCTTTTGAGTTATGCATAAAGAACTAGGTGTCTCTCCAGTAGTGGCATGAGGAGTAAGTCGGTACTCCAGCAAAAAGGCATAAACAGCACAGTCCACATTGTGACCACCAGCCATGGCAATTGGTAGCACTTTGTTGAGAGTCCTCATGAAACGTTCCACTTCTCCATCAGCCTGAGGCCAACAAGGGGTGATTTCTTTTATGGACAATTCCTCAACACTGCAGGTACTCAGCAAACTCTTGTCTTGCGAACGGGGGTCCATTGTCGGTGCGGATCTCATGCAATAACTCATGGGTGGCCATAATCTTTTCGAGGCGAGGAATGATCTGAGACGCTGTGGTGGATTCCACAATTTCAACCTCGGGATACTTCGAGAAGTCATCTATCACTATAAACATGTGACGTCCATTGGGCAGACTCTCAAAATCAGCACTGGCTCCAAACCACAGGACAGGATGAATAGGCTCGGTAAGAATTGGTGAGGGATGTTCAGATGGCCCAGCTGCTTGACACATCATACACTGACGTACCACTTGTTCAACGTGGTCGTCAAGTCCCGGAAACCACACCTTACTTCTCAACCTGGACTTTGTCTTAACCATTCCTTGATGGGAGGCGTCGGTCAGCTCCACTACAGGATGTTGTAATGACATTGGAATCACCAGCTGGTGTCCTCTAAGCAGACATCCTTCGGGAGACACAGCCAACTCTTGGCTGACCTTGTGCAACAATGACAGCATGGTTCGGGCCTCTGCCGTTCTGAGAGTCACATTTTAAAGTATAGGATGCCATTTTCCAGATACAACAGCCGCCATCACCATCTGCAGACACTCATCAGCATCAGTGGCTACCTTGATCTCATCAAGTGAAAGAGGCAGTGGCCGGGATCTCTCTACGATCAGTCTTACATACTCCTATACCTTGTCCGCGACCTCTCGAGGGGTAGCAGGCCGGGCATGTCGTGAGAGGTAATCAGCAGGATTCAAAGAGTCAGGTCGATATACCACCTGAAATCGATAATCTTGCAATTGCAAAATCTACTTTTCTATCCGTGGCGGGAGTTTGGAAGAAGAGCCATTAAACAAAGGTATCAGAGGTTTGTGATCAGTGTGCACTATAAACGGCTGACCATACAGGTAGAGGTGAAAATGCCTGCAGCCCCAGTGCACTGCAATGGCCTCCTTCTCAATTTGGGAATAACATTGCTCAGTTTCTGTCAGAGCACGGCTGGCATAGGCCACAGGAGCCCATTCCCCATCCCTTTGTTTTGTGCCAACACGGCACCCAACCCGGTGGGGCTAGTATCAACGGATAGCTCGGACTCCTTCTGAGGATCAAAATAGAGCAGGGTAGTGTGTTTAGACAACACTGACTTGGTAGCTTGGAATGCATCATCCTGTTCAGGTCCCCACTCCCACACTGCATTGGCCTTGATGAGGTCTCTGAGAGGAGCCGTCAGTGCTGTTAGGTTTTTGATAAAACGCTGACACTAATTTAGCATGCCCAAATAGCTGCGAACACCGGATACATTGATGGGAGCAGGAACACATTGAATGTCTTTTACCTTGGCCGGATGCGGCATTACTCCTTCCCCAGAGAAACGGTACCCAGAGAATGCCACTTCCTTCTGTAAAAAAGAACACTTGTCTCTGTGAAGAGTTAGGCCATTCTCTTGAAGTCTATGAAAGGTTGCTCTGAGCCAAAGAAGATGCGATTCTATGGTAGGAGCATGCACAAGTATGTCATCGCTGACATTGATCACTCCGGGTAGACCAGCAAGCACCCCACGAATGGTGTCTTGAAAAACCTCTGCGGCGCTGGAGATCCCAAAACTCAAACGCTTATACCTTCTGAGACCCACATGAGTGGAGAAAGTTGTTATGCCTCTGGAGTCAGGAAATAACGTGAGCTGGTGGTATCCAGCCCGCAGGTCCATCTTCGAGAACCACCTTGACCCTGCAACCTCTGCAATGATGTCATCCACAATAGGTGTTAGATGACGTTCCCGCTTAAAGGCGACCATTTGGCAGGCGCATATCAACACAAATTCTAACCTCTCCCGGTTGTTTGGGTTTCCTAGCAATCACCATGGGTGACACCCACAGAGTGGGACCATCGACTTTCTCTATCACATCAGCCTGCTCACGCTTCCTGAGCTCTTCCTCCACTTTGGGTCGCAGATGGAAAGCAACTCGGCAATGCTTTAATGCCACTGGCTACATGGACTTTTCAATGGGCAGATGCAGCATGCGGTCCTTCAGGCCACCTATGCTTCCAATAACGGTCCGAATTCATTTAACAGACTCTCTACAGTTTCGAGGTGAACTCTGAAGACAAAAGAAACAAGATTCAGCTGCTCTGCTGTCCGGCAGCTTAGTATCATATCAGATCCAGTTTTTATGACAAACACTCTGGTTTGCACTGCATTCTTCTCATGAGACAGTGTCGTGCTGAAAACACCTGCCAAAGGCAGTGGCTGCGATGACCCAAACGCATACACCTGAGTCATTGTAGGTCGCAACATGGGTTGAATAGGAAGACTTTTCAATAAGAATTGGGCCAGGATATTAATGGAGGCCCCAGTGTCAATCAGCACATCAATCTTTTGGCCTGTCAGAAAAACAGGACACTGTGGTACCCGCCTACGAGGATATCAACCAGGCTGCAAAGCGTGCATCACATGGACGGTCCCTTCATCTTCCTCATCATCGTCCAGATCATCATCTTCTCCTGTTATCATGGGTGGTTGCACTAGGTTGACGGCTTTGGACTTTTGTGACTTTGGATGGGCAGTTGACCGACATACTTTGGCAAAGTGATTCAACTTATTGCAACTCGAACATTTCTTGCCTTGCACAGGACACACAGCTTGATGAGGGAATGGACCATCTCAAGAAAAACAGGTCCGTGACAACGACAACGTGGTAACCTTTGGCCGGATTTTCTTTCTGTCCACAGCAGCCATGGTGATGGCATTCACTGGCTCCACTTTGACCTGGGTATGCAACGCTACTTCCATATGAGCTGCACATACTTTAGACAGTTCCTTGGATCTTCCCAACATGAGGATGTTTGCCATGGACATGCCAGGTACCTGCAGTATATTTTGCCTCAATTTTACCAATGCACATCCCTGTATGAATTGCGCACAGACCTCATCTTCTACATCCAACAACGTGCAGGTGCGGGCTAGTTCTTTTAACCTAAAGCAAAAACAAAAAAGAGGTTTACCCACAAACCCTACCTGACCTGGGTAAGGATACATATATGCATTAAACATTGGTCATACGGCTGGGATAAATTAAACTAATTTCTAACAAGCAAAATACTCAATATTTTTCTTGCCATAGTTATTTCTTTATGAAATTGAATTTATTACTCATATAGGGCAAAGAGAATCATCAATGAGACAAATTGTCCCTAACACAGAAAAAAACACAGACAAATCATTTGTATCACATCAAGCTCCAATATTTACACAAACCACACGAAAATCATCAGTTCATTCTGAAAATTGTCCCAGTTCAATCTCCTCCTTCGGAGGTAGTGGTACACAACAAACATAAATGTGTTATCCACTTTTTAGCAATTGTTGTGGTAAATTGAATAAACAAGTGCTAAATCCAGATCAGTTATGTCCTGAGGTTTCTCGTACTCTCCAATCTATTTCTTGTAGGGTTATTAATATTTTTTACCCAACCCAGCCAAAATCCACATGGTGTTGACGCGTTTCAGCCCATTTAATTTTAGGTCTCATCAGAACTACAATGGGACAACAACACCTAAATAGATTGAAAAAAAAAAAATACTCTAAAAAAATATCCAACTCTTATGTTAAAACCAACAATTAAATCACCCTGTGAGTGGAGTGGATTTTCTATTAAAGTTGCTCATTATCTGCTATGCAGTAAGCATTCAAGGGTGCTCAATTACGAACCAGCGACAATGCTGCAGCCACTTTCCCAATGGGTTGACAGACAGAAACCTTGGTTTCGGCCCGTCAGCCCAGCGGGAAAGTCATAATGGCCCAGCAGGGAGGTAGCAGGTGAGGCGGCAACCTTCCCGTCTTACGTTTGTCGGACAGTTCATCCCGCCCGCTGAACTCATAATCAGGCCCCATTGTCTTTTAGATTTTTGGGTCTGATTACGAGTTTGGCAGTCTTGGGACCACCATGCCAGCAGCAGGGGTCTGACTGCAACAAGCTCGGCGGTCTAATCACCAGATTACGATGCTGTCAGAAAGCCTGCTCCAAGACTACTTCTGGACCACCAGCACTCCTGCTATCGCTGCCACAGTGGTCCAGTACGCGGCAGCTACAGGAAGCTGTACCACTGTGATCACTGCCGTCCGGATCATGACCTGCCTTTCAGCAGGGCTTTCTCTGGCGGTGGGAAAGCCATGCAAAGGTCGGCAGAAAGGGAGGAAAAGGGGTGGAAACTCGTTTTTTGGGGGTTCTACTGCAGCATGTGTGTGTCCAGCTCCCTCCTGTGCTGCCACCATCTCTGCATGATGCTCTGCACCCTCATTGTCCTCGGCATTGAAAGTAGGAGACACCGTCACTTCTCCTATGTTATGCATGCAAACAGCCTGTGAAATAGACCATAAAGCAACACATACATAACACGTCTACATACACTGTACTACACTTACAAGCGTGGTGAGAGCCTCGCCAGTTGAAATCCACCAGTGGCTCTCAGTGTCTGCGGTAACCCCCTCATAGAGCTGAGGATCCTGCCAGCCCTGTGATCCTGTTCTGGGGGGTGCTACCTGCCTGGGTTGTGCCATGGCGTGGGATAGGCCAGTGGTTGCAGCCTGACAGCAGAAGACCAACAAATTCACCAAACAGGGTGTACCAACGGGTGAGGCAGGGGAGCCCTCCTGTGGTGAACAATGCACAGACTGCTTCCATCTTGGAAGCAATAGGTGGCCTCAAAGACACACTGGAGGGCAAAATGTGGGAACTGAATGTCAACCTGGCACTGATCAGACAGGATCTCTGAAACACTACCCATAGAGTCACGGAGCTCCAGGGTCCGCTCACCACAATTGAGACTTCTGGTAACTCACATGAGGACCATCTGGTAACTCTGCAACACCTCGTGGGACAACTGGAGGCCCTTGTTGATGATGCTGAGAGCAGATCGAGGAGCAACAACCTAAACATCATGGGAATTCCAGAAGGTTGTAAAGGAACTGCGCCTGCTAAGGTTATCAACAACTGGTTGTTGAGCTTGGTACTTTCAGAGGAAATATCTAACTGTTTCATTGTGGAGCACACATACAGAGACTTGATTGCAAAACCGCCAGTGGGTGCTCTACCTCGCCCGTTCATAGAGTGGGAGCTTAATTATGCTGACCATGACACAGTTTCTCAGAGCAGCGTGCAGGGCGGGGGTCACTCACTTATCAATCCTCCCCTGTGATGGTCTTCCCAGACTACACTCTGAAAGTCCAGCAACAGCGGCACTCATTCAAGGAGGTGAAGTAAAACTTGAGGGCAATGGAGATTACCTACATGCTTCTTTCCCGGCTCGACTGAAGGTCATCTTTCAGGAAAAAAAGATATTTTTGATACACCAGAAGCAGTCTGGGACTGGATAGAGGCGTGCCCGGTGTTACAGGCCGGCATGTCCTCTCACTTTGGGATGGGAGGTGCAGGCAGGGCCACTGGGAGTATCTCCAAAGAATGGAGTATGGCGCTGAGGAAGAGGTAATTCTAGCTGGAGAGGTGAGCTTGATCCCTAGGTCCTGAACACTCCAACCCACAAGGTAACTCAACTACATCGACGGACGACTCCGTTGAATAGACTACCAGGGACAATTGTCCACAGGCCCAACCAGAGAATCCATGAGGCAACATTATAGACACAGGTTATGAGAGCCTTTCCACAGTGTTCACTAACTGCGCTGAAGTTCCACACAGTAGAAGCCTAGCCCTTCACATTCTTTAGTTGGGGTTGGTTTAGTTGGGTTGGGAAAATGCAAGGTAGGGGGGATACACATCTCATGCAAGCCCTGTTGACTGCGATCACTAAACGCATCTCAACAGGTAGTTCTAGTTTCCGAAGTATGGGGTGAGAGGTGAGAGTTGTGGGTGGGCGGGTTTGGGGTTTTGTTTTTTCCTCCAGTGGGGGCCAAAAGGGCACACATAGGGCAGGTATATGAGACGCTTCTACATAATCCATTGAAACAGCTAGAGAATAGCTGACCCACCTAGGACCATAACTCCTACAGAGCAATACACACCCCCAGGTCATCTGGCGATACTCTTGTGGAATGTTAACAGCATATTAAACAAAATCAAGGGGGGGCCATAATTCAAACAGCCTCTAAGACTGACGCAGATATATTACTACTACAGGAGATGCACCTCCTGGGCAATAGATGCCCTTTTCTGGCACATAGGGGCTACACCCAAATTTACCATTCGGGGCTCCACAGGGGCTCTTGAGGTTTAGCCATCTTGATTCAGAGGCCCACGCCTTTGGTGGTATCCAGGGTGTGGCATGATAACCTGAGCAGATACGTGATGGTGTCGGGAACCTTGCACGGCATCCCAATCTCATTGATTTCTTCTTATGCCCCGTATGCCCCTCACATCCGTATTCCTGAGGAAAGTGGGAGACCTCATACGTGAATGTCCAGCAACTCCTTGGCTGCAAGGAACTGACCTTAAGGGAGTATGTGACCCGGGTCTGGATCATTCTTCCACCTTCACAGATAGGGGACACGGTCCCCCTCTTCTCGGGGCCTTCATCCATAACATGTCCCGGATAGATGTATGGAGAACGCACCATGGGGTGGAAGGGGGATATACCTTCTACTCCAGTGCCCACCAATCTTTTTCCAGGCTGGACTACTATCTCATGCTGGGATGCGAGGGGCACTGAGTCTTGGGTACCAGGCTATTGGCACAGGGGCTCTCAAATTATTCGCTGGTGCTGGTGGATCTGGCCTGGGGTCAACCCCGGTTGGTTGCGGTCTGACGTCTGGACCAGTGGGGTTTTCAGGATGAGGAATTTAAGGACATGTGGAAGTGAGAATGTCAACTTTTTCTTATTGATAATGCTGGTTCGGTAAACTCCTGGGGCATACAATGGGAGGCCCAGAAAGTTACTATTAGCTTTGGCGATCGAGCCTTTGGCAGCATGGGTCAGAGTGTATGCATTATTTAGAGGCTTTCTGTGGTCCTCCGAAGTGAGAAATAGAATCACGCTGTACGCTGATGATGTTCTGATGTTTCAAGGGGATCCGTAGTCACCGGCCCTCAGGCCCTCCAGATCCTGATTGTATTCAGATCATACTCTGACTTTCACATGAACACTGCCAAATTGTCTATCTACCCGATTCCTCCTTGCCCCACACAGGCATGTCATGGTCGTCCAGGATACCAGTGCTCCCCTCAGGACTCAAATATTTGGGGGTATATATTACTGATAATAAATCAGAGTCTTATGTCCATAATCTTTGGCCCTTATTAGAGGGCCTTGAGAGAAGGCTGCGGTCCTGGTCTGTGCTCCCCTTGTCCCTTTCGGGATGCTCCACCATCTTCAAGATGGTTTCTCTGCTGTGTTTTCTCTACCAGCTTTAAATTCCCTCCTTTACAGGGGATTGGGCCTTCTTTATGAAACTAAAGGCACTACTTAGGCGCTAGAAGGCCCCCCCAAATATCCCAAGGGAAATGTTGTCAACCGGTCCTCAAGGGAGGAATAGCTACACCAGCCATACTCTTATACTACAGGATGGCACACCTTCTCATAAATAAATGGTGGGTCAAAGGCTTTAATGACCCGGCATATGGATCAGAGAGATTGGTGAGGCGTAGATGCAATCTTCCACATTTACTATATGGTTGAGCTATTCCGGAGACCCTCCCGCCTGCCACGAAGGTGACCATGGGGTTTGGAGTGCAGCCATGCATTCCATAGGGTGGGCTGGAATGTTGACATTCGAAGCCCCTCTGTTGCAGAGGACCAGACTCCGGTAGGTCGTTGCCCTTCCTGTATTGGTAGACATGATACATAATGGGACGCTGAAGTCCTTTCAGAATCTACAGGAAGAATACAACATGCACTGTACACAGTTCTTTTGTTACCTCCAGCATAGACATGCGCTCCTTCCGACTTTACAAGCTGTGGAGGTTAGTCCCCCATGGAAGCAAAAATTCTGCTCACGCACATCAAAGAACATAAACGGTCTGCAATTTATCAAATGTTGTTACGTAACATGCCAAACCCAATGGCAGCAGTGAGTGTGTGAGGGGGACCTGGGGCTGTTGGATGATGAGGACTGGAGGGAGGTGGTAGAGGCCCCCTGGGGGGTGGTGATTGCGTCCAACCAAGCTTTGGCTAAACCAATACATCTAGCTTTGTCAATGCTGGCTTTAATTGGTTATAGTTTTTATAAAACTTTAATGCTGGAGCCTTGCTAATTAATTAAAAATATATATATTACCTAAAAGCAGTTTTTTGTCTCAGAATGCATACGTTGCCATAATAGTCACTGGCACTGAAGGGAACTGCTTTGTTTGTCAATGTGCTTCTTGTGAAAGAGTAGAATGCTATCACCCACAGTGACCTTAGCTAATTGTTGAAGAAGGTTGAACTATTGCACCATTGTGAATGCTACAGTGGGAAGAAGTAAAACGTGAATGACACTTCCACAGACTGATGGAGGAAGAAGGCTGGCTGAAAGTTCCTAATAAGTAAATATATTACACATATAAATTTAGTCAGTGCTTAATTTGTAAATAAAAACGTGCCGGTGTCCGAAGCCCACCTCTTAAACATGCAGCTGCTGCAGTTAAATGTGCAAACACAGAATACTGAGGCAGAGTAATCCTGAAGCCATCTCGGGCCTCTTCAATCCATTTAAAGCCACTCCCTGCCATTTCAGCTCACTCTTGTAGCTTTCTGCTTTTCCCCTTTGTAACGCTTTTTCGCTTCTGTCTTCCTCAGTCTTTCCCATATGTGTCTTTTACTCGCAGTAAATGCTTGAGGAAGAAAAATAAGTGCCAGCCCTCAAAAATAAGTGCCGGAGCTCAGCACCGGAAACAACAAGCACAAATTAAGCACTGATTTTAGTAAAATCAATAGATACTTTCTAACTCAAGACACAAGATAATGTGTCCCTGGAAGCTTTAAGAAATAGCACACATGATTGCACTAAAAAACAAGAACTCACTAGGTATACTTAACCTAGAACATAAGGGCCAGGTGGGTAGATTGTTTAGATGGAAATAATGACATAGAACAGTTGCCTTCACTGCAGCCACTGATAGTCAGTCTATCATACTGAAACAATGCAGCATCCCCGTGGGCTTTTAATAATGGCATTGAGGTGTAGATTCTGTACTGGATGTCAAATCTGCTCAGTGCATTAGCTGCGGCACACGTTAATGCTCGTAGTCTGATGATCTTAACTCCAGCTTTCGCTCAGCTGAGGCCTCCAAGTATTCTTATCCCTTAGTTGCAGCAGTGTGCTCCAGTTTAATTACCATGTAAACAGCTTGTATCCATTTCATTTTGAAACTTCAATACTTGTGTTTTCTTTAAATTGATAGTATACCAATCACGCTCCGTGTGAAGAGGATAAAATTTAGAGAATGTTGTAGACCGATGAGGGTTCAGTCGAAAGCAACAATTTCATTCCTAGTAAGGGTAACTCAGCATAAAGTAGCGTAGAGGGTTATTATGCATCCTGCAAAGAGCAGAACTACATTTTATGTGGATAACTGAGTGGATTAGTAAATCCAGCAATTACAGGTGCTTTAAAAAAAATGAATGTATGTGAAAGGGGGCTATAAAGTGATGAAGGGCACATTTGCTGGGTGGTAGTGAGTGAATCCGAGGAGGTGATCATGGGGTACTCCCAGTGCTAAAGCCGGCCCTGTGTGTAGATCTCCAAGATACAGGTTAAATAGTCAGGGCATCAGGACACAGCCTCAGCTAATGACCCTTTCACATCTCAATCTCACTTTGCACCCAGATTTTTCTTTCCTAATATAATTTTTCAGTTTTCTATTGAAAGCTTGCTGATGGCAATGATCGGTAGTATAGGAATGCCCCTTCAAAAGGAGGATATTTTCATGGAGTGATCCATGATTAAACGTTAGATTGGTCCCTTCCCACCCACAAGTCTTCTTCTTGTATGAGTGGTCAGTGCCGCCACTGTGCACAGGGAAATGCAATTTAAGAACGCTGTGCAACTGAAAAGAAATGTACTAGGCTTGTTTGCCCACTAGTTGAATCTACATAGCAGAATTTGTACTAGTATCTCGACTGGGGGGTTAAAAGGAGGCAAGATGCAATTATTCTATAGGAGAGCACAAGAACTTTTCAGAAATGAGAGGAGTAATCATTTCATCAGAGGTTTGCTTGTAAAAGAACATAACTAGGTCATGGCATAATTTTCTGCATGTACAGTTTTCTCTGTTTATGGTGATTTATCTGCTCTGCTCTTTCTATTCTTCCCTTTTGCTTTGACATTCTGTAAAGTATCTGAATATTTTCCAGGGTTCAAGTTAATTGAGTTAATGCACTGAGAGTGGGACACTTTTTGCTAATTTATCCGAATAATCCCTGTTCATCAATGAAGGATTAGCATCCGGATTAATGAGGAGGGTATGAGTGCTCAATCTAGATGTCCCATAAATCCTTATACCAGGGGCTACATTTAATGATATCACAGACTGCTCTTCACCATCTGATTCTAGTTCTGAACACACATTATCAGAGTGATCACCCTTACGGTGTCTTAGAACAGTAAGAGTAAGGACTAGTGACTAAGGGCGGATTTATGAAGGGCATTGCGTAATTATTCTGGGAGATGTCAGGGTGTGGTCTGTAAAGGTTGTTGGAATATTGAGAGTTAGTTATATGATGTACGCTGATGAGTAAAGACGTTAACTACGAGCTCTATGTCAGGTGTGTTCTTGCGCATATTACTGGGCTGGGGAGAACATGACAACTGACGATGAGTAGGGGATACGTGCCCTGAAGAAACAGAAGTGCTCTCCCTGAGAGTTTGCAAGAAATAACAAACTACTTGTGCATTCCATGTGCGCTTAAGCCAAAACAAAGAATCCTGAAGTGGGCATATGCAGAGTGCAAGTGCCGCTCTAGCCCGTATGAGGCCTCACGGAGAAGGTGAAGGCACAACAAGGAAGCACAGTTGGTAATGCCCGCCAAGACTTACCGGCAAGGCAAAGGTAAAAAGAAAGCACTGCACCACAACAGTGAGCGAACAGTCATACAAAGAAAATGCTAAAGGCAGATACAACCAGGTATAAGAAATATATACTCACCAGTAAGACAACAGTCACAACTGAAGCATCAGACACCCCGGTTGAGACCTGCTCGAATGGCCGATACAAGAAAATGGGCAAATATCATCCACTACCTTCTGAATCTCAACTCGAGCACATGGCCCATCGGTATAAAGTCAAGAGTTGGGCCCAAAAGAGAAAGCTGCCGAAATAGCAAGAAGAAATGACTCAAACAAAGCAAAAAGACGAAAGCAAAGACCAGATCATGCAAGAAGTAGAAAATGTACTCAGTGTCAAAAGTGAAGAAGGTGCAGCACAGCCACTGGGCTGGTCTGGCAATCCAAGCTCAAGTACGGAGCCGGGTCTTCCAGAAGGCGTGGTTTCGGGTGCACAACCAGAGCTACCTGAATAGCATATACTCTCAATGCCAGAAGAAAGAAAGATGAAGTACACTGTAGCTGTTTTCCTGACACTTCCTCCACCATTCGCTACCATTCAAAAACAGAATATTGGCATCAGATGTACCATGTTGATCGAGACTTTCGATGATTTTATAGATGCTCTGGAAGAAGTAAGTGAGAAGAAAAACATTAAAGGGGTCATTTCAACCTCGGCGGTCTTTTGACAAGACCGCCAAGGGACCGCTGTGCTGAAGACCGCCAGTGGTGGCGGTTTTCCACTCGGCATATCATGACTGCTGGCAGCCCTCCGTCCTTTTCCGGACGGAGAGCCGCCAGCAGCCATACTGGCGGTCGGCGGGGAAGTGGAGGTTGCTCCACCTCCACCGCCACGCAACAGAACACCGCCCACCGAATCACGTTCTGTGATTCGGCGTGGCAGTGTTCTGTTGACGGTGTGGTGGCGGCGGAGCAGCCCACATGGATCCCATCCCATCCCGGAGGATCAACGGACCAGGTAAGTTGATGGTCCGTTAGGGGAGGGGGGTGGGGGTGTGTTTGTGATGTGTGCGTGCATGGGGGTGTGCGTGTGTGTATGTAGAGGGGGTGTGTGAGTGCGTGTATGCATGCGGGGGTGGTGTGTGTTTGGAAATGAGTGCGTGTCTGTCTGTATGGATGTCTGTATGGATGTGTGCATGTATTTCTGAATGTGGGTGTGTGAGTATGACTGTGTGTGTGGCAGTTGGCATGTATGTTGGTGTGTGCGGGTATGTGTGTTGGTGGTGCCTGCGTGCATGTCGGGTGTGTATGTGTAATGTAATGTTGGGTGTAGGGGTGGGGAGGGGGGTCCTGCCACCTTTGGGGGTGGCAGGGGTGGTGGGGGGTGTAGGGGAAGGACTCGGGGTGGGGGAGGGGGTGGGAGGTGGGCGAGACCCCTATCAGTGCCAGGGAAGGAATTCCCTGGCACTTATGGTGCTCACCGCCATGGATTTCATGGCAGTTCCAAACCGCATGAAATCCATGACGGTCAGCCGGTCATGATACCGCCAGCGGTATTGTGACAACCGCCGGGCTGGAGACCCAGGTCTCCAGCCCAGCGGTCGGATTGGAGAAGTGGCGGATGACCATGGTGGTGACCGCCATGGTCATGATTCCAAAACTTTTACCGCCAGCCTGTTGGCGGTAAGACCGCCGTTTCTCCGCCGACTGCCAGGGTTGTAATGAGGGCCTAAATGCCTAAAGAACCTCGCTGGTGACAGAGTACATGAAGTGATAAAGAAACTCACACAGACTCAAACAGTGTCATATTGTCAAATTAAAAAAGCGTTAGAAGCCAAGGTCAACCCAATGCCAAACGTTGACTATGAAAGGTACATTTTCAATCAAGCAAGACAACAAGTTGGTGAAACAATGAATGAGTTTGTTGAAAGACTTGATGTGCTCATCAAACATTGCAGATTCATTGAATTTAATGATGAAGAAACCATGCACCTAAGAGTCTTTGATGATTGTTTGTGCAACTCATTCAGAAGGCACATGTTGCGAGAGACACTAAGGCCCTCATTATGAGTTTGGTGGGAAACACCGCCGACTGCCGTGCTGGCAGCCGCCAAAAGACCGCCAGTGTCGGCGGAATGCAGTCTGCTGTATTATGAGTACAAAAAGCCAAACGGCCAAAAATCTGCCAATCCTCACACACCACCAGGGCCAACGACAGCAGAAAAAAGAGACTCAGCAACCCGTCACCACCACACCACCAAAAATCTGCCCACCAAATTATGATCCACAAATCAGCCCCACGGTCATTCAAAGCTGGTATGCCATTGGCGGTACGGACCGCCGTGGAGAGTAATGGCACCCACCGACAACAACCGCATGCATTGGGTTATTCAGAAGCCCCTCACCTGAGACACATATACACACACACACTACATACACCGACACACACCAATATAAAACAACACACATCCTACAATCCTTTGCAACACAAATTGCACCGTGGCTATTGCCACAAACACCACGCACACACTCTACAAACCTATCACACAAGTCACACACACACACAAAACAACACACACTACACAAGCACCACACACCCACAACCAGGACCCACACGTACACACACCATACCACCCACACCAACTCACCCTCACAAAATCACACACATCAACACCATGGCACCCCCTAAGCACCGACGCTTCACTGACAGGGAGCTAACGACCATGGTGGACGAAATACTCAGGGTCGAGCTGCACCTGTTTGGGGCACAGGTACAACAGAAGTCCATCACCAGGAAGATGGAGCTATGGCAGAGCATTGTCAACAAGGTAAATGCATTGGGAAACCATCCACGCACAAGGGACGACATCAGGAACAGGTGTAGCGACCTACGTGGAAGGGACGTTCCATGGCATCACAACATCAAATTGTAAAATAGAAGACTGGTGGTGCCCCCCCTCCACCTCCCGAATACACCAACTGGGAGGAGAAGGTCTTGGCTATCCTGCACTCGGAGGGCCTCACTGGACTCACTGGAGGACTCGACTCGGGTAAGTCATATATACTCCCCTACCATGTATCCCACCTGTAATGCATGTCTCATCCTAGCCCTCTCACCACCTATAAACACCCTATCCCATACACATCCAACATCCCCAATACAACCGTACCCCAATTCCTTGCATGCCCACAACCCCCATCCAACTCACAACTCATCCCTGCGAGCACAATCACCAACCCTGCATGTAATGTATGCTGCACTACATCACCCACGATGCACCCCAATCCCTTAACTAAAAATGCATCACACCTATCCCGAAGGGCCCCTGCATGCAAGTGACTGGGAATGGAAGCACACCAAACAGGTGGCTATTGCTGCAAGGGATAAGGCAATGACAATGAAGAAGACAGGAGGAAAAACATGACAATGGCAAAAACTACTACACAAAGACATATAATGCAACGGAAATACTCAGGGCATTCCTGTCAATCCATATCCCCTCCAGCACTACCACTGCACCCACCCACTAGCCGCAATGCATAACATATTAAAGGAAACCAAATTCACATTTATGTCACACACAGGTACCACAGCCCATGCTACCCAGCCGAAAATGGCAAGAAGTGCAAGCCCCACCAGAAGAAGGAGGCCCCACTGAGGAGAGTGCAGATGGATGTCTGGACCAAGAGGAATACCCTGGCCCATCCCACAGCCCTGGGCAGTCAGCCTCCAGAAACCCCACCCAGGACTCCACTGACACCCCCACCACTCAGCCACCACCATCACCTGTGGCCCAATGTCCCCACACCAGTGTCTCCAGGCCACGGACTGTCTGCCCACCTGTACAGGGACCGGAGTCACCACCCACCAACAGGCAGGACAAAGAAAGTGGGACTGGGCGACCTGTAGCAGGGACACAGGCACAGGGGGCTTGGCCCAGTAGGAGGGTGTCAGTGGCCCAGGGGGGTGGGCCACGGAGGGATGCAGCTGTCCATAAGGCCATATCTGAGGTCCTGGGGGTATACCACCATTCCAGATCCTGGCCACGTTGCAGGACAACCAGAGGCTGCAGGTGGCACACCACCAGGAGGCCATGGAGCAATGGAAACAACTCAATGCTACCATGGCCTCCATTGCAGGGGTGCTGCAGAGGTTGCCTAACATCTTGCCAGAGTCCACCACCTACCAGCAGTCCCCTTCTACTAGCCAGGACTCTGCCCACCCATCAACAGCCCTGCCAGAGGACTCACATGGCACCAGCACCTCTACCCCTGTAGCCCATGAAGTCCCAGTGACTCTGTAGCCAAGACCAAGCCCACCGCCAAGAAGTGACTCTGGCCTGAACTGTCTCCCTTGTGTGTCACTGAGCCACTTTGTTGACTATCCACTGCCATTTGCCCATTTCACATTGGCCCCATGGATTCTGCCGCTGTGCTACCAACAGCTGTCGAAATGAAACTGAGTATTCCGTTCACCATGTGCCCAATCCCTTCCACATTCCCATCAATTTTGTCATGCACAAAATCAATAAACATTACCTGATCACACCAAAAAATTGAAAATATTTCATTCTAAACTATCAAATTTCAATGTATCTGACATCATCAAACATGAACCTAAATACACACATCTTACAGGAACACATTGTACAGAGAGGTGGATGGTAAGTATGTGACACTGCACACTCCAGGAGTGATAAATACATCCCTACACCATCCACGCACTCACCTCCACGGACTACATCCACCTCGGGGACCTGAACTTTCACCTCGAAAACAACAATGACAACAACTCCACCACCCTGACCGAAAACCTCGCCAACCTCGGCTTCACACAGCTCGTCAACACACCCACCCACACAGCCGGTCACACTCTTGACCCCATCTTCTTCACAAGCAACCACGTCACCTTCAACCATACCACAGAACTCTACTGGACCGACCATCACTGCATCCATTTCACCTTCAAGAAACAGACAAAACACCACCTCACCGAACAACCACCCTGACGACGATGGGGCAAAGTCACCGAAGATCAACTCACCAACGCCCTAGCCCAGAAACCGCCCGCCAACCCCACCAACCCTGACATCGCCGCAAACAACCTCAAGCTATGGATCAACGACTGCGCCAACCGCCTTGCTCCACTCGGAAAACCCTCCTACAACCACATCAAAAAAAAAGCCACCTGGTTCACCGACGACCTCCAAACCTCCAAACGCCACTGCTGGAAACTCAAGCAAATATGGCTACTCGAACGCACTCCAAACAACCACACGGCACTCAAGGATGCTACACGCAAACATCACCAACTCATCAGGCTAGCAAAAAGATCCTCCTTCAAAACCAGCCTAGATAACAACACCCACGACTGCAAAGAACTTTTCAACATCGTAAAAGAACTCTCCAGCCTAAGCGCCACCGTCAATGACATCACCCCCTCCCAAGAACTTTGCGACGCCCTAGCAACCGCCTTCCACCGAAAAATCACTGACATCCACGACAGCTTCAACACCCTTCATACCTCGGACACTCCTAATCCGCCCTCCACGAACTCCACCCGCTCCAGCCGACTGACCTCCTGGACCAGCATCAGCGACGACGAAACCCGCAAGACCATGAACTCCATCCACTCCGGATCACCATCAGACCCCTGCCCACACCACATTTTTAACAAAACAGACACAGCCATCGCACCACACCTGTGGAAAGTCATCAACATCTCCTTCGAAACTGCAAGATTCCCGGAAAGCTGGAAACAAGCCGAAATCAACGCTCTTCTCAAGAAACCAAAGGCGGACCCCAAGGACCTAAAGAACTCCGGCCCATCTCCCTGCTCCCTTTCCCGGCGAAGGTCATTGAGAAAATTGTCAACACTCAGCTCACTCGGTACCTCGAAGACAACAACATCCTCGACCCCTCCCAGTCCGGCTTCAGATGTAACCACAGCACCGAAACCGCCCTCCTCGCCGCCACAGACGACATCAGAAGCCACCTCGACAATGGAGAAACATCAGCCCTCATCCTCCTAGACCTATCGGCCGCCTTTGACACTGTCTGTCACCACACTCTGAAAACCTGCCTCCACGAAGCAGGAATCCAAGACCAGGCCCTCGAATGGACCGCATTCTTCCTCGCCGGCAGAACCCAAAGAGTCCGCCTCCCCCCATTCCAATCCAAGGCCTTCAACATCATCTGTGGCGTTCCCCAGGGCTCATCCCTCAGCCCAACACTGTTCAACATCTACATGGCCCCCCTCGCACAAGTGGCCCGTCAGCACAACCTCAACATCATCTCCTACGCCGACGACACCCAACTCATCCTTTCCTTCACCAAGGACCCACACACCACCAAAACCAACCTCCACGAGGGACTGAAAGCCATCGCCAACTGGATGAGAGACATCCGGCTAAAACTGAACTCGGACAAAACAGAGGTCCTCATTCTTGGGCCCACCCCCTCCGCCTGGGACAACTCATGGTGGGCAGCCTCGCTGGGTCCTCCACCGACACCCACCGACAGCGCACGAAACCTCGGCTTCACCCTCGACTCATCCCTCTCCATGTCAAAGCAGGTCAACGCCGTCTCCTCTTCCTGCTACAACACCCTCCGCATGCTTCGCAGAGTCTACAAATGGATCCGAACAGAAACAAGAAAAACAGTAACCAGGCCCTTGTCAGCAGCAGACTCAACTACGGCAACGTCCTCTACGCCGGTATCCCATACAAACACCTACAACGCCTCCATCCCCGATGCCCAGGAGCCCACCTCCAGCACAAGCCCAGCTGCCCAGGATAGGACCGCCAGCACTAGCCCACCTGCCCAGGAGGGGCCCGCCAGCACCAGCCCACCTGCCCAGGAGGCCAGCGCCAGCACCAGCCCACCTGCCCAGGAGGCCACCGCCAGCAAAAGCCCTGCTGGGCCATGAAGGACCGCCAGCAAAAGCCCCGCTGGGCCATGAAGGACCGCCACCAGCAAAAGCCCCGCTGGGCCCTGAAGGACCGCCAGCAAAAGCCCCGCTGGGCCATGAAGGACCGCCAGCAGCTGAGACCCTGCAATGGAGACCGCCATCTCAAGCACCCCTGAACAGGGCACCGCCAACTCAAGCACCGCTGAAGAGGGCACTGCCATCTCAAGCACCGCTGCACACGGCACCACCATCTCAAGCACCGCTAGCCCATGAGCGGCAAGGGCACTGACGCAACTGAGTCCATCACGGGGTGAATGATGCACTCTGGGCACCATGCCCCCTCCAGGACCAGTGGAGACTGTCATCCACTACCTCTGTCCTTAGCAGGATGAAGCACTCTGGGCACCATGCCCCCTCCAGAACCAGTGGAGACTGTCATCCACTACCTCTGTCCTTAGAAGGATGAAGCACTCTGGGCACCATGCCCCCTCCAGAACCAGTGGAGACTCTCATCCACTACCTCTGTCCTTAGCAGGATGATGCACTCTGGGCACCATGCCCCCTCCAGAACCAGTGGAGAAAAGCATCCACTACCCCAATCCTTGGCAGGATGAAGCACTTTGGGCACCATGCCCCCTCCAGAACCAGTGGAGACTGTTATCCACTTGTGAGACTGTGGCTTTGCACTCCCCAGGATATGGCAGTGGGCAACCCACCCACTGTAGAGACTTGAGAGACTGTGGCTTTGCACTCCCCGGGATTGAACAGTGGGCAACCCACCCACTGTAGAGACTTGAGAGACTGTGGCTTTGCACTCCCCAGGATTGAACAGTGGGCAAACCACCCACTATATAGACTTGAGAGACTGTGGCTTTGCACTCCCCGGGATTGAACAGTGGGCAAACCACCCACTGTAGAGACTTGAGAGACTGTGGCTTTGCACTCCCCTGGATTGAACAGTGGGCAAACCACCCACTGTAGAGACTTGAGAGACTGTGGCTTTGCACTCCCCAGGATTGAACAGTGGGCTACCCACCCACTGTAGAGACTTGAGAGACTGTGGCTTTGCACTCCCCAGGATTGAACAGTGGGCAAACCACCCACTGTAGAGACTTGAGAGACTGTGGCTTTGCACTCCCCAGGATATGGCAGTGGGAAAACCACCCACTGTACAGACTTGAGAGACTGTGGCTTTGCACTCCCCAGGATTGAACAGTGGGCAACCCACCCACTGTAGAGACTTGAGAGACTGTGGCTTTGCACTCCCCAGGATGGAACAGTGGGCATGTGGCCCCCTCGTGGATTTGGCGTTGTGCACGCAAGCGGCTGAGGTGCCCCCCCTTTCCCTCCCCCTGAGGTGCCTGTTTAGTTGCTCTCTGATGCCCCTGCAGTGTTCTCTCCATCATGGTCGGGGTTCTTGTGTGGGCCTCGCCCATACCGTGTGGTCCCAGTGTTGCACGGACTTTCTTAGAGCATTACCTGGACTACTATGATTGGTATATATTATGTACATGGTGTATATATATATTTCTGCCTACTTGCTTTTAATATATTACAATGGTTACACTAATTTTCTATTGTCTTTGCATTCTTCTGGGGGGTGTAACTGTGATGTATTGATATGCATTAGTGTGTGTGTTGTAGTGGGTGAGGGTGGGGGTTTTGCGTGTGTGTGTCCCTGTTTTTTGCCTCCCCCCTCCCCTGTGTCGTAGGTGCAGTATTCACCGTGGTCTTCGCCGCCGGCGTTCGTGCTCCTGGTAGAGGAGCAGGAAGACTATTGCAGGTAGAATTTGGAGTTCCGGGTCCATGGCATCCTCATTCCTCGTGGGGTGTGTAGCGGTGAGTGTTTTCCCTTTGGGATTCCTGTTTCCGCCGTGTTTTTATCCGCAGTGAATCCGCCCCGGAAAAGGTGGCGGATTGGCCTGTCATAATAGTGTGGGCGGTACATTGTCTCCCGCCTGTCTGTTGGCGGTGACCGCCGCGCTGTTTGTTTGTACCGCCGTGGCGGGCGGAGTGTTAAAGTGTCTGTCTTTGTTGGCGGTTTCCGCCACGGTCGTATTTGCAAATTTTTTACTTTTTTACCACCGGCCTGTTGGCGGTCTTACCGCTGCTTTAACACTGACCCCCAGGGTTGTAATGACCACCTATATGTGCACAGATTCACACACCTGTTTACAGTGCATGCAAGTACTTGACTCAAAATTAATTGTGCATGGAAGACTTAACTTTGTTCAAAGCTATACACGCATGGATGTGCACACCTGTTTACAGCACATGCAAGTCCAGGCCTCAAAATTAATACAGAATGGAAGACTTACCTTTTCTCAGAGCTGTGCACACATGGATGTGCAAACCTGTTTACAGCACATGCAAGTCCTTGTCTCAAAATTAATCGTGCATGCAAGACTTTTTCCCTGATTAAAACGCATGCAGGCTTGTCTCTAATTAAAGCGCATGCCAAAAAACTGGGCCATAATTCATAGCGAATGCTAGACATTGCTATTAATTTGCAACTCACTGCCTGCACTACCATTAATGCAACGGACATGAAGTGCACCTCTTTAAAAAAGGAGCTTGGAATCAGTGAAGCTGCAACTGGGTTTCGGGACCATACTTTGGATCCAATGTGGCATACCAAAGTCTAAGAGAGTGTGAAAGCAACATTCTCCCCAGTAATTATATGTTGTACTATTGTGAATGAAAAGAGACGTCTACAATACTACAATAGCCGTGAAATAAGGTTATTATATGTGACTTACTCACTCTCTATAGAAAGTATGTCATGAAGTGAATAAAGTACTTACCTTGTGTGTGTCAGTGTTATAGAATTTACGCTCCCTGGGGTGTTTCCAGAGCCAATTGTCCCTTAACACATTGTCCCTCAAAACAAGTGAATACCACTGTGGATATCAGGTATCCATTTGTATTTTACCAGGGTAGGGTTCTTCAACAGGGTATTAATTTACACTTTCTTAGTGACTGATGTCTACCTTTTATTTTTAAGGTTCACAGTGGTGCATATAGAGGGATGCCATTTCGAACATCCAGGACCTCCTCCCCATGCCCCAGCTTTTCTTTCTTGTCCAGTATAACTCTTACAAGTAAGAGGGTAGGGACTGTGGAGTTGGCCTACATTGTCTCTGTGAGGTCATGACACAGACTTAAGGTAAGGAGCGGGGTAAGTCTGACAGATAATGAGAGTTAGTTACATATTGTATGCCAATGAGTAAAGGCATTAAGTACCAGCCCCATGAGTGGTGTGTTCTTACACCTGCTGTCGGGCTGGGGAGGATGCAACAACCTTTAATCAACTTTATGTGACACAGTTAGCCACAGTGTTCAGTAATGCAATCCTGCTGATTTGCAATTGCTCTGAATAAGCATGTCAAAACGTAGTGCAGTGCCTCTAAATTATTGACTAGTGTTCTGTGGGCAAAGATTCATCTGTTAGTAATACGCCCTGAGCACTTCTCATGATTAAGTTGTCTGAAATCATACAAACTTCAGCTATTAAAAGCAATGATGTCCTCGCCTGTTTGTTGTGTCATGGACTTTGGTTGGAAAAGCAAGCAGTAGTGGCTTCAAGAGGCTCTATACATGGGCTTGTTTTTGTTGGTGTCATGTAGGATTAATTTGTACTGTACCCTCCATAGCTTTGTACTCACTGTTAGCATTGGCTACAGAAATAGGATCAGATGTACCAATAACTTGATGTAAATTGAGACCAGTAAAGAACTTTATGAACTGACCTATTTACTAATAGGTTATTTTTAAAATTCCGAATCGTAATGGGTTGCAATCTGACCCACCCAATAAATATTAATAAGGTAGGTCTCAAATTGAGACTCACTATGATTGGAGACCATCACAGGGACAGACACAACTATGTTTGTGATTGCTTTTAAATAAAGCAAACTTTTTTTTTTTTAAATGCAGCCCGTTTTCCTCAGAAAGTTGGCAGTGGTCCAATAGACTACTACCTATTTCCCAACAAGCTGCTTTTGTTTCAATTCACAAAAGAGAATGGATGCCGAGTAAATCCTTTTCCTTAGGCTTATGGGTGGGGCACCACCTCCTTTGGAGTTTCTGTAACTTTTAAATGACTAGATTTATGTTGCAAATACATGGCATATTGAATCAGTATTTGGAAGAGATGCCTACAAGACGCCCCTTTCAGATACAGAATCATTATCAATTTGCAATCCCATTTTAGGAGTCAGGAGAACTTTTCCAACTCTTAGAATGGGATTAGCAAACATGAAAAAAATGTTTACGCTTACTATATCTGGTCCTTCATTCATAGTAAGGGCTAGTTAATTGGTTGGTCAAGATAAGGGAGTTGTCAGTGATGAGTGAGGTGATTCAAACAGATATTAAATTCAGGCCTCTCATCTTGTAAATTGACTTCATTTTTTGGGTAGAGTAATTCTGTGATCTTTCCTTACCTCACAAATACCTGATTGACTGCCTGAATTATAACACTTCAGTGTAGAAGAAGTACATGCAATTCTGGGGAAGGCTGTGGACAAGAGTCACGATAGGATGGTAGAAAACTCCTTACTTGAATCCAGGACTCACAAACCCCTTCTAAGATCAAAAAAGAAGAAGCAGACTCCAGTAGGCAAAGTGTAACAAAAAGGGCTCCAATGGCAGGATCACGGTAGAGACAGAGAGTTTACAGTGTGTGATGCTCTGTTCATTACCGCCACAAACTCAAAAGACGAGCATGCGTGTGCAGGACAACGTCCCTTCTATGTTGTCTGATTTCCGTTTTTTGTCTTCGGCAGCACCTTGATCACCTAAAAAAAATCCCGGATTTTATCTTTTCCATTGTGGCACATGATGAATCCTTGAAGGAGGTAAATAATCAATTTTTAGTCTGTGAAGCCTGACACTATCACCCTTCAGGGCCTCAGTTGCTGAGCAATGCACTTGGCTGGCCTGTCAGCAGTTGCAGCCTTTGGGCCAGCACAGGTGGGCATGTCTATTCAGATTTTGCTTCCCTTGGGGCTGGTGCTGGCGGACCCTCATCTTCAGCTGTTGTGGACCTGGAGGCCAATGCACGCTTCTGCTTGTCGTTGACAGTTGTGGCCTTGGAGGCCCATGCAGCAGCTTCTCTCAGGTGGAAGCGACAGCACTAGGACCTCAGGGGTGATACTAGGAGCCCCAGACTACAAGGTGACAACTTGGTGAATACTTCTTTACTCAGTTCACTGTGGGAGCTGCAACATGAGACTGGGGGACCCTGTAGACTTGAGATCATGATCAGCTTCACTCCCTCTAAGCTACTGCTGGGTGCTCTATACCCCGGAAACACTCTGGGCGCCTCCTCCTGGAAAGACCCTCTTCCTTCCATGTCAGGCAATATCCATTCTTCTCTGAGTAGGTTAAGAGTCCTCTGGACACTTAGCCAGACCCTCAGTTTCTCCAGCAAATTCTAGACTTCAGGTAAAGTCCCCTCCCCCCTTGGACTGGTTGTCATGCAGACACCAGCCCTGGTCACACAGCAATCCTCCAAGTAAAAGAAGCACTCAATTCCTTGGTTGCTAAAGACCTTGAACTGGAACAAAGTGGGGTGGTTTCCGATCCAACTTTCACACACATTTTCCAGACAGGGATATAGATCCACTGTCTCAGACTTCAGAACGATTTTAAGTTGTTTACTTTTAAATGTAACTTCCAGGCTATACTCCGGACACAGCCTTGGTGTCAAGTCATGGTTCTCACAGCAAGTAGCAGTGAGGGTGGTTTTAAGCAGTAGTATCTAAAATATGGGCACACTGAATTGTGCATTCTTGGCACCTGGCTGGCACCACCTTCATGAAGCTGTAATCAGAGAAAGACAAAATGGCAGGACCTGATGTAGAAACTTCCTCAGCCTGAACAACAGAAACTGTAATCCCTACATTAATATCTACCAAAAGGCAGGGCTCAGGAAGAACTAATCTGCAGACTTTTGCTAACAAAGGTCTCAAGGAACTTCTAAAGGTAGCCCTGCTTTCATCATCCTCACCTCAGCATATGGGTCTACACCTTTCACTAACAGAGACACAGGTAATACACTCCCTCTGTCAGGGAAAGCTAGACTCACCATCTTTCTTATGCCATATTGAACCAGGGGCATCCAAAATTTATTCCACAGACCCCAGTACCTAGAATCACACAACAGACAGAGTCTGACAAAAACACATGTATAATACACACGCACTGCACACACACACTCACAAACACACATACACACACACATACATAACGTACGCACATGCCTGACATACAACATAGTATGTCAGCACAAGATTGTGGGGTCCACCTAAAAGTGGAACTTTACATTTGAGGGGTCAGTAGACTGTGCTTTCACTGACACAGAGAAAAGGTCTGGTCACCTTAGAAATTCACAATACACAATATTCTGCAACCACCGCTTCACAGGATGAACCCAAGGCAAGGCAGTTGTTTGCCTAACATGAGGGCATGCCCGTGCATAACTCCATGTCCTCCTGGACCTTGCATGGTCAGAAACAGGCCGGCGCCCAGTCACCCGCTCAATGTTAGCCTTACACAAGAGCCAAAATAAAAACCATATGCAATCTCGCACTCAGGGCAGGGGTTCATGCCCATTACCAAGCAGGGGACCTTCAAGTTCCCACAGGTAGTAACCCCTGTTCAAGTGACATTTGGAGAAGATCTGTGCAGCACTGCAGCACACAAAAGCACTGCCTCAGACCATTTTCAGCCGGTTGCCTCATATTCTTCTTTCCGGCTCGCTTCGCAGGCAAGAGTTCTTTGCCGTTTCTCGGCCTTCCGCTCAGTTTACCTGAATAGGAATGGCTCGAGATTCCGCCTTCCACTCGTTCGTCTTTGCTCACAGGTTTAGTCACACCCTATAGGGTGTGTGTTTTTCTCTCAGCATTTCTCCTTTCAGGAGTTAACTCTTTCCACACCAAAAAGTAGGTACTTGCTCACTCATTTTCTAATATGGAATTAGATAGCTTTCCTGTGCTAACCACAAATAATGAGGATGACACTTTTGATCAGGACTTCAGTGCCTTTATTAATAATTATGTGGCTGAGGCCATTTCAGCCACTATGTACAAGATGACAAAAAAACTAGAATCCTCTGTAAAGAGTATTGTTTCAAAATCCTTACTGGCCCATTCTGCAGGGGATAGCAGAAAACATAAATTCAAGGATATGTCATCTCTCAAATCCCTCATTAAGGTCACCCATGATGGCGCCGCTTTGACTGGTGAATCCTCCCAGGTCTCCTTCAAAGGGGGGGAATTCCAATTTTTCTCATGCAAACTGTAAGTCTAAGACTAAACATGTATTAAACACGTTTAAAAAGATTGTGATATCACACATCTCTGATACAGATGATGATATGGGTGACATAGTTGATACAGATGACAATTCGTACATTTGGGGATCTTAAAATCAGTCTTCTCCCCCTCCTAAAAAACCCAAATTAGATTATTCTCCTTCTAATCCCTTTGCAGCCAAAACCATTCTAGATTCTGACGGCAATCCTATGTTTGACCCTTCCCTACTTCACAATCCCAATTCGACAGAGTGGTTTCCTTCTCCTCACGTGGGTGATTACATCGCTTCAAGATTAAGACTTCCGCTAGACAAACAGACAAGGACTAAATTAAAATCTGAATGTCCTAGACCATCCCTATTTTCCAATATCACCTCTACTCCCTCTTTTGACCAACCTCTGCTTACTTTCTTTTCAAAATTTGGAAAAGATCCCCGTAAAGGGGTGGATAAGGCCTGGTCTAACTGCCAGGACAAGCTATTGGGTTTGGTGGGTCCTTTGGCCTGTATTTTTTATATGGTGTAGTCAGCCAGAATGGAAAATGTGGACATTGATCCTCTAGACTTTTCTTTATGGATTCAAAAAGCCTTTTGTCTCATAGGAAACGCGAATGCTGCCATTACTCACGAGAGGAGGAAAGGTCTTCTTTTAAAGCTCGACCCTGAGCTAGCTAATTTAGCAACTCTTGATCCAGGCATCAAAGCGGATGGTCTCCTTTTCAGAGATTCTTTCATTAAGGATTTAGGCAAATACGTCTCTACATTTGCTTCCATTGACAAAGCACAGCAATCCCTCAAAAAAGTTTTCAACCAACGTGTTTTTGCAAGGGCCAATACAGGCAAGAGCCGTTGTACTGGCCATTCCTTTCATTCACAAGGATTCAGAGGCTCCTTCAACTCTACATACGGAACGCAACCTTCTAAGCCCCAATTCTACCCTCAAAGAGGCAGAGGTTACCGGGGTCAAGGACAGTGTGGCTTGAGGAACAACAATTTGCAAGGTAGGTCCTGTTTCTGACCTTCCTCCAGTAGGTGGTCGCCTTCAATTGTATTCAGCAAAATGGCACACAATAACAGCAGACCCATGGGTTCTGAACACAATACAAGGTTATCTAATAGAATTCTACTCAACTCCATCTCAGAAGTTTTTTCTTCCCCCTCCTCGTTTTTCGGCAGAAATGTCCTCTCTCATTTCAGAAGAGATCCAATCACTACTGTTGAAAAACGCCATCCACCCCACACTTCCAGACCCTTTGGGTTTTCTAAGTTCTCTCTTCTTAGTTCTGAAGAAAAATGAGACCAGTAATCAATCTCAGAGCTTTCAACCAGTTTGTGGTCTATCAACACTTGAAAAAGGAAACTATAGTTCATCTAAGAGACATCCTTCTTCAATTCGATTTCATGGTTCGCTTGGACTTACAGGACGCATACCTTTCCGTCACTATTCACACAGACCACAGAAAATGTCTCCAGTTTCAGTGGCAGGCAAAATCTTACCTTCCGTTCGGTCTTTCGTCAGCACCTTAGTGCTTCACGAAACTAATGAAGCCAGTAACGGCTCATCTCAGATCCTTAGACATCAGGTTATTAATTTAACTGGACGACATTCTTATAATGCACCAGAATCACCTTTCTCTTCTGTCTCATCCCCAGGTTACGTGTTCCCTTCTATCTCAGCTAGGCTTCATAGTCAACAAAGAAAAATCTATTACAATCCCTACTCAAAGAATAGAGTTTTGGGATTTTGTGGTAGATTCCTCTTCCGCTACTCTTCATCTTCCTCAACAAAAAGTAAAAGCTATCAAGGCAGAAATTTTAAGAATTCTCCACAGTTCTAAGATTTCGCTCAGATCCCTAGCCAGAGTCGTAGGACTCCTCTCTTCTTCGATTCAGGCTATTTTTCCAGGTCCACTTCATTACCGAGCCCTTCAACGATTAAAAAATTGTCACCTCAGGAAAGGTCTTGAATACTCAGACATAATCACTTTGGACCAAGAATCCCGTTCAGAGCTTCAGTGGTGGATAGGCCATTTAGACGCCTGGAACGGCAGAACTATCTTTGCATCAGCCCCAGATCTTGTGTTAGAATCAGATGCAAGCCTAACGGGTTGGGACGCCCGTGGTGGTCCAATCTCGCCTGGAGTTTCCTGGTCATTAGAGGAGTCGAAATTGCATATTAATTATTTAGAGATGCTTGTGGGCTCCTATGCAATCAAAAGCCTGGCAAAAGACAAGGTTCAGTGTACCATCCTCCTCCGCATGGACAATGTATCGGCTGTCCGCTACATATTAATTTAGGGGGCACCAGATCAAAACCCTTAGCGGATCTTGCAAAAAGTATATGGGAATTTTGTTTACGCAACAAAATTTAGCTCATGGCAGAGTATTTACCAGGTTTTCTCAACACGACAGCATACTGGCACTCTCATTTCCTCAGAGACTTCAGTGACTGGAAACTCCACTCATCGGTGTTCCAATCTCTCCTCCACAAATGGGGTCCCTTCGGTATAGACCTTTTTGCCTCTTGCCCGAACACACAATTATTTCAGTTTTTCAGCTGGCGTCTGGATCCTTTGGCTTTGGCCTCAGACGCTTTTCTTCAGGATTGGTAAATTTCAGTCAATTACGCTTTCCCTCCTTTTCTTATGATCACCAGAGTTCTCGCCCAAGTGAGACATCAAAAAGCAATGTTGATAATAGTAGTTCCTTTCTGGCAATCTCAAGTGTGGTTGCCCCCCTCTTGGAGCTCGCAATCTACTTCCCAGTCCTCCTTCTGTCTTTTCATTCCCTTCTTCTGGACCCTTTAGGTCATCCGTACTCCCTAGTGCTCAACAATGCTCTTACAATTGCAGCTTGGAAAGTATCAGGTCTTCTCAACCTTTCATTTCTATTTCGGCAGAGGTTTCAGACTTTATTAACAAAGCCTGGGCTCCTGGCACCAGAAAAGAATATAGTTTTGCCTGGTCTCTTTGGTCAAGCTGATGTATGGGAAGGAATCTCGATCCCATTTTAGCTGATATACCTTACGTTATTAATTTTCTAGCTGCTCAAGCCAGTGCTGGTAAGTCTTACCGAACAATCAACCTTTATAGATCGGCTTTTTCCAATCATCACACTTACATCAACGGAAAACCTGCGGGAGAACATCCCCTTCTTTGTCGTCTATTAAAGGGAGTAACATTTTCTATTCCTCTTGTACCCAAATATTCAAAATTATGGGATGTTAATGTTGTTTTAAATTTGCTTTTATCTTGGCAAGATTATATGGATTTATCATTGAAAATGCTTTCCGCTAAACTCACTATGGCCCTCATTACAACCCTGGTGGACGGGGGAGAAGTGGCGGTAATACCGCCAACAGGCTGGCAGAAAAAAAATGGAATTATGACCATGGCGGTTCCGCCATGGTCATCCGCCACTTTTCCACTCCGACTGCCAGGGCGGTGACGACCACTGGGCTGGGGACTTCGGTCTCCAGCCCGACGGCCATCACCAGACTGCCGGCGGTATCAGGACCCTGCATACCGCCATGGATTTCAGGTGGTTTGGAACTGCCACGAAATCCATGGCGGTAGGCACTATCAGTGCCAGGGAATTCCTTCACCCACCCCCAAGTCCGCCCCCACACCTCCTGCCTCCCTGCCACCCCCCAAAGGTGGCAGGACCCCCACCCCTACCCCAACATGCACAGATACCCCCCTCCCCCCCACCCCCAACATGCACAGACACACACCCCTACACGCACACATACACTGCAACAACACATGCCCGCACACATACAGACATGCACACAGACCGACCCGCACACATTTCCCATACACACAACACCCCCCTGCATGCATACACGCACTCACACACCCCCTCTACATACTCACAAGCACACCCCCATGCACGCACACAACACCCCCCACCCCCATCCCCTTTCGGACGATCAACTTACCTTGTCAGTTGATCATCCGGGAGGGGACAGGATCCATGGGGGCTGCTCCGCCGCCAGCTCCCCGTCACCAGAACACCGCCACACCGAATCATGGAACGTGATTAGGTGGGCAGTATTCTGATGACGGGCGGTGGAGGTGGAGCAGTCTCCACTTCCCCGCCAACCGCCAGTATGGCTGCTTGCGGCTCTCCATCCGAAAAAGGACAGAGGGCTGCCAGCAGTCATAATATGCCGCGCAGAAAACCGCCTGCACTGGCGGTCTTCAGCACGGCGGTTCCTCGGCGGTCTTTGAAAAAGACCGCTGAGGTCGAAATGAGGGCCTATGTTATTATGCCTAATTTCCATTAAACGGTTATCAGATGTTAAAGCTTTAGGCATTTCTTCTCGTCAATTTACTTCTACAGGTGTTTTGTTTCCAATCAATAAGCGTACCAAGACCAACTTACGGTCAATGTTTCAGCCATATTTTCCTAACCAACCTAAGCTTTGTGTAGGACAATGTCTTAGGAGTTACGATGACCACACAGCCAATCTCAGAACGTCTTCCCATTCTAAACTTCTTTTATCTTTTTGTAAACCTCATAAGCCCGTAGCATCTGCTACCCTCACCAGATGGGTTTGTTGGGTCATGTCTTTGGCAGGTATCGACACTTCAGTTTCTGGGGCTCATTCTTCTAGAGGGGCTATGGCTTCCAAAGCATTGTGGGTAGGTTCCAGACTAGAAGACATTCAGAGATTGGCTGATTGGTCCAATGATAATGTTTTCTGAACTTTTTATTGCAAACCAGTTCATACAGCAACTTCAGTGGTAATTAACATGCTTTAAAAAAACATAATAAGAGCCTTCGGTCTTGACATGAAATGTAGATTTTCCTAGTAAATTATGATGGAAAGTCTTAATTTTATTAAAGACACGGAGGCAAGTATTATCCCTCCTCAATTCTCTATAACTGTTGTTATTCGTTTTTCTCCCTCCCTCACAGCACCAGCTACTTAACCTCAACCTTCCTCCTGAGAGTCTGATGGGATTTCCGGCTCGTTTCCCGCCGGACTCACTCCCAGATTTCCAGATTTCTTCCTCATGCCAGTCGTGGTTGAACTTGATTCAAGAACTTTTTTCACTTCTGTTGACACTTGCCATTGTTCTAGCTATATTTCCTTTATTTTCTCATACTGATTAGCCTTCTCGCATCAAGAAAAGAGGGCTGGTCGCAGTCAAGTATGGTGATTATACTGTCCCTATTGTTGTGATTGGTGTTTCTTACGAAACGTTTTGCATTCCAATTGGCTATCTGTACTCTAGCCTTATGGGAATTTTTCTTGACTGCTGCTACCTAATTAAAGTGAGATTAGAGAAGCATAATACTCGCCTCTGTGTCTTTAATACAATTAAGACTTTCCATCATAATTTACTACGAAAATCTATGTTTCCCTTGAATATATGGGCATGCCTGAACATGTGGGAGTTGGGAAATCTACAGAGAGTCTACTCCTTAACTTCTTTGACTGCTGATTTGTGCAAGTCTTTTATATGACAGTGACAATCACCAGAATCACCTTCAGTTGTTGATCCATTTATTGGTCATGGTCATGTGCACGGTCCATTCATTGCTCAGAATGCTCTGAAGATGTCACAGCTTCTTTAGCAGTCTTCCCCTAACACGTACGGATCTGCATTCCGCTTAGAGCTGTGATTTCAAAGCCAACTCAGTTTCATCTTTGTTGAATTCTAATTCCTTGATCCCTGCCTTTACATGTTAGGGAAAGCACAGATCATTTTCCCAGATTCCTTTCACCAAGTTGACCAGGTAGCATATGTAGCCAGTATTCTTCTTGGGCTACAATATTTTTTAAAAAGCTCAATTTCAGTGTTGTATATGTGCTAATATCAGCAGAAGAGAGTTCAAAAGAAATAACGTGGATGTGAGATCCAGTGCGGTGAAATAGTGCACCCATCTCAGGCCAGGTCTTTGTGATTCACTTGTATGAAATACAGACTCCTTGTGAACAGCAACATGCAGTAATATGAACTGGGAGTCAGCATCTCTCCTCAAAGGCTTTCCCAAACCCTCACGGAGAAACACAGATTGTTGACCATCTCATCTTCCGAAGTTCATGATATTAGAAAAGCAACACACTGAGGAAGTTAGGAAACTTGTTGCTGGCACAGGAACACCCTTGGTGAATGAACAGCCTCATTATCAATGTAAAGTTGTGAAAACACTGACATGGACACCAGATGTAATGAACAAGAACACAGACTTTGTGTGAAAACTATTTACACAGACCAAAAGCCTGCTTATCCAATATCAGTAGTTTGCATAAAAAGGAAGCAAGTCAGGTAGCGTTAGCTCTGCAGGGCTTAGTTTCCTCAGGCCTGCAAAGAAGGAGGCTTGCTCCTTTGCTTTTGCTATGCACTCCTCAGACCTGGTCAGCAGGAATGATGTCACTGACAGATGAAGCAATCACCTGGCATGATGACACTGAAGTTAGTCTCTGCACATTGATAGACCTTTGTGAAAATAGCTGTCTTCTGTTAGAATTTGTGAAAATGGCTCTCTGTGGGTCTGTTGGTCATTAAGCATGCCAAGTGTGTGCCCATATGTTGTATGCATACAATATACAAAGGTCAAACCTACTGACTGTCAAATGCTTATTGCCTATTGCTCTAAACTTAAATGTACTGTTAATTTTATGACAGGACTAGAGGCTCAAATTACATTTCTTCTTTCTTTAACGCTAGCACACAGCAGCCAATCAAAGCCGTTTACAAGTCCAAACTAAATTTACCATCATAACAGTAAGTCGTCATAATGCATTCCACCAATCACAATGTATCCAAACCTCCAAATACAACAACACCATCTTTCTGCCTCTTTCTTTGCTCCTCAACAGTCAAGAGAAGGGGCTCTATATAGAATGCTTTTAAAAGTATTGAATTTGATGATCTGTGATTTTTGTATATGGTTGGTGGTAACAAGCATCACTCATCATATGTAGGAATTAGGGTCCTAAAATCCATGTGATAGGAGTTAATCTAACATGTTGATCTTTTTTACCCGATGATATTATTCATCCTCTGATTGTGACGTAACGTTCCTAAGGTCTGACTCCATCTTCTGTAGGCTCCGACTCCATTTTCGTTCGTGAAGGATGCCATTTTCCTTAATTTAGACAACACAAAGCCTCATATTCCCTGATTACTGCAGAATATTTTTTAATTCTGCCTTTTAACGCAGATATTGCCAGACCTTTTTTTTCTAAGGACTGTGATATCATCAGTTTCTTCAATTAATAACATAGATACATCATCTAATGTGACATTCACATTGGTCAAATGTCTCCTCACCATGTCAAGGTTAAATACAAACACATACAGACATATAACCAAAATAATGTAGTCTGAATTAACATGTTTTTGCCTTATATACTCATGAGGAAACGTCTGGGACACATACCTTTATGCACATAATCTATGTCAGGCATTCCTAAACCTTTGTCAGAAATTACAATTTCTGATAAGATTTAGCATCTAAGGACTGCCTCCTGACCACTTGTTAGGAGAGGTATTTTGCCCAGATTATCAACCAAGATTCTGCCAGAGACAGTCTCACCTGCTGCCAACACACTCCACACTTTGCAGATGATGCATCTCGCTTATAGGGTGAAGCTGATAAAGTAAAGTCCCTGAGGAAGTCCGACTTCTATAGCAGTGGGTGTTTGCCCTTCACAGGAAACACTGTCTTCACGCCTCCATTGATAAAGACGTCCTTTGCTGTCAAAAAGGTATGCAGTGAATCTCTTCTTCATAAGAAAGTCTAGATTGCCTGTTGCTCTGCCTTTCATACTTTTATAGTATAGCACATAGAGTAGACATTGGGGTGTTATGTTCTAGATGACATTTTAACTGACATTCTAGCAGTGCTGGAAATGTTCCTTTTGTCCTTGTTATCTATAACATGTCCTGTTGCTGGTTTTATAATATTCTTTGTAATTGTTTTAGATGTATTGAGAAACAGATTTTTTCTGTAGTAATAAACACTTTTAACTTAAAAGGTTTCATTCTTCTTAGTACAGTGTGTGTGGTACTGTGAAAAACAAAATAGGGATGTTGCTGTCTCATGGTGTCCCTGGTCCCTTTATGGGATTGTTAGTAATACAAAAGCAATACTTCCATGTCAATTACACATTGTCTAGTGTCTTTCGGGGCTAAAATAACTTGTCTTTTACATTTATTGCATTGAACCAAGTTTTTCCATGTTACCCGTTTTACCACTGGGTGGAAAAACATTGTAGAGTTACACCCAAGTTGTAAACTATACAACAGTTGGGTACCAACACCTGAAGTGGCTGAATATGTGCAGGCCACAAGAGTTTTGAGAAAGAAGTGCGTAACTTCCTTTCGGCAGAATGCCCTAGATCGGTTCTTCCAGGAAAGACGGCAGACACACCCGATGTGGACCAAAACATGGTCACTTTATGAGAAAACTTTCTAGAGACCCAAAGGAGGGAAATGGCAGGCATGCAGGACAATTTGTTGGGTTTATTGGGCCCCTTAACAAAAATGTTGGAGTTCATATAACCATGCGAAGAATTCTGGTGTACCAATAGATTCCAGTAAATATGGGCTCAGTGGGCTATTTGACCGGTAGGCAACGCCAAATGTGATGTATCTGCAGAGCGAAAGTGTTCTGTTTTAATGCCCATTTATCCAAAGGATTTTTTTTAGAAATTTGTTTGAATGTTTTACAAAACAACTCCCAACGTTCCACCATTAGTTGTGTATCAATATAACACACCATAGGGATCTCTAACACAAGTATAGGCGATTAATGAGCACAGAGCAATTCTAAACAGTATTTCTGGTGGTATCGGGCGGTTACTTGCTCAGCTGCGGAGGAGACCGCGGTTGTGTCAATGTTCTTGCAGTCACGTCCAGCAATTTGTACAATGGTCTCTGCTGGGAGGGCCCTGGGGACTTCCTGTTCTCCCATTCAAGGCTGTAGTATGCTTTATAGTTTCCCCACACTTTCTGAAACTTCCTAAGGCAGACCCTTGTTTCATGCATTTATTCAAGGTTGACTAAGTTGAAGTCAGCAGAGGGGGGCCGGTGGCAGAAGGCACGCTTTTTGGTGATACGTTTGTAAAGATCTAGGAAAATTCAGTACAGTGTTCACAGAGCTGGATAAGGCCCAAGTCACTTTTTAAAATTTTTACACCAGGCCTTTTTGATCAGGTCAGATGATAAAGTGGATGTTTGTCACGCTGCCCATTCCTTCAAGATCTCCAAAAAGGGTTTCTATCCTGCAGATGGGTAGACTGGTATTATGGTTTTCAATGTGGAACCTTTTCCACTCCAGAAGTAGGCAACTATGAGGATTGACATCTGGAGTTTCTGGATCAGGTAAACATAATTCCTAAGTCAGGTGTGATATTGGGAAGCATAGTGCGCCTTTTTCTACACAACTAGAACGATTCAGAGTTTCAAACTCAGGTTTTACGACTTCCAAGTACAACAGAGGATGTACAGTCAACTGTGGTTTTCACATTCAAGTTTTATAGACTCCAGTACCCACAGGTTCATCTTGGCATACTAATAGATGAGATTGTACGCTTTGGTCAGATCTCTGGGATCACGATAAACTGGTCTAAGTCAGTGGTTTTACCTTTGTCGGCTAATGCAATACAATACCGCTCGAGATACCCCCTGAGCTGGGCCGATGGACCAGTATTCTATTTGGGTATATGGGTGTGCAAGAAGTTGGATGAATTATGGTTGACCAATTATGGCAGGGCCATTGCGTGGCGATGGCGTGGCGGTCTCTCCCGCTTTCGCTGACTGGCCATATAGCGATTGTTAAGATGGTGGTCCTGCCCAAATTTCTCTATTTGTTTACCAACATTCCTCTCACGCTAATGTCTAGCTTCTGAAACAACTTAGGTCTTTACTCATATCTTTGGCATGGGCCGGTAAGCAGCCCAGAGTCTCATGGGAGACGCTCACGCTGCCGTTTGAGCTGGGCGGCTTGGCTGCCCCAGATATGGAACTTTACTACAATTGCGCTCAGGCACACTACGTGCATTTTTGGACGCACCCAAAACAATATTTACCACATCTTGCTATGGAACACAATTCTGTTTGGCCCGACCGACTATCTGGAATGCTACACGAAAGGTCCGGCTCCAGGACGCATGATGTTAACACAGTGGCGTGAATGGCGCGGGCCTGGCGGGCGCCGCACGATACTGCGCAATTTCGGCTCACTTACCTACAAATCAGAGAGTTTTTGCGATCCAGACACCCTGAGTTCCCTGCAGCACCCCCAATGAGTCGCATCTTGGAGTTACTGTACAGGTTCCCATCACCCTGCAGCCTTATCACAGGCTAAATGTATGTATGCAGGCGACTACATCTGTGGTGTCTCCTAGGGCAAGAGCGCAATGGGAAATAGACATAGGGGAAACCCTGCCGGATGATGTATGGCGCTATTGTTGTGAGCATATGTGCGAGCTGTCCCCTAACTAAAGATTACAATTATTACATTTTAAATTCCTGCATTGCTTGTATTACACGCCGCAACATCTCAGAAGGATGGGTGTCCGGTCTGACGACAGATGTGGACGGTGCACGGCACCGGAGGTGGACTTTATACACCTGGCTTGGGGATGTGGGGCGCTGCAGGGATTCTGGATGGATGTGTTGAATGCACTGGAGGAAATGGTTGGGCTTGAGTTGCCGAGGTTCCCTAAGTTTGCTATTCTGGGATATGTCAAGGAAATACCCCCCGAAAACAGGAAGCTGGTGGGATTGCTACTGGAGCTAGCAAAGTGGCAATATGTTGGGGTAGAGGAAAGACACCCCGTTGTTGGGATTGGCAGCGAGATGCTGCGTACTGCTAGGAGCAGTTGGTGGCTGTAAGGAAATGGCCTCCTTGGCATGGTAACCCTCTGACATTTTGCCTTTGGTTGATGCCAGTTATGATTGAAAGTGTGCTGGGACCCTGCTAACCAGGCCCCAGTACCAGTGTTCTTTCCCTAAACTGTACTTTTGTTCCCACAATTGGCACAGCCCTGGCACAAAGATAAGTCCCTTGAAAATGGTATCCCTGGCACAAAGGGCCCTGTTGCCAGGGAAGGTCTCTAAGGGCTGCAGCATGTTTTATGCCACCCTGGGGACCCCTCACCCAGCACAGGCACACTGGCTCACAGCTTGTGTGTGCAGGTGGGGAGAAAATGATTAAGTCGACCTGGCACTCCCCTCAGAGTGCCATGCCTACCTCACACTGCCTGTGGCATAGGTAAGTCACCCCTCTAGCAGGCCTTACAGCCTTAAGGCAGGGTGCACTATACCACAGGTGAGGGCATATGTGCATGAGCACTATGCCCCTACAGTGTCTAAGCAAAACCTTAGACATTGTAAGTGCAGGATAGCCATAAAGAGTATATGGTCTGGGAGTTTGTCAAACACGAACTCCACAGTTCCATAATGGCTAGACTGAAATCTAGGAAGTTTGGTATCAAACATCTCAGCACAATAAATGCACACTGATGCCAGTGTAGGATTTATTGTAAAATCCACCCAGAGGGCATCTTAGAGATGCCCCCTAAATACCAGTCCGACTCCTAGTGCTAGGCTGACCAGTTTCTGCCAGCATGCCACAACCAGACGAGTTTCTGGCCACATGGGGAGAGTGCCTTTGTCACTCTGTGGCCAGGAACAAAGCCTGTACGGGGTGGGGGTGCTTCTCACCTCCCCCTGCAGGAAATGTAACACCTGGCGGTGAGCCTCAAAGGTTCATGCCTTTTGTTACAGCACCCCAGGGCATCCCAGCTAGTGGAGATGCCCGTTCCTCGGGCCACTGCCCCCACTTTTGGCAGCAAGGCAGGAGCGGATAATGAGAAAAACAAGGAGGAGTCACCCACCAGTCAGGACAGCCCTTAAGGTGTCCTGAGCTGAGGTGACCCCTGCCTTTAGAAATCCCCCAATAGAATTAGGGATGTGCCCCCTCCCCTCAGTGAGGAGGCACAAAGAGGATGTAGCCACCCTCCAGGACAGTAGCCATTGGCTACTGCCCCCCAGACCTAAACACACCCCTAAAATTAGTATTTAGGGGCGACTCTGAACCCAGGAAATCAGATTCCTGCAACCTACACAAAGAAGAAAGACAGCTGACCTGAAAGCCCTGCAGAGACGCTGGAGACACCAATTGACTTGGCCCCAGCCCTACCGACCTGTCTCCAGACCCAAAGAACCTGCACAGCGACGCATCCGACAGGGACCGGCGGCCTCTGAGGACTCAGAGGACAGCCCTGAACCTGAAGGACCAAGAAACTCCAGAGAACAGTGGCACGGTTCACAAACTGCAACATTTTTGCAATTTTAAAGCAACTTTGAAAGAACTCTCCCTTCCTGACGGAAGCGTGAGACTTCTCACTCTGCACCCGACGCCCTCGGCTTGAGCTCCAGAGAACAAACACTGCAGAGAGGACTCCCAGGTGACTGAAACAACGTGAGTAACCTGAGTCGACCCCTCTGCACCTCCACAGCGACGCCTGCAGAGAGGATCCAGAGGCTACCCCTGACCGCGACTGCCTGGTAACAAGGAAACCGACGCCTGGACCAAGCAGTGCACCTGCAGCCCCAAGGACCAAGAGGAACCACCTTCCAGTGCAGGAGTGACCAGCAGGCAGCCCTCTTCCTAGCCCTAGTGTGTTTTGTGGGCCTGTTTGTGTCCCCGCTAGTGCTCTACAAAACCCCCCTGGTCTGCTCCCCGAGGACGCAGGTACTTACCTGCCAGCAGACCGGAACCAGAGCACCCCTGTTCTGCATAGGCGCTTATGTGTTTTGGGCCCTCCTTTGACCTCTGCACCTGACAGGCCCTGTGTTGCTGGTGCAGTGACTTTGGGGTTGCCTTGAACCCCCAACGGTGGGCTGTCTCTGCTCAGGAGACTGACTGTGTAAGTGCTTTACTTACCTGAGAAAACTAACTAAACTTACCTCCCCCAGGAACTGTTGATTTTTGCACGGTGTCCACTTTTAAAATACCTTATTGCCATTTTAACCTATACTATGGGGGTCATTCTGACCGCCGGGGCCAGGGTTGGCGGGAGCACCGCCAACAAGCTGGCGGTGCCCCGCAGGGCACTCTGACCGCGGCGGTTCAGCCGCGGTCAGAAAGGGAAAACCGGCGGTCTCCCGCCGGTTTTCCGCTGCCCTGTAGAATCCTCCATGGCGGCGCAGCTCGCTGCGCCGCCATGGGGATTCTGACACCCCATACCGCCATCCTGTTCCTGGCGGCTCTGCCGCCAGGAACAGGATGGCGGTATGGGGTGCCGTGGGGCCCCTGGGGGCCCCTGCAGTGCCCATGCCAATGGCATGGGCACTGCAGGGGCCCCCGTAAGAGGGCCCCACTTTGTATTTCAGTGTCTGCTTTGCAGACACTGAAATACGCGACGGGTGCCACTGCACCCGTCGCACCTTCCCACTCCGCCGGCTCAATTCTGAGCCGGCGTCCTAGTGGGAAGGCTGTTTTGCAGTGCAAAACCCAAAATACCCTCAGCGGTCTTTCGACCGCGGAGCGGTATTTTGGAGGGGGGAACTCTGGCGGGCGGCTTCCGCCGCCCGCCAGGGTGAGAATCACCCCCTATGTGTACTACTGCTTTAATTCAAAGTTCCATACTTACCTGTGTGAAGTACCTTGCATTTTATGTGCTTACATCAAATCTTGAAACTTGTTGTTCTAAAATAAATTAAGAAAATATATTTTTCTATATAAAAACTATTGACCTGGAGTTAAGTCTTTGAGTGTGTGTTCCTCATTTATTGCCTGTGTGTGTACAACAAATGCTTAACACTACCCTCTCATAAGCCTACTGCTCGACCACACTACCACAAAATAGAGCATTAGAATTATCTAATTTTGCCACTATCAACCTCTAAGGGTAACCCTTGGACTCTGTGCACACTATCTCTCACTTTGAGATAGTATATACAGAGCAAACTTCCTCCAGTGGCCTATGGGGAATTAATGCCGCCCAGCTCTTGGCCACGGGATGTGTTGTCCCCCCGTGGGTCTACCTCGAATCTGGGCTGCTGAGAGGTACAACGGAAGCCGGTGTCTAAAAGTTAACTGTGGCTGTTGTGCCCACCCCCCTTTGGCGGGCTGAGACACTGCTTTGCTCACTTGGGCTGGCTGTGTAACCAGCGAGGACTTCTTCTCTCTCCTCTTTGTCTATCTTTTCCCATTTTCACTGTTTCCTAATACAGAGGGTGGCATGCATATTTGGGCTATCTGCCCCCTGTCTATTTATTCTTCATTTATATGATAATGTATCAACTGTTAAACCACAAAATAGGAACGGTATGGCTCTCCGTCAGGTCCTAATGGAAGCTGAGTTTTTTTTTTTTTATTTTTTTTTATTTTGTTTTGCAATTGGTCTCCTGAGTGTTCTGCCTGATGCATCGGGCTGTTTATTGTTCTGTATCATGTTAATTTCATAAAAGCAATAAATAAATAATAAATAAATAAAAGTTTTATAGACTCAGAAATTGAGAGTTAGTTAGACACAGAGGGAATATGTCTTTCCAAACCTCACATCAGACGTATTTCAAACAATGTCATGAAATAGATACTAGTAATCCAGAATAGAGTTTTTAGGTTTTCAAGTGGACTCAGTGAAGGTACAACAGCAACTTCCGATACAGAAGCGCATCCAGAAATAACGGAGGTCAGTGTTGACCAGACAGAATTTATCAGTTATCAAGCGTTGGCTAGGACAGTATTGTGTATCTAAGCAATCTTCCTGGGTACTCTGAATTACAGGGTATTGGACTTAGCCTTCTCTGCAGGGTCACCCCCAAACTTTTGGCCTTTGCCACTCTGTTTTCTGAACCCATTTTTGTTGTCTTTTAGGACTCTGTGCACTGCTAACCAGTACTGAAGTACTTAAACTCTCTTCTTTAAACACGATAAAATTGCCTTACCCATAATTGGCACATTTAATTAACTTGTACGACTCTAGTCCCTCTATCAGATGTGAGGTCTGTGCACGGTAGACTTGTTTGTGTCCAGGTTGAACAGGTAATGGGAGGAATTCTGCAACTGGAGGCCAGACCCACTGGCTAAAGCCACTGATACATTCCTTTAAGAGATATTTATTATGTGCTTCCCCTTTTCATGATGATTCCGAGTGCCTCAACACGTGATGAGGCAGAGGTTAGAAGTGATTCTGGTGAAGCCAATGTGGATGGCAGACCCTTTGTTTCCAGGCCTCCTGAAGCTGTCTTGTGGACTTCTGATCAAATTCCTAGTCTTTCTGTGTCTTTTCAAGGATTCAGTAGGGCACCTGCATTCATTAGTACGGACAGGATAATTCAAACTTATGGCCTGGAGGGTTTCAGGAATTGTTGGCAGGTGCCAAGAATTTTACCACAAACTATGCTTTACATGGAAAAAGCATGATCATCAAGTATGTTATTTTATAGTGTTTATTGAACACACTGATACCTATCTAGGTGTTCTGAGGCTAAGAGACAGATGTAGACACAGACCTAAAACAGTAGTAATCCAAAAGAGAGACATACAAGACCACAGCGTACTTATACTATATAGAGCCTATAAAGTCTTCCTAAAGTTAAGAAGTGCAGAAAATGTTCATAACATAGTAGACAGAGGGCTCGATGGTGGCAGGGTATTCTCAGTGGTGGCTGCTAAATTATGACATACTACTAGTGATTTAAAGATTGGCAGACGGGTTACTCTGTCACAGCGGTGACAGATATCCCATCCACCAAAATTTTAATCTGATAGGAAATATTGGAATTTAAATTTTGGCGGATGGGACATCCGTCACCGCTGTGACAGAGTAACCCGTCTGCCAATATTGAAATCAGTAGTAGTATATCATAATTTAGCAGCCACCACTGAGAATACCCTGCCACCATTCCCGATCCAACTGAATCTAGGGACAGAAAGAAGGAATATGTTGTGGGAACGAAGTAGACCACCAGGGAATAGAGGCTGAATTTATTCTTCAGATAGGATGGACCGGAATGATGGACGGCCTTGTATATTAGACAGCACAACTTAAATATGATCCTTATTGCTACTGAGAGCCAATGCAGCATGTCTAAGGCAAAGGAGGCAGAGACATATCTAGGCCATTTAATTGCTAGTATAGCAGGTGCATTTTAGATGTGCTAAAGCTTCTTCAACTTCATCAGAGGGGACTCCCAAGTTCCCAAGAAAAGGGATAAAAAATACAAACATACTATATTCTTAAGCCTGGAGAAGATGGGTATGTTGGTGCAACAAACGGGGTGCCCGATTCACAAAGGTAAACTTAGATCAAAAGTCAAACTTAGACTCAGTAAAGTTAGACTATTAGTCTAAGTTAAGATTTTTGGTCTCAGTTTAGACCAAAAGTCTAAACTTAGACAAAAAGTGTAACTTTACTCATAGTAAAGTTAGACATTTGGTCTAAACTTAGATTTTTGGTCTGAGTTTACCTTTGTGAATCGGGCACCCCGTTTGTTGCACCAACATACCCATCTTCTCCAGGCTTAAGAATATAGTATGTTTGTATTTTTTATCCCTTTTCTTGGGAACTTGGGAGTCCCCTCTGATGAAGTTGAAGAAGCTTTAGCACATCCAAAATGCACCTGCTATACTAGCAATTAAATGGAGCCTTTGGAGGCAAAATTGCATCTGGGATTACATTTTCTGTCACAATTGGTGGCAAGCGGTTTGGCTTACAGGTCATTGAATAATGTTTGTTTGGCCATTTCAGCAGAGCATACACTAACAGAGGGGACGAGGAAGGTGAACACCTGTTAGTTTGTAAAACGATGAGACCTGATTTAGATCTTGGCTAAGGGAAATACTCCATCACAAACATGACGGCTATCCTATCCACCATATTATAATCTCATTATATCCTATGGAGGTCATAATATGGATAATAGGATGTCCATCAGGTTTGTGATGGAGTATTCCATCCGCTGAGATCTAAATCAGGCCCTTAGAGTTTCCAACCCACCTAGACCTTAATATTCCACATTATGGGATGTCAATATATTGGAAAGGTACGCGGAGCATTGGCTGGACAGTAGTGATTTAACAAGGAAACAATTGTCCTCGAAACTGACTTTGGTGTTATGCCTCATTTCCTACAGAACGGTTTCTGATGTGAGAGGCTGACTTTAACAAATAGCGCATTTTCTCTAAAGGGAGTTTATTTCATGTTTTCAAGTGTACAAAGACAAATTCATGTTATATTTCCTATGTGGTGTTCCCTGATAATCAGAATGTGGTACAATGTTTGAACGTGTATAAGGACAGTACCAGAGACTTCAGACAGCATTGTGAGGGTCAACCTCTGATTGCAGTTGAAAAAACATTTACCCCAGTGACCTTCTCAACCCTGGCCATATTGTTGTGATGGTTTTTGTCTGAGGCTGTAATTGATATTTCCACATAGTTGTTGCATATTCAGTGAGAGGGTTATGCCATTGAAAACCTATTTGTATTTCCTGTCTGGTGTTTCCTGATAATTGGAATGTGGTGCCGGCTGCCGACTATATCTTCCTGCACCCTTTGTTACTTTGATACACAGGTGGCACAGTCCGCTAGTTCGCTCAGATTCAGATTAATTCTATTACAAATTTTGTTCACTACATATTGACTTTATGAAAATTTGTGTCCTCATGTGCTGCTTTTCAGGATTTACTATTTGTTGTGTTACATAGAAAGGGTCTTATGTATATTTCAATATTTACATCAACACATTGTCCTGATGATGGTCTCAAGCATTGTTTTGATGCCAAGAGACTGAAACATTGAGAGAACAATCATCACAATTGCCAACAATTGCACCTGCCTCTATAAACGAAAGCACTTACATGGACTTTTGAGGAGCAGTTGGGTGGTAGCCCCACCTGTGTCAGATCATTCTCTAAATATGTTGGCAATTTTGAGATTACTGATAGGTGTGGCTGGGAACCACAATGCACCTCAGTTTCCATAGGCAGCAGATGGTCGAAAGCAAATATGAGCCTTCAAATCAATAATTGTTTGGAGTTTGTAGCAGGTTCTTGTGCAATCGAGACAATATTAAAACCGAAGTTACGTACCTGCATACTGTTGAGTCCGCTACATCAACAAATTAGGTGGCACAAGATATCAAATGTGGAGATAGCAAGTTTTGGAACTTCTGTCTGCAACACTATATTTTACTGGTAGCAGAGTACATTCTGAGGCAACAGAATGTCAGAGTGGATTGAAATTCCAAATACTTGAGAGACAACAGCGACTCGTAGTTGCATCTGGAACTGTTTCAGTCCCTGTATCAGATGTGTGGTCTGTGCACAGTAGACTTGTTTGTGTCCAGGTTGAACAGGTAATGGGAGGAATTCTTCAACTTGAGGCCAGACCCACTGGCAAAAGCCACTGATACATTCCTTTAAGGGATATTTATTATGTGCTTCCCCTTTTCATGATGATTCCGAGTGCCTCAACACGTGATGAGGTAGAGGGTAGAAGTGATTCTGGTGAAGCCAATGTGGAGGGCTGAGCCTTTGTTTCCAGGCCTCCTGAAGATGTCTTGTGGACTTCTGATAAAAATCCTAGTCTTTCTGTGTCTTTTCAAGGATTCAGTAGGGCACCTGCATTCATTAGTACGGACAGGATAATTCAAACTTATGGCCTGGAGGGTTTCAGGAATTATTGGCAGGTGCCAAGAATTTTACCACAAACTATGCTTTACATGGAAAAAGCATGGTCATCAAGTATGTTATGTTATAGTGTTTATTGAACACACTGATACCTATCTAGGTGTTCTGAGGCTAAGAGACAGATGTAGACACAGACCTAAAACAGTAGTAATCCAAAAGAGAGGCATACAAGACCACAGCGTACTTATACTATATAGAGCCTATAAAGTCTTCCTAAAGTTAAGAAGTGCAGAAAATGTTCATAACATAGTAGACAGAGGGCTCAATGTAGATATTGACAGACGGGTTGCTCCGTCACAATGGTGACAGATATCCCATCCACCAAAATTTGAATCTCATAGGAAATATTGGAATTTAAATTTTGGCGGATGGGACATCCGTCACCGCTGTGACAAATTAACCCGTCTGCCAATATTTAAATCAGTAGTAGTATGTCATAATTTAGCAGCCACCACTGAGAATACCCTGCCACCATTCCCGATCCAACTGAATCTAGGGACAGAAAGAAGGCATATCTTGTGGGAACGAAGTAGACCACCAGGGAATAGAGGCTGAATTTATTCTTCAGATACGATGGACCGGAATGATGGATGGCCTTGTGTACTGTGCTGTTATTTTGAAAGTTTAAGTTAACTATTTGTGGCTTGATCAAAATTAAAGAGCATTTTTGACTGTGAAGAACATTACAACAGCATACATTACAACAGCATATCCTCGTAACACTAAATATTTTACCAAAAATATCTTTCTCCTTCAGGGGATACTTTGTGTTTACATGTAATTATACCCAATCCCCGGAGGATTAATGAGTTGCCCTACTGTGAGGTATCACAAGAGCATGATGCATAGCCAATTTATTGACTGTTACAATCTACAGAGATAGTCAATAAGTTTTTTAAGTGGTCCATGAGTTTGGACAATTGTGATCCCAGTAATGGATCATGATGTCCGCTGCACCCAATTTTCGACTTGTTGAATGCTCTAATTTGACTAAAATGATTGCTAGTGTGACTGTGCTGTGGTGAAATTTGCCGCACAAAGGAGTGGCAAGTAGGTAAATTGGGTAATCATTTCTCTGATGAGACTGCTAAATACTGTGCTCTTATGTCTACCACATAACCAACTCTAAATTACAATTCATAAGCAGATGATTCAGAAGTTGAAACTGTAAATCCTTTCCTTTCCATGACAATTCAAACAGTAGATGGGTTAAGGGATTTTCAGAAAGAGGCACCAAAGAAGGAAAAGAAAAAGTGTGAAAAATCAGGATGTACACAAGGTGAAAATGAATTATGGGAATCAACAGATGAGATGTTTGTTTTGCAAGACTCACTGCTACTACAGATGGTGAGATACATGCATGGGCCTAAACACGTGGGTCGTGATGGAATGGTTAACACATTCAAAAAGTACTGGTTCAATCCTCATTTTCCTAATATTACAGAAAATGTATGTCAGGTTAATGTATCACATTAGGAGATCAGTATTAGGCAAAGAATGTAATGATCTACAATATGTGAATATTGGTGATTGTGTGTCCTCCAATGGATTGAGGGCTAACCAACAACAAGGTGTGATGTACCGGGGTCAAATTGTTGCTGAGGGCGTTGAAAACAAATTTGGTTTGTCAACTTCTACAGAGACAAATAAGAGCACACATTTTAAGAATTAAATCATGCAAATTTTGTGTGCAGCACTGAAGATCAAACACAAGTTTTATTGGAGTTATCACTCTGAAGCATCAAGCCTTATGGAGAGGGCCATTGTTACGATAAAAGCTAAATTAGCTAAGGTGTGCTCCTCAATATCATAAAAATGGCTAGTTGCTGTGCCTTTAGTCTTACGTAGCACGAGAAGCATCCCAAGTAAGACGAGGGGTTTGAGTGCCCAGGAAGTACTCATGGGGACAGCCATGAGAATCCCTACTGTTCAATCATCTACAGCTCTTGTAAATATTATTGATGACTTAGTTGTGAATTACTGCAATAGCTTGGCTGGTTGTAAGCTCTGTCTCTCACCAGGTGAAAGTTGCAACATCGTCTGTAAGTACTGAGCCCTGCCATGATGACTGGATTTTGGTAAAAACTAATGTTATAAAGTCATGCCTGGAGGCCAGGTGGAGTGGGCCATATTAAGTCATTCTACTGGTGAACACTTCAGTGAACTACGGAGGCTTGCCATTTTGGATCCACAAATCTCACATACAAAGAGTGCTTACTGCTGATGAAGAAACGGTGTCAAAAAACATTGACTCATTAAGTTAAGCTCAAGTTTGCTACATAGATACAGAGGGTGGAGAACTAAGAGTTCAAGAACAACAACATGAAAATCAAGAAAATCAAACTCTTAAAATCCCAGAAGCAAATCAGTGTTCCAGATGCATGCACTGCAAATCAAGAAGCAGAAAAAAATCAGACAGATCAACCAAATGAAACTGAAGATGCAAGCTTGAACCAAGCTTGATGGCCTGGAAGTGTGAGAGAAAGAAGCGGATTTTATGCAAAATAAAGATAACTGGAAAGAAAGGGATGGGAGTTTAGGTAAAGCACTAACAGAGCTAATTGACAAAGAAACCCGTAAAACAGCAATCAGATTGCGATCACGAGTCAGGGGGCCAAACAAGATATAAACAGCTCCTGAATGGGCATGCTTGACAAAGACTGTGCTAGCGGAAAGAGATATTGGGGGTCATTACAACCCTGGCCAGGGCTAAAGTGGCGTCCGTACCGCCAACAGGCTGGCGGTACGGAGACCCATATTATGACCGCGGCGGTAGTGCCGCGGTCGCACCGCCGGGGCCGGCGGTTTCCCGCTGTTTTAGCCCCGGCAAGCAGCGCTGGCCTGGGGATTATGACTCCCCTACCGCCAGCCTGTTTCTGGCGGTTTGCACCGCCAGGAAGAGGCTGGCGGTAAGGGGAGTCCTGGGGCCCCTGGGGGCCCCTGCACTGCCCATGCCACTGGCATGGGCAGTGCAGAGGCCCCCTAACAGGGCCCCGAGGAAGCTTTTCACTGTCTGCATAGCAGACAGTGAAAAGCGCGACGGGTGCAACTGCACCCATCGCACGGCCGCAACACCACCGGCTCCATTAGGAGCCGGCTCCTATGTTGCGGCTGCATCCCCGCCGGCCCAGCGGGATGTTGTAATGGGCACCGCGGGAGTGCGGCCGCATTGGCGGCCGCATGGCGGTTACAGCTTGTTGTAATGACCCCCATTGACTTGAAAGATTTCCAATTTCATCTTGAAGAACCACTATAAAGTGACACATGAACTGAGAAATAAAATGAAATAAATTTCTCCTGGTGGAATGACATTTTTGATTTGACTATTTAATGAGCTAGTTTATTTTGAGAATAATCGTTATGCCTGCATAGCTTTTGAGAATTTGAATTTCCGCTCACAGCATGTCTCTCCCTTTTTAATTACTTGCGTTTATTGTCTAAGATCGGTCTACATTTAACATTTTTAAAAGTGTATTTTTAACGTTTTCTCTATTTGTCCACATGAACTGCCTCTTGAATTATTTGAATTTTGCATACGTATACGTTTGCAGAAATCCTAAATGCCTTCACAATTGATACTTATAAAGTTGCAGAAATCCTAAATGCCTGCACAATTGCTTGATTTTATGAATTTTGAAGAATTGTGTACCCTGCTTTTGAGATTGAAGATTTATTGGGAGACTAAATTTTGAATGGAAAAGATGACTTCAAACAGAGAATACATTTGCCTGGCTTTCCAAATCATGTTTATGTTTTTTAGTTTAGTAACCCTAATTGGAATATTAGTAAAGTTACATTTCCCTGCTGGATATGCTCCAAATTCAAATAACAGTTCAACATATGTTAAAACATCAAGAGTTATAGGTTAATACATGGAAATAGTTATAGTGAAGAGGAGAAAACCATTGTGAGTATTGTGATGAATTATATGGTATGGTTGTGCGACCTTAGTATGTAAGACACTTACAAAAATGTTTTGTGTCCAGTCAGGCTCATGTGTAAAACCTTTAGCTCAATCCTGGGTAGCTGTGGCTGTGAGTAGTAATGCTTAAACAAAGGAGCTAGTGTAAAGCATTAAAATGCACCAAACAACGAATTAAGAAATGCACACAACACAAAAGAAATCCAACACTAATTTATAAAAATAGATTACATTTTTATGAATTTTTTTACACCACAATGAGCAAAATCCACCAGAGGGCTCTAGAGATATAGATTTTGAAGTAAAACATAGATCTCAGCTTTTAAGTCCAAAGCTTAAACAAGCATTGGTTACCGTAAAGCTTAGAAACTTTTGAAAAGTTTGAAAGAATTGTGTTTGGTTTCTCCAGCCCCAGTGGGGTGACCAATTCCAACAGGGAGAAGGTCAGGGGAGCTAATTGGGAGTACTTGGACAGTTACCCAGTCACCAAAGCTGTTTCAAGTTTGCTTCAGGAAGGAATGGTAATGATGCTTGGGATGCAGGACGCTCAGGATGCTGAAAGATGCTCTGGATGCTGTGCAGTTGATGGGGGTGTCCTTGTGGTTATTCCTCCGTCCTCAGGTACGGTGGGGCAACTTTGGCCACAGGGGTTGGTGTCCCTCGAAGTCCTCTTTTAGCCAATAAAAGGACAGCTACAGCTGGGACACTGATCCAGTGATACCCTTTGGTGAAGGCTGGTATCCATCTTTGTCGACCAATCTAGACTCAAAAGACATTCACAGGCCAGCAGACTCAAGTGCAACATTTGGCCATTTAGGTTTGCCCAGCGGCGGTCAGCAGCAATTCGAAGAAGGTGGCTACTGACTTACCAGAATGGGCTGTTTCAGTTTTGATGGCCCTAGTGGTGGTTTTAGGAGGGTCACCCAACTGTCCCTTGGAGCCACTTCTTTGGTCTGGGGCCCAGGAGTGACTTTTTAATGAGCTTGGAGACACAGGTATAGTACTCTCTCTGCCAGCCCAAATGTGGCAGTTGCAATCTAAAAGTTAGTGCAGCCTCTCTTTGACAAGCTCAGGGGTCAGCAGGGCAGTCCTTGTTTGGTCCTTTCTCTAGTTCCATCATTATCTGAGGTTCAAGGGTCCATTGGTTCCATCATTATGCCCAGATAGTGCCTTGGGGAGGGGGGGTGATGCGGTCACTAGCCAATGGGCTATCAGGATCCCTCCCACCCTGTGGCGATTTCTGGCTATCTGTGGCCTCTAGTAATCCCAGAGTGCAGTATTCTGCCCAAGCCCTCTCTCAAGACGTCTGAATCCTGACATCGGAACCCTTCCTTGGATGTTAGGAGCTTGACAGCCCACCTGAAAGGTGTGGCTACCTGTGGGCTCACACCCATGGGAAAGCCTGTTTGGCCACTGGTCTTCCCTCTCTATTTCTACTGCCGCCATTCTGTCTACCTGAACAAAGGGCAGCTCTCCCTCAGTGTAATCGCCATTTGCCCACCAATGCCAGCTTCACTTTTGAAGCTCGCCTTTTGGGCCAACACCCTGTGTGGCTTCCTGAAAGGGGGAGGTTACACCTCCCTCTGTTCAAGGCTACGATTGATCCTGAAACTGTGATGCATCCACACTACTCCCCAGGAGGGCAGACGGCTATCTGGTGACCAGCAACTGTGCAAGGCCAGTATAGGAACTGGGCAACAGAAGGGCAACTTCCTAAATGTTGCCTTTCTTTAAAACTTACATTAAATTTGTTTTGGGCATCAAATCAAGTATAGTGCTATGATTAATTTTATACCTTGAAGCACCCCTTTTAGTAGTCCTATTCAGAAGATAGTTGGACTGAGAGGTAAGCCAGTAACTCTGTGTTAGCCAAAGGGACTCCTACCTTTCCCACAGCAAAAATGACAATTTTGAAGTTTTGCTGTTAGGGATTACTAAAAGTGTATGTCCTATTCAATAATATACAGCCCCCTGCCTTAGGGCTCTATAAGACTTTCTTAGGGGAGACATATATATTGCTAGGGGAAGTGGGGCTTTGCCATTGGTTTAAATGGCAAAGTCAAATTAGAAGTTTTAGAATTGCTCTTCCAGGCTGCAGTGGCAGGCTGGAAGTTATTTTGTACTTTGCCACACAAAGAGTGGCAGAATCTGTGCTGCACCCCTGGGTGGACACTCCAACTCACATGCCCTTTGTACTGTTGGTACCTACACTAGGCATACACCAATGCGTTTTAGCCATTTTGTAATGGGTTAAAACACTTGCACTGAGGTCTGGATAGCTGCCCTCAGTGCACTCTCTAAGTCACAAAACCAGCAGCATCAGTCCAAATCTTTGGGGGTGATGATGCAAAAAGAGGCATTTCCTTACAATTCTTATATAAACTCACTAAAATATTATAGGGATATGATGAACTCGTTTAATTGTTATATTTGCATGCACTTACCTAAATCTGCTTCTGGAGTGTAGGATATGTTTAGTTACCTCTTACATTTGATTTGTCTTATTCTGTGATATATTTCATTATAAATCATCAAGATTATTTAGGAAGGAAATGTGTGTGTGACACGAGTGAAACTGAATGAGTAAGATAGACTGGATGAAATAGGGGATAGGGAATGTGCTTGTTCTACATGTTAGGAACAATTAACATTATGTTAAAAGGCATACATAATTTTTGCAATAAGACTGCTCATTTTACACTTTCAGAAGGATGGGTAGGCGCTTGTTATTCAGAATGACTTGTTCCCATAATTTAGCATGTGAACAGTTTGAGTGAAGTGAGTAAAGTGAGTCATAGAAGAGTGAAACGAGAAAATGTTTTTCAAGAGTTGTCAGAGGTGTTTGGTGTATTGCTTGCTCATATTGGTGTGCCTCTAAATGGTGCTGCGATTTGAAAATTGACTTCTTTGGTGGAATGCTTGGCTGATAACACTGCTAGTGCACTAAATTAATGAAGAGATGTTATTCATTCAATCCTGATACAAAATCGACTGGGTTAGATAGGCTTTTAGTGAAGGAGGGAGATGTGTGTCATGTAAAGAAGGTGAAGCAATGTTGTACCTGTATCCTTGTTAACAGTGAGAGTATTAGTAAATATATTGATAACATAACTAATATTGTGAATGAAATTCATCCAATGAGAGAACCAGGTGTGTGGTAAATGATTGGTGCATGGTTTGGTGAATTGGGCAAGGACTTAGTAATGAAGGTAGAAACAGTATTAATAATAATAATAATAATCATGCATGTCATCCTAATTTGTAAGGTTTAAGAATCAATTTGTACTGGAGGGCTAACTTGTAATTAGGGAAAGAAGAAGTCTACTAAACTAAGAAACTAGGAGGAAATTGTGCTTGAGATGAAAGCGAGAGCCTATAATGTTTTAAAGGCCATACAGAAGAAGTTAACAAAATAAAGAATAATGGAGGAAACCTTACAGTAGTTTAGTGTGATAATTGTTTTGATCGAATTATCAGAGAGAGGAATTGTAGGACAGTCTTTACATGCTAGGAAATAACACCTAATTTAAAGATGTTTCAGTTAGCATTACTAGGTCGAAGTCAGCTTGCATTGACAGCTATTCATATTTGCAGAATAATAAGGCATGTTTGTTTTATGAGATTTAGCCCTTCTGTGTGTGTGTGTGTGTGTGTGTGCGCTTGCCTGTGTTTACATTTTAGGAAAATTATCAAAAACGAAGCCTCAATTGTGGTGTCTCTATGAGCTTAGAATGTAATATTTCGGAAATAATTGAGAAATAATGCTCAAGATGTTCTTTTCCTTTGTAAATTTCTAAGGCTGCCTGCTGATGTCCTGTGCATGTTATTCATTAGCTGAATAAACTACTGGATTGCTGTGTTACATAAAAATGTAATTGTTTCCTTAATTACCTATGCATAACCTAACCAATAAATGCATTAGGACGTTAGGGGTCTCTAGAAGTAAGTGTCTTGTTCACTAAATTATTGATAGATTTGCATGTTTGCAACTTTGCTAGTCCAAGCCTGTTAAGTTATATCATACCATAAAATGTGTCAGCTTCAATATTCTGAAACAATATAAAACAAGTTTTCTTTTGATAAGCAGATAGACTATTTTTGCTTTTCTAATGGAGCAGGCTCTTTGGTACTCTATTTGAATTAGACTTTCTTTGGGTTTCTAACGAAGCAGACTCTATGTCACTCTGTTTGATTTACATTTAGAATCTTGGCCTCCTTGCTTGGAGACAGACTTTTTTCAGTCTGTTTACTGATTTGTACTTAGCCTTTGAGTTTTCTTTCACAACAACCTTATGTTAGTTCTTCAGCGGAATAATACTTTCATTATTTTGAATATGCTATTTCCCTTCTTGATTAATTACTTATTGCTTTCTTTAATCATCATATTTTTAATAAACTCATGAGGTTTTAATTTGGAATCTTGCCCTGCACAAGTTTATTAGCCTTGGACTAAGTCTTAAAAAAAGGTCACTAAGACTTACAAAGATTCAGACAGTCCTGATCTTGCACATAAACCCTCTTAATGAGAGCGGCAACAGCATATTACCATAGACCAAAGGTCTTCAAACTGTGGGGCGTGCCTCCCTGAGAGACCATGGATGGGTTCCCAGGGCGGCGCAAGTGCCTCTGCAAGTACATGTAAATGAAGATATTCTAGAGGTGTGGCCTTGTTTATTTGCCGCATTTCCAGGCTGTCTTCATTTACTCAGAGCCCTTGAAGTGGATTAAAAAGGATGTGAACTGTAATCAAAGTGCTGTGGGGGTGGGAGTCTGTAAGTGTGCTGGCAGGGTCAAAGAGGTGGCAGAAAAAACAAAATAGTCTAGGAGTTTTGTTTTTTCACTGTCAGGTCAGTGCGTATAAATAATTAAGTAACAGCTTAGTTGAAAATAAATGCAGGTTAAACTAGGTAGTGATAAATGTACTCTTTTAGGTTATGAAACATCAGCAACTACTGTCACTGAATATGATTGTGTGTGTTAAAGCTGAGTGAAACATAATTGAACCCTAGTCAGTGTATTGAGGAATAGTGACCTTTGTCAGGGCCATTGGAATAATGCAATTGTGCAGCTGCGGCATTTTTGCTCATAATTATGGATTTTCTGCGTTTGCCACATAATCCATCATCTGCTGCATAATTAGCATATTTTAACAAACAAAAAATATTTCTAGCTCAAAGGGTTCAAAGGTTACTAAAAATGTAGCAACACATGTCATTGCACAGTGGAAGGCCCTTTGCAAAGTTTAACTGGTTACCGTTCTGTTGCTTATTGAGGGGCAATATGTGCCAGGACAGTGTTAAGTGTAAAAATGAGAAAGTAATGCAGTAGTACTATCAAAAAATGTGTTGCATTATGTGCATATTTGCCTTTTCTTGCTGCATAATTCAGTCAACAATGCCACATAATGTGTCCTTTTCCTGCTGCATACTTCCTATGGCCCTGTTTATAAAGCTATGAGGCCCAAGTCTGTGGTAGAAAGCACTGTGACTATGTATGTCATTATTTTAAAATAGTATTTCATGCAGTCTAAGCTAGGTTGCTAAAAAATGATGCAGTGTTTGAAATAAAACAAGTTCTTACAAAATATAGTTTTTAGTAATACTTAATCAGACTGTATCTAATGCAAACATTTTCATTAATGCCTCCATTCTTCCAGAACTCAGCTGATAACACCCCTACACTGCATCTCAAGAAGAATACAACTTTGCCACCATGATGCTTTAAGCAGAGCCACTGGAATTTTGTGGCAGCAGAGAACCAAATTAAGTGGCAGGGTTGACTAAATTATGCAGCAAGAAAAGGTCAATTATGGAGCACAATGCAGCACATTTTGTGATTAGCATTATTTCATTATTTTGTCATTTTAACTTATGGTAACACTGTCAGAGGAAATATTTCACTTAATTAGTACCAGTTTAACACCCAAATACTGCAATAAGCAGCTACAATATTACCAGTCAATCTTTGCGAAAGGCCTTCCACTGCTCTGGAGCACTTTGCCGCGCTTCAAGTAACTTCTGTTCCGTTTGAGCTAGAATCAATTTTTTTGTTAAATTTAAACTCTGTAGATAATGCAGCAGATAATGGAATATGTAGCAACTGCAGTAAACCCATAATTATGCAAAAAAACGCTGTTGCTGCAGAAACTCACAATTCCAGTGGCCCTGACTTTAAGTAACTCAATCAATTAACGGCTGGTAAAAAAGTTTTTTTTTTCTTAAACTCTCTGCACTACCATCACACCCTATGCTTTCAGGCAGGGGAATCTCAAAGTCAGCATTAATCGCCTGTCGTGGGGGGGCTGTGGAGTCACGTGCCTGACTTGGTCACTCGTATGCTCCCAAGGGCCTCAGCCCATCTTGGATTCAAAATGGCAGAATCAAACAACATTCAAGACAAACTTCAGCTACACAAACTTGACAGAGTATGCAAATCATCAATCAGAAAAGCTAAAAAAGGTACTACTCAGACAGAATTCTAAATGCTAAATCTGAAACTAAAGAATTTTATGAAATTCTCAATGAATACCAAAAACCAAAATGCATGGAAGGAAGTCATCCCACTACCCATAATTTCACAAACAAACTAGCAACTCATTACACAACCAAGGCAGACACATTGGACTCCTATTTAAAACAGAAGAAAACCATCAGCACCAACCCCTTTCCTAAAATCCCCTCCAAGAGTAAACCAACCCAGCGTCTGCACTCCTTCAAACAAATATCACAAGGTGAATTTATGGATTTGGTCAAAACAAGCAGGCCTTCCTGTTACCCTTCTGACCTTTGTCCACCACACATCTTCAAGAACATTCTTTTATCTACCTCTGCTGCCACACCTGTAAGACGAATCGTCAATAACTCTTTAACTACAGAAAGTTTTTCTGAAGCCCTGAAAAAGGCATACATACATCCGTTATTAAAGAAAACAAACCTAGACCTGCATGACTTCATCAACTACAGACGAATTACAAATGGACCTTTCCTGGGCAAACTGCTAGAAAGAGCAGCAATCGCCCAGATGTTACAATTCATTGAAGACAACTTCATGCTTTCAGACTACCTAACTGGATTTTGCCCAGGAAGAGGCACTGAATCGGCACTCATAGCAATCCGGGATGCTAAAAACACAGTAGACCACAATGGAGTTGCTGCACTACTTCTCTTGGACCACTCAGCTGCCTTTGATACAGTTGACCATGACACCAGTTGACCATGACACCAGTTGACCATGACACCCTAATTCAAATACTCCACAGGGCCGGCACAGAAGGGACTGCTCTCGACTGGATTACATCCTAAGAACTAATATTATCTATTCTTCCTCCTTCTCGTCCAAACCCTACCTCACAAAAGCAGGAGTCCCCCAAGGATCAGTCATCTCACCTATGCTTTTTAACATCTACATGATGTCATTACCAGAACTGATCAATAATTTTCAACTCACAGGCTACAACTATGCAGATGACACACAAATACTACCTAAATTGGAATGCCTCAAAGACTTTAAAAACTCACAAATCTTCAGTTGCCTCAGAGTCATTGATCAGTGGATGACTTGGAGCCATCTCAAACTGAATGCTTCCAAAACAGAAATACTCACATGTGGCGAATGGAAAAGTTATGACCTACTGTGCTCCTGGCCTGACGCTCTGGAACCACCTCCTCAAGTATCTAAAGAAGTTAAAAACCTTGAAAGTACCATGAACTCCAAGTTAACAATGAATGCCCAAATGGAAAAATTAGGACGATCACGCTTCATCACCTTGAAGACTCTGAAACGCTTCTTCCCCCACCTCGGATTTCCACACAAGGTGCAGGCTACTGTCTATCTGGTACTATCTACACTGGATTATGCAAATGGCCTCTACCATGGAGCATCTCTATTATGAAAAAACTGCAACGTATTCAGAACTCAACTGTCAGGCTACTATTACACGTAACACTACAAGCCCACATCTCCCCTGCCTTGAGATCATTCCACTGGTTACCGGTAGCCAGAAGATCCACCTTCCGGCTGCTTTGTATCACCCACAATGTTATACATGGAACAGGACCACTTTTCATCGGAAACAAAGTAACCAAATACATTCAACAAAAAAACCTCACCTCTAGATTGGAACCCCGTCTTAAAACACCACTGTACAAGAAAAAGACATTAGGTGGTACATCCTTCTCTGTTCAAGCAGCAAAACTATGGAATTCAATACGCCCAAATATAAGATCCACGGATAACTATCTTGTCTTCAGAAGACTACTCAAGAGTTGGCTCTTTCCTGCATAACCACCATATTCAAACAGCAATGGACTGCTTTTGCCTGTGTTGATAAATAATTATAATCTGAATATGTGTATATTCTAGATTTGTATAGTTCTTTAAGAAATATGTACAGTTACTATTTCATAATAATAAATTATACACATACTCTTTAAGCCTGTTTAACAAATGTATATTTACTCACGGTTAAATATATATATGTGTATGTGTGTGTGTGCATGTGTGTATATATATGTGTGTGTGTGTGTGTGTGTGTGTGTGCATATACATATATGTTTTTTTAATTCTATGATTAACGTGTTCATAGGTCATTGCCTAGCTCGTAGATAAGTTGTTATATTAGATACTTATGAATCCCTGCATTCTTTTTTATATCACAATGAGCAAATGTTATCTTAACTATTTAACAGCAAGCATTTTGCTACTGAACAATTGAGGAAAGATACATAAATGTTATAAAAGTACACTTATTAATTAACATCAAATATTACAAATCTTGAAAGTCTGTGTTTATACAACTTTAATTCTCATAATATTTTACCCATTATTATATCCCTTGCATATATATTCCCTTACTATGTATTTACATATCTATTTATTTATTACTCTAGGCCTACTGTACTAGAGAAAATAAATTAATGAAAATAAATACAATTAAATCTATAAATAAAATTTAAAAATAAATAATTACATTAAAAATAAATAAATACAAAATATTATACATTTTACTCGTGAGCTTTACTCTGTCTCCCCATCACCCTATGTCTCTATCAATCTATCCTCCATCCCCACTCTAACTCATCCCAAACCCATTCTACTACTTTAATCTCCAAAATAACCCTTCCTAAGCTCTTCCCTCCTCTACCGCAGCTAGCTCACCCCAAACCTCAGTTTACTACTATGATCTCTCAAACAACCCTATTAAATTGTCCCTCATTTATCTCACCTTTGACTCATCCAAAACCCTTTCTGCTACTATGATCTGTCTAACCCCTTTCCACAGACTCTTCCCTCCTCCATCTCTCCTTTACACATTCCAAACCTCACTCTATTACTATAAACTCCCAATTAACACTTCTGGATTCTTCCCTCCTCTACCCTCCATTACTCCAGTCAATCCAACTAACAAACTCACATGTCCTCTACTCAAATTAACTCATTCTAATACTAATACTGTACTCATATTTCCTTATACTAATCCACCACGAATTCCTCTTGAGTTTCACAGTAGCGTGCTACTCGCCGAAAAGCGATTCAACTCCCTGTTAGGGGTAGTAAGCGCTATATACATACAATTACAATTCATGGGTGTTTTTGTTTGAGAAAGCGGAGTCCATGGGGTGGCTGCATTCAGATGCAGAGTCCTGATCCTCTCGACCCGAGGCCTCAAAGTAATGGTCCAGGAGAAAGAAGAAAGGAGTGAGGATAGATATTGTCAGAGATGGCCCAAAATAAGGAGCACTGTATGGGGACTCATTTTTTTGTTTACAAATGGCCAGAGACAGCTTCCTCAGAGAGATATTCCAATGAAGGAGACAATACAATTGCCCTTATTTAAAAAAAAAGGTCATTCATTGGTGCAGCAGGTACTGCTGCCACGTATGTAAGTGGCGACTTCTGTACAATTATGGCTGTCTTACCATGAAAAAGTAGAATAAGAGCTCATTTTTTCTTGCTACCATTAGAGCCTACTTCCCCCTTTGTGTTTTTAACACAAAGGGGCACAAAATATCATTGGTGCTGCAGGTACAGTGGCACGAGGGCCCAGTGTTATGAGGAACCAAATAAACCCCAATTATGGCTGTTTTATTATCCTTCCTTGCTTGCACTAGAACACACTGCACACTTGCCAATGTTGAATTGGGCCTCGGAGCAATGGACTATGGAAGCGAAAAATGAAAGCAGAGGAGGCACCATCGTTTGGCCTCGAAGTCCATGTTTTTAACAAAGGGCAAAGAAGATAGCACTCTTTGTAAGGCAGTACCTCTAATTAATGAAACAGATACAGCAACACTACACTAGGGCACAGGGGTCTGAGGGGTCCACTGCATCATAGTTATGACTGACTACCTTTGAAAAAGAGCATGGAAACTTATTTTCCTTTCTAGCATTAGGACTGAGGGCACCGCTGAGAAACAAAGATTTGCAGTGCAATATGTCTCGCATTGGTGAGACTTTGAGCTATTGGCGTTGTAAATTACAATGTTTTTTATATATGTGTTTTGGTTTGGAGTGTAGGGCATGTATGTTGTGTGGAGTGGAAATTTGTAGTTTGAATTGAAATTATTAGTTGTGGAATTGTGTGGTGTAGAGTGTATTTGTGTAGTGGAATTATGTGGCATGGAGAATCTACAGGGGTGACAGATGTATAGAATAGATAGAAAGGAATATCGAGAGTTCTAGCAGTAATTCTGATTGGAAACAGGTTAGCTTTTGCTCTGTGAAGGGACATAAAGTCACTTTCCTGAGCGCATATAACTTTTATTTTGTTAGTGCTTTTAAGCTCATCGAATAAAGAAGAACATTACTATTAGCCTTTGCTTTATTTTACTAATCTGTGAAAAACTATTTTTAAATAAAGTCAACAGGCGGAAGTAAGCCCCTATATATTGTGTGATACAGATTTTAGGGGTATAATTCTGTATGCTATATAAGAGGTTAATTTAAGGTGAGTCCCTCACTTTACATTGTCTGAAGGCAGGTTTTAGGGAACTTTACCCCCTAAACTATCTAGAAGAAAGAAAGCAGCAGGAAAGAAATCAGAACATATGATTGAAGGTGTGGCATTAAAGAGGATTAGACAACGAGGGGGTCTTGTCAAGGAGAGATGTTAAAATACTTCAAATCTGTAACAAACCTCACTTTGGGAGATACTTCTTCTGAATTGTATATTAGGAGACGCTTTAGGGTACCTAATAATTTGTAAGCAAGGTTATTAAAGCTAACACCTTACCAATGTACTGGTTTTGCTATCAGCAAGGTATAGGCGGGGGCCGCGGGAGGAGTGATTTGGTGGTGGATCCAAGACACAGCTCTCCAGGAACAAAAGATCTTGACAAAAAGCATATTTTGGGCTAGCCTGAGTGTAATAGACTTTGTAGATAATACCACATTCCATGAGTAGGATTCATTGCAGCTTGATATGTCAGGGATTTTTAAGAAGGTTTTGTTGTTTTGTTTTGAGGTCGAATAGTAGAAAGTCAATTACTGGTCGGTTTGGTAGAGGTACAGTTATAAAGCTGATAAGCATGGCTTAGAAGCAGAATGAATATATATATACACACACACACACACACACATATATAATATATATAAATATATGCACACTATGGGGGTCATTACAAGTTCGAAGACACAGCACAACAACAGTGCAAGCTTCCCTCATACACAGCAGGTACGGCACAGGTAACAGCAGTGGAAACATTCTTCATTCACACCAGATGCAGCACAACAGCAATGCAAGCTTCCCTTACACACACAGCAGATACAGCAAAGGCAGCAGCAGTGCAAACTTCACTCACATACAAAAGATAAAGCACAGCAGCAGTGCAAGCTTTCCTCACACACACCGCAGATACAGCATAGCAGACACAGCACAGCAGCAGTGCAAGCTTCCCTCTCGGAGAATGTACAATGCAAGCGTCCCTTATACAAGGAATAGATACAGGGCAGGCAGTACTACAAGCTTCGCTCACAGACACCAGAAACAGCACAGCAGCAGTGCAAGCGTCCTCACAGAGAAGTTACAATGCAAGCTTCCCTCACACAGAAGGTGCAATGCAAGCATCCCTCACACAGACAGTATATTGCAAGGGCCTCTCTCACACAGCACATACAGTACAGGCAACAGTGCAAGCTTCGCTCCCACATCAGCAGTGCAAACTTCCATCACACACAGCAGATACAGCACAGGCAGCAGAAGTGCACGCTTCCCTCACACACAGCAAATACAGCACAGAGGCAGTGCAAGCTTCCCTCTCATAGAACGTACAATGCAAGCTTCCCTTATACAAAGAACAGATACAGACAATGGGCGGTGGATGGGCAAGGATCTAATACGACATGGGGATCAGTGTTGGATGCCTGAGCTTGACTGGAGGTTTAGCGGGTGCTAATTTGGGCAGATGGTGGGTCCGATGGTGTGGGACGAAGTCAGAGAATTTGGGAGGTGGTGCAAGATAGTACGACAAAGAGAAGGCTCTGAGGCTCAGGGCGCCCCCCATCAAGCATTATTTTATAGTGCCCATTGGCCTTCACAAACAAGGGTAATGTTTTTCAGCTGGTTTCTTGCCATTACTCAAGTTGTGTACATCTGGTCCAATAAAGGCCAAGTCTGGTGTGCTGTAGGGCACTGTGGGGCTTTGGCCCTCTATGCTACTGAGGCGGGACAAGTCTGAGAACCCTTTTCAAACATCTACATGCTCTGTGAGTTAAATTGTGTGCTGCCACTAAGTTTAAATGTAGCGCATAGCAAGCTGTCTAGACTTGAGGAGGCTGCCTTTATCTACAGGTAGCCTTGAGGCCGAATAGTCCCTTTGTAGTAGTCCCTTAAAGGGAACATCCAGCTTACAACGGGTGTGCATGCACTGAGAGGATGAATGGAGTCAAAACACAGCAACCCAGCATTACACCTCGTTCTACGATATAATAAACCAAAGTGCGCTAGGTTTTCAGAGCTGTGTGTAAACCTGGGTAAATCATAGAATGTGGAGCAAAAACTCATCTGCTGGGTGCACAAATTGATTCAGTTTCCTTTCACTCTTAAGTGGTAGCATTAGAGTGTAACTAACCCACCCACAAGATCGGCTTCGGGAGTCCTTGCACAGCTAGGAACTGGAGGGGGGCGGCGGTTAGTGGTGCCTTGCACTGGTGGGGTTAAATGCAGAGCTGGGGAATGACCTCAAGGTCTCAAATTACTGGACTGCATAGGAGATCCAGCAGAGACTTATATGAGCTTGAGGCACAACTGGGTGATTGTCGACCCGGGTCTTTGGGTATAGAGAAGGGGATGAGAGAGATGGTGGGGAGGAAACAAAAACATATATGGAGGGTGGGGAAAAGAAACTGAGGAATAATAAAATACAGGGAACAGGGAGAGTAAAATGGGAGGGATTGGGTTAAAGGAAAGATGAAAGAGATAACGAGTGATGGAGCTAGAGGAATGAAAGAAGAGTGAGAGTCAAAGCGACAAAAAGTGAATTTAAAAACACAGCAATATCTTTGAGATAAAGTATCTTAAAAAATGCTGCAACAGTTTATTGAAAAGGCTGCAATACATTACAATGACAGTAAAAATGTTGAAGAAGCTACATTATGGTAACATAGAGGTTTGAGGCCCGATGCTAGAAAGGATTGGTTTGGTATTGGGTGGAGGAAGAGTCTTTATCATACTGACCTGACAGAAGGCAATGAAAAGAGACTTAGTTAGGATAGCATCACCCCACCCCCTTCCCACACATCTAAATTACCTAGAGGAGTTTAGTTAAATAGGTTGAAAGGCCTGTGCGAGGGCATGACATGTTTAGCAGAACTGTGAACTGCTGTTAGGACAGAGAATGAGACGTAAAATATGATCTTATATAATAGCAGCCAGCTCCCTGGAACATGTGTTTTCTTCCATTGCTGTGGGTTTTTAAGCAGGCAGGATTCATACTGTTAACAGTAAGACATATTCTTCTGCTGACCTCTAGCCTTGTTTCTAGTCATAGTCAGATGGAGCAGATCATAGCTTGACATTCCCTTTGAGGAACCAGGAAAGATTAGACCCCCACCCGGGGTCTCCTTCCCAGCGGTGGAGGGACAACCTTTATGTCCTCAGGGTCAATTTAGCAGAGAGTTCACAAATCAGACGGAGTCACCAACTGGAGGAATAAAGAGAAGTTTATTACATGGATTATAGCTCGAGCTAATACAGAGTCCCAGGACAGTCAAGTGACTATCCTACGGAGGCTGCCCCTTCACTCTGGGGCACCCAACCTTATATACACACAAAACTGCTTAGTCAGAGGACAACTCCACCCCTATCGTATTCAAGGTCCTCTGTGGTCTTCAGAATATTTCAGGGATACATGTGTGGTGGGAGAAGGTACAGATGCAGCTGGCCGGAGGTGGCAACGACCTGTACAAACTTGTTCTGGCAGTTACTGATTAAGCACGACTATTCTCGGAACTGTAATTGGAAAAAGTAATATGGCAGCGATAAGCAGATTGCAGCCCAAGGCTGCGAGCACAAGATCAATCATCAAAGTTCAGGAGGTTTGTCGAGCACATGACAACATAATAAAGATGAACAGATGCCTAGCAGCTATGGTGTATGATTAACTTTATGTACATTTTCTCAATCCCTCCTTTTGCCATTGTGAGGCAAGTTTGAACGTCATTCAGTGTCTATGTTAATGGACATAAGGTCTTTTATCTCCTGCTCAAGCGACAGCATAACCGGTATAGGTGGGTGACCAATAGTCTGGAATTAGTAGCATCAACTTGAGGTAGCCCAAATGGCTGATAGTTCATACCAGGCGCTGCAGGAACCATCAAAAGAAAAAGGGAATGCAATATATGACAACCTTCTTTGCACGGAACTCGGTAGCAAGCCACATATCCAACAATTTGTTCTATTTACAGCCAGCTGATGTTGATGTAACATAGATATGAAGGTATTGTTTTCATATTCCTTACGTTGTCCTTCCTCATGGGGTGGTAAGGAAACATGGCTGTGTTCTGGAGGCAGTGGCGTAGTTAGTGAGACCTCTGAGTCACAATCATGTATTACCCACCCAATGCAGGACAGAAGTATAAAAAATAGTATCGTTAAGGTGAGACAAGCGATACGTGGGCCTAATAGTCTTTTTAAATTACTTAATTTCTTCTTTTTCCTCTTGTCTTCTTGTATAACATCCATTTCTCTTTATTGCTTGTCCCACTAGCAGTTCAGTCCAACCTGGGTGCTGCCCGTGACTGGTGGTTGCTTCACTGTGGGGTGATTCCAGCAGTCCTATTGACACACTCTGCTCCGCCCCGACAGTCAAAATCACGGCCCTGCAGCTATCGTCAGACTTAATACAGGGGACAAGCAATCAGTTCATTGTTCATTTTCTTACTTTCGTGGGCGGAAATCGTATCTTGTGGACTGTGGTATGGTATGGTCAGGAAACAATTGTTCAGTGTGACCTAAATCTGAGGGAACCTCCTGCAGCACACTGTCGTTCTGTTTTTTATCACTCCGCGTAGTGTTGCTGAAATGGTCCTCAGTCGTCGGGTGGTCACCACTTTTTATTTCATCAGAGGGTACGAGTAGGGGTACTTTCTTACAGTGGGATGCATGTATCCAATTCTTAGCTCCCTCGACTTTAACTGCTGTTCGAGTAGCAAGGAGGACTTGTCGCGGACCTTTCCATCGAGGTTCGAGACTCTTTTTCCGCTGGAAATTCTTTGTGAGGACCCAGTCTCCAGGTAGTATCTTGTGGCCTGGATCAGTGGATACAGATGGGAGTGCTTCACGCACCTGTTGGTGAATAGAACGCAAATAATTAGTGAGTTCATTTAAATAGTCCATCAAAACAGGATGTTCTAGTTCTGAGTACTTGTGAGGTCGAGGGACCCCCCAGACATTTGCTGGCCTACCCATCACTATCTCATGGGGTGACAACCCTGATCTAGATTGAGGCGTCATCCTGACAGACATTAAAGCCAGGGGCAACGAGTCCGGCCACCGTATACTGCGTTCTGCGCATATTTTTGACATCTTCAATTTAAGTGTCCCATTATATTTTTCAACTAGTCCTGCTGATTGGGGGTGGTTAGCTGCATGAAACTTCTGGCGGAGGCCCAACCCTTCACACACCCTTTTCATCACCTGCCCTACAAAATAACTCCCATTATCTGACCAGACACACCTTGGGACCCCAAACCGTGGGAAGAACTCCTTCAGAAGTACCTTTGCGGTGGTAAGGGCAGTATTATCTTTAGTAGGGTAAGCTTCTACCCACTTACTAAACATACAGACCACAACTAGGACATATTTCAAGTTGTTACACCTTTCCATCTCAATATAATCCATTTGTAGTACTTCAAAGGGATACGTTGGTAGGGAAAAATGCCCAGCAGGGACTGAGGCACCCTTCCCTATGTTAAGTTGTAAACAAATCATGCAGGATTGAACGAGTTGGTCCGCTACTCTTCTGATATTTTTATTAGACCAAACCGGATCAAGCAAATCACAAATGCTTTTAGCACTAACGTGTGCAGGACCATGGGCCATAGTCACTACTGGCAGAACGAATGCATCGGGTAACATCCATCTTTCCCTCTGTGACAGATCTGTCCAGCACAGCGTATTTTCATCTAACTTGGCCTTCCCTTCTTCCCATTCCTTTCTCTCCTGTTCGGTTGCCTCATCCTGTATCTTCCTGACACTCTCTACCATGTTCCCAAATATTTCATGGGGACGAACCTTCTCTGTACTATCTACCACATACATGTGTCCTGTCTTTGCATACGCTGTATCTTTTGCTGTCTGATCGGCTAGGGCGTTGCCCTGTCCAGTTTCATCTGTCACCTTTTTGTGTGCACTACACTTCATGATAGCCATTGTTTTGGGCAACACCAGGGCAGAAAGTAAGTTAGTTATAAGGGTCCAATGTTGAATACGTGTCCCATATGAAGTGAGGAATCCTCGTTCTGCCCACAAGCGACCAAAATTGTGTTCTACGCCAAATGCATACTGACTATCCGTGTAAACATTCACATTAAGTCCTTTACTTAACTCACAGGCTCGTGTTAGAGCTATTAATTCTGCGGCCTGAGCAGAGTTATGTGGTATTCTAGCTGTTTCAACTATAGTGGTAGCTGTTGTAACTGCATAGGCTACAGAGGTAGTGCCATCGGGTAGCTTGATGCATGAGCCATCTACGTATAATATGCCATCCGGGTCTTTCAGTGGAGTGTCCTGTAAGTCCACTCTCCCTTTTGTTTCATCCTCCGTCCGGAGAATGCAGTCATATATGTCATCATAAGAATCTTCTGTTTTTTCAGTAATTGGCAATAAAGTGGCAGGATTGAGCGTGTTGCACCTTTTTAATGTTATATGACTAGCTAAAAGTGTCAGTTCATAAGTAGTTAATCGTGCATTAGTAAGATGCTGTGTTTTTGTTTTGTTTAATAGTGCGTCAACAGTGTGTGGGACCAACAGGGTGAGGGGTGAAGCCATGACTATCCCGGCGGACTGGCGCACTGCGACCGCTGCAGCGGCTACTGCCCGTAGACAGCTCGGGAGTGCACGGGCCACTGGATCCGGTAGGGCCGAAAAATAAGCACAGGGGCGTTGTTTGCCGCCATGCTCTTGGGTTAACACTGATTGTGAACATCCATTTCTCTCGCTCACATATAACTGAAAATCTTTGCGATAATCAGGCGTACCCAGTATGGAGAAAAAAACAGCTAGTAGAAATGGTAGTTGAAATTTCACACAAGCCAAACCAAACCAGAAGATTATTTGTTACAGGTGTGGGTTGTCATGTATCATCTTTTAGGAACTGCCCAACCTTAAATCAACAGTGTAGAAATTGTGGGAAATGGGGCATTTTTCTAGGGTTTGTGGAGGAACAAAAAGAAGTAGTGTTCGCTGTGTGATGAATGAGGATGTTGAAAACATTTGTGATGAGCAAACTAATAATAAAGAGTAGGTGTTGGTGGTTAAAGATACAGAGACATGAACAAACAACACAGTAGTAGATCCTGATAGTAAAGTATCAATTGATGATATAGTAGTCAAACTTTTAGTGGATACTGGAGCTCGTATCACAATTGTATCACAAGAGAAATTCAATGAATTTTGGGCTTCCAAAACTGGGCATTCTCCTGATGGTTCTATAGTGGCTTTTGAAGAAAGCAAGATTGACTTAATTGGTTATTATTGGGCTTCATTAATAATTTTAGAGGACGATATTCATGGAAAAGTTTATGTGGCCAAAAGAGGTATAAATCTCCTAGGGTTCTTACAACAAGCTGAATTTAACTTAACGATCAAACTGGGACAGGATAAACCTGTTTTCATTGACAAAAATTATGTAAATTCTAGTAAAAGTGTTAACAGTGACATTAATGACTGGCATGGAAGATTGAAGAGATTATTTCAAGAACAATTGGGAAAAATAATTGATTTCACTCACACCATAAAATGAAAGCAAGGTGCAGTTCCTGTAAAACATAAGCTGAGAAATGTGCCTTTAAGTGTAAGAACAGATGTATCTGACTTCTTAAAAGATATGTATGAACAAGGCATAATTGAAAAAGTGGAAGCAACTTATGGTTGTCTCCCATAGTTCTGGCAAGGAACAAAACGGGAGATCTAAGGATGTGTGTTGATTTGAGAAGTTTGAATGAGCCAATTTGGGTAGACAATTTTCCTCTACCAAGAATTGAGGATTTAATAACAAAGGTTGGTTCTTCTCTTTGGGTGGGTCACAGAATTGGATTTGAAATCTGATTACCATCAGGTGGAATTAGATATTGAATCTAGGCACTTGACTGTGTTTGTCACTCCTGATGGAACCTTTCAGTTCTGCAAACTACCATTTGGTCTGGCATCAGCTGCCGTGGTTTTTCAAAGATTGATGTCAGACATGTTTCATGATAATCCCAATTTTGTAGTTTTCCAATGTGACATTTTGTTTTTTTCGGATAATGAAGAACATGATAACATTTTGAAGAATGTTTCTGGTACATTGGAGAATAGAGGAGTGACTTTAAGGAAAGATAAATGTATTTTCAAATTCAGGGAAATAGAGTATTTAGGTCACATTTTGTCAAAGCATGGGATCAAACCTAAACCGAGTCTAGGGAAAAGTATTTTGGAAGCTCCTGCTCCAAAAACTAGAGACCAGTTATTGTCTTTTCTTGGCATGTGTGTGTTTTATGCTAATTTTTTTTAAGACTTCGCAAAGAACACTGAATGGTTTATATCAATGTTAAAAAGAGAAGTTAAATTTGTATGGTCAGAGGAGCGTAACAGAATGTTTGAACACATTAAACAAGGAATTGTCAAAGCTCCGGCTTTACAACCGTTTTCAAAGGGAAAGAGTACCATTGTAACAGTGGATGCATGTGAGTATGGCTTAGGAGCTGTGTTGTCACAATGTTCGGGGGAAGGTGAAAATACCATAGGTTTTGCATCAAGAACATTACAGCACGTTGAGCACAAATATGCAGTAATTGACAAAGAGCTTTTAGCATGTGTGTGGAGTATAGAAAAGTTCAAACAATATTTGTGGGGTAGACCTCTTATTTTAAAAACTGATCATCGTCCTCTAGTGGAGATTTTATCAGACAAAAAAATAAAACGTTCGACTGCTCACATTTCAACATTGTCTGCCAAACTTTTAGAGTTTACTTTTACAGTTGAGTATATTCCGGGGGAAAAAATTGTAGGGCGGATTGTTTATCTAGGTTACCTATTGAAGATATTCAAGAAGAAGAATGGGAGACAGAGATTAAAGAATGTTTCATAGCATGTATCAAAGAGTGTGATTGTTTGTTTACGGAAGAAAAAGAATGGGTTGATTCTGTACAAAAAGACAAAGTATTATGTGAAGTGATGCATCTGGTTAGGTCTGGGTGGCCCAAAGAGAAGAATTTGTCCTCGGAACTACAGATATTTTGGAAAGTTTCAGATGAGTTATCCATTGAAGGAGACAAGTTTGTTAGCAGTAACAAACTGGTACCACCAGAATGTTTCGGACAAAGATTAATTGCGATGGCTCACTCTGGTCATTTGGGTGCCACTATCACAAAAAGGAGGTTAAAAACTGATTTTTGGTGGCCTAGGATGGACAGAGAAATTGATTAATTTGTCAAAAGTTGCACAAGATGCAATAGCAGTGATAAAGTGTTAATTACTGAAAGTACCACTGAGTCATTTGTTCCCTCACCAACTAGAGCCTGGCAAAAACTTGGACTTGATTTTTTAAGTCCTTACCATATTTTACCCTCCCAATATGAGGTATTTTGTGGTGGTTATTGATCACTTATCGAGATGGGTTGAGGTTGAACCAGTTAGGCTTCCTACTACTCAAAGTATGAATGATTGTTTGAAGAGAATTTTTAACCAAGAAGGGTTTCCAGAACAGATATTAACTGATAATGGAGTACAATTTATTTCAACAGAAATGCTTACATTTTGGGCAAATGTGGTATAAAACACATAAGAACACCTCTGTATCATCCGCAAAGTAATGGAAAAGTGGAACGTTTTAACCGGGTATTAGTAGAGTGTATTCAAGCTACGATAGAAACAATATGTGTCTAGATCAAGCCATCAAAGATCTAGGCGGTCATTATGAACACGGCGGTAACAACCGCCGTGTTCTTGCTGGCGGTCAAAACACTGACTGCCAGCGGCCCCGGAACCCCGCCGGCCACATAATGAACATTTCTGTGGGCCGGAGGGCGGAAACATTGTTTCTGCCCGCCGGCACACAGAAAGGCCCGGCCGGGACAGTGACGGCGGCTCCACATGAAGCCGCCGCCAATGCCTCTGTGCAGCAGGTGCAGTTGCACCCGTCACGCAGATCACGACGGGGCACTGCACCAGGGCCCCTGCACTGCCCATGCAAGGTGCATGGGCAGTGCAGGGGCACCCCCTCCGCCAGCCTTTCACCCGCCAGGAAAAGGCTGGTGGAAATGGGAACATTATCCACACGGTAGTGCAGCTACCCTGGCGGATAGTGTTTCCACTCACTGCCAGGCTGCCTGACGGCAGAAGCCTGGCAGTGAGTGAGGGCCACCGATGGCGGCCCTCACCCTGTTCAGAATATGGCGGGTTGGCCCGCCATCCCGGCTGGCGGTTTCAGCCGCCAATGCCGGTATGGCTGGCCAACCCGCCATGTTCGTAATGAGGGCCCTAGTCTGGTCTTATAGAACTATGCCACGTATGGCCACTGGTACAAGTCCTTTTGAACTTATGAGAGGGAGCATAGCATCCACTGAACTGTATCCTTTTTGGATGGTTAAACTATTTCATGAAGGAAGTAATGTAAAAGAAATTTGGCAAGCAGCAGAAAATAATATTGTGAGCAGGAAAAAGTTGGATGAGGTTTGTGACAAAAGTGGCAGATTGCAAGTGGGTGATTGGGTAAGAGTAAAAAACCCAGTGTTGGTTAAAAAAATGTTTGTCAAAATTCATAGATTCTCAACAAGTATGTGAAATACGCAGGAATGCTGTGAAACTATCAGATGGAAGTTGGTGGAGTATTTCTCGCATAGTATTGGATCCAAGTGTGCAGTTTCAGAATTCTGAGAAGAATCAACATATCAAAAAAAACACTGAATGCAATTTTGGTAATATTGACAAAAATTATATAAACAGGAAAAGCACAAAGGTTCATTTGAAACCAAAGAAGTTTCAAGATGACATTGTCATGAATGTGTGTGCATTTTGCATTTATATTTATATAAAGATAAATTAGTGTATATTCCTGACTACGTTTTTAACAAAATGGAGAAATGAGGAATGTGTTGCGGGTTAATTCCAGTTGTGGGGTGATCCTGTATTAAGTTATGACAAGTTTTGTTATTGTTATTGCATTTTATGAAGTGCATTATTTATCTGGTTTTAAAGAGAGGAGAAATGTGGTGATGTCATTAGAAGATGCATGGAACACGACATCAGGTTTTGTGATGTAGTAGTGTTCCATGCCTCTCCTGTGTCAGTTTCTCTCTGTGCCCCTTTCTTGTAAAACAGTTTCTATGCTCTTCAATAAACTGTTTTATTAATCATCCTTGAGTGAAGTCTTTACTACAGTATTGTTGACCACGTTTTTGAGGGAGACAATGACAAGCCTCTAAAACATACAAAATTGTTGTTGCACACAAAAAACAGGTCACTAATAAATTAAATTTTAAAATAAACAAGCAGCAAAAAGTCAAACAAAACATAAACGTGCAACAGAAAGTCAAAAATTAAAAACAAACCATTGTGGTTGTTCAAATGCGTTGCTATCGTCATTATAGTCATGGCAGTTTGTTTCTCTTGTGGCTTCTAAAACAAGCTAACTCACCAATAAATAAAGAGTGCTGACAAAGTGAAATAAATAGAGTGAAGAGTAAGAAGATATGTAACAGGGGCAGTCCTCATGGGAGGTTACAAAAATGCAGAAGGAGGGAGCAGGAAGTATTTAGCAAAGGCAGTAAAACAACCCAATTACAAACATGTGCAGTACTTCAACCCCATATTCTAAAAACAACACGCCTTGGAGACAGCGCAAACGGTGTCTAGGCGAGACCTAAAAAAAGAAGGCAACATGTGGGAGCTCTTTCTTTTCTGAAAGGGAAAGAGGGCAGAGTCAGGCATGGTGGGAAGACGTGCAATAGGCAGAGGAGACAGCCTGCCACTCAGAACTGCAGTTATTAGTGCAGCAGGTGTATTGCATTGGGATCCAGGAGTGTGAGGGGCTCACAACGCAATTATGGAGAGAAGTACTTTTGGAACTGCTAACGCGTCCCTCTATGATAATTTATTAAAAATTAGGACCCGTTTTAGGCCAATGAATCTTTTGACCCAGTTGAGAGACACCTTAGGACGAGATAGCTAATCAATATGTCAATCAATACGTCAATAATGTCATCAATATTTATTAGCACAATGCATTTCACTTTAGTCAAAGACATTAATTAACTCAAGACGCTACCATGACCTTGCAGTCATGAATAACCACACCAGTTTATTAGAATTTTATGATGTTTATTCCCTATTGATTACAATTCCAAAATCATGTGTGTTAATCTCAAAATCAAAACACTCAACAACATCGTCATAATTTGGCAACTTGAATAAGACTTAAACAACGCGAGAAACGCAATTATTAGAACATAACAGAGCGTCAACATAGGTCAACTTTAGCAGAGTGTCATCAACGCGTCAGTTCAACAAAGCATAGATTCAGTCAGTTGTCTATTTGCGTCAGTGTATTGAACCCCTGTCCTAACCTCTGATTAGCATTAGCATGTTGGGCTTCATGCAAAAACAATTTAGAACACCAATTTGGAAAACATCTAACTATGGTCCCTGTCAAAAGTAAGCAGCTGGTACCTAGAAAGGAAAAGCAAACAGACAAATCACATTTTCATTGTCATAGTTACCCTCCAAGTATAGGTCAGCACTCAGGTTCAGTCTTCGTCTTCAGGACATGTTGATTCGCCATCAGTTAAACTCAGCTCTCAGGGGAAGAGGGGCACTTCCCTCATAAGGAGGTAAAGTGTGGATGGGCAATCTAAGGAAGAGGATGGTTCTAAGTAATTTCAGCAAAGTCACTAAGCAAAGTGACAAAGTCTCTGGATCAAATCGACAGCATTTCCCTAACAACTCTCTATGGCTCCCCGTGTCATGGGTTTTTATCCCTTTTTCGCTGTACATTCCCCTAAAACTTTATTGGTCCAGTGTTATACCCCACTATCTTTAGCCAATTAGGAAACGAGTTATGTCATTTATCTTTCACCCCATATTAGTTTACAGATATTTTATTGGTCCATATGATTGAAGTCTTCAGAGGTAGCACGTCCGGTATGATTTCATCCTTCTGTAATTCTTTGCACATCTTTTGGTCAGTAGCTCCATTGTCTTTGAACGACCTTGTACATTACATTAATCTACACTGTTGCATTTTGACTAACATTTTATGGATCTACTATGGTTACATTTAGCTTCTAGTTTGAAGAAAACAAGAGGTCATGTCCTTTTGCGAGTCAGCACACTGCACGTTAGGAAAAACACATTTTAATATGAGAGCCAGGCAGCTAAGCTTCGGCTCATGCTAACTTAAGGCCTACAAGGATTTTAGCACAATTTCAATCCCATAATCATTAATAATTAGTATAAAATGTATTCAATAACATTAATTCATAAACATTAGTCATTTTATTAGTCCACTCCCCGTGGTCACATTTCAGGTGCACGTTTAAGCAAAATTTAATTACTACAGTTTTTATGCGGCATTATCATACATTAGTTCCTAAACACTTCATGTTAATATAGATTATATATGCTACGCTCTCTCAGGCCAGTACCAGTTTTGTTTAATTTTCTGTTATATATGTCTCATATTTAGTGTTGTTTATGAGCTATTGAAAAAGTACTTCAGAAATGATATCACATGCGCTGACCCCTGCTCTCAGCATGTCCCACCTGCTCACTCAAACCTTGCCATAATATTTAGGAGAGGGGCCCGACTTCAAAACATTTTGCTTAAGTAGGCTCTGAGCAAAAATATTTGAAGGCCTCAGCCATAGACACAAAATATAACATATTGGATTATGTTTAATGCACTGAAACATAAAAGCTAGCGTAGAAATTCCAAGTCACAGAAATACTAACTCCAGTGAAAGCGCAATGTGCAAAAATAAAAATATTTATATATTAGACTCCTACTTCAGTAATAAAATGACGACATCACAACGTTAAATAAAAACAAATAACATCTTGTTTTGAGTTGAGCGTAAGGTCGGTTTGTGTGCATTTAAGTAAATATTTTGCTGTGCGTCTTTGTGGGTGTAATTCCTTCCCGTTTCAGGAAGAAGAAAATACACAATTTCGGTTTCGCCATTACGGTTCTCATGGAGGACAGCGCCACCGTTCGAGTTCCTCGAAACACTCCCTCTTATTCTGAATTAATTTCTGACAGTATTTAGTATTTTATCTAGTACGTAAGCGGATACAGGAAGTCCGGCGTACGTCCGCACGCTCCTGACGTTCGGCTGCGGGGAGCATGCGTCCCTGTAGGATGCCTGTCATGGCGGGTGGCGGGAAAAGGAAATCGTCGGGGTCCACACAGCAGGTATAAACCCTTTGGAGACGTCACTGCACGTACATGATCGTGACTGTCAAAGAATGGTGATTACGGAGTTAATGTTATGACGTACGCGCCGAAAGGACGGGCGGTAGAAGCTTAGACGTTCCGCGCAACGGGTGTTTGGGACCTGAGTTGTTTATTCTAAACGGATAAGGACGTGCAGCTTGTTCAGAGCGAAGTCCTTTTACTAAGCATTCCCGGCTATGTTTTTGCTAACGAGCTTTCCTTGGGAATAGAAAATGTCTTCAGTTTGTAGCGTTCCTTAAATTGCTAAAATGTTCTTTTATGGTCTGTCCTGCACTTTTTTCACCATTTAACTAACCTGTGTGGCTGATTTTTTGAAGACTTGCAAAAACATTGTAGGTGTATTCCATTTTTCTACAGCTAGAGGACCCGTTTGTCACAGTCTAAGATATTCAGCTACATTGTGCCAGTGTAGCTTTGTTTTATCCTGAATCAATTAGTTTCTTATTACGGTAATTATAATTGTAACGTATCATTTTTCTTTTCCGACGTGTTGTTTATTTTGGCTTTTAGCCACGCCTACCTCACGCTCATAACTATCGCTCGTTCGTGGGCTTGTCTTTCAAAAAGCCGTTGTTATAATTGGCACATTGCTTTACTTTGTCCCTCCTTGGGGCGGTTTGGTTACCGCCTTGGACATGGAATCTGTTACATGGCTAATTGCATTGTTGCCTTTAGCTTTGACTGCGAGCGAATTTCTTTTTACTTTTGACGCTCATGACGTGGCGCTTTGAATCGACTCGCTTATGGGAAACCCTACTACTTTTAATTTTGTATTTACGTGGCAAGAAAAGTCCCGCGGTTATGAGTTTACAACACTAATATCTCTAACTCGAGCAAATGTGAGACCTATTGCATTGCAAATGCTTGTTATATATGCACCCTCTCCTCTCATTGGGGCTTTCAGTAATCCTAGAACATGTGTTGTCGTTCATTTTTTTTTCTTCAGCCCAGCATGCAGCAATTTCTCCGCCCTCTTAAGCCATTGGTAAACTCTGTGAGTATAGTGTGTGGGGTTTGATACAATTTTTTTTTTTCTTTTTTTTTTTAATTGCTCCTCCTGCAACATCCTTCTTTTAGCCGTTTGCTTCTTTTGCTGAGACCTTTTCAGTTACATCTTGAATAAGCCCTGAGGAGTATTTTTGTTTCACTTTTTTTTTTTTTTTTTTTTTTACTGTTTAGGTGTATCCTTCCACCTAGATTTGATGAGACAAGTTTACATCTGAAAGTTGCACTCTGGCATAAGATATCAGACCCTGTTTTGTGGGCCAACAGGTAGACAAAGGCTACTGGGCCCTAACCATAGTGGTTGAGGTAGTTTGCCACTGTGATTCATTGTACTTGAGCTATTATGGCTCTGTACACAGTGCCAATTATAACTAACCCTTTCTGATTTAAATTTCGGGGTAGGAAGGATAAGCAGTTACAGGTTTCTCAGAGGTAGTGTGGGGGGGAAAGGGCTTGAAACACATCAACATACTCAGTAACTTGGTTCAACACTTATAATTTCTTTAGCCTCAAACAACAGCTTCTTGTGGATGCAGCACATCAGCATGCGCACCTTTTGTGTTTCTCACCCCCTGACATGGGCTAAGCCTTACATGGTTTGCCTGCAGACTTCTCTTGCCATCCTGGCATGTGGCAGATGTGGTCTCAGTAGTCTCTTCATTGTGCTGCTGCAGCAGTAGCCTTTCCATATGTCATTGTAAGATGAATTTGCCGGGCCTTTGCAGCAGCACATGACAAAGCAGCGGTGGCCCATTTGGTAAGCTGCCTGCAGTTGCTCAGCCAGTGTAGGATCTACATGTCTGTCTATCTGGGTTAAGTTTCTGTATGATGCCCCAGCTATGGTTCAGGGTTTTCATTTCAGTTTCCAAAGTTCACCTCCAGGTGTTCTTTGGCCTGCCTCTCTTCGTTTTCCTTCTTGGGGGTCCTGTGGAGAGCTGTCCTTGTGACGGAGTCTTGTTCTTTTCTGAAGGTGTCTCCTATCCAGCTCCCATCTCTTTCTCATAATGCTGTCATCCATGCTTTTGCTTGCATCTGGTGAACAGTTTCTGGGTGGGGATGGTTCGCAGTCAGGAAATGCACAAGATTCTTCTGAGGTTATTGGTGTTAAAGGCTACCAGTTAAGTGATGTTGCTTTTGTCATCCGGCAGCACTCTGATCTGTACAAGAGATGACAGAACACTGGTGTGGTAAAGCTTGGTGTTGGTGCTTCACTGAGATGACCTCCCCACATTGTTCAACATCTGAAAGGCATTCCGGGCCATGTTCAGACTACTCTTGATGTCTCTGTCTGCCACTCCATGCTTGGTGTGCCCCTCCAGGTCATAGGATAGGTACTGGACCACTGATTGTCAGAGACAAGCCTAGGCCCCTTCGCCTGCACTAAATTGAGGGTGGTCAGGGTCAGCAGTAAGTCTGGGTACAACTTTTACAATCAGTCGGCACTCAGGGCATGGGAACTTGCCTTTTTACTATTCAAGGGACATTCCCTTCCCAACTTAAGACATTTGATTCTTTCTCATCTGTGCGTTGTCTACACTAGGGGCCTCCAAACTATGGCCAGCTCCAATATTTTATCCTGCCCGCTGTAACTTTTGCATTAATAGGCTATAATGTAATTTCTCTGTTTTCCAAAGCCTTGGAGTTCGATGATAAAAGGTGTGTGTGTGTGTGTATGTATGTATGTATGTGTATATATATATATATATATATATATATATATATATATATATATATAACCAATTCCTTTGGTAGCCTGTGCAGGAGAGCCTCTTGAATCTTGTCTATTTTAAATTTTGGACCAGCAATGTTGTGTATGCCAGATATTTGAAAAAAGGTAAGTTCCTAGTGCAGGTAGTCCACCCTGCAGACTGAGCACGTGTCCTTTAGAGCGCACTGTATGATGTGACTTTCCTGGAATTCATTTTATACCGCTGTTTTGACGTTGCCTCCAATCTGGCTCACACACATAGGCCTGTAAAGAATTAAAGTGTATCTTTTTATACTGTAACAAACATTTTTAGAAAGGAAGCACGTCACAACCAAAAATTGAGTAAATTTATCTGATGACCATTTGAAGTCCATTCTAATTGGATCGTCTAACTTGAAACCTCAGTTAAGGGATATTTTGAAATAAAAACACCAGTTCCATCATTTCCATTAATCTTGTGCTTCATGTTTTGTTGTTTACATTTGAAAACTCCAGTTGACAGATTTGTGTAGAGAGGTGCAGACAGAATTTTTTTTTTTTTTGACCTTTATTAATGGCTCAAGTTCATTTTGGATTTCTTTTCTTTGTTTTACTGAAGTCATTTCTTGGAGCGTGTCTGTTTTTCTTATTGTGTGCCACAGAATTGGACAAATTCTCGTTTCATACAAACCTGTACATTTTCAGTACTTAAACTTCATTAAAAATGAATAGCCGTTTTTCTTATCTAAAGTTAATTAATAGATTATTTTGTCAGTATTTGATAATGTTTTACATTTTTATTCATTATATATCATTTCTCAGCACCACATTGTTTATTTGTAATTCACATTTCTCTTTTGTTCTGTCATGTCATATGCTGATTACAAAAAATCCAAGTAAACCTTATTAATTCATTTAAATTGTATTAATTCATTTATAAAACATTTTTTTTTTTTTGACCCACAAATATTTGTAAAATATACTATGTGGCCCTTGTACTGAAATTTTTGAGACCCCTGGACCACTGTGGAATTGAGTTTGCCATGTAATGGTGCTTTCTATTCATGGAAAGCATCAACTGTACATATTGTAAAGGACTTTGGTTTCAGATTCCTTCAACCATTAGCTTCTTTTGCTTAAGAACCTTTAACTTGGACATTTTGTCACATCTTGTATCAACAAACATAAATATTTAGTCTCACCTTTTGCCTTGGTTGTTCAGCCTCAATGAAATGCATGTGGGATTACGTCCCATCTCAAAAGTACACTTTTTCAAAATATATCATTCTTTCTCATTTATGCATTGTATGCCCAAAGCAACTTTTATTTTTTGTTTTTCATGGTGTGTCTTAAAGCGTTGGCTTTGCCAAAGATAGTGCTTAATTAATCTGTGGTAGACAGAAGAGCATTTACTCCTACCCCAAATGTGAACTCCCACAAAATGCCAAGCTATTAGGCTGAAGTGTAGAATGCACCCATAACCATTTCAGTAGTTTTAAATAGTCTAATAAGAACATACATTATGCTGAAGTGTGGTCTTTAATGTTGCACCAGTCTGTCAGATGGGGGATAGAAAATCACCAGACATCGCAGAAGTTAACATAGTGTATTTATTACAGTTGTTAGTTACAGGTGAATATGTGTTCCAAGTTATTCAAGAAGGAGAGCAGTCCCAGGTTGTGACTGACCACGTGGAGTCAGGGGACTGAAGAAAGAGCTGAGGACAGTATTCTACCCCATTAAATACTTGGTAGTGCCCTCCACATGTATAATATTGGTGTTGTAAATCTGACAATGCACAACATTGTTTGGCTGTGTGTATTTCATGATAGTATCTAGGTGGAAGGCTACAAGAAGTACGTGTAATGGGTCAGAACAGATCTTGGGCACCATAGATATCATTTATTGCTGGTGCCACATTACTTTTAAGAATTGACGTGTGTTTTAAGGTAATTTCACCCTGTGAAAAATGTTGATCTGCTGCTATAATTTGATGAACCATCTTTGGGCGAAAATGGCCCTCTCCCATGGGAATTATGGTTACTGCTCTAGAAGCTAAAATACGGAGATCTTTTCTATAAATTTACAAATATCTTAATGTGAAAAAATATCTGACAGGATTAATAAAATGTACTTGTAGCAGCAGTCTTTCGTTTGATTGCTGAAAGGTTTTGCTGTCGCTTCACCACAGAGTTCTAATTAGTTGCTAGAGTGTTAACATGCCATAGCAATGACAATTGTAAGGAACAGATGTATGCTGTGTTGCTGAAAGAGGAGCTACAGAACTGAAAATACTTCCTATGGACCAGACCGTAATAAATGAACAAAATGGGTGTGGGGAGTTAAACTTGCATTGAAAATTATGGCAAGTGCTTTAGAAAACTAAACTGAAATTACACTGTCATAAGTCTTCCACCTAAATGTGAGAAAAGAAAGCCTGGACTGCCTAATGAAACATTCTTCCAGTAGCAGCAGTAATCTCTTATTTGATTCTCCTGTGTTGTACAAAAGCTTCACCACAGAGCAACCATAGTGTCATCATTCTGTATTTACGACAATAGTGGAACACTGCTAAACAGCATGTTGCTTGAATAGAAAATATTAAATTTAAAGTCTGTACTGCAGAACAACCTGAAGTATAATCTGCATTGAGGCGTTAATGCAAATATGAAGCCAGCAGTAATTCTTTTTATTTCACCAGATTATTTCTCTGTAGTTGTCTGTCTCTGCTTGTGTTGGTTTCAAAATCATTGTTAAGGGAATGAAAAAAAGTTTTAAAAATATCTATTTATGATTTATAAAATGTAAGTTTATATACCTTATAAATGATTACAGTCAAAGGTAATATTTTTTTTTTTTTTAATTAGTAACATTGTAAATCTGACTGAATAATGAGGCCACTAATTTAAAACACTGAAAACTGTCAGACTACTGAATTTTCACACAGTGGAAACTCTTGCAATATATGGTAGACAAAAAGGAATCAGTTTGGGGGCTCCTTTATTTCAGAGACTTTCAGACTTTAAGATTAGAAATTTCAATTACATACCGTGCACAGGAGAGTGAATGATTCTAAGCCTGCCATCTTCAGCGGTACGGTTTCCATTCCATGCACATTCTATAAACTAGATTAAAAAAACAGGTAATGTTAACAAATACTTCTTTCTAAGAAGTCTGTAATCTTCACAGATAGGAGAAGAAGGCAGAGTGATATGTGGATTGTTACTATAAACTGCAGCATTGTACAGCTGTCCACATTACAACTGTAGTTGGTCAAGCTTCAAAGTATAACAGTTTTGAAGTAATAACATTGTATTTTTGCATTATGACTGAAACACATTATGCGATCCACACACAATGAGAAACCGGAGCTGGTACTTTCTGCCTCCCCTGTTCATTGTGTGCCAGCCTCGCCATATATATTTCTATTTTCTTTCTCTCCCTCTCTCTCTCTCTCTTTCTCTCTCACCCCTCAACGGATGACACTATACCCCCTCCACACTGGGAGGGGAAACTCTCGGAGCGTGCAAACCCCTGAGCAATCACCACTCTCTTCTTTTCTCTTTTTCATTTTCTATTTTCCTCTGTTTCTCTTTTGTTACTAATTTAGTTGATTGCATATGATATATAATCCTTTGATGCACATGTACATTGATATATAAGTGTACACTAAATCCGAAGATGCAATGACTGCGTATTCAATTGTATCTGGGTGCATATCTGAACTTTATCGGTGATTAAAAGCAATAAACAGATTTTTTTAAAAAATGACAAACACATTGTCAGCATGACTTTCTGGAAGCCTAATATCCTTGTTGTTTTCCAGCTTATGTTCAGATATTGGTAAAAAATAGCTGATAACATTTTTGTTTAATTTTAGTGTGAAAGGGCTGCTAAAAAAGAAAAAAAGATGCGGCCAAACCAGACTGGTTTCCCTGACACCCTGAGACCGGAGGTGGAAAGTCTGTATAGGCTTGGAATGCCAGAAGATTTTTATCACTTTTGGACATTCTGTCAGGCGCTTGATCCAAAAAATACTTGTGGTAGGTGACATGAAATATAGTCTATATGTCTTAACCCTCACTTGTAAAATCTGATGCATTGAAAACAAAATGGAATTGTGTGTCTGCATTTAAAGTGTGTTTGCAGTCTGGCTCGAGCATGAAATGAGCATTTGTGCACATTTATTCCAAAACTCTGTGCACCTCGGCATTCTCACTTATTTAACGTATTAACAATACTTGGAACCCCAGAGCTTTCATATGGTTTATATTATGATTTATATTTAGTTGTAGTCAAAACAGTATCAGAGTTCCTTATTTTTCCCTGTTATGTTGGTCATGTTACATGGTCCAGTGACTAAGTCCAGAGCTAAAGCCCTGGGATAAGACACAGAGCAGACCTAGCTGGGAATTTGGGGGTTGGGAGGGTGACACTGGGGCTGTTTGTTGAAAAGTGCTGCAATTGTGAATGTAGGGGTGGAATAAACAAATAGGTTGCTGCCCATCTGACCTGAGGCATAGGTGGCATGGAAAAGTGGCCGAGGCACATGGCACACAGCAGACAATAGTTCAATACAGCTAGACTCTCTATAACCCTTTGCTTCTACAGTTGGTCACCTAAGGATCCCCAGGTCCTCTCAAAAAGCTCAACTAGGTCCAGGCAGCTAACCAAAAGGAGATATCCTACATCGGGTGGGTCCTCGCAATTGTGGAAGATAAAATAAAAAACAGTGCAGATGGAAAATGCTGTGTGCGATCCTGTGATCTTCTGACCTGTGCTTCTCTCCTGAACACCAAAAATGTCTGTGCAGGTCACTTTTTGTCAGGCTTCTCCAACTTGTAGCTCGTGAGATACTGATAGCTCTCCAGCTACATGCAAGTAACTCTTCCTTGTGCAGCTCAGCCTACTAAATTAGAAGTGTTTGCTTTGTTGAGCTATTGTATGTATGCCAGAACTGAAAAGCATGTACTTGAGATGAAAACATGCGTAGTTTCAGAACCCATAAGCTAATGTTTGGATAAAAATGGTTTAATTTCCAAATATATATTTAAAGCTTCTCTGAGTGATAAATCGAGGCATTAGGAAAACTGCTTACTAATATTATCTTGGTGCATTGGACATTGCAGCTAAGGCTATCATTTGTTATTAATTTGGAGGCACTCCAAATTAATAAAGCCTTTTTAGGTCGAGCATAGCAGTGAGCAAGTGCTGCTTTTCGATATGTTGTATTCTAATCTGTGGGTTTTAACCATGCCCATCACTTTCATTCGTTCCTGGGCTTGCCTTTCAAAATTCCCTTGATGTCATTGATAAATGCTTTGTTTGTCTCGCCTTGAGCCTGTTTTGTTACGCATTGCCGGCTGACCCTGTTACTTGCACGATTGCCGATATACTTGAGTGTGGGTGAATTACTTTTTTTCTTTTGTCTCTCCGATTCGCGCTTCATGGAGGCCATGGCGCTTTCAAGTTTCATACAGCGCAGACTCAATCAGCAGTATTGGAGCGCTTTGTATGACTTCCAGTTACGTCACGCTGTTACAGAATCGGAGTCATTTCAATTTTGCTTTTGTCTCTCCCGTTCGGGCTCCAGGGCAGTTTGAAGCACAAACTCGCTCAGGGGTATTGGAGTGCATAGCTGTCAAGTTCACTGTGTATATGTGTGGAACATTTATGTTTGTGGAATGCCTGTCCATGACATTTGTCTGTCATGGGCCGTGTATCGATTGGCACTCTACAAATCCGCCCTCTGACGGTGACTCCACCTTGTGTCTGACGGGGGGGGGGTCTCTCTTCTCAGCTGGGATTGGGGTCTTATCTGTGCACAGTTCTCAGTCAGCTCTGGTTGGAAGGTGCTTTATTGCACTTCAGTTGGCTACATGGGCTGGCTGGGGGCCAGGAGTAGAGCGCTGGGAGAGCTCTCCAGATGGACGATAGTAATTAACTCCAACACCCGTGATCCAACCACTTCCGGCTATCGGAAGGATCCTAGGTTCGTGCCTGTCTCATGGCACTACCAAAAGTTGTCTGGGCAGTCACAGTGGCAGTACAGAGGTCATGATCTAGTCTTGCCTGCTGCGTTTGCCTGTATGAAAGAATGGGGTCAGGCTCACAACTTTCCTGCCCTGCCCGCACTGGATAATCCGCAGCCAGCCTGCTATGTGTGTTTCAGAGAGTCCGTGCGGGGCTGCTGTGGAAAATTTGTTTTTGCAATACTTTATTATGGTGACTAAAATAATGTCTCTCTGCCGATGGTCACCATAGCGATGCATTTAACAGACACTCAGCAGATTAAATTGCCAGACAGGGAGAGCCAAGTACAGCAGTGCACAGATACAGCGCCATGTGCTGGGTTCCTTTGTAGCACTCCATGATCCTTGCCGTTTCTCAGGAAGTTTGATATGCGTGACTAATGCATTATAGTGCTTTGATACGACCATCTGCACGAAGATGCGTTAGTCTAACTCCTGATGAGTGGTACTGTTCAAGATCTTCAGGGCAAAAAACTCTGCGGTAAATAGAAGTGCTTTAGTTATATGCAGGGTCACTGGAATTATGTGGTGGAGAGGGCCAAGTTATGCGACAGGGTAGACCGTTTTATGTGGCAAGAAAAGGCCAGTTATGCATTTACAATACCAATAGATCCATCTAAAGCAAATACAAGACCTATTGCATTGCAAATGCTTGTTACATTATTACGGGCAACCCTGCCTGATGTACTGAAGTGATCGCTGCTGGTAATCGGGCATGGAGCGGTCACTGAGGTAATCCTGTCACACATGGTCATTATTACAATACTGTTAGTAGCTTTGGATAATTTTCATTCACCAGAAATAGCTCTTATTACTGAAAAGGTTGGATATCCCTGTTTTACGTTCCTGGTTGACCCTCTAAGAAGGCAAACAAACTTTTTTTCTGCTTTGAGATATTTGCTTTCCCCACTACCATATATCACTGTAAAATGGTAAATTATTAAACATTTTGCTTACTATCAAGTTTTGCAAAGCTGGAATTGTTCATAATTGCAAGACATCTTGCTCAAATTATGTCACTCGCCCGTTAAGTCGTAAACAACACTATGTTCGTACAGGCCACATCTTATGGGAAGCTAGATGACCCCTCACTGTGGAGATTTGTATAAATACTGGCCCTGTCTTTAGTCTCGGGAGTAGTCTGGTGGCTAATGTTCTCCATCAGTCACCACACTACTTCGGTGCGTTTAATTAAATGTTTATTCTTGTATTACCGGAGTAAGTATGTCCTTTCTAATTTTCTTCCCCTCAGAAACCATGGTCATTCATATTCCAGCAGTAGTATCTTTTCTGCCTCAGTCACCAAACTTTTCTTCCGTTGTGCTTCATGGAAAACCTTTGTTCATTAAACTCATTACCCTCCATTTAATGACCAGTCAGTACGTGACCCAAGGCTGTGATAATATTGAATGCCTTGTGGGGGGCATCAGCGCTAGTACATAATGCTGGGGTGTATTTTAGACGTGAATTATGTGGCTCTGTAGAAGGTTGCTGGCAGTTTGTATTTTGATAGCTTGAGCTTATTGCAGTGATGATGTCTGGATGGAGCATCAGCATTGATAATGGCGTTTCCACACTGTTACTGGAGCTGTAAGTCCTATACACACAGAGAGCTACTGGTCCTTTAATATGTTGTTACTCTAACTATGCAGATGGCTTTACATAGATTGTAGGATTTCTGTGTTTTTAACAGTGACCTTCACACTGTACAGGTAGCTATCAAAGTTCCTTGTAAAAGCCCAATTCTGAGCAATTGTAGTTTGTATCATTGACTGGCATAGGCAGTGTTAGACTTTTCATCCATGGCATGGTCTCCCTCAACTTTTGGCCTCTGTTCCCCAGGTTGTTGATGTGTGCTGGACTCTGATTTTGCTGTTTTTGTTACTCTGGGCACTTTACCACTGCTAACCAGTGCTAAAGTGCAAGTGCTCCTTTACAAAATGTGTATGTAATTGGCTTATCCATGATTGGCATATTTGGTTTACTAGTAAGTCCCTAGTAAGGTGCACTAGATGTGCCAGGGCCTGTAAATCAAATGCTACTAGTGGGCCTGCAGCACTGGTTGTGCCACCCACATAAGTAGCTCTGTAATCATGTCTCAGACCTGCCATTGCAGTGTCTGTCTATGCAGTTTAACTGTAAATTCGACTTAGCAAGTGTACCCACTTGCCAGGCCTAAACCTTCCCTTTTCTTACATGTAAGGCACACCTAAGGTAGGCCCTAGGTAGCCCCAAGGGTGTTTTATATGTCCTGACAGTGAAATATTGCTAAATTCGTTTTTCACTGTTGCAAGGCCTGTCCCTCCTCATGGTTAACATGGAGCTACCTTTAAATCTGATTAAAGTGTAGACTTCCTTTGGGAGCGGATGGACGTGGACTTTGGGGTCTCTGAGCTCACAATTTAGAAATACATCTTCTAGTAAAGTTGATTTTAAGATTATTTGAAAATGCCACTTTTAGAAAGTGAGCATTTTCTTGCTTATACCATTTCTGTGACTCTGCCTGTTTGTGGATTCCCTGTCTGGGTCAGTTTGACAGTTGCGCTGGTTGGACCTCACATTAGGCAGTGACACAAAGGAAGCTGGGGTGTAGCCTGCATATCCCGATGAGCCATCTGTGCTAGGAGGGAGAGGAGGAGTGGTCACTCACACCTGAAATAGCTGTACCTGCCCTCACACAATGTAGTCTCCAACCCCCTGGTGAGTGTCTGAGGCCTGGGCAAGGCAGGATTTCACATTCAAAAGAGACTTTACTTTGAAGTAGGCCTCCTTCAAAGGAGACATTGGGTATAAAAAGGGTACCCAAAACCACAGACTTTAGGAACACATCTGGAAACAAGAGGAACCTCTACCTGGAGAAGAGCTGCCCTGCCGGTGACTGTGCTTTGTGGAGCTATTCTGCAGTTGCTGCTTCTGCCAGAGTAAGAGGGCAAAGACTGGACTTTGTGTGCCTTCCATCTTGAAAAGAACTCTCCAAGGCCTTGATTTAGAGCTTGCCTCCTGTTGTTTGAAGTCTCAGGACAGCAAAGACTTCTCTCTGCCAGCACCTGGAGTCTCTGGAGAGACTCCTACTTTGCCCTGTGATGCTCATCCAGTTCCAGAGACCCTGAAAGCAGAAGCTGGCAGCCTAAGAGGAGGAAGTCCACGCACAGAGCGCCGTGCGGGGGAAAGATCGACGCAACTCCGATCTGTGGATGGAGAAACGACGCACCGCCGGCTCTGCGGCTGAAAATCGACGCTCGCCGGAAAGGCGACAGAAGAATCGATGCACGGAGCTGCAGAAACGACGCACAGGTTTGCTCTCGGAGATCGTAACCCGGGTTTTTTTAATTTATTTTTTATCATTGTGCGACTGGATTTCAGACGCACGTACCGCTGGGCACGTAAAAACAACGCAAGGTCTGCCCGGACCCGAGAGTGCTGACCAGATAGACGCCTCGCTCTCCTTCAGAGAGAAGAAACGATGCGCCCGACCCGAGGAAAGGAGAAACTACGCAAGGTCTCGCTCGTGAGTGAAATCGATGCATTGCAAGCATGTACACTCGCCCGTTCTGGGTTATTTTTGACGCACCCAAGGTACTTTTTCACGCTAACAGTGTTAGTGTGTGTTTTAAACGACATAAAGAGAATTCTTGCTTTTTAATTGATAACTTGACTGGTGTATTGTGGATTTTTGTCGTTTTGGTCTTGTTTTGTTTAGATAAATATTTCCTATTTTTCTAAACCTGTGTTGTAATTTTGTAGTGTTTTCATTAGTTACTGTGTGTGTTGGTACAAATACTTTACGCCTAGCACTCTGAAGTTAAGCCTAATGCTCTGCCAAGCTACCAAGGGAGTAAGCAGGGGTTAGCTGAGGGTTATTCTCTTTTACCCTGCCTAGAGTGAGGGTCCTTGCTTGAATAGGGGGTAACTTGACTGTCAACCAAAGACCCCATTTCTAACAGGCAGCAAGTCTTGTACAGCACAGGTCCAGAATCCTTGAAGGTTTCATTGATAAACAGGGGGTACGGTTGACTGGTATCGGCCAACACAAGAAGTGGTGCAGTGTATAACTTACTTGTAGGTGCATAATGCTGCTTCTTAATGTGTCTCCAACCTAGTCCAAAAGGCACCTTGTAATGTTACATGAGACCTATGACTTGGCAAAGCAGTGGTTGCCAAGTTCCTTCCTTGGGTCTTTAATTCGTGATGCATGAATTTGCAACACCATGGGACCTTTTTACATAGTGTTGTGTTTTTTTTTTTAAACCTTTTAACCTTCAGCATCCATAATCAGCAGAAGGACACCATTCCACTGCCACAGAGGATAGTGGAGAACAGCAGCTGCTACGTGGATGAACCCCTCGCCCCCACCCACCCCTCCAAAAAAAAAGAGACCCCACCTCTATCCCATCCCCTACTTAGTTAACCTCTCACTCAGGCCAGAGTCCCTTTTGTTTATGCCCCTCCACCTCTATTGCTCCAGTATCTGCCCCTTTATTGTTTTTCCACTTGTCTGATGTCTTGTTCTTCAATGCCGAATATATTTTTGTACAGGAAACCTCCTTTTAGTGAGAGCTACTTAGTACTCCAATCATAAAGTGATAATTGAAGTTGCATTTAATATGCCTCAGATTGCCTAGTCCAAGTCACTCCCATTACCCATCTTTCCTTCAAGTATCTTCTAATCGGGCTTCTCACGTTCTCTTCAAGCTACTCCCACCCTGAGATGATCAGCAGTCCCTTGCTTCTGTGGAGTGTTTTTTGTGTCGCTATTCCTCGGACCTGTTGGGACCGCTGGATTCCTTCATGCACTTTGGGTGTCCCTTCAGGCTATCCTGACAATTTTCTTTTAGCCGATTTTCAGGTGATTGCCATCTCCTGTTCCAAAACTCCAAAGGATTGTTCTGTCTTTCAAAACGGTGTGCTGTATTAGAATCACTGTGTCTCCTACTGGCAGCTCCCTCACTTCAGTTTTATTTGTTTTATCTTTGGGCAATATTTCCACATTGTTTTAATGAGACTGCCTTTGGCTGCCCCAGAGGCTTGTTGTCTGTTTTGAAATAGATCGCTGGCCTTCAAACTTCTGTGGTCTTGTTTCTTGAGGGAGGCCCCATGAAACTGGGATCACTGATCTTGGATCTTCCATTGATGCTAAGTTGCTGGATGTGAATGTAGCAGTATCTAATCTCTAGGGGGCATTTTGTGATCATCATGTTAATCCACTTAATGTGTTTTTGTTGTGATGCATGGAATTTGTTGCCAACACTTAAGGTAACTTATCAGTGTCTGAGGATGGATTCCATTGCTCCCACCCCAGGTTCTTCCTGTGAAGGCAGACATGTAGTTCTGTGGATTTCTCCTCGATGACTGTTAGGAGCTCACACCAGTCTGCTAACCCTCCAGGAAAGCTCCCCTTCTAGGCGGGCCCCTCATTCAAAGGGAGACAGGCATATGGTCCCTGCCACAAGTTTTACCCTACCATCTGGTTTCCAAAAGAACACTGTCAGCAGGGTTAGGTGGAATCAAGGACGGGGGGACAGATCAGTCTTTTCAAGTGCCTGGTAACTTTCTTCCTGCAACTCTCCCCTTAAAGTGAGCTCTCTGGCCTCCAGTGGAATTTCCATCAATAAGCTCTCCCTCCAGGAGCTGTTGACACATAAGGAGGCAATTTTAGCCAGATGAATTGCCCCTTTGCCTATTTTGTAGTGTTTGCATTCTCTTCCAGAGAATGACTTTATAGCTTGGAATGCCACCTTCACTCGGGGAAATTTGGTGATGCTCCTTAATTGGCCCTAAGAGTAGGGCCCTATACAGCTGCAGTATAGTGAGGCGGATCTATTAATTTTGTTTGTTGCTCATGTATATGCACTTCAGCTAGTCTGTCGAGCCTCTGCAGTTTCCCAGTTAGAGATGTTTCTGGGTCTCTGTCTTGTGACACCCGAAGCTCCTCCCATGCCCTCTTGGGAATGTGTTTTTGGATGGAGGTTCGACAGAGACTGCCACCATTCTGTCTGACTCCAGGTTTCCAACAAGATTTGCGTCAACTGTTTGCATCCTTTGGATGTGGCTGTTAAAGCAAATCTTTTGAGAAGGGATTTTTTACAGGAGAAACCCAAGAACCTGCAATGTAGGAAGGTTTTTACTTAGTTTTAGATCTCCTAAAGTAACTGCAAACAGACAATGGGTAGCCAGAAAAGGCTTCCTTTCTGCTATGGCTTACTAGGTTATTGATGTTTGCTACCATATATCCGACTGAATTTCCAAGAGTTTGTTGATCTTAATCAAGAGACTGGTTTATGTTACCCTATTAGTGCCTGGGTGGACCTCAGCGGTGTAAGTGACTCTCTGGTCGGTGTCAACTTTCTCTTGTGCTGTTTCCCTGTCTAGATGCCTTTCCAAACTTCTTGGTGCAGCCCATGCTTTTGGGGTTCTGATCTACTCCATGAAGTGTCCCTTTATTTGGAATGTTCTGGTGTTGCGATTATTACTTAATCGCCCTTCGGTGTTCAGGACTTCTGCCTGACGTGGTCTGTTGCCATGTAGGTTACTGAGATCCCAGGGTATGTGAGTTCCAGGGATTCCTGCATGAGAGGTTGGTGGAATGGGAGGGTCTTATTTTGACTGTGCCTGGTATCTTTGACAGTTTTTGTTCGTCTTGTTGCCTGTTTTAATTATAAAGTGTTCTAATGGCATTTGCTGATGACCTCGGACAAATGTTTGTCTTTTCAGTTCTATGAATGATGTGGTTCTCGAGGCATCACTTTGCCTTTGGAAGAGTTCCCTGTGAACTTTTCTGGCTGGACTGGAGTGCTTTGTAATCTTCCCACAGATGTGGAAGAAAGAGGTACTGGAGGTGAAAGTGAAACCAAGATACCCACCATAGTAACTCTTGCTCCGGAACCCCCAATCTACTTTTCTCCAGAATGCATACCAACTCATCACACACTTTGCGTGGCCAGGATGTAATCTAATGGAAAATGTCGAGCGGATATCTTAGATGACCGGCATGGGCTAACCCCACATGGACCTTGATATCTACTTTCCGTAACCAGTTTTGAGATCTGTATAAATACCTGTTTTGTTCTCCTGTTCTGGTCATTGCACAGGTCTGTAGAAAGGGGAGGGAGGGAAAAAGGACCACTATTTCAGGAGTCATCCGGGTTAGTAGGTTGTAATTGTGAGCATATCATTCACCTTTCTTTCAACTTGAGCATGTTTTCATGAATTGAATTTCTGCTTGCCCAGAGGAAAGCCCTTGAAGTTCCAACTATGTTATTTTTCCTATCAATATAAAGTTTCAGCATATCATGTCTTAAATAAATATATTTTTAGTGTGCAGTTGGTTTATAGCGACGTCAACGGCCTACAAGAGGGATGATAATATAACTTCTGTTTGTTTTTCAGATGTTTTCAAATCAAGTCTCGGGCTTCAGCTTGTTGGTCCATATGAAATACTCGCTGGGAAACACAAAACATCAAAAAAATCTGAGTTAAATTTCAACCTACACTATCGTTTTTTTTATGATCCTCCTGAATTCCAGACTGTTCTTATTGGCGACAGCAAAACCCAGTACCATATGGGATATTTTAGGTAAGACTGCATGTTACACTTACTTGCACACCCAGTCCTGTACAGGTTATGGTAATCTTTTATTTATGGATGTGCTTTGGGGTGTTTTCCAGATGTGAGGCAGCGGTTTACTTGCAAAATATGTTTTGGTTTAAAACCACTATGTTTTTTCCACTTTATCTTCCTTTTTTTTTTTTTTTTTTTTTTAAGTCTAGAATATTCAACAGTTATTCTTTTAGGTTAATTGGCTCAATGTAGCATATGTTTTGGTGAATACATAGCAATGAAGCATCACTTGCACATTGCTAATGTAAGCTAAATACATTCTTGGACCTACAGTTCTCTCCACTGATTGCAGATATCAGCCATTTTAATCTTTTTATTAGTTTTTACAATACATATACATAATACAGGCCTTTAGCATGTTTGTTACAGGATAAACATTTCTAATTAGTTTACATTCAAACTTCTAACCCCCACCCTAGTTGCACACATACGTTCCAATCTATGACTTTCCGTATTATTTCTTGCTGTGTTGGCTAGATACTTAGGCGTGTGTCGCCGCGTTGTGGGGCCTTTCGGTCACTTGCTGGGGAGGTCCTGCTATGGCTGAGTCCTAGCCCCGCCAACTGGACGTGCGCTGCTAAAAGGGTTACGTGGTGTGAGGCAATGGGCGTATTTAAATGTTTACATGTTTGCCCTATGTGTTTTCTGGTGTGCTTGTGTGCGGGATGCGGACCAGTGATAGACATGCGTGGACTGCCGGGGGGGGGCGGAGTCTTCACGCTGCCAGTATTCTGTTCGGTGAAGTGTGGCCCTGTCTTTATGTGGCTGAGTGAGTTTCGTCAGGGTGCATTATATTTAGCACCTTTCCCACTTTATGGGGGTTTATCATCATTCTTAGCCTCAAGTTTAGTTACCAATGTTCCCCAGGCATCGCTCCCTGTGCGCTGTTGACCGTTACGTGCAAGTTTTTCCAGTACCTTGTGCTCTGTGCGGGCCCAGCGCAAAGTGAGGGTGCGCCAGGCTTTCAGGTCGGGGGCGTTAGGTGCCTTCCAGTGCGTTGCTATCAATCTTTTATACATCACGCAGGCTAGATCCGCAAATTTATGTAAGTGTTTGTGCTTTTTTTCTCTCGTCTTCAACCCCAGTAAGCAGGACCTAGGATCCTTTTCCAGCACAAGGCCCGTCATCTCTGACACCTCCTCCATCACGCTGTTCCATATCATTTGTACCTGAGGGCACTCCCAGACCATGTGGTAAAAGTGTGCCAATTGCGCTTTACATCTGGGGCATGACTGCTCCGTTTCAGGGAACATTTGCTTTATTCTGGCTGGGGACAAGTACGTTTGGTGTATATAGTTAAACTGGGTGTATCGAAATCTGGGGTTTCTCGACACACCCCGGGCGTGGCATAGCACTTTCGGCCAGTCCACTAGTTGAATCGGGTCAGGGAGTACATTGTTCCACCTCTCCCTGGATCTCTCCAGGTGAGGTTCCAGGGGCTTGTTAAGGATCTTATATAAGGATGAAGTTACTTTTGTTTGGGCGTCATCCTGTAGTATGTGATGTATTGTGGGGGAAATCTCTGGTTCTGTTACACCTGCCCCCCATGTTTGTTTAATTGCGTGGCATATTGCATGGTACGCCAGGAATTGCCCGGGGTTCACTGCGGTGAGAGCCTGCACAGCCTCAAACGTCATTAGTTTACCATCTTCTAAGCAATCTTCCACCGTCTGTATGCCCGCCTCCGACCACACCGACGGCTGGTGTGATGCGGCATGGTGCCCTCCCGGGAGGCGGTCCAGCGGTATATGCAGGGAGTACGGAAGTGCCCTGCATCCATTCTTAACGTATTTCCCCCAGCAAGGATGTGCTACTGTGAACAGTGGATTATCTAATCCTCTTTTGGGATGTTTGTTTGAGAGCCATGTTAGCAGTGGGATTCCTTTTAGCCGGGAGTGTAGCCATGTAGTCTCAGCCGATTCTGGCCTGTGGAACCAAAGCTGTAGCCACTGCAGCTGAGCTGCCGCGTAGTACAGTTCAAGGTTGGGGGCACCCAGTCCACCGGCGTCCACCGGGCGTTGCAGTGTGGCCAGTGCCACTCGTGCTCTTTCCCCCGCCCCATATGAGCTGTGTTAGCATTGCGTTCAGGTCCCTGAAAAAACTTCTGGGTATGTTGATTGGCAAGGCCGCGAAAAAATAGAGTAGCCTGGGTAATAGCCTGAGTAATATCAGCATGTTTGCGATCGCCACCCTGCCAGGCGGTGACAGTGGCAGTTTGGTCCAAAAGCACAATGATCCCTTCATGGAGGCCAGCGCTCTCCCCAGATTGCCATCTCTAAGGTCCTCTGTGTTGTGGTATATGTGTACCCCGAGGTATTTAAATGTGTTGAAGCACCATTTCAGGCATCCCGGTGGAGCCATTTCCTGTCTATCCGACGGCCACTTGACCAATGGGAACACACACGATTTTTCCCAGTTTACCACTAGGCCGGATATTCTTCCGTACTCGGCCAGTAGTGACATCACTGAAGGTATCACCTCAGACCCTTTACGGGTGTATATTAAAGCGTCATCAGCGTATAGTGATATTGCGTGATGGACCCCGTTTCTAATTATTCCCCAACTGCTTTCCATGGAGCGTACTTTAGTTGCTAAGGGTTCCATTGCTATGGCAAATAAGTGTGGAGAGGGGGCAGCCTTGTCTGGTGCCCCTGGTGATTGGGAAGCTATCTGATATGACCCCCCCCCATTTTTACTCTGGCTTGTGGGTTAGAGTATAGTGTCCGAATCCAGCGCGTGTAGTTGGGGCCTATCCCCATTCGCCGCATTGTGGACAGAAGGAAGTCCCACTCGAGCGTGTCGAACGCCTTTTCAATGTCAAGTGATAACACTATGTCATCGTGTGCGTCCGGAGGGGTGTCTCCTATTATACTCAGGAGTCTGCGGATGTTGAGGAATGTGTTGCGCTTCGGGATGAATCCATTTTGGTCCTCGTGTATTAGGGTGTTCATGATGGGGGCTAGTCTATTTGCTAGTATTTTACCGAGTATTTTACAGTCTGAGTTTAAGAGCGAGAGGGGTCTGTAAGATTTGACGTCTGTAGTATCCCGGCCTTGTTTGGGGAGTACCACTATCATGGCCTCTCTATGGGATGGAGGCAGCAGTTCGTTGGTCCATGCCTCCTCGAACACCTTGAGCAGGTGGGGCTTCAAGCGGGACGAGTAAGCGGTGTAGTACTCTGACGGTAGGCCATCTATCCCCGGCGCTTTATTCTTGGGCATCTGCGCTAGGGCTAAATCTATTTCGCTAGTTGTGACAGGAGCGTCTAGGGTGTCCCTGTCTGCTTGAGATAGTTGCGGTAGTGACGAGCCCCCCAGGATGGCCCCGAGCTGTGCAAGTGTACACAAGGTGCGTTTGGTGTACAAGTTCGCGTAGTATTCTCTAAACGTTTAGTTTAATCTCGGTTTGTGTAGAGACCGTGGTTTGTATATCAATCCGGATACTCCCTATGGGAGGGGGGGCCGTTGCCGATCTTCCCTCAGTAGCCATGCCAGCATTTTCCCCGACCTGTCTCCTTCCGTTTGCAGTCTCATTAAGTGATAGTTGTAATCAACGGCGGAGTCTATTGTCTGCCTCGTTATATTTTATGCGCACTGCTTTTAGTACTGTGTAGGGTACCTCCCCCCCCCCCCCCCCGCGCGCGACTGCTGTTTCTGCTGCTCTTAGTTCCCTCTCTAGCTTAGTAATTTCCGATTGCAGGGTGCGCCTCACTCCCCAACTGTTGGAAATGCACTGACCTCGTATCACCACTTTGTGTGCTTCCCACTCTACCGCTCGTGAGTTTGCGGTTGAGTAGTTTATTTCCCAGTACTGTTGCAGTGTGGTATTCAGTGTTTCTGCGAATGCCTGGTCTTGGAGGGCGTCTACCTGCAATCGCCAAGTGGGGATGCACTGCCGTCTCCTGCCCCATACCAGTGTTACCCTCAGTGGGGAGTGGTCTGAGAGTGTTTTTGCTAGGTATTCTGTCCCGTTAATCAATACCCCTATGTCCTGGGTGCCCCATATTATATCCATTCTAGTGTGTGTTTTGTGCGGGGCAGAGTAGAATGAGTATTCTCTCTGCTGTGGGTGCCTCATGTGCCATACATCGTGGAGCCTCATTTCCTCTGCCCACTTCTGCAGTGGGCTTGTGGTGCGCCTACTCGTTGCGAGCCCCCTTGAGCGTGTGATCTATCCAGTGTAACATTCGGTGTGCTATTGAAGTCGCCTCCCCAGATGGCCGGAGCCGACGGGTTCGACAATAGTGTAGGCGTGTGTGTCCAGAAATCCCGGTATACTGCTGTTTGGGGCATATATCCCTACTATAGAGAGTTGTCTACCGTCCAGCTGGCCTTCCACCACCACAAATCTGCCCCCAGGGTCTATTCTATGTGCCGTCAGATGGAATGGGACCCCGCCTTCGATCCATATCAGTACACCCCTTGTGAATGCTGAGTATGTTGTGCCTATCCGCTGTCCTCCCCACTTCACACGCAACTCTTGTAGATCTGACTCCAGTAAGTGTGTCTCTTGCAGGATGGCAATGTGTATGCCCAGTCGCTTGAGGCGTGCATAGACACAAGATTTTTTGCTCCCAGGCCCCTCACATTCCACGTCACTATGTCATATTGATCCCCTTTTTGATTAGTGTGTGGTGCCATGTGAGTTCAGTAATCCTGCCTGTACGTGGTCTTCCATCTTGCCTCATGACCTCCCGGCCTGCGGCCCCTCCTCTGAGGCTATTTATTATTAATGCCTGCTGCAGCAATGTTCCGAGTTTTAGGATTGGAACTGTAGTGTGCGACTTAACTGAATTGCTACTCCCTCCCACCCCAACTAACTTGTGTAAAACTACTTAACACGTTAATGTGTGTAAAAACCTGTATCCATCTGGATATCCGAGATGGTATTAACATACCGACCGGATGTGGCTCTTTTATGGGGCACACATCTGTCCACAGACTTAATCTGCAAATACTTTTTGGGCGCCTCCAGAGTGTACGATCCTCCTCCCCGGGCCCCTCTACCCCGTCGGCTCCCTGAGTGTCCGTTCCTCCGGCAGGGGTGTGTACAATTAAAAGATAGTCGTTGTTGGGAGAGGGCGCCTCTCCAATGTCCTCCGTTGTTCAGAGGGGTTTCCCTCATCATCCGGCCCCTCTTTCGTGGATGCTGATGTGGAGGAGGTGCGTCTGTGCGCTGTTAAAGTTCGTCTGCTGTTCTTGGGGTGACCTTCGGTCCCCTCAGCTCTCCTGTTAAGGTGGAGACGGTGCTGGCAGTGTCCGACTCCAAATTGATCTCAGGGGTCTCCCTGATTGCTTCAAAATTATTTTGTTAGCTGTGGGGTCTCTTTTAACACTTTAGCTCTTTCTTCAGCTACTTGCTGGGCCGACGGCAACCCCCTGGCGCGTCTTTTGGAGCGTTTCCTTGACTCTGATGTAGTCCATTCCTCTCCACACTCTCGCTGGGGTGCGCCAGACCCTTAGCGTGCAGCCATGTCCAGGCGTCCTCTGGGGAGGTGAATATATGGGTTCGGTCTTCTGTAACCACTCTTAATTTAGCTGGGAACAATAGGGCGTATTTAATGTCGTGTTCACGCAGACGCTGCTTGATTTTAAAACATGAGTTCCGTTGTGTTTGCACCTCTTGTGTGAAGTCTGGGTATGCGTTGATGACTGCTTCCTCAAAGTTGAATGGGCCTTTGCTGCAGAACTGCTGTAAGATTGCATCTCGGTCTCTATATTTTAGGAATCTAACAATCAATGGTCTGGGTGGTTGACCAGGGGGCGGAGGTCTGCCCGGTATTCTGTGCACCCTTTCCACCGAGAAGAGCCTGGATGGGGCCCCGTTTAATACTTCTTTAATTAGCCATTGTTCTGGAAATATTTCCGTGCTGAGTTGCTGCATTTTTTCAGGGAACCCCAGAAAGCAAATGTTATTACGGCGCGATCTGCTCTCCGCCTCCTCCGTGCATCTCCTTAGCACCTTCAGCTCCGCGTCCAGGCGTTGGATTTGTTTTTGGTTATCCTGGGTCGTGGGGGGTCAGTTTGGCCAACCCCTCCTCTGTCGTTTTCACTCTCTCCGACAACTTGCGATGATCCACCCTCAATAAGTTCAGGTCGTGTGAAACCGCATCTATTCTACTTTCCAGGGATGTTTTAGTGTCCATAATCGCCTGCAGTACTTTCTCGAGCTGTGCGGATTGTGATGCGAGCGAACATTCTAATGTTTGTAGGGATGGGTTTGCCTGTTGATCGCTGGTTGCCACATTATGCGTGTTTCTATCTTGATTCTTGGCTGATTTAGGCCTGCCTGCCATTTTGCCAGTCTGATTGGTACTTTGTGGGGTGCAGCGAGGTATTACTCAGCTCAGTCCTGTCAGCCGATTGCCCTTTTACCGCCGTTTGTTAGTTCAGTGTGTGCTCTTCTGCTTTCCAGGTTCCATTCAGGGGGGTGGAAACCGAGCCGGGCCCGCACACTGTCTTGGCTGTCTAGCCCTTGCCCCTGCTAGCACGCAAGGCTGTACAGGAGGGGGCCGTCGCCCGGCCTCGCAATCCCGGCTTCAGGCTGTCTGGGGGGGGGTGTGCCGCTTACCCCTTGGAATAACAGAGTGTCTAACTTAGTATAGTTGCAGCACAGCCTGGGTACAACGGTATTAACAGCGGAAGTCAGTGCCGGGGGGAGCTGGGCAACCTGCATGGGGCCCCGGTGTCCGCTCCTCAGTGGGGGCCCGCCTGCCTCTTCAGTCTTCTGCACATCGCCCAGTGGCTCACAGGGAGGGTGGGGGGCCGCCAGCCATTTCCGCTCACAGGTGGTACGCTTGTCACTGCCTTATGTTTTCCACTTGCTCTCTCCAGCCTCCTTATATCTTCCTTTGGCCAGGGCCAGTGGGCTCACTTTTAGTGCTCTGTTTGCCGCCAGCACGGGGGGGCGCGATGCTCCGTGCGTGAGGAGCATCTATGCAGTTTTCTCGCCCTATACGGTGGCGAGGGGGAGGGGGAGCAGTACCGATCCTCACGTAACTCCCGGGAGTCAAGCCTCTTTTTTATTTCCCCTCCTTACCTCCGTGTAGGTTGCCTGTTGTCTCCGAGCTGTTTTTTACTTCGGCTCAGTCCTGGAGCCCAAAAAGCGCCGTCCTCTGTGACGCGCCGAGTCACTCCATTGATCCCCAGCCGGCGGGCGTCCCGCACGTCTGGGGACGCACCAGCCCCCACCTCCGTAGGGCCCGGCGGGCAATCCAGCTCCCACCGAAGGGGGACGTTCACTCCAGTCTCCGGCACCTCCCCGCACCGCAAGAGCGCCGGGAGCAATGTCGGAAGCTTTCCAGGAGGCTCCCGTCGGGGGTCCGCAAGGACAGGTCCAGCCTGATGCGGGCGGGCCAGTCGCTCCACTTCTCCGTCGGAGATTACTTTTCCCGTGGTGGGACTTCGACCGATTCCCCCGGGTGAGCTCCGGTCGGGTCCACCAGTCTCGCTCCGTCCCCTTCCAAGTATGGCTGGGCTAAGTACCTCGCGTTCCGTGTCTCAGTTGCGGGGCGGGTCTCGGAGCTGCAGCGTCAATTCCTCCGGTGCCGGGTTCTGCCTGCTCCGGCCGGTACTCCCGAGTCGGCTCGGGGGTCGGAGGAGCTCCGGAGGCGCCCTTCAGGATTTACTTGGCGAGTCCGGGACGGAGCTTAAACACTAGGCTTCCATCCCGGTCGCCATCTTGGCTCCTCCAAATTACTTCTATTCATAATTGCCTACTCATCATTTACTCACAAGCACTTGGACCTGAGGCATCAACGCGCCAGTAAGTTTCACAGCATTTTCTAAGTAGCCCCACCGTGGGAGGGAGAGACAGCGATCCAGATTGTTCGAACATAGCTAATTGTTGAGGAGGCTCTTTTATTGATGGATACATGGTCTAAGTATTGGTCATCTGACACCGATTTAAGCATTTCTCTTTATCTTTGTGGGAACAGAAGGAAGAAGGTATGTTTTATTAGCATATTTGTGTGTCCCTAAGTACACCTCTATGGGGAAGGGTTACAATGACTTGGATACACTACCACCTTTTATTCTGAGGTTTTGTCACATGTTACAAATATTAGGATGACATATTTTCACTGATTTAGATCAGAGTCAACACTGCCACTGTATATCTTATGGGAGATTTATGAGGACCAACTTGTGAGGACCCCATTATGAAGCATTGGATTGAAAGGGGATTCAGTATGAAATTGAACAAACTAATAGGCTACGTTTTAAGTCACAGATCATTGATTAGTAGACGTCCCCTTAACATCCTTCAAAGGAGTGTATCTTGAATTTTGGGGATGTCTGTAATCGATACACACAGTGAATTTTTACAGAAAACGGTCACTTCTGAAGTGAGAATTTCACAGTTACAACACCAGATTAAGTCTTTACCTTTAATATCAAGTAATCGCCTTCTGTGTTGTCTCCTGAAATGAACTCCTCGGAGTGCAGTATTATAAGCCTCAGCAGCAGCGAAAGCTCTTGGTTCAAGAGTTAGATCTTGTGCATGAATTTGCATGCTCTGGCACTTTCCTTTTTTTGCAACATTTAAGATCTTCACACATTCTGGTATTTTCAGTGTTCATTATTCTCAGTCTGCTAAATTGAAAGGGTGTGGGAGAGGTCACACAGAGCCTCAGTCATTGTGAAATCCTCCAGTAATTTTCAATTAAAGCTGTACTTAATAAGTACTTTGAATCCTATGCGCAGTTGATGCTTTTTGACAATTGTGAGAAGAGTATTCATACCTTTCCATGTCCGTATGTAAAGTCCTTACTCGGTTTCAAGGTGTTGGGTAGACTGCAGAAATATTTAGATTTTGGGAACTATGGAATGACTTACAGAATGTACCCCGAGATAGCTGTGTTTATAACATTGGAAATTTACAGGAAGAGCAATGTGTGAGTTTACCCATTCAAATATAACCCATATGAAGGTAATATTGAAATGGATGTTTCTTTTAAAAGCTTTGAAAGTTAATGCAGTCAGTGATTGATCTGTGCTTTCCATTAATGTAACGGAATGCCTAACAGTCCATATTGGGTGATCTGATATTTTCAAATAACAAGCTTAAGCTGCTATGATTTAGTTTTCACTTGTGCTGCAGGCGTCTTCTTGCTAAGCGATAACCCACCCAGTAAAACAAATGCCCTGGCTACAATTCCAGATAGGGCCAGTTAACTGAGTTTTGTAGTGTCAAGCATTTCACAAACCAGACAACACAGCATATGGTAATCCATACCCCTATTATAATGTGTGTAGTATCTTTAGTATCTCCATACTAGACAGTGAATAAAGACAACACAACTCTTTGATTTCTGCTACAGAAACACTATTTAATGATATTGGGAATGAGATGCCTTAATTAGTAAATAGAGTTGTATTAGAGTTACACCTATGTAGTGTTTACTACTCCTGGTGAGGTGTTGAAAAGTACATGCACAGAGGTGTAAAGAAAGGTGCACATGGTGGAGGGTAGATGAACGTGAAAAACAGATGACAGGTGTTAGGCCTGTCAGTCGTAGGGTGGTCTACCCCCATGCATTTTGCCTTCCTCCATTTTTGCTGCTCTTGTTTTTTTGTTTTAACCCCTTCGCTGCCAGGCCTCCCCCCTCCTGTGCCAGGCCTTTTTTTGCCTATTTGGGGCAGTTCGCGCTTAGGCCCTCATAACTTTTTGTCCACATAAGCTAACCAAGCCAAATTTGCGTCCTTTTTTTCCAACATCCTAGGGATTCTAGAGGTACCCAGACTTTGTGGGTTCCCCTGAAGGAGGCCAAGAAATTAGCCAAAATACAGTGAAAATTTCGTTTTTTTCAAAAAAATGGGGAAAAAGTGGCTGCAGAAGAAGGCTTGTGGTTTTTCCCCTGAAAATGGCATCAACAAAGGGTTTGGGGTGCTAAACATAGCAGCTTCCCAGCTTTCAGGAACAGGCAGACCTGAATAAAAAAAACAAATTTTTCAACACAATCTTGGCATTTTACTGGGACATACCCCATTTTTGCAGTTTTTTTGTGCTTTCAGCCTCCTTCCAGTCAGTGACAGAAATGGGCATGAAACCAATGCTGGATCCCAGAAACCTAAACATTTCTGAAAAGTAGACAAAATTCTGAATTCAGCAAGGGGTCATTTGTGTAGATCCTACAAGGGTTTCCTACAGAAAATAACAACTGAAAAATAAAAATATTGAGGTGAAAAAAACATACATTTTTCTCTACGTTTTACTCTATAACTTTTCCCTGCAATGTCAGATTATCGAAAGCAATATACCGTTACGTCTGCTGGACTCCTCTGGTTGCGGGGATATATAGGGCTTGTAGGTCCCCAGAGCCAATAAATGAGCTGCACCCTGCAGTGCGTTTTCATTCTCTACCGAGGATACAGCAATTCATTTGCTGAAATATAAAGAGTAAAAAATAGCTATCAAGAAAACCTTTGTATTTCCAAAAAGGGCACAAGATAAGGTGTTGAGGAGCAGTGGATATTTGCACATCTCTGAATTCCGTGGTGACCATACTAGCATGTGAATTACAGGGCATTTCTCAAATAGATGTCTTTTTTTACACACACTTCTATATTTGGAAGGAATAAATGTAGAGAAAGACAAGGGGCAATAACACTTGTTTTGCTAATCTATGTTCCCCCAAGTCTCCCGATAAAAATGATACCTCACTTGTGTGGGTAGGCCTAGTGCCTGCGACGGGAAAGGCCCCAAAACATAACGTGGACACATCCCATTTTTTTTTAAAAGAAAACCGAGGTGTTTTTTGTAAAGTGCCTACCTGTAGATTTTGGCCTCTAGCTCAGCCGGCACCTAGGGAAACCTACCAAACCTGTGCATTTCTGAAAACTAGAGACCTAGGGGAATCCAAGATGGGGTGACTTGTGGGGCTCTGACCAGGTTCTGTTACCCAGAATCCTTTGCAAACCTCAATTTGGCTAAAAAAACACATGTTCTTCACATTTCTGTGGCAGTAAGTTCTGGAATCTGAGAGGAGCCACAAATTTCCTTCCACCCAGCGTTCCCCCAAGTCCCCCGATAAAAATGATACCTCACTTGTGTGGGTAGGACTAGCGCCCACGAAAGGAAATGGCCCAAAACACAACGTGGACACATCAAATTTTTTCATAGAAAACAGTGCCTACCTGTGGATTTTGGCCTGTAGCTCAGCCGGCACCTGGGGAAACCTAGCAAACCAGCGCATTTTTGAAAACTAGAAACCCAGGGGAATCAAAGATGGGGTGACTTGCGGGGCTCTGACCAGGTTATGTTACCCAGAATCCTTTGCAAACATCAAAAGTTGGCCAAAAAAACACTTTTTCCTCTCATTTCGGTGACAGAAAGTTCTGGAATCTGACTGAGAGTAGCCACAAATGTCCTTCCACCCAGCGTTCCCCTAAGTCTCTCGATTAAAAAATTGTACCTCACTTCAGTGGGTAGGCCTAGCGCCCACAAAAGGAAATGGCCCAAAACACAACGTAGACACAACATATTTTTTTCACAGAAAACAGAGGTGTTTTTTGCAAAGTGCCTACCTGTGGATTTTGGCCTCTAGCTCAGCCGGCCCCAGGGGGGGCCAGAAATGCCCTAAAACAAATTTGACCCCCCCTGCCCGGGAGCGACCCTTGCCTACAAGGTCGCTCCCCCTGCGTGACATTGGCGCCAAAAAAACAAATCCCCGGTGCCTAGTGGTTTCTGCCCCCTTGGGGGCAGATTGACCTAAAATCAGCCAATCTGCCCCCAAGGGGGGCAGACATGTTCTAAATACAATTTGCCCCCCAGGGGAGCGACCCTTGCCTAATGGGTCGCTCCCCACCTCTAAAAAAACAAAAAAAAAAAAATTGCCCTGCCGCCTAGAGGTTTCTGCCCCCGGGGGGGGGGGCAGAAATGGCCTAAAATAATCCCCCCCCCCTTCCCCCCCCCCCCCCCCCCCAGGGAGCGACCCTTGTCTAAGGGGTCGCTCCCCACCTAAAAAAAAAAAAAAAGGATCCCTGGTGCCTAGAGGTTTCTGCCCCCAGGGGAGACAGAAAAGGCCTTTCCGAAAAATTTGCAATGCGAGGTCCTGCGTTGTCACCTAGGAAGCCGCAGGGCATGCAAAGATTTGCATTTCTCTTTCAATCGCGATGGAAGCAGAGCTTCCAGCGCGATGGGGGAGGCCCTTGTGACTAATCAGCGCGCGCTCGCGAGCTGACGTCACAGGGGGGGGGCGGGGGTGGAAGGGGAAGGTCTTCCCCTTCCATCCCCGCCTTGGGGGGGGAGGGGGGTGCACAGGGGGGGCGCGCTAGCGCTCCCCCAAGTTCCCGTGTGCCTTGGACGAGGTGACCTCGTCCAAGGCACAGAACCGGTTAAGACTCTGTACACTTTACCACTACCAATCAGTGCTAAAGTGCTTGTGCTCTCTCCTCTAAACATGGTAAAAGTGATTTATACCCAGTTGGCACCTTTTTAATTTACTTTTTAAGCCCCTCGTAAAGTGGTAATACATGTACACAAGGCCTGTAAATTAAATGCTAGAAAGTGGGCTTGCAGCAATGATTGTGCTACCCACTAAAGTAGCACTTTCAACATGTCTCAGGCCTGCCATTGCAGCTTGTGTGTGCAGTTTTTAAATTGGCACTTTGATTTGGCAAAATAAACCTTCTGCCAGGCCCAGACCTTCCTTTTTAATACGTATATCACCTCTAGGGCAGTCCCCGAACATCCCAAAGCACAGGTTGCAGTTTATTTAAAAAGTTGGACATGTACTTTTAAGTTTTAAATGTCCTGGTAGTGTAAAGCTCTCAAATTTGTTTTTCACTACCTCAAGGCCTAGCTCTCCCATAGGATAACATTGGGTAACCTTATTACATTTATTAAGTAATGGCTTCCAGTTGGGAACCAGTAGAAATGTCAAGTTTGAGGTCTATGGAATTGTTGTTAAGAGCCCTTGGTAATGTGAATGCAGGAATTTTAATCAACATTCTTAAAATGCTATTTTTAGAAAGTTGGTATATTCCTGACCCAAGCTTTTGATGTCTGGGGCCTGTTCCTGGATCACATGACTAGGTATAGTTGGCAGTTGGTCTTTGTGTATTGCTCCCAGACAGTAAAACAAAGGGAAGATAGATGTTGGCAGGGTGGGCCACTCTGAGTTAACAAGGGAGAGGAGCTGTCACGTGCCACACTTGATCATCACTAGGGCCCTGCCTGAACACTGTCACAAAGGGGTTTGACACTAGTCTGTTGTTAACCCAGGCAGTCTAGGACCAGGACAGGGAGGCAGGTAATTCCAAGAACCTCTACGTGGCACGGAAACCTCTGGAAGTTTCTTCTACTTCAAAGTGTGCACCAGGTATAAATATTGGACCTCAAACCCCAACTCTTCAGATTACTTCTGGACCTGTGGATTCCGCTAGGAAGAAGGACTTCTCAGCTGTGAAGTCTGCCCTGCTTTGCTGCCCAAGGACTGCTGTTGTTGCACCAGGACTCTTCTGCTGTGAGCTGCCCTGCTGAAACCAGCCTTCCTGTGTGTCCCAGGACTCCAAGATCCCACAAGGGTCAGTCTGCTGACCTCCTGCTCTCAAGCCACAGCGACACAGCAAGCTTCTCTATACCACACATCTTTGACACAGGATCGTACATCGCCTCAACTGCTCCCAAGCTTGATCCAGCTCAATGCGTCTTGCACCGACAACTGGCCCAGGTGCAACGCAGGGCCATGCATCTTCTGGTAAGCTCTGCCAGCCCTACCCAGTGCAACACATCTCAACACTGACAACCAGCTCAGCATGATGCAGCGTGGTGCATCTCGATGCAATTCCTCACAAGCCCCAGCAGCTTCACCAGCCCAGTGCTATGTACTTAGACCACAGCACAGATGCATTGCTATGCAAATCTTTGCATGCCCTGCGGCTTCCTAGATGACAACGCAGGACCTCGCATTGCAAGCTCTTGTCGATGGTCACTGACTTTGCTGTGCAACAAATCTTGGTACAGAACCTCGCATCGCAAGCTCCCTGTCTGTGGTCTCAACGACGGCCAGCACAACTCAACACAAGGTTTTCGCATCGTTCTGCAACCAAGAATTAAGGCACTCTTCTTCCATGGGCCAAACTGGGTCCCAGTAGTTGGCCCACTCTCGATTGAGACATGACACAAATTTCCTGGGAAATACTTTTAGTCCCGAGATCAGGCACACCCTTATCTCTCGAAGAGCAGTTCCCCTCTTGGAAGAGCAGAGGTCCTGGTCCTGAATCCCTTGTGATTGGGGAGGGGTAGTGGTGATTTACTGGTTACTGAGTGATTCCTATATGCTTTTTCTACAGATATTTCAGAAGATTATACGCAACCTATATTATTCGTTCATCCAGTTGACTCCTGCTTGGCCTTTCACAAATCTCGGTTTCTCATCTGCTTCAGAAGGACCACATCTGCCTCTCCAGAGTACAGACCATATGAAGGGAGAGTTCTGCACCTTGCTCCTCCATTACTAGGACTGAAGCATATTTCATGGGATGCTTAACTTTATTTACCAAGGCCTCTCGTCAGATAACCGGAATGTCTTAGGGGCTGATCAGTGTAGTAGCAATTGGCTGATATTTTGCAAGTAGGCACTAGTAACAAAACGTCAAACCACTCACATTCATAGTGAATTAAGTTACTTCCTTTCCCATTACCTGGGTGAGACTTGTATGACAGTAGACACCTACTAGACCTGTGTTGCAGCCAGGGGGGCATAATGAAAGAGCTCTTGGGAGTAGTCCTCTCAAGATCAGTTAGGCCATCAAAAATCTATATGAGCTTCAAGCATCTGTTTTCTTCTCTGACCAGCTACAGTAGATGCATTAACCATTTAAGCAGCAGGCTGTATGACCGGAGGCATATTTCTAGTGAGACATCATTTTTGTAGCCATAACTCTGGCCAAGTGCACGAGCAAACCATTTGCACCTTGGAACAGGGTACAGCATCTCTAACACATGGTGTTCCTAACTGCTCATCATCTTATTATTTTTTTTTTTCACCGTAATAACACATGGTGGTCCTAACTGCTCATCTTCTTTTTCTTTCACCGTAATACTGGAGCATCCCTTTGAACGGGTAGATGTTCTCATTCTGTCCATGTCCCCATGCCTCATGAGTTGAGGAGACTTTGCATAACTTTTGCGTTTTTCACTAGTTTCTACCGATCAACTATTTGTGGCTTTTGGAGGCAAAGAGACTGACTGAGCCACAACTAAAGGCACCATTGCTTACAAAGTTGATAGTGGGAAAAAGGCATAGTGTGTAGTGATCTTTTGATGGCAAAGGCCCTCCCTTGGCACTCTGAGCAAATGCTGTATTCATATTGTTAGTGTGCTATCTCAAACTGAACTACTTGAAAAGTATACAGAAACATTTTTGTAAATGTACTCCTTCCTTTAATTGATATTTGAATGTAACTAAGTCTACTTTGCCAGTGTTCTAATTAACAGTAATGGCAAGGTGGCAAAAACTAAACGGCATAACAAATTTGAGAGGAAATTTAGAATTGATTTGTAGTAGTCTTGTGTTTCGCAATCCCCAATAGTTTTTATAATGGATTGGCATTATACATAAAATATAATCTTGCAATATAGAGTAAGAATGCATGCTCTGATGCTTGTTTGTGCACTGTTAATTTTCAGGGACTCTCCAGATGAACTTCCAGTGTTTGTTGGGGCAAATGAGGCAAAGAAAAACTGCACAATAATTCAAGTTGGCGATAACATTTTTGCTGCTGTCAGGTAAGAATGTAGCTATTTTGACCAGTTATAGTTCTTTGCCCCAGACCCTTTAGACTCACTCAGATAGCATGTCCTTCCATCCATTAGAGTGACTGCTTTTGTTTTTCTCTCTTGTTAAGTGGATCCTTTACATGAGAGCAATGGTTTGGCATTGTGTGTTTGGTCCTTAGTCCTGCTATTCACAGACGTCTTGGATACTGCTGCACTTTTGGAGTGCCTGCTGCAACCTCCATGCCAGTTTGCTGCAAGTAGTGTTTTTGCATAGCATAATTACATTGGTTTATTTCAGCTATGCTTGTTTACAGCCTCAGTCATTGCTCCATGAGTACAAATGTGTGACAAAATATTTGTTGGCTAGTTCTATGCAATACTATGCTTTAAAGCACTCCTTACTTTGCATTCTGGGTCAGGTGCAGTAGTTTCGAATATACAATCTGTGGTTTCCAGTGCTGAGTGGCTCTTAAGTTGGAAGACTGTAAGGGCTAATTGTGCTATTCTAAAAGGGCACATTTTTAGAAATCACTAAATTTTTGCCACATAGATGATCAATGTGCTGCTAACTCTATCAGCTCTATGTACTCTTGTGATTGATTCCTGAAGAGGAAATCCGATGCTCATGCTTGTCCTTATTGAAGTTTTCCTGCATGTGCCAGATCCTTCAAATGATGTACCTCTCCCAGACTACCTTCCAGTTAGTAGTGAGGGGAGGAAGTATGTCTCCTGCAGGGACCCTGGACCACCCTATATGCAAGTTCGGGGACCAAGCTGTCACTACAGTAGTCCAGACAAACTCATTTATTTTGACGTGGAAATCCAGTGATGACTCTAGTAATACAGAAGAGCTTTGTATTTCTAGCATCCTTATGAAACGGCCAGTCTTAGAGAATATACAACAGGAGTCTTGGCAGAGTTAACGCTCTTCAAATTCTATACCATTTCAATGTTCTTTTGTTGATGGTATGCACTTTTGCAATGCGTATTCTGAGACTGACCATCCGATTACCATTTTCCTTTAAGCTGATAAGCCATTGACATTTTGTCCTATGTTGCAAAGCAAAATATAGTTCTAGTACAGGAATGTGATGCATATGTAGTTCATGCTAAACATGAAAAAATAAATCTATTCAATGGCACTTGTGTGTTGCACGTGCTTCACCAATGCATTAAATAATTTTTCTTGGCCTTCGCGTGAAGGGCATTATGTCATCAATAATGGCAAGTGTGTTTTTTTTTTTTTTTGGTAAGATAAGGCTAGCAAGACGAGACAGGCATAGGAAAGGGCACCCCAGTGCCAACAACCGGAATCAGTGAAGACCAGTTCCTATTCCTCTCTAGGAGTTTTTTATATATATATATATATATATATATATATATATATATATATATATATATATATATATTTATATATATATATATATATATATTTTTTTTTACCAGTTCATTATAACAGAAAGCTGTACATAACGGGCTTTGGCATAGTTACCAAAGCAAATGACGTAAAGCCCCTAAGATCCGTTTTTCGTCTTATGCAGGCCCTGTTCCATCTTGGCTAATGGAGGTGGCCATCTTCTCACTTTTAAGCAATAGAATTCGCCATCTTTACTGATTTATGCAGAATCGTTGAAGTGTCTGTCATTGGACGCAGATGTTTTCTGACTTTATCATTCTGATAATTGTGAAAGTGTCAAGTCATCCGATTGATGATACATATACAACTCTTGATGCAACATTTATCGGAATCAAATGTCGACTTTCGGCAACATCTGGTTCAGTTACACATTGAATAATGTTGTGCGGGGCTACGATAACTTGTCTTTAACAGTCATCGTTGGTGTATTGAAATTAGTTCACTAGTGGATGGGAAAGCACACCTTGTAGAGTTACGCCCAAGTAGTAACTTACACAACACTAATAAAATCTTACTGTTTAACAAAAAAAACTAGAAATTCACTAAAAATGTTAGTGATGGTATAGTTTGTTATCATAATATCTTACATTTTAAAAAATCACTTAAAACCCAACCTTTTAAAATGACTTCATAGTTGGGTGAAAATGTCAATTAAAGTAACATTTAAAAACACAAATTCATCACTTAGTTTTCAGAGCTAACTATAACTTGCACCCCAACCATGCACTGCTTATGAACTCATATATTACATCACTGATGACATGTTCAACGACACAATTAATTACATCAAAGTTCTTGCCTTTAAGAAATATAGGCTTTGCCAAAACTCGCTAGCAATGCAGTACAGCGGGAGTAAAAAGGAATTTTTTTTTTGCAGATGCTTACGATATCGTCAAAACGGGAAAAAGCTTTTTGACGTTCATGTACAATCCACAAAGTTACTGGCTTCCATGCGTTTTTCTTTATTATTTTTATTTATTGATTAAAGAATGCACTACATTTTGAATTGGTACAAAAATAAATATTTTTTACTTGTGCCAAAGTGCCTTTTTAAAAGTGGAGCTGCCCAGCAGTAAATAGCAGACGTTAGGGCCCTCCATTCTTCTTTTTTTTTTTTTTTATTTACTATGAGGGTTTGGGTAGCTACAAAGGAATGGGAAAGAGGAAAGCAACTGAGAACGCAGGACAGGGAGCGACCAAACAGGAAGAATTTGTAAAATATATGCACGCACACACACAAAGGCAAGGAAGAGGAAGGAGTGGAACGAGTTGAGTGATGCAGGGCGCGTAAAGAGTGGTTGGAATAAAAAGCAACATACAGGGGAAGGTACCAAGTGAGGGAGCAACATGGAGCAGTCTAGAAAGTGGGTAGAGAGAAGGAAGCTTTGGCTAGGGATGGGTCCTGAACACCCATGTGCTCTCATGAAGTGCTTCAAGAAAAATAAAAAACTAGTTTACAAGGTATGAGAAGTGGAAGGACAAGTGGGTCAGTTAAAAGGATGGTAAGGTAATAAAGCTCCAGGGGAGTGACAAACACAAGAAGAGCAAGGAAAGCCATCAAACAAGAAGCAAGTAAATAAGAGTGACAAAGCCAAAAAGTGGAAGCAGTGGCCAGACTCTAGGCTGGTTGTACATTTTTGGGGTAGTCCACAGATATTCCCGTATCATGTTGTGAAGCATCAAGGACTATTACTATCCCAGACTTGGTGTAAAACTGATTCTAATCTTGAAAGGTCAGTAAATAGTCTAGTAGTATCTTGAGGCTTGCTTCCGTTTTATAAAACCTGATTTGGTTTTTATCAGATTTTTAATTGAGTGTTCAAAGTGGATTTTAAGATTCACTCCACTCTTTCCCAAAAATTTCTGTTTTTCATGTCATTATAAAATTTAGTCAGAAATGATGCCAGGCTCTCTTTAAATGCATTATTTAATTCAATGATGAAGGCATCAAGGTCTGAAGTTTTGCCTCTAAATTATCCTATCATTGCGTTGTGAAGTATTTCACATCTTTTCTTGTTCAATTTTTCTGTTTCGTGAGGGTAAGCATGGTATAGTAATTTTTTTTTCCAAGTCTTATCTGCTTGTCATTGATCAAATATTTTCTTATATAACCTTCTGTAGGTTTTCAGAAAAAATCAATTCACAATTGAGTTAAGTAACTTGAAGTTTTTTCCTTTTCTTATTTTTGGTCATATTGATAGTAGATTTAATTTACTCCTTTCCAAGTCTGTGTTAATAAACAGCCACACTTTTCTCCTGAGTCCCTTTATCTGCTTTATACTCATTAGAGTCTCTTTTTTATATTTTTAGGATACCAATTTTTTTTTTTTTTTTTTTAACATCATGTGTTTTTATAATGTTTTACTCATGTTGAATCTGTCTCTAGTTGGAGCATATCCTTTCCCCGGTGTCTTCATCTGCTTTGTATTATAATTCTTTTGGTTTTTAATGATATGCCTTCTTTTAAAGCATGCCCAACAATTTGTACACTGTGGAATATATTTTAGTTTTGTTTTTAATATGTCTTCTAACTCATTGGCAAGTGTTTCTAGCAAGTCGTTTTTTTCAAGTAGAAAAGTATTCCGCTTCTAGTGCAAAGGTCTAGATTTATTCCTATACCAAGAATCAAATCTTTTGGGGACTTGTCAAATCTAAATACTACCAATTGAAATTGATAAACCTAAGTGAAGTGTTTTCTTAGAAAATGTTGTATTCTACTCTGGAGAAAGTATACTGTGCACACAAATAGAAAAACTTTACAGTTCACCAGATAGCAATTAGATTGAAGTCCCTCTCCATAAGCGTTGGTCTATCAGCTTTGTCACTTATTATGAAGAGAACAGTCCTCTCTAGAAAAGGGTCTTTAAGTTGAAGTCTCCTCCAGTGATTGTCTTCTCAGTGAATTTTATTATTTCTCAACCATTACTAATCTCATAACTTTTTTTGAATCTGACACTAGGAAGATGAACATTAACAGGCCTCGAAAAATCTTGCCATGGCGAGTCAGATTTGATTAGGGCAACCTATTTTTAGGGCCGTCTGGCCTGTCCTGGCGACAGAGCTTGAGCTGGCAAAGAACAGGTTATCTGTTTATTCAGAAAGTGAATGAGTAGTAAAGATGCCTTTAAATCTTGTTTTAATTAGCCACATATGCTGTTTTTCAAATTCAAAAGTCAAACATCAGTTTGTCTTCTTACAAATTGCTGCTTATTTTATCCTGAAGATAAGTGTTTTACTTTTCTTTCTCCTACTGCAAAATTAGAGGATTTTGTGAACTGTCTTTTAATCATGCGGGATACAGGCAGTGTGAAATGAGGCTGTAGGATATCAGGTTTTTCTAAAACTCATTAAATTACTTGTAAACGAACTGTGTACATATTTCAGCAGTAAGGAAAGTACTTCGTTGAAATTAGGTTGAGCGTAAGCGTATGACCTCTAGTATGCTTCTTCTGTGGGCTTCCAGCTATTTCATTTGTTAGTTTAAGTGTCATTTAAAAATCCTTGCTTGCTAGTGGTCAGTCATGCGTCTTTGTCCCTCCTTCTTTGTGGGAGCAGGGACAAACTACTGTATAATTACGCTTTAGCCTGTTTATCTGATCTGTAGGCGACTTTTTTTTTAATTTTGTTTCCTGCTCCTGTCCAAGGAAGCTTCCCTTCTCATTTGCAGAGCATTCCTGCTCGGAGTTTCACTGTAAACAAGGCTATAAATCAGGCGCTTGGTCACATTTGGTCTTTGTGGGCTCTCTGCACCCTCTGTCAGCTGCCTGGCTCCCGAACTTTCTTGGCTTAGACTTCTTTACCAAGTGTGCCTGCCTGTGGTCCTCAGTGCTGAGAACCAGGGCGGACGGAGGATCGCTTGTAATTGCTTAATTCCTAGGAACCCAGCTCTAACAGGGCTCTGCAATCCTTAGAGACAGTGTCCGCTTCAGATCCATAGAGGCATCCCACTCGCAGCTCCATCAGTGCACCTCAGTTCACACACTTCAAGCCCTCCGCCGTGCCCGTGCCTGGAACCCCACATACGCTGTCTGCCAGAGCACTTCAGTTCTTGCAGTCAGTACACTCTGCTGCTCTAGTATTGGGACCTCGGGCACAGGTCAATTAGTGCACCTCCGTTCACACACTCCAAGCCCTCAGCCGTGCCAGAACCCCACACACTTATCTGCCAGAGCACCTCAGTTCTTACAGTCAATACACACTCCTGCTTCTGTACTGGGACGTCTTCCGCAGCGGTGCACCTCAGTTCACACACTCCAAACCCTTCAGCCGTGCCCGTGCCAGAACCTCAGACACGCCGTCTGCCAGAGCACATCAGTTCTTACAGTCCGTACACTCTGCTGTTCCAGTACTGGGACCTCGGGCGCAGCTCCATCAGTGCACCTCAGTTCTACCACGGCGAGGTCACTTCCTTTCTTATACTGGGATCCTGCTCATATACACATACAGTTCCATTACAGCAGCTCAATTCTAATGTTCAGTCCCACTGCCAAGCCAATACTGGACCCAAAAGAGCAAAACACAGCTGAGCCAGTGCACCTCAAGTCTGACATCCAACGCCACTGCTGATGGAACCACCACAGCTCCTCCATAATCCATTAATTCTAATGTTCAGTGTACATTTCTTCTCAGTACTAAGGCTCGTGCACATGCCCTTCAGGACTCCTCGCTTCTGTGGTTGAGGCAATGCCAGTCCCATACTGGGTCCCACTCACAGCTTCACCAGGGCACCGCCAGGCTAACACTCGGCAACACTGGCACGCAAGCACTCGGTTCCACACATAGCTCTATTAACATACCTCACTTCTTCTGGTAATATTCCAGTACTGCAGCCCACATACAACTGTCAGTGCACCTCAACCCTAACCTGCAGTGCCCCATTATTCCAATACCAGGAATTACATGGCGCTCGGTTTCTCATTCCCCACCCGCTGCCTTTCTGTTTATTCCAGCATTGGGCTAGGACACAGCTCTGTCTGTACCCCCAATTCTGATCTGAAACACCCCAGTATTGCTGTATTGAGGCTCACATACAACTCTACTAATGCACCTCCTGCTGTTCTGCAGTGCACCCTGCTGTTCTACACTCTGACTTATGTTTGAGGAAGTGGAGTCAATTAAATCTATTCTTAGCTGCCATCTTTATTTGGGATGCTTTGGTTCACCTTTCTCACTCCATTCTTTCCCTTACTCTGTTTACTCTCAATGTTTTCTTTCTCCCCAACTTTTCTCTTTCCAGCTCTTAAAATCTACGTTAAGTTTTGCTCTTTCTGTCAACTGTTTATTTCTACTCCTCTCCCTTTTGTTTTAATTTCCCCTCTTCCTACCTCCTCTTTCAATCTCTTTCCTTGTTTTGTTCCTCTTTTCTTCATCAGGGGTTCATTCGGTCACAATTCTTTTCTCTTCCCTTCGTTTTATTTGCTCTTTCCTTTCACTGGGTATTCGTCCTTTCATATTTTGTTTTCTTTTTGATCTTTCATCCTTCCTTTCTCTGGTGATGTTCTTATCTTTATCTGTCAATTCACATTTCACTATAAATCCCTCTTTTTCCCGTCTGTATGTGGAAGCCCCAAGTTACTTGTCGGGACATGAAGTGTCAGTGGTTTTCCCATTCTGTGTCAGTACGTTTGTGCCCTGGTTCTTTCGCTGCTTGTTTCTCTCACCATATTTTTCTCTAATGTTCATTTTTCTCTTTCTTTTCACACTTCTTTCATTATTTTTTCCTCTCTTTCGTTCGCTAGCTTCCTTCCCTTTTTTCTTTTGTCTCACACGTTTGCTCTATTTCTTCTTAGTTGTATTTTCATTTTCTCGTTCTCTTTCCCTTCTTTCTTTTATTTCTTTGCGATCCCCTTCTCTTTCTTCCTTTTGTCTGGTGTATTTCTTTTGCTTTGCTTTTTCTACCCCATCCGCTTTCTCTCCTGCGGCCTAGTTATCAATGGAGCAACAGGTGCAGTGGCGCTGGGGCTTGGAGACCTACGGACCGCACTCAACTCCAAATACTGCGTAATTTTCCTACCAAAATTCCAGTCAACCATTTATCTTACTTCAGGGCCCATGACACCGTTACTACACCACTTGTCCTCTCCATCTTTACTCTCAACTCCCTCTTTCCTTTCACCCTCCAATCTATCCCAAATGATATTTTTGTTAGTGTTTTGAGCGTTACACTCTAATGCAAAATGTATTTCTGATAAAGGTTTATATGATAATTGTATATGTTTTAAGATAGTGGAAGAAGGTAAATGGAAGTTTTTTAGATATATGCAGGGCCACTGGAATTAAATGGCAGGAAAAGACGGAATTATGATGCAGGGCAAATGGGAGACCTATTGCATTGCAAATGCTTGTTCTCAAGTGTGATGGAAATAAAGATTTTAATACTATCGGAACAAATCAGAACTCTTCACTTGATGATATCAAATGATAAATATTTGCTGAAACCTGTTTTACACACATTCTTTCAGGAGTAAAACTGCATGTGAGTGACCAAGCTTACTAACATTTCAAAAGAAAATGTGCTGTCTGTAAATGACTGTGCGCTACCACACCGTGCTTTAGTAATATATTGACTAAAAGTGAGTTTTTAACCATGAACTCTGTAAACTACCTAACCCCCACCATGATGACAATTCTGTCACTAAAACTAGGAGTTAAGTCAGGGTCATGTGTACACTATATATGAAGCAAAATCTAAGTCCAATAAATCAAACAAAAGTTGTTGTTTTTTGTATAGCAGATGTGCACAGCTCTCATATTTGAAGGTACTTGTGATTATGAAGGAAAAAGGCGACTTGGTGAAATGAAATAATTGCTTAGGGTCACACAATTTGAGACCAGTTTATAGCAAGCTCATTACATTAAGGTTGAATAGATTATTCAAGTCTTTAGACCTGTAGGTCTGGTAACATTTTTCAGATTTTGTTTTTCTTTTCAAGGTCTTTATCCAGTCTTTCAAAAATACAATGAAGATAGACGAAGACAATAGAACCTGTAGTTCACTCACTCCCGTAGGTGATATATTGACCAGCAGAATTTTAGTTTTCCTAATAAAATGTTCTTAAATTTAAAGGCTCAAAGGGTTGACTTATGAGAAAGGTTAGGACTATGTTTAGATCAGAAGAAATGGTTGGGCTAAGCTTAGTCTGAAAACTTCCCCTGGGAAACCAAGCAACCACAGATAGTTTACAAAAAGAGCCCTAGCGATGAGAGGACAGACATGTTGAGATAGCAGCTAGATACCTTTTTACCAGGCCAACATTTAAATCCTTCTCTGGATGATCTGAAGAATGAGCCAGATTCGATTTTAATGATAAATACGCACTTATGTATTAAAATGTCATGCTTCCCAACACTAATGTCTTTTTACCTAGTTGGTCTAAAAACTTTGATTATCTGTTGAGGGATTAAAAGGACAGCATTGATGTTAGAGTGTAATCTTTTCAAAGATGGGTAATGGGACAGTTTACCTGGATCCGAGGGGCACAGATATTATTTCTTAAGAGCACCCTTTGAAACTCAGTCTTGTCTCAGGCCAGGATTACAGAGTTAGCCAGAGACACATTAGTCAATCTGGATGTGTTAATCTTGAGTAAACCAAAATCTGTGCTTTAAGGACCATGATGCCAGCTTTAGCTGTCATAGGAGGCTTTGGTGAAAGTGGCTAGTTTTACCTCTTTAAAGGCTTAAACATCGTGCAGTGAGGAACTTGCCAGGGAAATAAGAGGATTCAATACCGGAATATGCTTCTTTTTGTTTCCATTCATACAATAAACATTAACCATAATTTCCAAACCACAAAGCCAACAACTCTAGGTACCTAGTTCAGTTATGCATTCCCAGAGGATTAACAAGTTCCCTATTTTTGAATAATTTCTAACTCTTTGTTAAATATTGGGTATTTGAATCTAGTGTTCCTACAAACCTTAGGGGGGTATTCCAAGATATTTTCCCTTTCTTGGTCTCTCACATCCCTTCCTGTCTTCCCTTTCTGGTTGGTTTTAGGCTTGTCAGGCTACATTTACATTGATAAGAGGCTTTTATAAAGTCAAAATATCAGTTTGCATTTGTCAAGGTAGCCCTGCTCTTATTTACCCCAGCCCTGTGGCAGTCATTTACAGTAAGTACCCCAGAATCTGTCTATTCTCTCCTTCTGTGGGCTGTAAAGACTGCAGTACTGATTGTGCTACCTACTTTAGTCCTTAACCATGTCTCAAGCCTGCCTTTCCAGAGCCTGTGTGTGCAATTTTAAACTACCATTTCTACCTGGCAAGGTAAACCTCTTGCCAGGCCTAAACCTTCCTTCTTAATACATAAATCACCCCGAGAGTTGGCCCGCGACAGCCCATGGGCAGAGTGCAGTGTATTTAAAAAGTACTTTTAAGTTTTACATGTCCTGGTAGTGAAAAACACCGACATTTGTTTTTCACTACCTAGCTTCATCATAGGGTAACACTGAGATTACCTTATTACATTTTCTAAGTGTAATTTCCAATTGTGAAGAGATAGAACTCCGAAGTTTGGTGTTTGTGTAATCACACTTTAAAAACACAACTTCTGGTGAAGTCAGATTTTTAAATTGTAATTTCGAAAATACCATTTTTGGGAAAGTTGCAGTTTTCTTACTTTAACCATTTGGTGTCTTCTGCCTGTCGCTAATACATATCTGGCCTTGTTAATTCTCTCTAGACAGCCACACACACAGGAAAGCTTAGGTGTGACTGATGGGCTATCCAGAGTCTGATGGCTCATCCTGGGCACAATGGGAGGGAGAGGCTGACACCTGAATGAGCAGTGTCCTGCCCACACAAAGGGCTGCATACCCCCCTTGGAGCCAGGGTAGGAAGAAAGGACCTCTGGGCACTTCAAAGTCCTTTCTTTGAAGTCTTCTCCTTCCCCCACCCCAGACCCTACCAAGTCAAGGGCACAACTGGGTATAAGTACTGAAACTCTGATACTGTTGTGGGTTCCCCTTAGGCTCCCCTAGGTAGGTACTTTGTCTTTAAATACACATTTTATTCCTTTTAATATTGTTTAGCATAGCCAGCTTTTCAGCTTGTTGTTTCTATATCTTAATCAGCTGCCTTTTCTTAGAAGGCATAGTTGTTGCACATTTTGTCAGCACCTCACACACATTTCACTCTGTGCCCTATTCAATGCTGTCATGCTTGGTATGTGATATCTGAACTAGTATTGCTGCTACAGGAGTTGTGGAAACAACCCTTGGTTCTAGACATATCATTACGCCAGGCCTGTCCTTAGATTACTGTCATTTATTTATTAGATAAATAGCATGTAGGCCTAAGGAGGGTAGAGAGCATTCCAGTCATGGCTGTCCGGGGATGTACACCCTTTCGTTGATAGCTTTGCTGATCCTGGCACAGACTTCAGCCAACTGGGAGGATTGTGAGCAGAAGAGGCAGACCTTTGCCTGTCTATTCATGTATGGGATTGGGGCTCCTTTCATAGACCAGGGTAGGCAGAAGGGCTAACACCATTATGCTCTCAGGTTGTAGACAAGGTGTAGGTAGGAATCAATAAGTTTTATAATCATACTAGGATGGTGAGATTGGTTATCATTAGAGTGAGGAAAATAAACAATCTTCACTGTATTATGCTTAATCTGCCTAATTATTGCAGTACATGCTTTTTATAATTGGATGCAATTGCTACTATAAATATATTGAAACTTCCTTTGCATCTAATCATTCCCCTTGGCATGTGTGAGACTGTGTAACTGAGGGAAAGGGAAAGATCTGTTCACCATGACTTCCCTGAGGAGTCAGTGCATGTTTTTTACGCTGCCACAAATCACCTTTACTTTTTAGATTCAGGTTAGGCACTGCCAGCTAGCCAAAGAAGTCAGGATGACAGCTTCCAGATGGTGTGGGACTAACTTCGTCCCCCACACTCAGTGGTGCTGCAGCCGTAAACTACACAGTCATATCCCCAAGGTAAGAGTCCTATGACCACACCACCAAATCGGTACACTTCTGGACCTGTGGATACTTCACCAGGAAGAAGGACTGCTATGCTGCTACAAGGACTGCTATTCTGCTTGACTCCAGCTTTGGTGAGCTGATCTGCTGCCCTCTTGCTTGGAAAAGCGAAGGACTTGACCTGCATCTCTACATCTCAGAACCAAAGTAACTCAAAGGACTTGCTAGTTTGCCTCCTGCTCTTCTGAAGTCTCAGGGACATCAGAGACTTTGATTGCTCCAAGTCTTGCCTTGTCAAGTGGTGCAAGTCCAGTCCTGGAACCTTGGAAGTGGGTATAAAGTACGGCAACTGCTAGGACCTGCGCATCGTCACTGTTGTGCCACTCTGAACTGGCGCATCTCCATCGCTGCTGCTGCGAGGATCAAAGATGCTGCTTTGTTGTTGACACCAGTGCATTACCACTGCTGCGAGGGTCGGGAGCACCACATTGCAGGCTATGTGACGCATTACCTCCATTTCTGATGCATTGCTGGCTTTGGGTGGCTCGGACCTGACGTATCGCTTACATCTGCAGGATTGATGCCAACACATCTCCTTTGCTTCTTGCATCTTCTTGATGTCGATGCAACTTCAAACCACCTCCATATAGTTGGGAGGCCTGTCAGTGGTAAGGATGGAGCATATGTGTATCTTGGTAGTATTTTCTTAACTCTATTCCAATAATCTAGTCCAAAAACACATCATCAATAAAGAGTTGGAAGCAATTGCCTGGCTAAAGGTTCTCTGTATTTCCTAGAATCTGCAAAACCACTAAAGGCAGGCAAAACACAGGCAGCCCCATCTTATAGGCAACCTAGGAGTCGATACTTATAGTATGAAGCCCTTTGGTCCATTACTGCAATACAACTTGCTCCTGCTGCTCAACAGGCCTTTCTACATCCTGTAAATAAACCACTTCATTTGCCCTCATAGTTGATTATTCATCTGATTCCTTTTGGACAAACTTCAGTACCATAATCTTGCTGGCATCCTCTCGACCAAGGAGGGGTTGAGGGCAGCAAAAGTGCTTCTGCTGCCATCCCTAGTGGGGGGGCAAGTGTGAGGGGTGTCAGTGCTTTGGCACCTCAGACGCAGCAGTGCTGTGTCCAACTCCTCCTTAGCACTTGAGTGGTTTATTTGTAGCTCAGTGATCCTCATGGCTTGCCTCACAATTTAGAGACTATAATATCTCATTTGAAATTAATCTGGACAGAGACTACGTACTTTTTAAACTAATTATGACAATATGTCCTATAATAAGCCCGAACATGTGCCATGAGCAGAACGTTTTCTTATTTCATTTAGTTTTTCTTTACTCTCCATAACTTTGAGGTTTTCCATCTAGTACGTGCCAATCTATATTGAATTGGAAATTAGTGAACCTTGAAAGCGTGGCTAAGCATGCAAAGAGAGAATTTAAGCAATATCCCACTTGCATCTCCGACGTCAATTCAAATACATTTAGAAAAGGAAAAAAAAACATGATTTAACTCAAACAGCCAAACTTAGTCACAACAAATCAAAGATGTTGACAAAATTACGATCCCATTTTAAGTCATTTTATTTTTTTAAATAAGCCAAAAATAAGTTGGAAAATCTTACTACTATGATACACCTGCTAGTCAAGCTTCTAGCATAGCAAAATAACTTTTTGATGTAACTTAGGAGCTAAAACCTGCATCTGTTATGACAAACGTTGGGTCAACCGTACTTTTGTGCAGAGCTAAAAATAAATTGCTGACAAAATTGCCAACATGAAGAGAAATATTGCCACAGAGCACGTCTCTGTACCAGATTTTATTACTCTGCCTTCCTTCCCAGTTGCTCACAACCTTGCTTTTAGCTCTTTTGCTTCTTGCTCAAAATACTTTTTGGCTAAGACTATTTCTCAAAGGAGACCCTAAGGTTCCCCTTTACATCTTGGTCTTACCATCCAAGTTATTTAGCAAGTCATCAACACCCAGTATTGTTTCCATAATTTGTGAAAACGTCAATAGTAAACATTCTCTAAAAAAAGAAATAATCAAACCCAGGCTGGACCCTTGTGACTTTAACCACTTTTACCCAGTATTGCTTCTACCTTACTGACCAAAGCTGCTGCAAACATTTGTGTCTATTCAACTACAATACCATATGGAATCACATTAAATATCATGCCCTTCTTGATTATTTTGAGGCTGGCTTCTGCTTTGGTAGGAGCACTGAGCTGGTGGTCTTGTCTGTTGTCGATGGCATCCACACCTGGTGGATAACTGCACAGTTGAAGTCCTGGTCCTTCTGTATCTGTTGGGTGCGTTCAACGCCATTCTGTACTGATCTCCTTACTTCAAGATGAAGAGATCTCATGCTCTGCACTGACATGGTTCTCTTCATATCTTTTGGTACCAAGTGATGGCAATTTCACCTTTTGTCACAGTTCAAAGTATTCAACTGTATTGTCCCGCAAGATTCTGTTCTTTCACCCTTACTCTTTAATATCTGTGACCCATAGTCCAGTTGCTACCCAAAACTGGTGTAAAATTCTATAAGTATGCAGATGATACCCAGTTGAACTGTGGCTTTGAACAGAGCTCACCCTCTTATTTTGGACTTGCCGCATACACACCACCTGGTCCCATAGTGGATGGCCAATAATTTCTTAGACTGAATCACTTCAAGACAGAACTTCTTGTAGTGCCGGGAGGTACGTTAAGTCACAATTCCCTTAACTATCCATCTGTAATGGAGCTCCCCTCCCCAATCTATGATTTCACCTACTGTACAAGATCTTGTGATAATCTTGGATTCAAAAACCTCTCTTGGCTTCTACTCTTAAAAAAAGTAGGCAGTACCTGTTTCTACTATCTAAAAAAACATCCATAATATTTTGCTTTTTCTTAACTCCTGCCGTCATATAACAGTAATTAATGCCCTGATTCAGTTCTATAAAGATTAGAGGAATTCTGTTCTCCTGGCTGCTCCTGCAAATGCGTTAAACCTTCAGCTTGTTCAAAACGCTGCAGAAGAATTAGTTTACAACATACTAAAATAACAGCCTATTTCACTAATCTTGACGCATTCACATTGACTTCCTGTCACCAGTGGATAATTTGTAAGGCTATGACAATTGTTTATTGTGCTTTACATTTTCAGTCTGCTGACTTAATGACCACAAAGTTACTTATCGCACTAAAGATCAAACAACCTTTCCCCTTGGAATATTCCTAGAACTGAAACCATCAATTTAAAAAGATTTTTTTTTTTTTTTTTACTTCTTCACCACAACACATCTGTGGAATTCGTTACCCCTTTCACATTAAATCATGTTTGCCAGTTTTTAGGTAAGGGCTTGGACTTGCTTGGTCCTCAAGCAACTAACCCTAAAGGTTTTTGTCATAGTTGGAGTGCTCCATGAGTTTTAATAGTACCAGTAAACTTATATGCACTGTATAAATACATTTTACTTCAACACTGTTGTGAGGACCTGTTGTAGTACCTGTGTTGTGCACCCCTGTCTTAGCTCAGTTTCATGGCTTGTGCCTTTGTTCACTTTATACACATTTTTATTCAGATTTTATCGAGCCTGCTTTTAGCATTTGCTTTTACATATTTTATCAGCTGCTTGTTCTAGGAAAGCAAATTTCATGCTACACATTTAGTCTGCTTTGCACAGTGTGTAATTTGTACCACTTGTCCAAGGCTAGTACATACAGTACGTGAAATGCTAGTTTGTGTTGCCAGCTTCGATCTCCGCGACACAGCATTACAACAGAATTGTAGGGGCATTATATAGACTATACTGAGACCCAAGGAGGGTAGAGGGCATTCCAGTCATGACCACCTTGGAATGCATACTACACGTCAGACCGCTTTGCTGGTGCTGACTTGTCAGCATCTTGAGAGGATTGCTACCATTCAACAGACAGGCCCCTGTTGTTCGAATCCGGTATGGGGCGGGTGCTCATCCCCCAAGGTCGACCAGGCACACGGTTACAAGTACTATGCTCTCAGATTTAGACATAAGGTTTTGGTAGGAACCTCTACGCTATCTAGAAGCACACAGCATGGGGGTGGTGTTTATCTCTCTTCACTTTGGCTGTAATGTTGGTTACGTTTCATCTGCCTAATTATCGCAGCACATGCTTGTTTTTCAGAATGTTATTGCTTAAATAAACACATTGAAATTCACTTCGCATTCTATCTCGCCTTAGCATGCATGAGTAACTGACTGAAGGGGTTTCCAAGACTTCCCTGAGGAGTCAGTGTCATGTTGAGGTTGCTGTAATCACCTTTCCACTGCAGCAGGTTGGTGATTTGGGTGAGGTACTAGCCAGGAGTTAGGCCGAAAGCTACCAACCGACGTGGGTTGCAGTCAGGCTCCCACACTGTGGTGCTGCCGTCCTAAACACCTAGTCCTATTGTAGGAACCACGTAACAGCACAATCATCCTATCCTTTTCTGACCTATCAAAAGCCTGATTAAATCTTTGATGCTCTGTGCATCAAATCATTGAGATTTTGAGGTTGAAGAGAATAATAGGTGTGCAATTTGTACGGTGAAACTAAACTCTTCAGTAACCAGTTGCAATTTCTTTAAAACACAAACTCCTAAGCAGTGTAATATGAGACTAGCAAGAAATCACTTTTCATAGTGCCTACCACTACTGTACATACTATGTTATAACTTTAATCATAACATATGCAGAGTTATAGATGCAAAAGTGAATAATGGGATGTTTTTTTACTGAGCAATTATGAGTGACTGACGATTGAGAGACAACACCGTTTCTCTATGCCAACTTATTAAGCTAAAGTACAATGTCAGTTTTCCCATAACAGATCATAAGTGGTGTCACAATAGAATGCAGTAAGATTAGAGACCAGATTTTATGCAGCAATTGCAGGCTTTAATGTACTATATTTAGAACATGTTCCTTTTAATTATTGAATACTTTTCATACTAGACCCGACGAGTAACCAGATATTGTTTTTGCATTATTTCATTGCTGTAATTAATAGCACAGCCTCGCTTGTACTATTCAGTTTCTGTAATCCATATCACAGTATGATTTTATTTAAAGGAATAATTTAAAAGGGTACATTTTTTTGAAAGTCTGCTTAAACAATTTTATTAAGTTTTCTTTTTTCATCAAAAACAGATTGTTTCAGTGATCCAATATTGCCATCTATGCAATAAGACTACAAGCCCCATGTATGTAAGCTGAACTCATCACATGGGTTTGTTTTGTGATTTATTAATAAAATGGGGTTTGTAGTTATTGTGCATATTTAACAATAGAACTTTTATGAAAAGTAGACTATGAATTCAATACTTGAAGTAAAAGGGTACTTAATCAAAGAAAGATCTTGTTGCTTTTGCTATTGTTATGCAAGTTGGTAAGACCGTTTGAAAGCACCACAAAACAAAACTATTATACAACCTTTCAGATGAAAGATTTAAATTTTTGTGATCTCCGGTCACAGCAAATCTTTTGAGGTATACCTTTATATTTCCTTGCATAATTTTATTCTAACCTTCTTACATGTAAATTTATTTTTGTACGCAGATCATCACTTTAGCCCTGGTCTAATATGTACAGATATGCCCTTTCTTTGGTTAGAAACTGTGCCTTTTTTAAGTATTAGCATATGGACACATGTAAATGTATTCTACATTGTCACTGAAGAATAAGCAACTGTTGGGATACTTAAAAATGATAGTACGGTAATTGAGATTCAAAATTATGGAGAGCAAACCTAATTGATTGAGTGCTTCATGGCTGTCTTCTAATGGAACCTCATTGCAGTGTGGTGATCATAACATTTGTAACCTATAAGATATTGAGAAATTGAACATATACATGCAGTTTGTAACAAATGAATTGCAATTTCAGTGAGTCGTTTGTTTTTTTTTTTTGTTTTTTTTTTTTCGCGCCCAGGTTGTTTTTATCTAAAAAGCTTAAAGAAGTGTTGGATAAAAAGATGTGCACCCTTTTGAAAGACCTCGATGAAAAGCTGCGTGGGGCAGCTGAAGACTTTGGTTATTCATTAGAACAGAAAACCTCCAAAATGAAACAGAGGGATAAAAAGGTAATGGCTCAACATTTACTTCTAAGCTGACCTCAGGTAAACTGTAAAGATGGAATTTACATTCAGTTAAGGATTTCTCTTGTTTTGTGGGGAGTGAACAAAATCCCAGTTCTAGCAGCCTTAGCGGTTTTAATGTTGTCGGGTTTGAGCACTTCAATGCTGGAGTTTTTTTGTTTGTTTGTTTTTGTTTTTTCCCCCACAAAAGTTTGCAAATTATTAATTACTAAAATAAGTTAACTTTATTTACCTTGTTCAGGGAAAAAAATATGACTCGAATTTAGAACTTTTATTGACACATACCCCTCTGTTGCTGTCTATTTGAATGCTGAACATACCTAGACATGTGGTAGTTAATTTGTTTACGTTACTCAGTGCTATGCTTCTCAAACAAATCTCAGCATGGTAGCAGGGCTCGAAAAATCATAAATGTTACTAGACCTGCAGGTCGAGTAACTTAAATAATCTACTCAACCTAACTGTAATGTACTTGACCTGTATATGGGTCTCAAATTGTTTTGATCCCAGGCAAATAGTTTACAGAGTCACCTTTTTCTTAATTCTCACATCTGATTGCACCTTCAAATATGCGAGCTCAGCATTTCTGCAGTACAAAAAAAACTTTTGTTTTAAGTAGACTAAAGTTTGATGCATGTATGACCATAATCTAGCCCAAATACCCATGAGGTCTGGCCCACATAACCTAGGACTTCTTTTAGTTTACTAACAACATTGCCATCAGTGCAGGAGTGTTTCTCGGTTTATTTAAACACTGAAGTTTAATAAATATATTACTAAACCATGATGTGGTAACATATTGTCATCTACACACAGTAACTTTCCAAGAAATGTCCAAAAAGCTCTCCACTAACTTGCTGCTTTACTGATAAAACTATATAGTGTATTAATCTGTGAAAATTGAGTTATAGAAAACCTATTCTTTGCACACCAACTTGTAAAGTATTCTGATTTGTTTTCCTCTTATTAAAATATTTTTTCATCACACAAATATAAAAAAGGCTTTCACAACTACTGAAATATATTTTGAAATGTTTGCACAGTTGAGCTAGTCATTTAAATGCTGTGTGTAAGGAAAAACCGGACACCCTATAGCCTTCTATTTTACATGCTAAGCAGCAGGTCACACAATTCACCTTACAAAGTCCTGGAAATCTGCAGTCAGAAGGAAAATTAATTGTAGGGAAAACTGACTTTTGACCTCTGTCTGAACACAGAGCAAATGTGACATAAGAACAAGATTTAAAGGCATCTTTTATTGCCCCTCCACTTTCCAACTAAACAGAACACCTGTTCACTGTCAACTCGCCAGAAGGGACCAGTGAGTATTAAAAATAGCTCGACCTGATCAAATAAGACTTGCCAATGCAAGTGGTCGAGTGGATTTTGGCAGCCCTGCGGTAGCCAAGGAAATGTCAAGAATCTTCCAATGACAAATATGCATATGGTTTCGTAGTGGCTGGAATTTGATGTAATATTGTGCTCAGATGCCAGCTACGCATTTGTGCATATAGTGGTTGTGGCCTTCACCTGTGTCATTGAGCTTTTCTGATAATTTCCTTATGGCCCTTTCGTGGTTCCTTGACAGACAATGTCAGGACCGCAGAAAGTTGTAGAAAAATATCTTTGCTGGTTCTGCATGCTCTAAGGAATCTTTTGATGGGTAGGGCCATGTTCCTCCTTAATGCCCAACCAGAAAATCTTGGTGGTAATTCAGCTTTCGAACTTTGGTAACGTTAATCAAAGTGGCATTTCGGCTTTGCCTTTCTTCTAATGGTGAATATAAGCGGGACATGTAGGAACAGATATTTCTAATTTTGTTTCTCCTCCACATAGGCCTTCCAAACATGTAGGAATTGGTTTCTCTTGATGCATAAATGTGGAACGAGCATGTGTGTTTTCATAAAGATATTGTTTATGCAGCCATAGTATTGCACCCTGGACTTGATGGATATTAAGGCAAGGATATGGAGCCAGGTGTACAAGTGTTTTTAGCGGTAGCAAACAGAGAATCTGGCCAAAAGCATTTTTCTATGTACCAAGCCCATTTTTCGATTCAGTAACCTGTTATCGAATCGCAAAATGGGTTAGTGATTTGGTATTAGGAAGGGGCATCACTTCCTAATAGTGGCTCTCAGTGGTATGTGTGAATGTTTTGCGACTGCATTTTGGTTGCAAAACATGCACATTTTACCGACTCTTTGAAGGAGGTGGTAACCTATTCACAAACTGGAAGGGGTCCCCAAGAGACCTCTTCCCGTTTGTGAATGTGGGTGTAAACATTTTTTAAGAGCAGGCAGTGGTCTGGCGGTCCACTGCTTACTCTTTTTTTTTTTTTAAATGAAAAGTAAACTTTTTGTTTTTGAAAACTCATCCCATTTTCCTTTAAAGAAAACAGGTGCATTTAAAAAAAAGAAAACAAAATGCTTTATTTGAAAAGCAATCACAGATCTAGTGGTCTGCTGACCCCAGTAGATCCCCACCCCTGTGATTTGTATCCATTCCCAATGGGTCGCAAATTGCATCTTACCTCATGATTATTGAGGCAGATCCTTTTGCAACCCTTTGGGAATCACTAAATGTGTCTAGAGTGTAAAATGGTAATTACTAGCCATGTGCCCGCATACAACTGTTTTGTTTCTCTCAATGTGTTCTCTGCCCTTTAGCTCAGTGTGCAAAATCATGTGGACCTTGTAGGAAAGTACCCTTATTCTTGGCATGGTTGCCCCCTTTTTCTGCCTAATGCCAGTGTGTTTGACCGTGTCCACTGAGATCCTGCTAACCAGGACCCCAGTGATTATGTGCTCTCTCCCAAAACTCTATATTTCATCCCACATTTGGCATACTGGTGCCCCTATGTAAGCCCCTAGTATATGGTGCACAGGTACCCAGGGCATTGGAGCTCCAGGGAATCCCTATGGGCCGCAGCAGTTATTGTGCCACCCATAGGGAGCCCATGCAAAGGGTTCTGCAGGCCTGCCATTGCAGTCTGCGTGAACCAGGTGCCTACACCCGTTTTCACTATAGATCACTCCACCAGATCACTATGTCACCCCTATGCTAGGCCCTTTCAGCCCAGAGGGCAGGGTGCATGTACCTGGAGGTACCCCCACAAACTCCAGACCTATTTTCCTGGACTTTGAGTGTAGGATGCCATTTTACGCATGTACTGGACATAGGTCACTACCAATATCCAGCTACATAATGGTAAATCCGAATCTAGGCATGTTTGGTATCAAACATGTTGGAATCATACTCCAATACTTTTGCAAGTGTGAGCCCCAGCATTGCTTCCACAGCCTTGCAAGGTTTTCCAGGCAGCCCCAGCTGCTGCCACCTCAGACAGGTTTCTGTCCTCCTGTTGCTTGAGCAGCACAAGCCCAGGAAGGCAGAACTAAGGATTTCCTTTGGGAGAGAGTTGTTACACACTCTCAGTTTGGAAATGAGTGTTACATGGCTTGGGAAGGGTAGCCTCCCCAAGCCACTGGTATGCTTTGAATGGCACCTTTGGTGTCGTCTGCACATAAACCAGTCTACACTGGTTCGGGGACTTCCAGTCCCTGCTCTGGTGCGAAACTGGACACTAGAAAGGGGAGTGACCACTCCCCTGTTCATCACCACCCAGGGGGTGGTGCCCAGAGCTCCTCCAGAGGGTCCCTGGGTTTTGCCATCTTGAATCCAAGATCAGCAGGGAACTCAGGGAGCTTCTGAGTGGCCAGGTCAGGCAGGTGACGTCAGAGCCCCTTCCTGATAGGTGGCCACCCAGCTAGGTGACCAATCTCCCTTTCAGGGCTATTTAGGGTCTCTCTCTTTTGGGGTGGTTTCTCAGATTTGGCTTGCAGGATTCCTCTGCATCCCTTACTTCAACTTCTGACCAAAGAAACTGCATCTGGACTCTCCAGAACCCGACAATCTGCAACAATGACGAAGACTTGGCCTGCAACATTGTTTCCCCGGCTCCTTCCAGCTTCTGCCACATTACCGCGGTCGTGCATCCTCTAAGGACAAGCCGGTCTTCAGACTGCACAAGAAGCAAGAAGGGATCTCCCTTGGTGTGAAGGAGTCACTCCCCTGCATCTGCAGGCACCAACAGCAACGACCAGCTGCGTGGATCCCCTCTCCTGCTGAGCAGCATGGATCCTGTGTCACGGGTGGTGGTCGGAAGTGGTCCAGATGGTCCTCTCTATCAGCTGTCCAACTTGGGTGGAGGTATGCCCTTGCCTTTCCACTCAGGACAGTTCCCAGTGCACCATGTCTTTTGCAGCTGTCAGAGCTTGTTGGTACTTCTTCCAAGGGGTCTTCAGTCTTTGTGTAGCTCCAGCACTCCTTCCTTTGACACATAGCTCTGAGTGACTCTCTTGCGGCGTGGGACTCCTTTTCGTAGTGCTGCGTGGGCTCCATTTGCACCTTCTGTGTCCCAGTTTTGTGGGACACCTGTGCGTGCTGCCTGTGCTTCTGTGGGCTCTCTGTGACATTGAGGGCTCCCTCTGATTACCCTGGGTTGAGTCCTCCTGGGCCTTGCTGGTCCCCACCAGCACCACTTTCCCCCAGCTGCTAGTTTTGCCTGTGCCAAGGCTTGTTGGTGGAATCTGAACACGTAAACCCGACTGCAGTCTTCCTTCTGGCGTAGGACATTGCCTGTATCCTCCAGGAACCCGACTCTGACTCCAGGGCTGCAGTGCTGACTTTCCTTCCTCACTGTCGACCTACTCCTGCTATCCTCAGCTTGGTGGGTAGGTGATCCTGCCCCCACTGGACTTTGCTGTGTCTTCTGGACTTGGTCCCCTCTTTCCACAGGTCTTCCTCTTCAAGAATCCACCATTGATTTCTTGCAGTCATCTGAGTTTTGCAATTCTCTTCTTTTCTTTTAAGTGGGTGTTCTGGGGAAAATCTAGTAATTTATTCTTGCTTTCCTGGTTGCTGGTGGGTGTTGTGATACTCACCTATGTGTTTTCCTGGTACCCCAGCGGCCCCCTGCACGCTCCACTTACCGTTCTTATGCCTATTTATGACCACTAGTGTGTATATATTTTGTGTATTGCTTACCTCCTAAGGGAGGATTGCCTCTATAGTAATTTTGGTGGTGTTGCCATAATAAATTACCTTTTATTTTTGTAACTCTGAGTGTATTCTTTCATGTGTGGAAGTGCTGTGTGACTACAGTGGTATTGCATGAGCTTTGCATGGCTCCTCGATAAACCTTGGCTGCTCATCCACAGCTACCCCTAGAGAGCCTGGCTTCTGGACAGTGCCTACACTAAACTAATAGGGGATACCTGGACCTGGTATAAGTACCCTGGGTACCCACCACACGCCAGACCTTTTTGATACAATGCATTCAATCTCCATCTGTCTTCCCATGCCCCTTCAATACTTCCCTTTAAACAACCCCCAACATTGTCATAATAGGTGTGCTCTTATACACCGCGTGCCAGGAATCACTTCCTGCACAAAGGTGAAGAAGTACTCTGTCCTGTAGTAGATCTGATAACTCCCCTGCACCCAGGAAGTTTTCGTTATTATTCTTTTTTAATACGAACAGAACGTTGGCAAATGTGAATCTCGACATGGCATTTAGCAGTAGGAGACCGTAGTGCACTTAACAATTTGCAATCAGCACAAGCCCAATTATTGGTGTAAGGCCACTTAAATATTTGTCACCAGGGGCATGACTAATTAGCTACTGCATTGCGTGGCTTAGGGAACTATAGAAACATGAGGCAATTGGAGTTAGGAGCAGAAGTGTGTGTCCCCTAACAGTCACCAGCCAAGCTTCCGGGTAGGACTGTCAAGCCTAAGTGGCATCCTCTTCATCCTCCGCTCACGTGGTCAGGAGAAAGTTAGTGAGGGGGCCCCGGATATCTATGGGAAGAGACCTTTAGTTCCCAGTAGCTGATTATTTGTTCTTGACAATACACCACATCTCTCAGCCATAGCTTGATGGAGGTAGACGGTTTCCTACCCCAGTGCTTTGCCACCCTGCCCTTGGCCAGGAGGAGAAGCATGGCTGTCAAGCGGTGTTATGTCTTGGGGATGTCCTTGACATATCCCTGAAGCCCAAGGGTGTCAGGGGAGAGGAACACTTGGTTATCTTTTGAATGGTTTAAAAAAACTTCTGACCAAACCACTGCTAACCTAGGGCAGAGCCAGGCCAGGGGAAGAAAGGAAGCTGGCAGCTAGAATCTTGGGCCAGCCCCATTTGAAAAAGCTGCAGAGGGGTGTGGTATAGCCGGTGTAAATAATTAAACGGAATTAAACAAAGTCTATATTTTGGAGAAAGGTGTCCTAATTGGGCACAGCAGAAGGACCATTGTGCATTTGTGAGGGGCGTAGATCATCGTGCCCTGGCTCACAGTGGTGCCACCAAGAATGTTTTGTGTGAGTATAGAGGTGGGTGATCAGTTTGCACGGTTGTAAGGATGTGAGTATGTGCTCCATTGTTGGAAGTGTTGGTGGGGGGGATGGAAAGGTGTCATGGCATGTGGAGCAAAGTTGATAATAAAGTAGTGTGACCGAAAAAGCAATAGACATGGACTCCGATCACTCAAACTAGGTATCGGTCTGAAAAGTGTTAGAGAATGAATTTTCAGGCTCAGATTTATGCTCCAATTTCTAATAGTAGCTCTACCATGGGGTTGTCAGCGATGGGGATTGATGGCACATATAGCAATGTCAGGCATGCTTTTTTGCGTGGCTTGTGTGCAATTCGTGTATAAAGTCATATCTGGTGTGCTCAGGCCACCCTGAGCTGGCGGTAGGGTAAGGACCTCCCAGGAGATCAGAGATTAGCTCCCCACCCAATTCAAGGCCATCTTCTTCGCCCTCAGCTGTTTGTAAATATCCCCCTCACTTTTTCAAACGTGTAAAGGAACTTTGGTAGTATAATAATCTTGGCGATTGCGATGCGTCCGGCTAGGGATATGGGCAGCCTGGACCAGAGCAGTATTCTCTCCTAAAGCCAAGCCATGGCACAACTGTGGTTGGCCTGCCAGAGTTCCTCAGTGTCGCAGCTTAGCCATATTCTCATGTATTTGATCCACTCATCCGCCCATTTCCTAGGGTACTCAGTAGCGAATGGGTGTGTGCTGTCCGTGAGGGGGGGAAGATTAGCAACTTTGACCAGTTGATCTGGATGCTGGCGTAGCCTCCGAACTTAATCACCTCTTGGGTCAGTGGAGCCAGGTTTTCTTTGGGGTTGCATGCATAAAGGATGATATTGTCAGCATACATAGAAATAACAAGGCCTGTGGTGGTAAATACTATACACCTATTTGTGTGCTACTAGCGAAGCCTAGCAGCCAGAGGTTCCATTGCAGTAGTGAAGAATAATGGGGAAAGTGGGCATCCCTGTCTTGTTCCCTGAGACACCGGGAAGGTGTCAGAGGTGAGTCCATTGAGTCTCATTCGGGCCGTGAGTAATGTGTAAAGGAGTTGTATTTGTTTAATGTAATGTGGGCTTAGGCCAATTCGTGCCAGCAAGGGGAAGAGGTATGCCCATTCCATAGTGTCAAATGCTTAGGTTGCATCCAGCAGGGCAGCCACCATCGTGATTTGGGGATTAAGGTGGTGCATGATGTAAAAATTGTGCTGAGGTTGTATGAAGGGACCCTGTTGGGGACAAATCCTGACTGGTCAGGCAGTAAGATCTTAGGGAGATGGGGTAGGAGGCGATTTTCCAGCACCTTAGCGTATATTTTATAGTCCATGTTTGTGAGAGCGGTCTTTACAAATCGCTGCTGTCATCTAGCTTATCCGTCTTGAGGAGTGTGATGATTACTGCTTCTCACTGTGAGGACAGAAGAGAGCCGGTGTATAAAGACTCCTGATACATTGCTAAGAGGCGTGGGGCCAAGAGTGACGTGTATTCTTTATTGAAGCTGTTGTAAGCCTGTCACGACCTGGAGCCCTGTCCCCAGGAAGGCCCATAATTACCTGAGTGACTTCTTCTGTGATGATGGGGACGTTTAAGTAGGCGCGGTGAGTACTGTCGAGCCAAATCAGCAGAATGGTGTCAAATATCAGGTGAGTTCAGCCTCACTGAGGACGGGAGTAGCCTTCTATAGTTGGGCGTAGTAGGTTGTCATTACAGTTAGTATTTCGGAGGGAGCGGTCACAGGTTTCTGGTTAGGGCCCTGAAGTGATGTAGCTGGAGGAGCGCGGAGTAGTCCTGCCAGTGTGTTACCCGGCCTAGTCCCCTCTCTGTATCGTGTGGCCTGCATCTTTCTGTGGAGATAGCAAGTTTTACGGAAGGCTGCTTCTTGAAATTCAGATAATTTGTCACAGATGCTAGCTAGAGTGGCATCATCCACAGAGTGGTAGCCAATTGTTTTGAGGTTGCGAATCTCCAGCTCCAATCTGGAAAGAGATTCTTTAATCACTTTCAGTACCCCAGATTTTTTTGGCGCTGTAAGCGCCCCGGATCCCCACCTTTTAAAGGCTTCCCAGAGTGCAGAAGGCGATTTGACAGACTCTTTATTGAGAGCGAAGTAAGTGGTTATTTCAGTTCAGATTTCATCCCGAAACAGAGTTCCCCCAGTGCTGATGGTGTCGGTCGTCAGTTGAATGGTCGAGGCAGTGTTGGAGGCAGTTGGATTTCCAGTAGTATCGGAGCCTGATCTGATAGTGTTTGGCAATTGGGACACTCCAGTGGTCCAGGTTTGGATCGCTTTAGAAATTAACCAGAAGTCTATTCTGGACCAAGCTTTGTGAGCCATTGAGAGGCAGACGCCTTATCTTGCATGGGGATGGAGGAGTTGCCAAATGCCTTGCAAGGATTTGCCACGCATGATGATATTAAGGGTTGAGGTGAAACTGGGATGTAGGTCAACACTGCATTGAAATTGCCACCCCAAAGTAGGGCACATGGTTCCAGCGTGGCAACCTTTGACCATAAGGTGACAAACTCTGGGGTCATTTGTATTGGGGCCGTACACTTCTATTGGGTGTCTGTGGAGGGTGCCAGCCAGTATTGTTCCTCTGGATTGATGAGTGATTGGGAGACCTGCCAAAGGACCCCCCTGCAAAGCAGAATCAAGACACACACACTTCCCCCCCCCACCCCCTTCCCCCCCCCCCCCCCCCCCCCCCCCCAACCTCTGGTGTAGTTAGAGTAGGTGGAAGAGTATGTGTCACCGCACCATTTGACTCACAAGCCAGGGGCCTGTGGGCATTGTACATGGATTTCTTGAAGGCAACATAACGTCTACGTCATGCCTGGTTAGGTAGGAATGTATGAGGCGTGTTTTGCAGTGGTCGTTTAGGCTGCGGACATACCAGGTTAGGCATTTTTAAGTGGCTATTTCACTAGCGAGGAGCTGTCATATTGGTGGGTGGGTCATCGCTGCACAGGTCCTGATGTAATGGTGCAGGTAAGAGGGCCATGTCCAGTGGCTAGAGTAAATCCAGAAAACAACAAAACAATACTGAAGTATCATCTCATATCCTCTCCCACCCACTCTAACCCCCCAATCAGGTTGAGTAAAGCATCCCATCCTTCCTCCCATAATAATCCCCACAACCCATAAGAGAAAATAGCCAGGACACATCCCTGGGGGCAGGGGAACTCCCAACATCAACCCCGCCCTATACAATCAGGGTGGACGAACACAGAATCTAGAGAACGGACCCTGGTTTGAACAGTAGTAAGTGAGCACAGGATATGGATTGGGAGGGGGGGTGTTTGTGTCCTGCAGGGTGACCGTGCTCTTCAAGGTGAAGAGGTCAGGAGGGAGCAGCCCAGGACTACCAGGCAAAGCAAGTGTGATTGTACAAAAGAGAGAGATGCTATAGTTTGTCAATTGTTGTCGCTTAGTGGGGACTCCAACATGGTAGTTGGTGAACTTCCGGGGGAGTGCTAATTTTTTGCAACCTTTTTGGCGAACTTAAGAGCTGCCTCAAGAGCAGTGAAAAGTGACTTTTTCCCCATGGGATATCTGGAGTTTGGCTGTAAAAGGCCCCTGCTGTGTGTTTTTCTTTTTTTTTTTTAAACGGGCACTAAGTCCTGGCGCGACGTCCGCACCACCAGTGTGCAATCTGGGTAGAAGGAGATATTGCTGCCCTGGTATTGCAGCACTCTCTCGCAAGACTGTGTCTCGGTCCCAGTACTCTAGTAATTATCGGGTGGACCGGTGTGCTGGGGGGGAAATGGGGATCCAATGAGACATGAGTGCGCTCCACAATGAGGACTGGCAATAAGCTCTCCCCGAAAAACTCCTTAAATGTTTTGACGAGGTCCTCCATCCTGGAGATAGCGGTTGATTCTGGAACTCTTGTGATGTGAAGGTTATTATGCATAGATCTTGCTTCTTGGTCTTCGTTTTTTTTTTTGTTTGATCAATTTGAGGACTTTATCCATGTGAAGCAAATGTTCTTTAGTATCGGAGTGAATGTCCTCGGCAACCGAGATGTGTTTCCAGTTGGTCCAGTCTTGTCATGTTTGTCCTCCCTGTTCTTTACCTGGTCCAGGCGATTGGTGAGTAGGTCTAGCTTGGCATCTATACTTTTAACACTTATTTTAACATCCAGGAGGATCTCCTTCAGGTTCCCCCTCCCAATCCCCCCGGTGCTCTGCCTTTCGAGTGAGGTGTTTTTCTCAAAGGTCAGTTTGGCCTGCTTAGCCTCATGTTTTCCCATGGTGTGGCCGTCGTAGAGGTAGGGGCAGGAGCAGTAAAGGCAGTGCACCCACGCCAAAGGCGAGCGGACTGTGCAGCGGGCTGGCGAGATCTGCTACATCGACTTTGTTAGTTAGCACAGAGGGAGAGAGGCTGAGCCCAGGGTTGGTGGGACCCTGCTACACCCCTGCAGAGTGGCCATGGGCACAAGCAGGCCAGATCCAAGGCGCCAGTGGTGCAGCCATGCTGGGGACCTTTTATTCCTCTTGTGGGCTTGCGACTGTTCAGCCTGTGTAAAAGCAGGCTGTCACAGTAGGATTTACCAGGATGGTGGGGAGCGATGCCCTCCGCACCACTGCCCAATGAGGGCCTTGTGAAGTGTCAAATTACTCCAGCGCGCGCTGGTTGGGAAGTGCAATGGAGGGCCTGGAATCTGATGGTGGGCCCGCCCCGTCATCCAATCGCCGGTCCTAAAGGGAAGCGGGGAGGGTGTACACAATAGTCCAATGCGAACGTCCCTCCCTTCAAGGGCACAGTCTTATGAGGATTGCACCCGTTCTAGTCAATTGGCATCTGGAGCTGGGCAGTGGAGCCGAAACAGCAGCAGGGCAGCGGCACTGCGAGCAAGCCAGACTCACCAATGTCCCCGGAAGGACCGATCCTTTCCCTTTTCTGCAGTTGCACAAGGGCCCCGCTGTGGGCCGCATTCTTTCATCAGGTAGGGCAGGCCTCCCTGCAGTACGGGTGCCACCAGCGCTGGACTCCAGCCTCCCGCAGTGCCAGGCCGCACCTGCAGCCCCCAAGGTGAAACAGCAGGTGATGGGTTTGATCAAGGGCTCTTGGGCCTGTCTGATGCAGAGCCCCCCGCCCCCAGGGCACACGGCCGCCAGGCAGTGCATGTGACTGTCGGGCCAATCAGTTTCCTCCCCCCCCACCCCCCAAACCGGCATGCTTGAAATGTCGCCTCCTGAAGGTCACTGCGCACATCCCAGCAGACCAGGGATCGCGTACATCCAGCAGGCAGGCTTAGGGCATTCTTTCTGTGGCAGATAAATGGCAGTTGTTGCGTTCGGCTGGCAGAGCCCCCTATCGAGTGGCAATCTTGGTGCCCGAAGTAGTCACGCCCTCGCCACCTTTCATTTTTAGGTAGAGCACATAAGCGCTTTGACTTGCAAGCATTGCGGGCTTTCACTCGTTCGTGGGCTTGCCTTTCAAAAATTCCTTGATGTCATTAGTAATTGCTTCACGTTTGTCCCAACTTGGTGCAGTTTTGTTACTGCCTTGCAGACTGACCCTGTTACATGGATAATTGCATGATTTCTGGTATACTTCAGCGTGGGTGAACTATTTTTTTTTTTCTTTTGTCGCTCCCCTTTGTGCTCCATGGCAGCCCTGGCGCCAACAGCGCAAACTTCATCAGTGGTATTGGAGCGCTGGTCACATTGTTAACACTTACCTAATCAGTCATTTCTTTTGGTTCTCCCCATATCTTTCCCAAAAACACATATAATTCATTAAATGCTTTATGTAAAAAAAAAAAAAAAGAGAAATCCACAGAGGCTGTCCCAGCACAGAGGCAGAGCCGATACTATAATATTCACTGCACTCAGGAAAAGTCACCCCATAATGCTTTGCAAGCATTCTTTTTCAAAACATTTTTGCCCATAACTCAGCCTGTGGTGGTCCTAGGACAATGGGACCACTACCCAAAACGTTCAGCATGACAAGCTCTTTTTGTTTAGGGCGCCTCTGGGTCCACACACCAGACTAATGGGGACTCCAAAATAACCCCTCCCACCATGCAGTCCCTTTTTTAGCTCTCTAATGGCTCAGAACTTTTGTTTTACAGTTTGGAGTAGTCAGTGTTCTAAGGCCCTTAGTATTGCAGTAGACCTGCTAGGCCTGAAAATGTGTAAGGCACTAGACTCTCTAGGGGATAAATGTATGGTTACACTGCAGTTCTTTCAGTCAGTTTGTGTTCCTACTATATGGTAACTTGACAATGTTTCTTACAAATTCTGTTTTCATTATGGTGTCCTTTAGGGGCTATTCTGAGGATTACAGTCTAATACCAAATGTGTATTTCTGATAAAGGTTTTTATTGGGTTTATATGATAATTGTATATGTTTTATTACTCACTCCTTGTTGCAATTATGACCATAATTCAGGCCAACTTAACATCCTTATTGCACTATAACTTTTTGAACACTCTTGATATGTTTGGGTGACCGCTCTAGTTTATTTCTCTCGTTACTCCTCCGTGGCTGTCTTATTTTGGGAATTGTTAGCCAGCCAGCAACTGGGTAGGGTGGTGAAAGTGGTATTCTATTGGAATTAGCATGGCAGATTTAAACTAGGATTGTAAATGGCAACATCTTCATTTTTGGCTGCAGATAAAGGGGAAAAGGGCAAATGGAAGTGCTTTAGTTATATTCATGGCCACTGGAATTATGTGGCAGACAAAGAGCAAATTATGAGTACAGTTGACTAATTTATGTGGTAAGAAAAGTGTAGTTATGAATTTACGCCAGTAGCTCGAACTCAAGCAAATGCTTGTTAATCTTATTGCATTAACGAAGCTGAGCATCTTGTGCAATCCTTGGCTGACCACTTCATCTGTCCCATTTTGCATCCTTGACTGCATTGAAATCTCCCTCCATTGACAGATGATGTGCTGGTGTCTTTGGAATGTTTAGTAGCTCTTAATTTTTCCAGCTTTAGTCTGTAATCGATCTTGAAGTTATCATGTACTAGCAGATATATCCATGTCTTGTCCTTTGGAAGTATTCCATTGTTCTTAATTAGTATTGCTAGATACCTCAATTGTCTTGTAAACCTGTATGTGTTACTTGCCTGTAATGTTATATACATTAATTTGCTCACAAGAGATTTGAATTTGTACTTTTTGTCCCCTTTTGATCACAGCCCAATGGTTTAAATCCTTCCATAGCTTCCTCTCTCTCCACGCTTCCTAACAGTGGCCATCTAACTGTGTAAAGTTCTGATTGACTCATAACCCTTAAACAACTCAACCAAATTAAAACGTCTACTTATAGTGCATGCATATACACAGTGTATTCTGGTGTGCTGTCTAACCACTCTGGAAAAACAGTGAGCTGGCAAAACAGTCGCAAATAAACTTTTTGAGATCCTTCATCGATGGTGTGGTTGGTGTTGCATGAAGAGGCACAGTGTTTCAGATTTTTGAACAGTATCTCTAAAAGCTTTTTTGGCAGATGCACCCTTTCTAGTTCCTAGAATTTTAAAGGAAAAGGTGTGTTGAGAATAAAATATTCAATATGTATTTGATACTGTTAGATTATTTTGCTGAAATGAATAATGTAGTGCTCTGTACAATCCACATAGACGTGAAGACTTTGTTTATTGACAGGAAGCAAGTGTAACTGGGCCAGAGCAAGGGAGATCTCCGTTATGGGCTCTCCATTAATAATTGTAAGCACTGAATAGTTCCACCCATGTCCAGAAACCAGGAACACTTCTTCCTAGAATATGTCTTCATATTTAAATTGCCTTTCTTCCGAAAGGCTGTGATTTCTTCATTAAAATGCAAAATATTTAGCTGCCCATGAAAACAGGCTAAATTGCCCATTTCCATTAGATTGTGGGGGTAACTATCTTGCAGATGCAGTGGGTGTCTCTGGCACTCTTTAACAGTTCACAACTAACTGACCTACCAAAAGATAGAAGGCAGGCATAAAATATATATATATATATATATATATATATATATATATATATATATATATATATATATATATATATATATATATATATATATACGCTCAGGGACTACATGAGTTTCCAACCAAATCGTTTTAGTCCTTTTGCTGACACACCAATCCGTGTTGCCCATGGCTATTGTCTTACCCTTCCCTTGCAAAAATAATCATTGTTGAGGTTCACAGGTATCAACCCTGAGGTGCAGTAGAGTTCTGAATTTACCTTTTTCTGATAATAACCTATTTGGCATTTATGCATGAAATCTGAAATGTAGAACATTTGAGCTGGTGGACTTTAAAGAAAAGAGACATTTTGACAGAACCTATGATCTCTGCTGTTACTCTCATAGGGTTCTACCCCCTCACTGGCCTCAGGGACATCACCCAATATGCCCTTACCACCAGCACAGGACCACTCCATAAGAAAAGGGGAACATAAATCAATAGTGCCAGTGGGTAAACCTCCCACTGGGACCAAACTGTGAGTTCTCTCTTCCCCTTTTTTGGTACCAGCTCCAGTCTGGCGAAACATCTCTAATTACTTGAAAAAATACAGATTCATCGCAAATGACAGATGGGTTCTGAATATTTTTGAAATGGCTATTGTCTCAGATTTAGACATCCACCAAAAGTCATCCCCAATACATTGGTCAAAACTCAAGCAAAAAGTCAATATACTTTTGCAGAAGTATGCTGTGGAGAGTTGTTCTGTCTTACCAAAAGCATTGAATTCCCAATCCTTTCTGGTGAAACAGATTGAATTCACTGATTCTGGACCTAAAACTGGTAAAACTTAGGCTGCTAGTGCAGTATCAGTCTACCCGTAGGTCCATCAGTGGGACTGACTATGCTCCATAGTTCTCCAGGATGTGTCCTTCTGCGTACCTACAGCAAAGAAACATTACATGTTCTTGTGGTAGAAATTGATTATCACCAGTGCAAGCTTCTTCCATTAGGCCTCAAATCTGCATAGAGGATCTTTCCCTTGGAACATGGCATTAATCGCAGTCTACCTCTGGAAGCAAATCTTTGTCTATCTTCATCTATATGACTGGAAGATTAAAGCCTCAACTTTATAGCTGGCTCAGCTGCATTTCTAGTTCAGTCTCAACTTTAAATTTTCTGGGACTGCATGTCATTCAAAAAAAGCCAACCTCAACTCCCAGTTAGTCATTGCATTATCTCTGAGCAATTTTGGGTACCTTCAAAGCAAAGGTCTTTCCTTCGGAGGAGAGTCTGTTAGCTCTTCATCTGATGATGTCAGTCTTCTGACATTGGCCCTTCCGACTGTGAGACAAATTTCATTACTCCTGGGTTCCAGGGCATAATGCCTTTTCCTGTTACTGAACGGTAGTCTATACCGGAGACTTACACTAGAGGACCAATTGTGCCAGTTTGTCAAGGAAATGGGAGAGCAAAGATATGCTAACTTCTCATGCATCCTAGTTTAAGTGGTGGAGGAACCTAAAGAACCTTCTACACGGGATGAACTTCCATCAAGTCTGAGATGTTCCATCTCAGTTGATCGTAAGTGATGCCATGCTCACTGATTGGGGTGCCAACATGGATCATCTGCAAATTCGAGGGACTTGGATTCATAAGGAAAAGACATATAATAATAACCTTCTGGAATTGAGGCAGAGCTTTCCATCCATTTTTGAATAGGCTCCCTGCCTGTCCAGCTGGAAATTACGACAACCATATATTATTTAAGCAAACTAGTAGGAATAAAATCCAAGGCTCTCTTTCAGTAGGCTCAGGCCTTTTGGAAGTGGTAGTCGGGTACCTGAACATCTCTGCAGTTCATCTTCTAGGAATTCAGAATGCTCAGACAGGCATTTCAGGAGGACCACAAAACTAAAACAGAGTGGTCAAGAAGATCCATCTGAAATTTCCCCCTAAGGTGATTTGGGACTTCGACATCAATTTGACCATTTTGATACAAACTTTTTTTTAGAATTCCCTATTTCAGCAGAGAGAGATCTCCACATATTACATGTCAGGAGAGTTCAAATTAGTTGGATCTGATGCATGGGGTCTAAATAGGGAAAGATGTTCATAAAGTGACATGTATAAAACAGGTATTTGTGACACTGAATGGGTTTGGTTTCCATTGAAAGATCCTTACCAGAACAATTACAAAATTCTGTACAGCTTCAGGGTGAAGGGGGCTGTTCACACACCCATTTAATTCACATGCCCGTGAAGTAGTACCAAAAATGTGCAAAATAGAAAGGAGAGTGGTAAGTAAAATGGCAGTCTTGAACAGACTGTTACAGGTAGCTTTCTTATTTTATTGAAGACCAGCACTGACCAGGTAGTTTGTTAGTATACAGGTATCTTTTCTCTGTGTTATCAACGTACAAGAAAAAAAAAAGTGATATTGCTAGAATAATATAGCCAAAGGGGTCATATAAAAACTAAATAGTAATGTTGAAAGGGAGAATCACTTGTGGCTACATCAGTCCTCCTTTTTGGCTGTTGTTTCCTTACCTGTCTGTAAGGAAAGATGTCCCTTGATGGCAGAGCTGACAATGCTATGCCAATTGTGTTGATAAACGGTCTTGCACTCTAAGCCAAAGGTATAGCAATTATGGTTAGAACATCCATGTTTATTTGCCTTTTTCTGACTCCGAGTTAGACATTTTTAACTAGTATAGATTAGGGAATTTGGTTCCATTCTTCAGATGTTGCTACTGTAAAAGCTACTAACCAAATTTCCTGTTTTTGGGATAGTGAAGTTGTCTTGAGATTGAGCTCAAGAGGGAGCCTGCTTTGTAAATATCTTACTCCATTAGGAGGGGTCTGTTATTGTGTATTTTGTAGGTCATTCATACAACTTTGAGTGAACCATGTAGTATATATATATATTCAATATATATTTGTTATCTTTTTTGTATTTTTATGTAAAGCTACATCTTTGTTGTAGTTTTTATGTTAATTGGTGTGGTCTGTCTTCCCCTCCTGCATTGTCTCTCTTTGGTTTATCTGGAATTCTCCAGGTGTTCTGTTTGGGACAGTTGGAGCAGGGAGAGCTGCATGCAGGTGAAGTTTCTTCTGCCTACATCTTATCAAATAAAGGCAGTTGTGTTTCAACATTTCTCCTGCTTGTGGATAGTACTTGGAGCGGCGTCTACACTACATTTTTGCCGACTATTTAGACCTCGAACCTTCTATGGATGCTTTGGAAACTTCAACGCACAAGTTAGGGTCACACAGATTGGAGGTACTGTTTTTGATACTTCTGTGTGACTGTCATCTTGTCTTTGTTTTAATAATCAATTCTGTCTTTTTTGTCGTATACTCAGTGCTTTATTATCGTACACGGCTTACCTCGCGGCGGTTTTCAATTACAGCTCGCGATCGCACCTTTGTAGTGCGTCCTGACAATGTTTTCTTCGTTGCAGTGACAACGCTACTACGAGCGCGGCTTGCATTGCACGCGGCTTGTCTCGTGGCTGTTGTCAATTACAGCTCGCGGCCGCTGCTCAGCTATGCTTGCCTGTTCCTCGGAGACATTGTTACCCTGACAAAACTAACGCGTGCGCTCTCCTTTTCATAGTGTTTATAGCGTTCTTTTATTACGGATGCTTTTTCTTCCTGAACTACTTCTGTACTATTGCTCGGCGCTTTGGATCTAAGCCACTTGGCTCATTTGGAACATTTGTAAAGTATTTGGGCATTGTGAAATTGTTTTGTTTTATAGTTGGAGCTCGTGAACATTTTCATGGACAGTAAAATCTTCTCCCTGGGATGCTGTTAAAAATTACAGGAGTCTATTTTTGTATGGCATGATACACATGTTTTAATTTTTTTACATGTGTTAATCCTGAGTATACGATTTCGTTTTTTTTTTTTTTTGCGCCTTTTGGCCTGGACTCCAATTAAGAGAACATTTTGAGACATTATAGGTAACAAGCTTTTGCAGACATATACTACTTGTTGGTTGAACTATGCAGAACATTACACCGCCTCCATTTTTTCTATCTTTACCCAAAGATCCTCCTATTCCATGGAACAAGTGGAAGAATAGTGTTTCTTACGTATATTCGAGTTTTTGGCAGCAATTTGTCAGCTGAGGGCAAAGCATCTGTCCTTCAACATTGTCTAGGAGCTGAAGGACAAGACATTTTGGAGACATTACCTTCTATTGATTCTCCAGATGGCGCGGAAGAAGACACTTCTCTTAATGAATTTGAGATAATGTCTGTCTAACTTTAGCTAAATTATTTGCCTAAAGTTTCCATTGTACTTCAAATGTATTCTTTTGGTAAATGTAAACAAAATGATAGAGACAATTGAAGATTTTGTGACAAATTTACATAAATTAGCAGCACAGTGCAGGTTTGGTGACCGTTTGGATGAACGCAACTGCGATCAGTTCATGCTTGAATGCAGAAGTGACAGAATTAGGGAAGCTCTTTGGTCAAAGTGTGACCCTACATTAGATGAAGTTTTGATTGTTGCCAAACAGATTGAACATTCAGAGTCTTGCATTGAGAATTTGAGAAAATCAAAAAACGTCACAGTTCAAACCTTAGATGCCAGAACTAAAACTAAGGCAAGTTTCAATGTAAGGTCGAAATTGTTATGTTTCAGATGTAATTCGGCGTCACACCTGGCCAATAGCAAAGATTGTCCTGCTCTTAATGTCTCTTGCAACAAATGTGGGAAGAGAGGACATTTTGCCAAATGTTGTACATTTTTTTAGGAAAAATGAAAGCGAGTGAGATTGAAAGTGATAATGATGAACACAATTTTATTCTCCAAGTTGTTAATGATGTGAATTGTATATCTAGTATTTAATGTGAGTATCCGTCTGATATAGTGAAAGTGAATGGCGTCAAAATCTCTATGATGATGGACTCGGGAGCAAAGCTAACTCTGGTATTGGAAACTGATTACACAAAATACTTTGAGGGAAGAGTAACTCTTCAAGAACCTGATGTTACGCCTTACAGTTATGGTGGGAACCCTATTGAGTTAAGAGGATACTTTGATGCGACTATTGTTTTTAAGGGAAACAGAATTGATGGAAAGTTCCTGTGGTGGGTGATACTATACTTAGCTGGCCACATCAAAAGTTGTTGGGAATTATTTTAAATCCTAATTCTGTGCCACAGGTTCAGGTACAGAAGGTTTGTAGTTTTGGGTGCAGAAGTAATGAATGAGTTTCCAAATGTCTTTAACATCACCCCTGAGTCAGTGTAAGATCATCAATCAGAGGTAACCACTGGCTGCAACCATAGCCCTGGATGAAATACTTTGTGGGGTTAATTTGGGAGGCAGTTGAATTAATCTTTTGTTTGGAGATGCATTGTGACCACTCTCGCTAGTGATTTTTGTCAGATCTTCGAGCAGAGGAGGTAGGCTGATAATTTGCAAGGCCTTCTTTGTTTAGTCCAGTGTATTTTGTCCCCCCAACCCCCATTTTCCCCTCCCCGCCCCTTGGGAGGTGATGAACAATAACTTTAACTCATTAGGCACTGTTCCAGATTCTAGTGAAAAATGTATCATCTCTGAGACGCAAGATATGTGCGGGGCAAACATCTAGCGGGAAATTCACTGGCCTACTTTGCCTGATTAATGTTTTCACAGCTCTCCCTTGAGAAGGCCATAACTTTGCTAAATTTGGGAGTGTCCTCCATTGCCCCTTCTCCCAGCTGACAATTTACAGGGAACAGATCCTGTGTTTAAGCCAGCTCAACCCTAGTTTAGCCACTTTTTCTGTGAAACTATTGCCCAAGACTTACGAGGAAATATAAGTCAGTCATTGATACTTGGTTGTTTAATTACTCAATAGCAAAAAGAATTTCACTGGAAGTATTTTTGGCTGATAAAATGTAAGAGGAATAGTATATTTTATTTCCTCTAATTGCATAGTTATATTTATGCAGTGCTTTGATAGATTTAATTCTAATGCTCATAGTCTCTATGCCCAGTGAGATCAAGCTTTAGAATTAATGTTTTCTACTTCTATGACTGTGGGGTGAACTAGAAACTGTTGACAGTCAACTTTTTCACCTAAACTATTGCCTTTAAGACTGGAAGCTAGAGATTTACCATAATTAGCCAGCTTTCCTTCAATATGGTGGTACCCTATTGGCAGTAAAAAAAAAAAAAAAAAAAAACTCCTCAAAATGAAAGCTTGAGGACTCACTTGTTTTCAAGTGAGGTCTATTTTGATCTTTTTCCTTCCCACGTTCAGTGTGATGGAGTGTCATTCCACTAGAATAGCAAAATACATACAGTAATGGTCAATCACTGACATTTCCAAAGCATGAGAAAAAGCCACAGTCTATGTACATCCTTTTGAAAATCATATCTAGGGTGTGCCTGTTCAGGTTGAGCGTGCAGGCAGCACACTTGCGCAGTTGCCTGTCAGTGACTTGTTATATCTAACCAAAAAAAAAAACTCTAAAGGGGCTTTAAGCCTGCCCATTACTTACCATTTGTTGGCATCATTGCCACTCTTTGCTGCCTTCTAACTCAGCAGCACTTGCAAGACGTCACTGCGTGACTTCCTTGTTTGTGTGAAGCAAGGAAGAAGTACAGATTAATTTAACTTGGTGTCCGTCCACAGTATTTTTGTTTGTTTTGTCTTGCATTTTCATATAGTACAAACTCACCTGAGGAGAAAGGATTGGGCTCTTTACATGAGCACCAGTAACATTACACATGTTCAAATTAGTTTTTTAATGCCGGGAGATTAAGTGATTTGCCAGAAAATAGGTTAAGAAGACGGCGCTTGTGTTTTTTTCAGCCGAAGCCCCTCTTTGTTGCAATTATTTAGCCATTAATGCTCCACTGTGTGTAGGCTTCAAGCAGTGCTGTTTTCAGTCCGCAGCACTAAAAACAATATTGGTGTACTTTCACTGTTCCCATTACAAATCCCGACATGGAGACTGTGTTGTACTGGCTGAAAAGCAACAAGGTTGCTGGAAGGCACTCTGTTCATAGGACCAGCTTGCATCTACATGACCTGGTCATTTCACGCATTTGAAAGTTAAGAATGCTGCTCATTTGCATGTTCCCTGGTTGCTGCTGCTTTGTAATCTACCACACTCTACTCCATCTACCCACTGTATCTAGTCCACTGTGCTTTACTCCAATGAACCCCACTCTTCCCTACAATAATGTACCCCACTCCAATCTAACCCGGCCTACCCCACTCCAATCTACTTCAGTCGATGTCATTCTACCCCACTGTAGCCCACTCTGCCCCAATCTACCCCACTCCAGTCTATGCCAACCTAACCCACTCAAATCTATCCCAGCCTACCCCTCTCCAGTTTACCTTACTGCACTACAATCTACCCCACAGTCTACTCCACCTTGCCCTACTGTACCCCACCCCGTCCGCCCCACTGTACTCCATTTTACCCCCACTCCACTGAAATCTACTCCCACTCCACTACCATCTACTGCTTTCTTCCCCATTCCACTCCAGTCTACCCCATTCCACTCTTCTCTAATCTACCCTGCTCCACTCTCCAAATCTACCCCGCTCTATCCAAATGTACCCTAATCTATCCCACTCCAATCTACCCCACTCCAGTATATCCCAATCTACATCACCCAACTCTACCCTACCTCACTCCACTGTACGCCAGTCTATCCCACTCCACTCTACCCCACTCTAATTTCCCCCTCTTCAGTCTACCACACTCTGTCCAAATCTACTCTACTCCACTCCAATTTGCCCTACGCCAATCTAACCCACCCCTATCTGCCCCACTCCACTCTACTCCAGTCTACACCACTCCATTCTAACCCACTCCAATATACCCCAACCCACTTTACCCTTCTCCAATCTACCCGACTCCACTCTACCCCACTCAAATCTACTACACTCCTCTTACCCAGTAAATCCCAATCAACTCCACTGAAATTTACTCACTCCACTACCCCATTCCACTCCAGTCTACTCCATTGCACTATAGTCTACACCAGTCTACTCCACTCTGACCCCAATTTACCCAACTCCAATCTACCCCCACTCCAGTGTACTCTAATCTATCCATACACCCCACTCTATTCAAATCTACCTCAACCCTATCTACCCCACTCCACCCTACAACACTCCACTCTAATCTACCCACTCTACCCCACCCTAGTCTACCCCTTTCTACCCAGAATTATTCTACCCTACTCTAATCTATACCACTCTAATCTATTCCACCCTACCCTACTCTACCCCACTCCACTCTACCCTAATCTACTCCACTGTACCCTAATCTACTCTGCTCTACCCCAGTCTCACTCACTCCATTCTACCCCACTCCAATATACCCTACTCCAGTCTACTCCATCCCTTTCTACCCTGATCTACCCCACCCCTATCTCTTTACTCCATGCGACCCCAATGTCCCACCACAATCAAGATCAATCTATCCATCTCCAGTCAAGCCCAATCTACCCCACTCAAATACACTGCACTCCACTCTACCCCAGTCTACCCCACCTAATCTATCCCACTCCTGTCTACCCCACTGCACTACATTCTACTCCACCCCAGTCTATTATACCCCAATTTACCCCACCCCACGCTAATCTACCCCACCCTAATCTGCTTCATTCTACCCCACTCTACCCCTCTCCACCCCACCCCAGTCTACCCCTCTCCACCCCACAGCCATGCTGAATAGAAGCTACACTTGTGTACAACAAGGCTAAAACACATTGCCAAAGTAAATAGCTCTTACATTGGCGAGACCTATTGGCTTTGTCAATGCTTGTTATATTTTCCTCGCCTTCTCTTCTTCGCCCTTCTTCCTTGGTCTTTTTGACCTGTGACACAGTTCGCATTCCATCTTTATCCCTACTTACTCCAAACTCATTCACTCTGAGATAAACTCCTTAAATTCTGGGTTGCTGCTTGGTCCCTGTCTTGTGGTTACAGTCAAACTCGTCTGTAAAAATAGTTTCTTCACTTGTCTACCTTGAACGATTATACTTTCTTTCTGGTAACAGTCAATAGTACTTCTACAGTTGAAAAAACCTAAAGCTGATCTTAATGTCTTTCATACTATTTTCGATCTTTTTGCTTCGTTTAATTTCCAAATTAACTTTCAGTTTCACTGTGCATCTTGAACTCTTGAATGTCATGATCCTTTTCAGACGGGCTTCCATCCTTCTCGTTGAATCAGGTCTGTGTTGGATTCAGGATCAGTTGGTTTCCATATTATCCTAGACATGTGAGGGTCAGCAATGCTAGTCCTACTAGATTTTTTTTTTGCCACATCTGCCATGGATTCTCACCACAACCTGTAACGCTTGTGGGAGATGGGTATGCTCGACATTGCTTCAGAATGCCTGACTTCATTTCTTTCTGGCAAGGAATAAGTATTTGCACTGTACTCCTTTCATTCTGATTTTCATCCATGACCTTGTCAAGTTCCCTTTTGACCTTACTTGATGCCAACTGTTTTCAGCATGTACGTGACTCCTTTGACTCGCCTTTTCTGGAGCCATGGACATGATTTCTTTCTGATACACAGATCACCTACGGTTTATCCTGCATGCCCACCTGTCCTCTTTCTCATAATCGATCACAATTTCAAAAGTACCTCCAGGAGATAGCTCTCTGTTTGCAGACAATCATCTCAAATTCAAAGAAAACAGATCGTGATTTTGGTGGGCCTTGCTCTCTGGCCTTCCACCTTTGTGGCCCCTTCTTTAGTTTCATCTCCAGAATACATTTATTAAGTACGCAATATGGAGACCATTTTTAATCAACTCTTCAACTGAAAAAACTCTCTCCCTGTTTTCACTTCTTCAGTATTCTGAGCAAAATTCTGCAACTTTACATTTTCTGCACTTGCTACATACATCACTATCTGTTGCATAATTTGCTGATTTCAACAACAAAAATCTAACTCTAGCAAATAAAAAGTTAGTCGAGAAAACGTTGTTCCATGCAGCGGTGGTCCTTACCAAAGGTACACTGGTAACCTGTCAGTTGCTGATTGATTTTTCAGGTATTAAACTGGTAGCAATTACATAAAAACCCTTGTCCATACAGTGCTTGTGTTAAAATGACCTGAATGAAACTAGATTTCCAAAGAATGTGCCACTTCTGACTATATAATGTTGTCAATCCTTGTGCATGATTTGGCTTTCAGTTGCTGTATTATTCTAGGGGCCATGACCATAAGTCGGGCATAAATATATCCTTCCTGGATTTGGGCAATGTCATTTACCTAGGCGTACCCACGATTAATATCCAGGTGATACAGAACATGGCAGCTTGCCTTGTATTATTGGGTCTGCCTCGTAGAGCATAGCTTTCAGAGCACCTCCTGATGTTACGCTGGCTCTCAGTGCAAAATGGCACACTTCAGGACAATTTTCCGCAAGGCCTTGCCCAGTACCAACTTAATATTTCTCTGAATTATTGTTTTCCTGCTCAAACTACGGCCAGCTCTGTCCATTTCCAGTTCAGCTAGACTTTTGAGACGTGGCTCATCTTTACCATTCCTGTAGGAAACGTTTGACATGTTAGCACTACCGGTATCTGTTGCACAGTTATCATTCACTGTTTAGATTTTCTTTTACGGTACAAAATATCGGCCAGCAATCAGCAAAAAATGTTCTTCCTAAATTGGACCCTGCTTCCAGTTAAAGAACATTTAAGTCTTTTCGTGTCATACAACAGATGGGTTATGATGTAAATGTGTTTTGCGTTTACGAATCCATCCCAGCCACAGCTGCATCTCTGAATTTAATTGCCAGTTATTTCGTCTTTCAACATAGGTGGTGACTAAATCATTCCATGGAGCAGGACTGATGGTGGAGGTAGATAAAAATGATGTTGGTTACAGAGAACTTCCCGAGACAGACGGTAGGTTGAAATTTAAAACGAGTCAAAATGTTTCGGTTTCATGTTAGAGTGTATATGGGTTTTAAATGTACTTCATTCTTAACCAAGCCTGGTTTCTACTGTTTCCAGTTTCGGTTTATTAAGGCATTAGATCATTAATTTGTTCTCATCATTTGGCTGTGCAATCTCGCTGTATTAATGTTTCTTTAGTAACCTTCCTGGCAACCTCCAGTTTAAACTACGAAGGCGAACCTGAGAAGGTTTTACTTTGTTTTCATGTACACATACTGAAACATTTTGTCACATTTAAACAATTAAAAATACCAAAATGCTCCCCCATTACAGAAAATGCAAAGAAAAAATAAATCTGAAACTGTTTAAAATGACACTGTTTTTGAAATATGTGGCTAATTCCAAAACACCCCTGATGGGTTAATAATGAATAAATGACGCTGCGTGTAGAGTATCCCAAAGAGTTGGGACATGCCGCCCTTATCTGTTTCTAACTTCTTGCAGGTAATGTAATTCGTTTTTGTTTATTATTTTAGTTTTGCAAGACTTCTACATGTGCAGTGTTTTTTGTTTTTTGTTTTTTTTGCTCTACTCTCATAGTGCCTCTTTGCCGGTGATGAGATTGTTTTACATCTTCTGTTAATTAGGTTGACCATAGCAGCGCGCAAGCGCTGCTTTTCAGATGTGTTGGTATGTATCTGGGCTTTTAATCATGCCCATCACTATCACTCGTTCATGGGCTTGCCTTTCAAAAATTTGTTGTTTTTGTTGGTAACTGCTTTACGTTTGTCCATCCTTAGGGCGGTTTTGTTACCGCCTTGGCCATCTACCCTGTTACATGGATAATTGCACTTTTGCCGATAACTTTGACTGCAAGCAAACTTTTTTCCTTTTGTCTCACTCTTTGCACTCACAGCGGCACGTTGATTCAACTCGCTTATGTCAACTGTTTTACTTTTTATTTTCAGTTTGTGTGGCAAGAAAAGTCCTGTTAAGAATTTACAAAGCTTAGTAGCTCTACCTCGAGCAAACGCGAGACCCATTGCATTGCAAATGCTTGTTTTTAATTTCGTTTTGGAATCTGCCCTGGGAAGCTGCTCATGATGATAACAATTGCAGTCGTTAACCTAGCATTTGAAGTCCTGCAGAGTTCCTGGAGGAGCTGTCTCTGCCTATCTGCACACTAAGCAATCTTGGTATGTGTGGGATACTGATGATAACTATACTGATGATATTGGAAAGCCTTAGTGTTTCGTGCTGTGATTACCCAGGATTTAGGGCTTAGGGTCTAACAAAGGTGAAGATCACTGGGGTGGGAGAAGTTGTTGGAAATGCAATCCAGCAGGAGTGGTGACAAACGAGTTGGCTCACTTTAACCATTGGCTCCCTTCACTTTGAATGACTGAACAAAGCTGTGCACGTTTTTTTGACATCTGCCTAAAATAGTTCCTTTCTCTAAAGTGCTAAACATAGTTTATTTAATTTAGTTACTTTTCTGTGGTAAACTTAAATGGTGTATATTTATTTTTACATCCACTTCAAATGGCCAGTTAGATGGCGATTTAATTTTCTGTCTCCTAAATGTATATAGGTGATATTGTAACTTTGTAGATGCCTCCTATTTCAGTGCATAATTACCTGTGATTTATTATTCTGTCCTTCATGGATGATAATAAAATGCAAGATACAATTGTGGTGGGGGAGCACGGACCCTCACTCTAGTCAGGGTAAGTCGCACACAATCCAAATTATCCTGTGCCCACCCTCTGGTAGTTTGGCACTGAACAGTCAGGCTTAACTTAGAAGGCAATTTGTAAAGTATTTGTGCAATAAATCATGCAATAACTCAGTAGAACACCACAAAAATACACCACAGTGTTTAGAAAAATATATAATTATCTGGATAAATGCAGGTCAGAACGATTAAGATGCAATAAGTATATGTTGAGATATCACTGTAAAAATGATACAAAGTGTCTTTAGTCTCTTAAAAGCAACAAATGTCTCTTGCAAGCACACAGTACCTGGTTTGCGTTCAAATTCTCCTCAAGGGACCGCAGAGAAGGAGATGCGTGGAAAACTTGCAACATTTCATCGAACACTTACCCAAGGAGTTCCAAAAAAGGGCGCAACAGGTGGTAGAAGAGGGACAAAGTATCTCAAATAATCAGATACGGTCTTCCATGGATGCAGCAGATACAGCTGCAAGGACAATAAACACTGCAATCACGATACGAAGGCACGCATGGCTGCGCACTTCAGGGTTCAAGCCGGAAATCCAACAAGCTGTGCTCAATATGCCATTTAATGAATAGCAATTGTTTGGGCCGGAGGTTGACACTGCCATTGAGAAACTCAAAAAAGACACTGATACAGCCAAAGCCATGGGCGCACTCTACTCCCCGCAGAGCAGAGGCACATTTCGAAAAACACCTTTTAGGGGAGGGTTTCGAGGTCAACCCACAGAAACCACAACCTCACAAACAAGGCCTACTTACCAGGGTCAATATCAGAGGGGAGGTTTTCGGGGGCAATATAGAGAGGGCCAATTCCCAAGAAATCGAGAAATTCCAAGGCCCCAAAACTCCTCAAAATAAACAGTGACTCACAAGTCACACAAACCCATCACATAACACCTGTGGGGGGAAGACTAAGCCAATTTTACAAACTTTGGGAGGAAATAACAACAGACACTTGGGTCTTAGCAATTATCCAGCATGGTTATTGCATAGAATTTCTCCAATTCCCTCCAAATGTCCCACCGAAAACACACAATATGTCAAAACAACATATAGATCTTCTAGGACTAGAAGTTCAACCATTGCTACAAAAGGACACAATAGAATTAGTACCAAATCTACAAAAAAAACACAGGAGTTTACTCACTGTACTTTCTAATACCCAAAAAGGACAAAACTCTGAGACCAATACTAGATCTCAGAACACTAAATACCTACATCAAATCAGACCACTTTCACATGGTCACGTTACAAGACGTAATCCCACTGCTCAAACAGCAAGATTACATGACCACATTAGACCTAACAGATGTGTATTTCCATATACCAATACATCCTTCACACAGGAAATACCTAAGGTTCGTATTCCAAGGAATACATTACCAATTCAAAGTGTTGCCATTCGGAATAACAACTGCGCCAAGAGTTTTTACAAAATGCCTGGCAGTAGTAGCTGCACATATCAGAAGGCAGCAAATACATGTGTTCCTGTACTTAGACGACTGGTTAATCAAAACCAACACGCTAAGACAGTGTTCACAGCACACAAACTATGTCATACAGACCCTTCACAGGCTAGGTTTCTCCATCAACTACGCGAAGTCACACCTTTTGCCGTGTCAAACACAGCAATACTTAGGAGCGACAATCAACACAGCAAAAGGGATTGCCACTCCAAGTCCACAAAGGGTTCAAACATTTCACAAGGTAATACAGGCCATGTATCCAACACAAAAGATACAAGTCAAAATGGTAATGAAACTCCTAGGCATGATGTCTTCATGCATAGCCATTGTCCCAAACGCAAGATTGCACATGCGGCCCTTACAACAGTGCCTAGCATCACAATGGTCACAAGCACAGGGTCAACTTTTAGATCTGGTGTTGATAGACCGCCAAACATACATCTCGCTTCTATGGTGGAACAGTACAAATTTAAACCGAGGGCGGCCTTTCCAAGACCCAGTGCCACAATACGTCATAACGACGGATGCTTCCATGACAGGGTGGGGAGCACACCTCAATCAACACAGCATCCAAGGACAATGGGACATACATCAGAGGCAGTTTCACATAAATCACTTAGAACTGTTAGCAGTATTTCTAGCGCTGAAAGCATTTCAACCCATAATAACCCACAAATACATTCTTGTCAAAACAGACAACATGACAACAATGTATTATCTAAACAAACAAGGAGGGACACACTCGACACAGTTTTGCCTCCTAACACAAAAAATATGGCATTGGGCGATTCACAACCACATTCGCCTAATAGCACAATTTATTCCAGGAATTCAGAAACAGTTGGCAGACAATCTCTCTCGAGATCACCAACAAACCCACGAATGGGAAATTCACCCCCAAATACTAAACAATTACTTTCAAATTTGGGGAACACCTCAAATAGATCTATTTGCAACAAAGGAAAACTCAAAATGGCAAAACTTCGCATCCAGGTACCCACAAGATCAATCCCAAGGCAATGCTCTATGGATGAACTGGTCAGGGATATTTGCGTACGCTTTTCCCCCTCTCCCTCCATATCTAGTAAACAGGTTGAGTCAAAATAAACTCAAACTCATACTAATAGCACCAACATGGGCAAGGCAACCTTGGTACACAACACTACTAGACCTTTCAGTAGTACCTCATGTCAAACTACCCAACAGACCAGATCTGTTAACACAACACAAACAACAGATCAGACATCCAAATCCAGCATCGTTAAATCTAGCAATTTGGCTCCTGAAATCCTAGAATTCGGGCACTTAGACCTCACACAGGAATGCATGGAGGTCATAAAACAAGCTAGAAAACCTACCACTAGACACTGCTATGCAAATAAGTGGAAAATATTTGTTTATTACTGGCATAATAATCAAATTCAACCTTTACACGCATCTGCAAAAGAAATATTAGGATACTTACTACATTTGCAAAAATCTAACCTAGCTTTCTCTTCCATTAAAATACATCTTACGGCAATCTCTGCTTACCTACAAATTACGCACTCAATTTCATTGTTTAGGATACCAGTCATAAAGGCGTTTATGGAAGGCCTAAAGAGAATTATACCACCAAGAACACCACCAGTTCCTTCATGGAACCTCAACATTTTCCTAACACGACTCATGGGTCCACCTTTTGAGCCCATGCACTCTTGTGAAATGCAATACTTAACGTGGAAAGTTGCATCTTTAATTGCCATCACATCTCTAAGAAGAGTGAGTGAAATTCAAGCATTTACCATTCAAGAACCATTTATTCAAATACACAAAAATAAAGTTGTTCTACGGACCAATCCTAAATTTTTACCAAAAGTAATCTCACCGTTCCACTTAAATCAAACGGTAGAATTACCAGTGTTCTTCCCACAGCCAGATTCTGTGGCCGAAAGAGCACTACATACATTAGACATCAAAAGAGCACTAATGTACTACATTGACAGAACAAAACTAATTCGAAAGACAAAACAACTATTTATCGCCTTTCAAAAACCTCATACAGGAAATCCAATTTCAAAACAAGGCATTGCTAGATGGATAGTTAAGTGCATTCAAACCTGCTATCTTAAAGCTAAAAGAGAACTGCCTATTACACCAAAGGCACACTCAACCAGAAAGAAAGGTACTACCATGGCCTTTCTAGGAAATATTCCAATGAACGAAATATGTAAGGCAGCAACATGGTCTACGCCTCATACATTTACCAAGCACTACTGTGTAGATGTGCTAACTGCACAACAAGCAACAGTAGGTCAAGCTGTATTAAGAACATTATTTCAAACTACTTCAACTCCTACAGGCTGAACCACCGCTTTTGGGGAGATAACTGCTTACTAGTCTATGCACAGCATGTGTATCTGCAGCTACACATGCCATCGAACGGAAAATGTCACTTACCCAGTGTACATCTGTTCGTGGCATTAGTCGCTGCAGATTCACATGCGCCCACCCGCCTCCCCGGGAGCCTGTAGCCGTTTAGAAGTAGATCTCAAACATTTGTATATTTGTAAATATATTACTTAAAACTTTATTATGTACATACGCATTCACTCCATTGCATGGGCACTATTACTAGCATACACAACTCCTACCTCACCCTCTGCGGGCAAAACAATCTAAGATGGAGTCGACGCCCATGCGCAATGGAGTCGAAATGGGAGGAGTCCCTCGGTCTCGTGACTCGAAAAGACTTCTTCGAAGAAAAACAACTTGTAACACTCCGAGCCCAACACCAGATGGCGGACTGTGCACAGCATGTGAATCTGCAGCGACTAATGCCACGAACAGATGTACACTGGGTAAGTGACATTTTCCATATCTCTCCCTCTCCCTCTCCCTCTCCCTCTCCCTCTCCCTCTCCCTCTCCCTCTCTTCCCCCTCTCTCTCTCTATCTCTCTCCCTCTCTCTCCCCCTCTCTCTCTCTCTCTCCCAGAGAAATACAGCAGTTATTGTTGGTTATTTCATCTAATTATAGCTCGCAGCCTAAGGTAATTACTCTCGCCTCTGCCATGCACAGTTTTGTATTACAATAATTCGACATTTAATGTTTTATTGATGTTATAAAAGTTGTCATGAGTGCTGTAATACCTGGGGTAGTTAGCAGTTTTTTTGCCCCGAGGTGGTGGTGGTGTCTGCACGGTGGCCACGCGACCTCTGCATACTATTTCATTTAAGCCTCGGGAAGGTGGCAATTCCCGGGCCTATCTAGGCCCCGGAGGGGGGCCTTGTACGCCCGCTCCTTTATTTTTGATATGACCTCGGCCACACAGAAGCTTTAATTAAATTTATTAAAAAATAAGCTTTGGAGGCCACGCTTGTGGGTTTTTTCTGAGGGGGTGTGTGCCACGGATTTGCCACCCTGTTGAGAATTTGTGGCAAACTTTTTTTATTATTATTTTTTTTTAAACAAAACTTTTTTTCCCTGAAGGACCCCAGCACCAAAACTAAGGGGTCAGGATGACCCTACCCTAAGTATCTCAAAAGCTACTCAATGGATTTACACCAGATAACAAAAAGGACGCTTTCTGGACCAAGAGCTACAGATCTACCAAATTTGGTGTAATTCCATCCAGCGGGTCGAGCTGTAGACTTATGGGAATTAACATTAAGAACACACATTTTGAAACCCTCCCCCTTTTTCTCGGCCTCTGCTTGACGGATCACCCCGAAACTTTCCAGACAGCAGCTGACATGAGCTAGAGGGTTTTTTGGGACATTCTGTAAAGATTCATCAACTACGCCAAAGATATAGTAAACTTTAAAAAAAAAAAAAAAAAAAAACTTTCTATAGAAACTAGATCCTAACTCTGTGTGTGTGTATATATATATATATATATATATATATATATATATATAAATTCACTAGTAAAACGCCCATATGTTTTTGAAATATTCATTTAAAAAATATATTTTTCATGCAATTATGTGGCAGCCAGATGTTTATTCTTTCAATAAACCAATAGAAAGAAATTGACCATCACTCCAGCCAGCCATGCCAGACCTAATGGATGTGCCAAAGCTTGTTTAAAGCAGGAGCCACAATTTGCTTAGTTCATTTGTTGGAACCAACTATACGTAATTCAGTTACACCAGGCCAAATTCCTGTGTCTCTGCAGTTTAATTTCTCATTTGACATTTTGAGTTCAACTCACTTTGTTACTAATCTGCCTTTTGAGGAGTAGATTTACAGGTACCCCCTTAACTAAGTCACAGGACTTTTTAGTTGAGAATTTCAGTGTTTGATCAGAGATCCACTGCACTCTTTGCTCTCTAATGGGTAGTTGTATTGCCCCACATTGAAGGTCTCAGCTCTTGACCCGGTTCCCTATTGAATAAACCTGATTAGTCAACTTTAGTGCTACAACTCACATGGCTGAAATACATAGCTATTCATTTAAGCATACTCAAACTGTATCATACTCTCAGTGAATGCAGCCCTGCAACAATTACTGATGGCAAATTTGGTGTGAAATTGATCTTGCTATCCTTAAAGAATGCTTTAATACTAATAGAATCATTTTGATGAGATGATCTTGTCAAGCCTTCTCTTTGGAAGGGGTGGGCCATCTCCTTTAATGCCTATAAACACTGCATCTAAATAATCACACCCAGGAGTTGGATCACAGAACTCTTTTTTTAAAAATATACATCATCATGGAGAAACCTTCCTTTAGAAAAGCCAATTTAAAGATAATGCATACTTTTGGAAACCTATTTCATGGCTCTGCCGGACACTTTTTAAGTTGCTTCTTTAAATTTAAACAATCATTATCTCCTTTAAATAGTGACCAGACAGAAAGTCTTCACTTACCTTGTGTTTTTTAAAGGAAAAATTAAGGAAACTGGGACACAAAACAGGCACTTTCTTAGACACTCTTTGAAGTCACCCCCACTTCAAAGGCATAACTTAGTATAAAACAGGGCCTCTGCCCGACCTCATCAGACACTTGCTGGAGAAGAAACCTGAACCAGAAACTACATCCTGCCAAGAAGAACTGCCTGGCTGCTCAAAGGACTCACCTGTCTGCTTTTCTACAAAGGACTGCTGCCTTGCTGAACTCTTGTCTGGCTGTAAAAGTGCTCTCCAAGGGCTTGGATAGAGCTTGCCTCCTGTTCCTTGAAGTCTCAGGACCAAAAAGACTTCTCTCTTTCACTTGGACGCTTTGTGCGCCGAAATGTTCGACGCACAGCTTGTTCTGCGGCGAGAAAAACGCCGCACACTGACGCTGATCGACGCAACGCCTTCGGGACGACCGGAACTTCGCACGGCCTCGTAAGGACTACGCCGCCCGACTTCCAGAGGAGAAATCGACGCGACGCCTGCTGTGAGAGCGAAACTTCGACGCACAGCCCTGCGGAACGACGCGCAGCCGGAAAACAAGCAGGAGAATCCACGCACAGACCCGGGACATCTGGTAATCCCCGCGACCCATAGAAAAAGACTGTCCGCACGCCGGAAAACGACGCACGACTTCCCCGCGTGAAAAAATGACGCATGTCCGTGTGTGCTGGGGAGAAATCGACGCACACACTATTTTTCCACGTATCTCTTCTGCGGCCCTTTGCAGAGATTTTCCACCAGGTACTTTGTGCTTGAAAGAGACTTTGTTTGCTTATTAAAGACTTAAGACACTTTATATCACTTTTCAGTGATATCTTTACAAATTCATATTGCATCTTTGATCGTTTTGACCTGTAAATACCCAGATAAATATTATATATTTTTCTAATCACTGTGTGGTGTATTTTTGTGGTGTTATATTATGGTATTGTATGATTTATTGCACAAATGCTTTACACATTGCCTTCTAAGTTAAGCCTGACTGCTCGTGCCAAGCTACCAGAGGGTGGGCACAGGCTGATTTTGGATTGTGTGTGACTTACCCTGACTAGAGTGAGGGTTCTTGCTTGGACAGAGGGCAACCTGACTGCCAACCAAAAACCCCATTTCTAACACGTTTTTTCTTTCCTTGCCTAAATCCTTAGTAACACAAGGATGCAGAACAATTCTCCACGGCCTTTTTTTTTTTTTTTTTTTTTTGTCTTTTTTTATTTATTTTTTTAACCATCCCTGGTGAAGCACCAATTCCATGGCCAAAATGGAAAAAAAGTTTTTTTTTAAGTTTGCGGTGGCAATCTTTCTGCTGAAAGGAAAACATCTGTACTCCAGCATTGTTTAGGAGCAGAAGGGCAGGAAATTCTAGAGACTTTACCTGGAATCTCAAATTCTGATGGAGAAGTAGGGGATGCACCGATGAATGAATTTGAGGTAACATTACTCAAGCTTGATAGACATTTTTTACCAAAAATGTATATTATTCTTCAAAGATTCTATTTTGGAAAATGTAAACAGTCTGAGGAAGAGTCTATTGAGGACTTTGTTATGAACCTTTGTAAACTAGCTGCGCTCTGCAATTTGGAGAAAGCATTGAGGAACGCATTTGCAACCAATTTAGGCTTGAATGCAGGAGTGACAAGATCAGAGAAGCACTTTGGTCCAAAAGTGATCCGTCCTTGGAGGAAGTCCTGCAAGTTGCCAAACAAATTGAACATTCTGAATCTTGCATTGAGACTTTAAAGAAATCTAAATGTTCCAGCTCTGTTCATAAATTGGATTCAAAACCAAAATTTAATTCCAATCCTAAAAGCAAGACTAAAGTGGTATGTTTCAGGTGTGGGTCCCCAGCACATTTAGTGAACTGTAGAGAATGTCCAGCAATTACTGTAATTTGCAATAGGTGTGGCAAGAAGGGGCACTTTGCAAAATACTGTAAATCCACTAACAAAAGCAATGTGAAACTGAATGACGTAGCATGTGATAATGACATCCAAGATTTTATTTTACAAGTTGTCAATGATGTTAACTGTGTCTCTGCCGTTCATTGCGACTATCCAACCTATCTGGTCATAGTCATTGGAACTCCTATTTCCATGATGATGGACTCTGGTGCAAAATGATCTCTTGTCTCGGAAGGAGATTATAAGAAATATTTTGATGGAAAAGTAAATCTCCAAGAACCAGATGTAACACCTTACTCCTATGGTGGCAAGCCCAAAGAATTGAAAGGTTACTTTGATGCGTGTATCCAATTTAAAGGAAACTAAATTTTTGGTAAAATCTATGTTCCAGTTGTTGGAGACACCATTTTGAGTTGGCCTCATCACAAAGAACTGGGGATTATTTTAAATCCCAATGCTGTACCTCAAGTGCTAGTGCAGAAAGTATCAGATCTGGAGCATGATTTATGGGTTGAATTTCCCGATGTCTTCAATTCTAGTGTTGGGTGTATCAAAGGATATAAACATCCAATTGTGTTGAAAAGTAATGCTCAACCTGTTACCTGTAAATTAAGAAATGTTCCTATCAGTTTAAGAGAGAAAGTGAAGCTGGAACTTCAGAGGCTGAAGGAGGATGGGATAATTGAAGAAGTGGAGGCAGCGCAATGCATTGCTCCCATTGTGGTAGCAACTAAACGCTCTGGTGATGTACGACTTTGTGTTGACCTTCGCAACCTTAATAAAGAAGTTATTGAAGATAAGTTTCCGTTACCAAACATTACAGAAATGATTAGTTCGTTGGGTAATGCGAAGTTCTTTTCTACTCTTGATCTAACTTCGGAGTATCATCAAGTGCAATTGACTGAGGATTCTAAACTACTCACTTCTTTCATTACACCTTTTGGTGTTTATAAGTTCAACCGGATGCCATTTGGTCTTTGTTCAGAAGCTGCAGTATTTCAAAGGCTGATGAATGAGATTTTGGGGGAGATGGATGGAGTTTATTTTTTCCAGGATGATGTCCATGTTTTCACAGATGCACAAGAAGAGCATGAAAAGAAAATAAGAGATGTACTTCGTATTTTTAGATCTGAAGGTATAACTTTAAAGAAAGAGAAATGCAAGTTTTTACAGTCTGAAATTATTTACTTAGGTCATGTTATTTCGAGCAGTGGAGTTAGACCAAAAAAAGATTTAGTACATTCCATTGTTAGTTTGTCCACACCAGAAAAAAAGAGTGACATTCAAGTGTTCTTAGGAATGGCTGAATTCTATGCCAGGTATATTCCCAATTTTGCCAAGAGGTCAAGTTCCATTAGGGACCTACTCAAGAAAAATGCTGAATTCTTGTGGACTAAGGAGTGCGAGATGGAATTTCAAGACTTGAAGAATGCATTATCTTCTTCCCGATCTCTTAGTAGTTTTCAACCTGGATTACCTTGTTATCTTATAACTGATGCTTCTGATAAAGGATTGGGCTGTGTGTTAAAACAAGTGAAAGATAATCAGAATATCACTATTGCCTTTGCCTCGCGTACCTTGCGTGGCGCAGGGTTTAAATATTCCACGATTGATAAAGAAGCGTTAGCTATTTATTGGGCTGTTAAAAAGTTCAGACAATTCCTTTGGGGTATACTTTTTGAAGTACACTCTGATCATAAACCCTTGCGAGAGATTTTTGAGGGGAAAAAAAAAAGGCCTTGATAATGTTTCTTCTCGCATTTGCAAGTGGGTGGTAGCCCTCCAAGATTTCCAGTTCATTGTCAAGTATGTCCCAGGGTGTGACAACAAAACAGCTGATTGTTTATCTAGGTTGAGTTCTGGCGATATGACTGATGATGCTAATAGTGCATCGGGGTGGGCAGATGATGAAGTGAAAGTTTGTGCTGTAACTGATGGTTGTGTTTTGGAACAGTAGTGGTTAGAAGGGATGGCTAAGGATGAGGAATTGTTGAAAGTGACAGATTTGCTTATGTCTGGATAATTGGGGAGCAGCAGTGATAGTTCTGTTGTGCCTTTAAAAAAAAAAAAATGGACTGAACTGTCGATACACAATGGATTGTTGTTGAGGGGTTGTAGATTAGTACCGCCCTCTTGTCTACGTGAGCGTCGTCTTAATCTTTCCCATTTGGGTCATCAGGGGATTAGTAAAACCAAGGAAAGGATGAGGACCACATATTGGTGGCCTGGTATGGATCTCACTTTGGAAAGGAAAGTTAGAGAGTGTGTTGAATGTAGACTAGCTGATAAAACTTTGAAAATCAGGACTCAGCCTATGGTACTTAAAGACATTCCGAAATAAGTTTGGGAGGAAGTTTCCATCAATATAATGGGGCCTATTCCTTCTGGGTCTTATTCCAAGTATGTTATCGTGCTTATGGATATGTTATCTCGCTGGCCTGAGGTGTTAATCACAGATTGCAGATTTATCGATCCTTAGTACTGAATGCCTCAACGTCTCTTCAGCCTTTGTGCACTCTATGGGAGACATGGACTGGGCCAATGAAAGACGATGACTGGAGAGACGCACACTCTCACTATATCTGCCAGACTACACTTAATGCAAACATATTATTTACACAGTGCATACCTAACCCCTATCAGGCTCCATCGAGCAGGGCTGTGCACTAACTTGGAATGCAATAGATGTGCTCACCCTCCGATTTCTTTCATAATGGCTGGTCCTGCCCAGTCATCACACGCTACTGGTTGCAAATCTTAGGTGAGCTCTCGGCTGTGCTGGAGCTTATCCTTGAGCCCTCCCCGTTGGTGGTTCTTCTGAGGGTGATGGAAGGAGTTGATGGCACACAGGCGCAAAAAACAGTTTTAGGCATAGCACTGCCTATAGCTAAAAGAGACATTTCCACACGATGGATGCTGAGCACTCACTCCTCCCTGGTACAGTGGAGGCAGGGACTGGATTGGTGCACCCAATTGGAACAACCAGTCTACCTGGCTAGGGGCTGTCCAAGGAAATTCGATAAAATTTGTTATCAGTGGTTGGGGGGGGGGGACTGTCGAAATATGAGAGAATGTGAATGCTGATGGTACTGTTCCTATAATGTGTAAAAGTATGGTTAAATGGGACTATAATGGGCTAACTACCTTCTACAGAATGCATCACAATGTACATAAATATGTCTATATGGGACGTTTGGAAATTGCTCAATATGTCTAATGTGCTTATACCACCTAGTGATTTTTTTTTTAATCAAATGTAAAAGTTTGTTATAAAAAATAAAAAAAAATTACATCGTTAGTACGAACACATTTAATGTAGCAGATTTCTGAAAGTGTATTTTTTTGTTTTTTTGTTGCTGTACTGGAAACTGTGGAAGGGGTATATCCTTCATCGCTATGGAAGCAAGTGATAATTTGTGCTCTTAAAATTAATGTTTCCTGTGCTTGCACATTACTTAGCATTGTTTTATGTTTTGAACCAGGAGGCCATTAGCACATGTTATGAAAAAAGGTGCAGTCTAAATACAAAACATAAATGGAACATGTATCACTGTATGACATTTTCCGAGTAACTCTGTTACGTGTTTTAACCTCAGTTACAGACCGCTCAAACAGCCACCATGTCAGGAAGTTCTTACTCTCCACAAATCAGGTTTTTGTAAATCCATTCATCTACCCCTTTGACAGTGCTCACAAGGTGAGTTTCAACAAGGCAAATTCCCTGCATGTATGACCTACTTACATGTTTGCAAATGGAAGCTATGAAAGGCGTTGTTCTGAAAATGCCTCTAAGGACTATTGGGAGCCTTCAGGATATAAAGGTCCCACACCTGAGGTAGATAATGTATAATATTAAGAACTGCACTTTTAATAAAATTAGCATACATTCAATTTAGTGTGATTAGAGTCCATGAGAGTTTGGTTCTATTTTCAAGGTTTTATTAAATCATTAGTTCATTAATATTTTATTAGCAAATCATTTAAAATCAATGCAAATTACAGGACAAAGCGTAGAGTGCCCTGTAAAGATCTAGCCTATAACCTAATGTAGTTTCAGGTAAAATTAAGTTCAGCAAGAGTTAAAGAGTTCTAGTCTCATTTGTGAAAGCATATAATTTCTAGTCCAGCATCTCCATCAGGATTTTCAGTAGAATCTCTCAGCAATAGGTTCAGGCTAGATAAGGTTAGTCTCGGAATGAATCCAAGACATCAGCAAGGAGAATAGAGCAAAATGTGTCAGAGTTTGAGTGCGCTCTCATAGAAGCTCAGTAGAGAGTCTAGCAAGTATGGCAAGTCTAGCCTTCTCTCCTCTTGGTCTGGTAACCTACTTTTATAATATATACTGCAACAATTTATAAAACGTAATCTTTGGCTGTAGCCAATCAGTGCTTGAAGTCTTCGTGTGAGCAGGGCAGCTTCCGTCAAAGAACATTCAAGTACACAATACATTTAACTATTATCTAAACAACAATGAAACACTCCAGTTTATTCAACCAGTCAATGTCTATGCGGCAAGAACAGTTAAGTGAGCATGATAGATTTTTCGAATTATATTGCAGTAAAATTTCATAGGTTAAATGATCATGAAACAACGAACTGACCCTCTCTATTCATTTGTTACCATAGAACATTTGCGTCATGAAATGTTATACCTATAACCATGACACAGGTAAAACTAGCAAAGAGGAAAGAACTAGGGAAAAGGAAAGAAATAGGAATATGTCCTGGCTAGCTCACTAAGTACATGTTATCATGCAAGCTACAAATGCAAGACCCACGTTAAAATGCGGTGTTTAGTTAAGGCCTACAGAATCCTTTCATACAGGTTAATATGTTTTTTCTTTCTCATAAGGCTCTCTCTCTCAAAAGAGCATTTCATCGTATATTGGACTTTTGATCTATTTGCTTGTTTCTTACACTACACTATGACCTTTGATGAGACCAACACTCGCCTATGGACAAAATTATAATAACCTTACAGATTGAGAATCTTTCCAACACTTTGGTACGTACAAATAAAAAATGTTCTAGTTATGGATGGTTGTCTAAATCCATACTTCTCACAGACTAAAATAGGGCTGATTCAGCGCCCCTTTTTATTTTACTTGCATATGGCCATTTTTACTTGCCTTCAACGTAAAACTGACAGTTTTCCTCAAGTGTTTGTATAAGATAAGAGCAGCAATAGGATATATACTGATGATGTTGTCCTTTTGTCTTTTCTTGTCCACCAATATAATGAGGACAACTAACTTACTACCAGTGAATCAAGAACAGATGTCATCATCTTCAGATTTAAGACTATCAGGGGTGAATATGCAAAGCAAAATTGTAGACCACCGCAGAATTACTCTCATTTGGGATTTCTGTTTTATTTAGAACTTCACTGGAAACTGTATCTTCAGTGCCACCTTTGCCATGAAATTACTCCTTTTGAAATTTAGTGAGATTTCCTCTACAATTTGCAAATAAAGTATATATACCATTTTGTAGCACCTAGACATCTGGGGTGTTTCTCTTTAAGCAGTATAAATAAAGTAGTGAGGGAGTGGGGATTTCTGTATCTCATTCTTTGGGTGTAATCATTAAATAACCCTCGCCACTGGTCGAATGGACCTTTGCTCGTGGACGTGGAGAAATAAGAGGCGATCATCTACATAAGTACATAGCAACAATTATTAGATCTTTAGGTCAGTCCATAAAGCGATTTAGTGCAAGTTAAAGGGATATATATATTCAAATCTATTAGTTTGTTTATTCATTTAGTATTAATATTTTGATTTCAGCATTACGCTAATAACCCATCAATCTATATTTGATTATGCAATAGAATACAATATTTGTTACAATAGCAGTTGATATCACGATACAGCAAGTGTGTTCCATAAAGGACAATTCCCTAATCTACATTAAATTGAGATAACATGAGAAAAATGTTTCAGTTCAGATACCCATAAAGAGTACAGATGAGAGAATCAGTGCACAAGCATACGTCTTTGCAAAATAAGTATGAGCTACAAATTCCAGTTGTGTTGTCTTAGCTTGTCTACTAAATGTGAGGTCAAGCAGCCTGAAAAAGTTTTGTTCAACTAAAGCCTAGCCTTTGCGCATTTAATTTCCTGTTATGTCCTCACAATCAGCACCGAATGCACATCAATTACTCATCATCTAAAATCAAGCTATGCAAGCTATTTCCTTTCCAGTTTATATTGAAGAAGTACCCAGTCAGTCGCCTAACCCATAAGCCCCCGTACCTCAGCCAGTATCCTATTTTTTATCTACATCAAAAGACCTCCATGGTTCTGTTTACAATGGTACATTTTAAAATTAGCACTCTGATTGAGCATCAGTGATTTTGCGTTCACTTTTATTGGGGTTTATAATTACATTAGAAGTTGTGCCAGTGTGTAATTGTTTAAGGAGATGGTTAGACTTGCACATAAATGAGACGGAACATTAGGGGTAGGAGAGTATCAATGCCACTTTTCAAGAGTTCTGCAGGCATTTTGTGGAAATACGTAGATGAGATTTGGAAGAACAACCTAATACTGTTGGTATGTAGCTCATATAATTCTACTGTGTAAGGATGGACAGCTATATGAAGGAATTAATGTACACATTGCAGTATAACAAAGACCACATCTTGGTGGTTTTTGTGTATATGCTTGCAATGCAATTTAAAAATTATTAAAATAATCAGTGCAACAGCCTACCAAGGCCAGACTTGTTGGCTTTGCAACAATCGTTTAAAGGAAGGAACTGATGAGAATGCACACATTTAATGCATATACAGTACTACCCAAGCAGTGGTTGAAGAGTAACTGAGTCACAATAAAGTTAACCCTCTCTCTGCATTTCTCCTACCACATACGGCATATGTCTAAATAGTTTATTCTAACAAATTGTGTACTTATACAGGACCCAAGCTAAAAAAAAACAGTTAACATAGATCTAACAATGGTTCTCTTCCAGGGGATCCTCATCAATAGTCATAAACATTGAATATTCCCGCCCTTGTGCGGGGACCCCGGAGCATATATCAAATATACACATATTATACATGTGTAATAAATAATCATGCAGACTATCATGTTAAAAACAGGCTAAAAATGCTTTATTTCTATGAAGTTTTTTTTGTTTGTTTTTTTTTTTGTTTTTTTTTTTAATATTAAATACTACAATAGAGCATAAATATGTGCCCAAGCTCCTAAAACTAGGATTAGTGAAGTGAGCAGTAGCAAACTCTAGAGAAGAAATAGAAAAAACTGCATTGAAAAACACTGAAGCATTCTTAGCCAATAGGCTGCATGCAGGTTAACACAGGAGAACCATAAAAACTTTGGCACCGTGCCTTTAAGACCCTGAGCACCTCCAGTATCCCACCATGCCTCAGGGGTGAAGGAAAGGTGACAGTTGGTTCACAGTTAGGTCAGTTCTTTTTCCGGCTTCTTCTGAGAGGATCCTGGAGCATTGAGCTCTCAGTTTTTTCTGAGTTTTTTCTCAGAAAAATTATTTAAAAAAGCGTTTTTCATTTTTCACTCGACAAATAACATCTTTGTCTGAGCTAGGAAGGTTTTTTCTGACAGAAAAATGCCTTCTCTTTTTTGTCAAATGCCCTGCTTGTGGGAAGAAGAAGGCCCAGTCAGATCCCCACTCTCTGTGCATAGTGTGCCTGCCTCAGAGTCACTGCCCTGACACTTGTAAGTACTGCAAGAACATGTCTAGGAGGACTCTGAAAGACAGAGAGAAGATCCGGCTTCATGGGCTTCAGGAGAGGAAAAGAACATTGTCCTCCTCACTTCCCAGACATCCAGAAGGCCATTCTCAGGAGAGAATGGCCCGGTCGACGTCGACAGGTAGGAAAATACCTGTTTGTTCACCGTCGACGTCGTCGCTACCACCGTCTCACCGGCATAGGTCGACGGCGACACACCCGATGTCGAAGGGAACGGCGTCGAAGGAACATCAGAGCAGGGGCAGGTCTCCGTCGACGGCAGCCCGCCGATCGACGTCGAGCCATCGCCGGCGTGCCCGGTCGCCGCCAAAGGCTGTGCGCCCCCGACGTCAGGACACACGGCGTCGTCATCACCACGACGGCACGAGAAACATCCGCCGTCAACCTCCCATCGCTCCACGTCGAGGCACACGACGGCGAGCAGGTCGAGGTCCAAGGAACGTCGTTCGACGTCAAGACATTCAATGGCGAGACAGGAACAAACGGCTGGGCGCCCCTCGACGTCGAAACAGCCATCGACGTCGACACAGGTTTTACCTGTCCCACAGGGAGCAGAACATCGCCCCACGCCAGACAAGGCACCATCTCCAGTGGTCTCCATACCGAGCGGCTCTTCTCGGTCTAGAGCGGCATCATCTGGGCATGTCTCGCCCATCAATCTATCTCCGAGATGGCTGGAGAGCCTCAACAGACCAGCGGCATCCCCAGATTCGCAGTATTCGCGAATGTATTCACCTACTGCCTCCCTGCCAAGAACGCCATCACCGACAGCCAGGGCAGAACGGTCTCGTTCAGCTCCTCGCCAACCGACCGCGAGGCCTAGACGCTCTGCTACAGCGTCTCGCAGCAGATCTCGCTCTCAACGGAGATCCAGGTCGCGGTCAAGAAGATCACCCTCTTGGTCTTCATCAGGTTCTTCTGTCGGGCGTTACTCACCCACCCTTACAGATTCACCACCTGCTAGAGTCTCACCGGTGGATGATATTACCACATTCAACGAGGTGTTGCTAAGAGGAGCGCAGAAACTCAACATTGAGGTTCCAGAACCATCTACCTCCTCATCGATCATCTTTGAGACTCTACAACAGAGATCAGCATCGAAAAAGTTGCTGCCTCTGGTGCCTGGCTTGCTGCAGCCAACTATGGACACTTTTCTGGCCCCAGCCTCGCTTAAGTCTGCACCGGCTAGGATTCTCAAGAAATACAAGGCTCCAGAACAAGACCCTTTATTCCTTAGAAAAGATCCGCCACCGGACTCCGTGATCATAGCTGCCGCCCGAAAGACCCACTCGGTGGCTTCTTTATCCACGGTACCCCCGGATAAAGAGAGCAGGCATTTAGACTCTCTAGGGAGAAAGATATGCGGGACGGCGGCTTCAGCAATGAAGGTCTCCAGAGCGTCTGCGCTCCTGGGCAGGTACGATCGTTCTCTGTGGGATTCCCTCAGTAAATTTACAGAAAAATTGCCCAGAGAAGACAGGCAAGATTTCCAGGAGATACTACAAGAAGGATGCCTGGTATCCAACCAGGTTATCAGCGCGGCAGCGGATGGGGCGGATTTGGCTGCTCATGGGTATGCACATGGTATCTGTGCGAGGAGATCTTCCTGGCTGAGGCTCACAGGTTTGAAACAGGAAGCACAGCAACACATCCTGAATCTCCCATTTGCCGGGAGCTCTCTATTCGGTGCCCATGCAGACGAAGAGATGGCCCGCATGAAGACCGAGGTGGATACCTTGAAGGCGGTGGGCCTCGAAAGAAAGAAAGATTTCAGGCGGAGGTACAGGCCGTATGATAGGCGCCCTTTCCAGCAGAGGGTTCAAACCCCTCATTGGTCGCAAAGGTCACAACAGGGACGCCCTCTCTTTCAACGAAGAAACACAAGGGAGCGAGGGTCAAGCAGACCTCAACAGTCCACTCCGAAAGCACCCACCAAGCAATGAAATCTCGCTTCCCTCGACACTGTACACCACTCCGGTGGGGGGGGGAAGTATTACGGCTTATCTTCACGAGTGGCACTCCATCACAAGAGACAAATGGGTGCTCAATATTGTCGAACATGGCTATTCTCTTCTTTTCAAACAGCCTCCACCACGCTTGCCACCAACCAGAGACAATCCATCTCACCTCCGCTTGCTACGCAAGGAGGCTCTCGCCCTCCTGAGAAAGAACGCCATAGAAAAGGTTCCACCTGCACAAAGAGGACAGGGGGTCTACTCCCGTTACTTTCTAGTGGCAAAGAAGGGTCGAGAGGGCGTTTTCAGGCCAATTCTGGATCTGCGGCTGCTGAACAAATACATAAGGAAGCAGAGGTTCAGAATGCTAGCGCTTCACCAGATTTTCCCTCAACTGCATCAGGGAGACTGGATGTGCTCCATCGACCTGCAAGATGCGTACTTTCACATCCCAATAGCTCCAAAGCATCGGAAATTCCTGCGCTTCCGAGTAGCGTTACAGCATTACCAGTTCAGAGTTCTACCCTTTGGCCTGAAATCTGCCCCAAGAGTTTTCTCGAAATGTATGGCAGTGGTGGCGGCGCATCTCCGAAGACAAAGGATATACATATATCCATACCTAGACGACTGGCTACTAAAGGCTTCTTCTCCGGAGCAGGCGAGGAGCCATCGGGACATTGTACTAAGAGTTTGCGAAGCCCTAGGTCTTCAGGTCAATTACCAGAAATCAACATTGACTCCAACGCAGAATCTTCACTACCTAGGAGCTATCATAAACACAGAACTCCAAAAAGTGTATCCTTCGGAGGAACGACTATCCTCATTAGACAGGAAGTGCCAGGACCTGTTGAGAGCCAGCGCGCCTACGGCACGTCAGGTGACATCACTGCTGGGCTCCATGGCATCGTGCATTTTTATTGTCCCAAATGCCAGACTCCACATGAGACCCCTCCAAGAGGCATTGGAGACCAACTGGAGCCAAAGAACAGGTCGCTGGGAGGACACGGTGCGGCTACCGGCGGTAGCACTTCAGTCATTGAAATGGTGGATGCACAGACCTCACCTGTCAGTGGGTGCTCCGTTTCACCAGGTGCTTCCATCCGACACCCTAGTAACAGATGCATCTCTTCAGGGATGGGGGGCTCATCTGGGTCCTTTTCAAGCGCAGGGTCTGTGGTCAGACAAGGAAAAGCAGTACCACATCAATCTGCTAGAACTCAGAGCGGTCCATCTCGCTCTCAAGTCTTTCATGCCGCTAATTCAGGGGAAAACTCTCTTGATACAGACGGACAATACAACCACGATGTATTACTTGAACAAACAAGGGGGAACGAGGTCCCTACCCCTATCGCGTGAGTCCCAAGCGATATGGCATTGGCTCCTGGCCAGAGGAATGTCAATTACAGCAGTTCACCTGCCAGGTCAGCAGAACGTGGAAGCAGACTTTCTAAGCAGACACCTGGAGGACGTTCACGATTGGGTCCTGCACGGCGAAGTCGCAGAATACATCTTCGCGCAATGGGGTCGGCCCCAACTGGACCTCTTCGCAGACGAAGTAAACAAGAAATGCCCAGACTTCGCATCCAGGTTCTACCGTCCGGGATCTCGAGGGAATGCCCTGTTGATCGACTGGTCAGGGATATTTCTTTACGCTTTTCCGCCGATTCCCCTCATTCCGGCAGTGATCAGCAAACTTTACAGATCCAGGACCAGAATGATTCTTATAGCGCCGCAATGGCCCCGACAATTCTGGTACACGGATCTCCTCAACCTGTCGGAAGAACCTCACAGGAGGCTGCCGTGCAGACCGGATCTTCTGAGCAGAATGAAGGGCAGGATTCTACATCCCAACCTACCCTCTCTGAGCTGAACAGCATGGCTCCTAAATTCCTGCAGTATGGGCACCTAGGGCTCTCACAGGAGTGCATGAGCATCTTGAAAGAGTCCAAACGACCTTCCACGCGGTGTTCCTACGCTTTTAAGTGGAAGAGATTCTACATATGGTGCTGTCAGCAAGGTCATAATCCCATACAGGCGCAGAAGGATGTCATACTATCCTATTTGCTTCATCTAGCGAAGTCCGGTCTGCAGGTATCATCTATTAAGGTACATTTGTCTGCTATTACTGCCTATCGCAAATCGCCTTCTCAGGAATCCTTCTTTACAAAACCTGTAGTCAAGGATTTCTTAGAAGGTTTGAAGAAAGTTTTTCCGCCAATTCGGAGGCCTTCTCCTCCGTGGGAACTGAACATAGTCCTGGCAAAACTTATGGGCCCTCCTTTCGAGCCTATCCATAAGGCCTCTTTACAACACCTTACGTGGAAGGCGGCTTTTCTAGTGGCCATTACTTCAGCGAGGAGGGTCAGTGAAATCCAGGCCTTGTCGGCAAAAGAACCGTACACGGTTTTTCATGACAATAGAGTGGTTCTACGAACTCACCCATCTTTCCTTCCGAAGGTGGTGTCAGAATTCCATATTAATCAGACCATTACTTTACCGACGTTCTTTCCCAATCCGGAGACTCCGGCAGAGAAAGCATTGCACTCATTAGACTTGAAAAGAGTGCTAAAATTTTATCTGGACAAGACAAAGTCGATTAGACACTCTAACCGTTTGTTTGTAAACTATGGTCATTTAAGGACAGGAGAGGCAGCATCTAAACGTACAATATCAAGATGGATAGTTTCTTGCATTGTTAATACTTATCAGCTAGCCAATAGACAATTGCTAGCGCGGCCTAAAGCGCATTCCACAAGGGGTAAAGCGGCTACTGCTGCTCTCCTTAACAATGTTCCAATATCTGAGATTTGTAAGGCTGCTACATGGAAGTCTGTCCATACGTTTACAAGACATTATTGTTTAGACTCAGATGCAAGAGCGGATGCCCAAGTGGGGCAGGCCTCTCTAAGAAATCTATTTGCGTAATACCTATCTATTCCTGCACTTCTATCGGACAGTCCGCTGGGTTTAGGGATGGGCTTGCTAATCTATTCAATGTTTATGACTATTGATGAGGATCCCCTGGAAGAGAAGGATAAGTTACTTACCTGTAAATCCTAGTTCTCTTCCAGGGGTATCCTCATCAAAGTCATAAACAACCCACCCTCCTCCCCGGACGCACGTCTCCTAGAAGTGCAGGACAGACTGTGTTTTTGAATCAGTTATGAAAATTGTCACCGTAAAAAGAACTGACCTAACTGTGAACCAACTGTCACCTTTCCTTCACCCCTGAGGCATGGTGGGATACTGGAGGTGCTCAGGGTCTTAAAGGCACGGTGCCAAAGTTTTTATGGTTCTCCTGTGTTAACCTGCATGCAGCCTATTGGCTAAGAATGCTTCAGTGTTTTTCAATGCAGTTTTTTCTATTTCTTCTCTAGAGTTTGCTGCTGCTCACTTCACTAATCCTAGTTTTAGGAGCTTGGGCACATATTTATGCTCTATTGTAGTATTTAATATAAAAAAATAAAATTAAAAAAACTTCATAGAAATAAAGCATTTTTAGCCTGTTTTTAACATGATAGTCTGCATGATTATTTATTACACATGTATAATATGTGTATATTTGATATATGCTCCGGGGTCCCCGCACAAGGGCGGGAATATTCAATGTTTATGACTTTGATGAGGATACCCCTGGAAGAGAACTAGGATTTACAGGTAAGTAACTTATCCTTCTTCATCTTGGCATATTGTATATGTAATTCTTCCTTTGGAAAGAGTGTTTGTATCTTATAGTGAATTAAGGGAACCAAGGGGTTGTCCGGTGATGCCTTTTGTATAGATTAGATATTGGCAAAGAACGGTAGGTCATTAGTTCATCTTTGGTGCTAAAAGTCTCAAATGAAAACTTTAAACAATCTTCTCCTTCTTACCCCACCCCTATAATTACATTATTTTAGCTGAGTGCACAGAATACCCAAACTTGAGCATACCGTTATAGTGAGAACCGTTTAAAAAAAAAAAAAAAACGTTTTTTTGTTTTGCTTTTTACTAAAACTCATTCTGTTCATTGTTTTAAAATGCATGTGAACCAACCTTTTTGAGGGCAGTGCACTGGAGACATTTAACACCTTGTCTGTGAAAATAGCTATGTGATATATTTTATAACCTTGGCACAACGGAAGAGCATGCTTCTTTGAATGAAGTGTGATCTTTGAACACGAGGAAGACCGACGTTTGCCTACAGAGCTCGGAAAGTAAATAGATGCTACTAGAATTGTTTAAATTGAAGAGATGATTATTTACTTCTACTAGGTTAAGTTCTTTTTTTTTTTATGGCAAATTGTGAAACTTCCATTAGTTGCCTTAATTAAGAAATGAGCTTCAAATTATCTTCCAAAAGATCACCAATGTTTCGTTAGTCACTTTTTTAAGTGACTAGGATAATAAGGATGTATTGTTATTTCAGCAAGCCTCAAAAAAATTTGCAAAGCCATTGTCGAAGCACCCAGCGATGACCTACGGATGAAAGCGTTTGCACCCATTCAGGAAATGATGACTTTCATTCAGTTTGCAAATGATGAATGTGATTATGGCATGGGATATGAGCTTGGAATAGACCTCTTCTGTTACGGATCACATGTGAGTATTACACTGGAAGAACTCCTACAGCCTTGATGGCTAGTTATGTTGTTGAGGGTAGTTTTTTTGCTGTGTGATTTGTTTTCTACTTATGTAATAATACTTTTTCCTCAAATAGGAGCACTCTGTCTTGCACAATGTCTGCATACCACTCATCAGTGTAAAAAGCTTTGACAACTAACGTAGTGCTAGAAGTAGCATGAGATGCACATAATGACGTTGAAAGATGAGGAAAATACTCAGGGACACCAATCTAAGCTGGGTTTCTTAAATGGCCTGTCAGTAACTGGCGTAACACCACCACCAATACATTGCGTGGCCTGAAAGCAAGCAAGTAGGTTACGGAGACGTTCAAAGTTGTTGACTCTAGGAAATATCTGGAAGCCTAAATAGGATTTGTGTGCATGGAGGTGGCACACCCTGAGAAATGTTTTGAATAGAGTGAGTGGGGGTGCAGGTTCAGAAAACTAAGATGAGATCCACACCTTGACAGCTGAGAATGTGACTGAGAACGCAGATACTGCTAACCAGAACTAAATATACATAATTGCTTTTTAGAAGTAGCAAATTCAGTACAGGAAGAATGCTCGATGATCCATAATAGAGGACCTCTTGTTAAAAAGAATGACTGGATTGAAGGAAATAAATTGTTCTGGCTCTGTGTGGAGAAGTCCCTTCTAACACCATCTCTATGACAGTACCCTGGAATCCCTCTATGAGCAATGACACTGAGTAGCTTCAACTATAAAGGTATGTCTAAATTAGTATGGGATAAAAACAAATTCCCCTTCCATGGCCATTGTTCAGAAGTATAACAACATCCCTGGAAATGGTGTTCCACTCCCTCTAGCCCATGGATACTCAAAGTACGGCCCCTCTGACCTTTACATTTGGCCCTTCGAGCAACAGGAGCACTGGGCAGCTGTTTGCTCGACTCTGCACTAACGATAAAAATATGAAATACACGCACAATCATTTATTTCAAGCTCATTGGTGTTAAAGAACGGAAGTAACTAGGGACTCCTGCACTTAACTTTAGAAACACTTCATTTTTAAAGACATCTTGCAACACAAGTGTAAAACTAAGACTGCCTCTTAAAAATTAAAAAAGTGTAGTTAACATACAGAAACTTTTCACCTTAGTACAATTTATTTTATCAGTGCATTGAGATGTATCTATTTAAAAGTGATGGTTTTCAAACATAAATTTGGAAACATTATTTATTTCCCTTACCCTGAGAACACCACCAATAGTAAATTAAAGAGACAAGTCACTTGGTATGTGCGCTTTATGGGTGGCCTGGGTTCCTATCATACATGAACAACATTACACTTTAATAAATCAAACATAGAAGCAGGTTTTGTGCAGTGCCGACCATGAATTATGTATTTCGAGGTCATCTTAAATGTGATAATGCAGAAAAAGGAGGGAAAGGGACACTAAACAATTGCCTGGGATCACACAATTTGGAAAAGTGGGTAAGCCGGGATTAGTTCTAGGTTTTCTGGGTTCCCATTGTTTATTTCAGCCTCTAGATGTATATAATTTGCTTCTCCTACATCTACCTTGCCTCCCCCAGCCACCCCACCCGACTGCTACTGCCCTGGCATCAATGCGGCCCCCAGGCACGTCACAGACCAAATTTTTTGACCCCTGGGAAAATGTTTGCGAGCACCCATGCTCTAGCCCAATGATGCCACCAAAAGAAATTATATAACCAACTCTAGAGCTGGAATCAAAGAAAAAAACCATGAATGTTTAAACTCAGATGCCATTCACAGAACATAGTCACATGAATGGTCTTTGTTTTTACAATCATTAAGACGTCAGCAAAAAGTCCTGGATAGTGCTGCTGGAGTCATGAATTCCAGCCGTAGGCAAACTATGGATTTCACAACAATTTGCTTTCACAGGTTTGTTAAAAATTACTGCTAAGTATATAGTGTTTCGCCTCTCAGCAGGGCCCGTAATAGCTTTGCCACAGCAGAGACATAACCAAGTAGTTTCGAGTTTTGCTAGGAATTCAGTAGCCTACCTCCTAAATCAGCAAGGTTGTCAAATTTGGATTATGCTCTGGTTAGGTTCTTGTTTGTTTACTGTGCAGGGTGGGTGGGACTGTATATTTTCACGGTGCAGTGATTTAGCATCCATAGGCTTAAGACTCATGTTGTCAAACGTTTCTGGATTAGAAACCAATCCCAATAGCAGACGGATATGCCTGGTCTGTTCATCTGCTGCTGTTGGCAAATGGCTGGAGTTAATCTGAGTTGAAAACATCTCCAGATGGAACTAGTGGTGAGAAAAGAGGGAGGCGCCCTTTCTGTCACCTCAGGCAGCCGGCCACTAACACGGTATGTCCCACTTGAGCGTTTTCTACTTCTACCTCCCAGATTACAGGCAGTGTTTACATGGGGGTAATGAAACTTGAGCACACACCAAATCAGGGCACAGAATGCCTCACTGCCACTGTTTGAGCTCTGTGTGAGTCCCTTTTGCTCCTGTGTGTATTGTGCTGCCCTGTGTGTGTATATAAGTTTAAATGCATGGTATTGGTGCATAACTTACATGTACAGACATCAATGGCTTCATTTCCTTACCTGAGCACTTTTAGTGCAAATCTTGTTGGGTCGAGATACAGTTTAAATATGAATGTGAGCTCTGCCTCTGTATTTGCTGATGTGTGAATGGTCTGAATGGCTCTAAATGCAAGTGTGCACATGAGATATTTCTAAAAGTGTCTTATCTATGTGTACTAGCCAGTGAATACATAAGCTGTGTTTATGTATTAGTTTTATCTGTTAAATTTAGCTGATGCATTTCATTTGAGCTTAATTTGTAGTGTTTACACGAACTCTATATTGACCTGTAGGTATCTGCCTGTGGTGCTTCCTGCCCTCTGATCAATGCTGCGGTTTGTGGCAGTCATTTTTGTGTTGTGCAACTTTTCTTTTCTAGCTCCATCTGTCTGGGTCACCTAAAAACATGTGAGCCTTTTATTCCTCAGTATATCACTTGCTGCACACAGCCTATTTAATCTGCTGTGAGGTTAGTCATAAGACGGGCGGGCATGTACATTAATGCCAAACTGATCATCTGTAGCTGGTGCTGCTCATGGGGGTCGGGACTTCTGATCACAGTACAGAGAAGCTTATTAGTGGACTTAAAGGATCCATCGAGTTGACGACTTGGAGCAGCTAAAGAAGGTGCTGGAACTTTGCAGTGATTGATCTGATAGACTTCTAGCCACAGATTCCATAACTTTGATTCTCTTCCAGGGGATCCTCATCAATAGTCATAAACATTGAATATTCCCGCCCTTGTGCGGGGACCCCGGAGCATATATAAAATATACACATATTATACATGTGTAACAAAGTCATGCAGGCTATCATGTTAAAAACAGGCTAAAATGCTTTATTTCTATGAAGTTGTTTTTTTTTATTATTTTTTTTCTTTTATATTAAATACTACAATAGAGCATAAATATGTACCCAAGCTCCTAAAACTAGGCTTAGGGAAGTAAGCAGTAGCAAACTCTAGAGAAAAAATAGAAAAAAAACTGCATTGAAAAACAATGAAGCATTCTTAGCCAATAGGCTGCATGCAGGTTAACACAGGAGAACCACAAAAACTTTGGCACCGTGCCTTTAAGACCCTGAGCACCTCCAGTATCCCACCATGCCTCAGGGGTGAAGGAAAGGTGACAGTTGGTTCACAGTTAGGTCAGTTCTTTTTACCGGCTTCTTCTGAGAGGATCCTGGAGCATTGAGCTCTCAGTTTTTCTGAGTTTTTCTCAGAAAAATTATTTCAGAAAGCGTTTTTTTCACTTTTCACTCGACAAATAACACCTTTGTCTGAGCTAGGAAGGTTTTTTCTGACAGAAAAATGCCTTCACTTTTTGTCATATGCCCTGCTTGTGGGAAGAAGAAGCCCCAGTCAGATCCCCACTCTCTGTGCATAGTGTGCCTGCCTCAGAGTCACTGCCCTCACACTTGTAAGTACTGCAAGAACATGTCTAGGAGGACTCTGAAAGACAGAGAGAAAATCCGGCTACATGGGCTTCAGGTGAGGCAAAGAACATCGTCCTCCTCACTTCCCAGACAGGCAGAAGGCCATTCTCAGGAGAGAATGGCCTGGTCGACGTCGACAGGTAGGAAAGTACCTGTTTGTTCACTGTCGACGTCGTCGCTACCACCGTCTCACCGGCATAGATCGCCGTCGACGGCGACACACCCGACGTCGAAGGAAACGGCGTCGAGGGAACATCAGAGCAGGGGCAGGTCTCCGTCGACGGCAACCCGCCGATCGACGTCGAGCCATCGCCGGCATGCCCGGTCGCCGCCAAAGGCTGTGCGCCCCCCGACGTCAGGACACACGACGTCGAAAGCACCACGACGGCACGAGAGACATCCGCCGTCGAGGCACACGACGGCGAGCAGGTCTAGGTCCAAGGATCGCCGTTCGACATCAAGGCCCTCGACGTCGAGGCATGAGCAACCGGCTGGGCGTCCTTCGACGTCGAAACAGCCATCGACGTCGACTCAGGTTTTACCTGTACCACAGGGAGCAGAACATCGCCCCACGCCGGACAAGGCGCCATCTCCAGTGGTCTCCATACCGAGCGACTCTTCTCGGTCAAGAGCGGCATCATCTGGGCATGTCTCGCCCATCAATCTATCTCCGAGATGGCTGGAGAGCCTCAACAGACCAGCGGCCTCCCCAGATTCGCAATATTCGCGAATGTATTCACCTACTGCCTCCCTGCCAAGAACGCCATCACCGACAGCCAGGGCAGAACGGGCTTGTTCAGCTCCTCGCCAACCGACCGCGAGGCCTAGACGCTCCGCTACAGCATCTCGCAGCAGGTTTCGCTCTCAACGAAGATCCTGGTCGCGGTCAAGAAGATGATCACCCTCTTGGTCTTCATCAGGTTCATCTGTCGGGCGTTACTCACCCACCCTAACGGATTCACCACCTGCTAGAGTCTCACCGGTGGATGACATCACCACATTCAATGAGGTGTTGCTAAGAGGAGCGCAGAAACTCAACATAGAGGTTCCAGAACCATCTACCTCCTCATCGGTCATCTTTGAGACTCTACAACAGAGATCAGCGTCGAAAAAGTTGCTGCCTCTAGTGCCTGGCTTGTTGCAGCCAACCATGGACACTTTTCTGGCCCCAGCCTCGCTTAAGTCTGCCCCGGCTAGAATTCTCAAGAAATACAAGGCTCCAGAACAAGACCCTTTATTCCTTAGAAAGGATCCGCCACCGGACTCGGTTATCATAGCTGCTGCCCGAAAGACCCACTCGGTGGCATCTTCATCCACGGTGCCCCCGGATAAAGAGAGCAGGCATCTAGACTCTCTAGGGAGAAAGATATGTGGGACGGCGGCTTCAGCAATGAAGGTCTCCAGTGCGTCTGCGCTCCTGGGCAGGTATGATCGTTCTCTGTGGGGCTCCCTCAGTAGATTTACAGAAAAATTGCCCAGAGAAGACAGACAAGATTTCCAGGAGATACTACAAGAAGGATGCCTGGTATCCAACCAGGTTATCAGCGCGGCAGCAAATGGGGCGGATTTGGCTGCTCATGGGTACGCACATGGTATCTGTGCGAGGAGATCTTCCTGGCTGAGGCTCACTGGCTTGAAACAGGAAGCACAACAACGCATCCTGAATCTCCCATTTGCCGGGAACTCTCTATTCGGTGCCCATGCAGACGAGGAGATGGCCCGCATGAAGACCGAGGTGGATACCATGAAGGCGGTGGGCCTCGAAAGAAAGAAAGATTTCAGGCGGAGGTACAGGCCATATGACAGACGCCCTTTCCAGCAGAGGGTTCAAACCCCTCATTGGTCGCAAAGGTCACAGCAACGACAGGGACGCCCTCTTTTTCAACGGAGAAACACAAGGGAGCGAGGGTCAAGTAGACCTCAACAGTCCACTCCGAAAGCACCCACCAAGCAATGAAATCTCGCTTCCCTCGACACTGTACACCACTCCGGTGGGGGGAAGTATTACGGCTTATCTTCACGAGTGGCACTATCACAAGAGACAAATGGGTGCTCAATATTGTCGAACATGGCTATTCTCTTCTTTTCAAACAACCTCCACCACGCTTGCCACCAACCAAAGGCAATCCATCTCATCTCAGCTTGCTACGCAAGGAGGCTCTCGCCCTCCTAAAAAAGAATGCCATAGAAAAGGTTCCACCTGCACACAGAGGACAGGGGGTCTACTCCCGTTACTTTCTAGTGACAAAGAAGGGTCGAGAGGGCGTTTTCAGGACAATTCTGGACCTACGGCTGCTGAACAAATTCATAAGGAAGCAGAAGTTCAGAATGCTAGCGCTTCACCAGATTTTCCCTCAACTGCATCAGGGAGACTGGATGTGCTCCATCGACCTGCAGGATGCGTACTTTCACATCCCAATAGCTCCCAAACATCAAATTCCTGCGCTTCCGAGTAGCGTTACAGCATTACCAGTTCAGAGTTCTACCCGTTGGCCTGAAATCTGCCCCAAGAGTTTTCTCAAAATGTACGGCAGTGGTGGCGGCACATCTCCGAAGACAAAGGATATACATATATCCATACCTAGACGACTGGCTACTAAAGGCTTCTTCTCCGGAGCAGGCGAGAAGCCATCGGGACATTGTACTAGGAGTTTGCGAAGCTCTAGGTCTTCAGGTCAATTACCAGAAGTCAACCTTGATTCCAACGCAGAATCTTCACTACCTAGGAGCTATCATAAACACAGAACTCCAAAAAGTGTATCCTTCGGAGGAACGACTATCCTCATTAGACAGGAAGTGCCAGGACCTGTTGAGAGCCAGCGCGCCTACGGCACGTCAGGTGACATCACTGCTGGGCTCCATGGCATCGTGCATTTTTATTGTCCCAAATGCCAGACTCCACATGAGACCCCTCCAAGAGGCATTGGAGACCAACTGGAGCCAAAGAACAGGTCGCTGGGAGGACACGGTGCGGCTACCGGCGGTAGCACTTCAGTCATTGAAATGGTGGATGCACAGACCTCACCGGTCAGTGGGTGCTCCGTTTCACCAGGTGCTTCCATCCGACACCCTAGTAACAGATGCATCTCTTCAGGGATGGGGGGCTCATCTGGGTCCTTTTCAAGCGCAGGGTCTGTGGTCAGACAAGGAAAAGCAGTACCACATCAATCTGCTAGAACTCAGAGCGGTCCATCTCGCTCTCAAGTCTTTCATACCGCTAATTCAGGGGAAAACTCTCTTGATACAGACGGAAAATACAACCACGATGTATTACTTGAACAAACAAGGGGGAACGAGGTCCCTACCCCTATCGCGTGAGTCCCAAGCGATATGGCATTGGCTCCTGGCCAGAGGAATGTCAATTACAGCAGTTCACCTGCCAGGTCAGCAGAACGTGGAAGCAGACTTTCTAAGCAGACACCTGGAGGACGTTCACGATTGGGTCCTACACGGCGAAGTCGCAGAATACATCTTCGTGCAATGGGGTCGGCCTCAACTGGATCTCTTCGCAGACGAAGTAAACAAGAAATGCCCAGACTTCGCATCCAGGTTCTACCGTCCGGGATCTCGAGGGAATGCCCTGTTGATCGACTGGTCAGGGATATTTCTTTACGCTTTTCCGCCGATTCCCCTCATTCCGGCAGTGATCAGCAAACTCTACAGATCCAGGACCAGAATGATTCTTATAGTGCCACAATGGCCCCGTCAATTCTGGTACACGGATCTCCTCAACCTGTCGGAAAAACCTCACAGGAGGCTGCCGTGCAGACCGGATCTTCTGAGCAGAATGGAGGGCAAGATTCTACATCCCAACCTACCCTCTCTGAGCTTAACAGCATGGCTCCTGAATTCCTGCAGTATGGGCACCTAGGGCTCTCGCAGGAGTGCATGAACATCTTGAAAGAGTCCAAACGGCCTTCCACGCGGCGTTCTTACGCTTTTAAGTGGAAGAGATTCTACATATGGTGCTGTCAGCAAGGTCCTAATCCCATACGGGCGCAGGAGGATGTCATACTGTCCTATTTGCTTCATCTAGCGAAGTCCGGTCTGCAGGTATCATCGATTAAGGTACATTTGTCTGCTATTACAGCCTTTCGCAAGTCACCTTCTCAGGAATCCTTCTTTACAAAACCTGTAGTCAAGGATTTCTTAGAAGGTTTGAAGAAAGTTTTTCCGCCAATTCGGAGGCCTTCTCCTCCATGGGAACTGAACATAGTCCTGGCAAAACTTATGGGCCCTCCTTTCGAGCCTATACATAAGGCCTCTTTACAACACCTTACGTGGAAGACGGCTTTTCTAGTGGCCATTACTTCAGCGAGGGGGGTCAGGGAGATCCAGGCCTTGTCTTCAAAAGAACCGTACACGGTTTTTCATGACAATAGAGTGGTTCTACGAACTCACCCATCTTTCCTTCCGAAGGTGGTGTCCGAATTCCATATTAATCAGACCATATCTTTACCGACGTTCTTTCCCAATCCGGAGACTCCGGCAGAGAAAGCATTGCACTCATTAGACTTGAAAAGAGTGCTGAAATTTTATCCGGACAAGACAAAATCGATTAGACACTCTAACCGCTTGTTTGTAAACTATGGTCATTTAAGGACAGGAGAGGCAGCATCTAAGCGAACAATATCAAGATGGATAGTTTCTTGTATTGTTAATACTTACCAGCTAGCTAATAAACAATTACTAGCGCGGCCTAGAGCGCATTCCACAAGGGGTAAAGCGGCTACTGCTGCTCTCCTTAACAATGTTCCGATATCTGAGATTTGTAAGGCTGCTACATGGAAGTCTGTCCATACGTTTACAAGACATTATTGTTTAGACTCAGATGCAAGAGCGGATGCCCAAGTGGGGCAGGCCTCTCTAAGAAATCTATTTGCGTAAGACATATCTATTCCTGCACTTCTATCGGACAGTCCGCTGGGTTTAGGGATGGGCTTGCTAATCTATTCAATGTTTATGACTATTGATGAGGATCCCCTGGAAGAGAAGGATAAGTTACTTACCTGTAAATCCTAGTTCTCTTCCAGGGGTATCCTCATCAAAGTCATAAACAACCCACCCTCCTCCCCGGACGCACGTCTCCTAGAAGTGCAGGACAGTCTGTGTTTTGAATCAGTTATACAAATTGTCACCGTAAAAAGAACTGACCTAACTGTGAACCAACTGTCACCTTTCCTTCACCCCTGGGGCATGGTGGGATACTGGAGGTGCTCAGGGTCTTAAAGGCACGGTGCCAAAGTTTTTGTGGTTCTCCTGTGTTAACCTGCATGCAGCCTATTGGCTAAGAATGCTTCATTGTTTTTCAATGCAGTTTTTTTTCTATTTTTTCTCTAGAGTTTGCTACTGCTTTCTTCCCTAAGCCTAGTTTTAGGAGTTTGGGTACATATTTATGCTCTATTGTAGTATTTAATATAAAAAAAAAATAAAAAAAAACTTCATAGAAATAAAGCATTTTAGCCTGTTTTTAACATGATAGCCTGCATGACTGTTTGTTACACATGTATAATATGTGTATATTTTATATATGCTCCGGGGTCCCCGCACAAGGGCGGGAATATTCAATGTTTATGACTTTGATGAGGATACCCCTGGAAGAGAACTAGGATTTACAGGTAAGTAACTTATCCTTTCTCCTCAGACGTCAGACTGGATCCATAAGAATTTTTCGTGAGCAGTACCCCTGCGTGGTGGCAGGTGGCGTCGATCTGCGTGCATTCTTGTCTGCATCGTCCGCCCTGGAAGTGACTTTGCAGTACCTATATATGCACCACACATGGTGCGCTGGCGGCAGTTCTGTTCTTTCTGCCCAGCCAGCGCTGGTCCAAGACAAGAGCTACCCCTCAGTCATTTTTTTATTTAATGGAATTTTTTGATATTTTGCCAACAGTTTTTCTCCTGGTGTGTTGAGGATTTCTTCGCATAAGACCGGCTATAAACCCTGCGGAGCCTTTCACCGGGCGATGTCAAAGATGGATCCGTACCTCGTTTGTCTTTGGTGTTTGGAGCGCGACCACAACTCAAATTTGTGCTCCAATTGCCAGGCCATGAACCTGAAGGCTTTGAGAGAACAGTCCCTAAAGGTCATGGCAGTTCGGCATGTGACCGAGTGCAAATCGAGGTCCCAGTCAAGGGGAAAGTTTTGGTACCGGTCGTGGAGTCCAGAGTCCTCTTCATCCAATTCCAAGTTCTCTGGATGATCGGGTAGGTCGAGGCACAAGAAGAAGAGTAAGAAGTTGAAATGGTCTTCTACTTCTCCTCGGCCGACAAGGGAGCATCTGCATTCTAGGTCATGTTCCTCAGAACTCTGCACCTCTATGACTTTCTGGGAGCTGCAGTTACCCCTGCCCAACTTGAGTTTCATGAGGCCATGCGCCTAATTTTTGGCCAGTCCAACCCCATCAGGGCACCTTCAAGCCCCATAGGGGGCCCCATTTGGTTCCACGCTGGTGGCTCGGGTGCACTGGGTCCCCAAGGATCCAGCCCTGGATCCGTACCAGCACCAGTCATACAATTTTGATCTTCCCTGATGCCGACGCTCCAGGTGCCATCAGTGGCAACATCCCCATTGTCAAGCCCGACCTGGACACGGAGCCGGATCGGCATTGCCCAACTCAGATGCCCGCAACCTTGCCTCAGAGATCGGAGCCTGAGGCCCATTCCCTTGGGCTAAGCGTCAGGTAAGACTTTAGAATACCAACCCTATGATGAAGAACCGTGCATGAACTGGTGTGAGGATCTGGATGAAGCCAGTGGACTGGATACTTCTCGAGGTACTAGTATGCTTTCTCCCCCTACTATGGCTATGGAGGAGGGAGATTCCTACACAATGGTGGTGCGGAGGGCAGCTGAGGTCCTAGACCATCAGCTACCCCAGGTGGCATTCAAGACTAATCACTTGACAGAGGTGCTGCATCTGGGAGTTTCCCCATCCGAAACCCTACTCCTGTTCAATGATGCCCTCACTGATGTCCTTTCGGGTACCTGGTCCAAACTTGACACAGGAGTTCCTGTGAATAGAACAATTGTTCATCGCCCTGCACCTGGACACCCAAACATTCTCAGGCAACACTGAGAGTTGATGGTCCAAGGCTTAACTTCCCAAGGCGCTTTTCCTACCACTCCCCCGTATAGGGAAACCAAGAGGGTGGACTCTTTTGGGTAGAAGAGGGTTTCTTCTCTCCCGCTTTCCCCGCCGCTGCGTCCCCTGCGGCCCCCCCCCCCCCCCCGCTGCCCTCCTCCTTCTCACCATTTCCTCTGCCTGGTTTTTCCAGCCGTTGCGTCCCCTGCGGCCCGTCCCCCTTTCTCACTGTTTCCTTTGCCTGGTTTTTCCCGCTGCTGCAGCCCCACCCCCCAGCCCTCTCATTCGTCAGGCCCTCCCGCCTCCCAGCTGCCACTCCCACCCTCCCCTCCTCTTATGGCAGCCGCGGCGTGGTAACAGGGAGCAACCTTTGACCCTGCAGGCAGGTCGCTCCCCGCTCCGCCATCCGCGCCACCTCCATTCCGTTTTTTTCTCTCCCGCTTTCCCCGCCGCTGCGTCCCCTGCGGCCCCTCCCGCCTCCCCCCTCCTCACCGTTTCCTTTGCCTGTTTTGTCCCGCCGCTGCGTCCCCTGCAACCCCACCCCCCAGCCCTCTTTCCTCAGGCCCTCCCGCCTCCCAGCTGCCACTCCCACCCTCCCCTCCTCTTATGGCAGCCGCAGCGTGGCTGTGCACAGCGGGCGCAAGGCAAGCCTGTCCGTGCCTGGACCGCGCCCAGCGCCAGAACCCCTGGCCCCGGCAACAGCCACCCCGTCAGCATTCGCTATAACGGCGACACCCTCCGCACACTCAACACCAGCCGAGACACCACCTGCTTCCAGGCCTCTCCAAAGAGCACGCACGGACCCTTCCCCTGCCACAACTGCTGCTTCACCTGCAACAGAGCCCACAAACCTCCTAGGATCAAGACCAACCACCTCCGTTGCATACTCCTCAACACCCGCTAAGCACGCCATCGAAGTCTGGGACCTGCTCGACTCCACCTCCCCGGACGTGGCCTTTCTAACCGAAACTTGGTGGAACGACTCCTCAGCACCCGACATCGCCATAGCCATCCCGAACGGATACAAAGTTGCTCGCCGAGACCGCACCAACAGAACCGGAGGAGGCATAGCCATCGTCCACAAAGCCACCCTCGAAGTCAAAACCACCCTGGACGACTCCTTCAGCACCGCCGAACTCCTTCACTTCCAAGTCCGCACCGACCCCAACACCACGCTCAGAGGAACACTCATCTATAGACCCCCAGGGCACCTTTCAGCAACGCCATCGCTGACCTGGCCAGCACCCACGCACTCGCCTCCACGGACTACATCCTCCTCGGGGACCTGAACTTTCACCTCAAACGACACCAACTCCACCACCCTGGCCGAAAACCTTGCCAACCTCGGCTTCACACAGCTAGTCAACACACCCACCCACACAGCCGGTCACACCCTTGACCCCATCTTCCCCACAAGCAACCACGTCACCTTCAACCATACCACCGAACTTTACTGGACCGACCACCACTGCATCCACTTCACCTTCAAGAAACCGAACACCACCTCACCGAACAACCACTCCGCCGACGATGGGGCAAAGTCACCGAACTTCAACTAACCAACACCCTAGCCCAGAAACCGCCTGTCAACCCCACCGACCCTGACCTCGCCGCACACAACCTCAAGATATGGATCAACGACTGCGCCGACCGCCTTGCTCCACTCAGAAAACCCTCCAACAACCACATCAACAAAAAAGCCACCTCGTTCACCGACGACCTCCAAACGCCACTGCCGAAAACTCAAGCAAATATGGCTACTCGAACACACTCCAGGCAACCACACGGTACTCAAGGATGCCACACCCAAACACCACCAACTCATCAGGCTAGCAAAAAGATGCTCCTTCAAAACCTGCCTAGAAAACAACGCCCACGACTGCAAAGAACTTTTCAGCATCGTAAAAGAACTCTCCGACCCAAACGCCACCGTCAACGACATCACCCCCTCCCAAGAACTATGCAACGCCTTAGCAACCGCCTTCCACCGAAAAATCACGGACATCCACAACAGCTTCAACTCCCCTCACACTCCAGACACTCCTACCCCACCCACCACGAACTCCAGCCGACTGACCTCCTGGACCAGCATCAGCGACGACGAAACCCGCAAGACCATGAACTCCATCCACTCCGGATCACCATCAGACCCCTGCCCACACCACATCTTTAACAAAGCAGACACAGCCATCGCACCACACCTACGGAAAGCCATCAACATCTCCTTCGAAACTGCAAGATTCCCAGAAAGCTGGAAACACGCCGAAATCAACGCCCTTCTCAAGAAACCAAAGGCAGACCCCAAGGACCTGAAAAACTTCCGCATCCTGCTGGTGACACATGCCAGATGGCATATGCAGGCTTGCCACATGGGACCTGAAGTTTCAGTGGGCGCAGCATCAGGAGAATCTCGGATGTAGTCCAGGTCTCGGAGAGAACTGCAAAAGATCTGCAGTGGTGGCTAACAAACTGCAATTGGGTCAGCGGCAGACTCCTTTCCCTTCCTCAACCAGTCCTAACAGTAGTGACTCCTGGGATGGGGCGGCCACCCGGGAGAGGGGGAGATCAGAGCCCTTTGTTCTTTGGCAGAATTTGGACTCCACATCAGCCTGCTGGACCTCATGCGATCCGACTGGCATTGAAAGCCTTTTTACCCTCCATTAAGGGAATGCTAGTGCAGGTTTTTATGGGGAACATCACTGCCATGTGGTACAGCAGCAAACAGGCCGGGGTGAGGTCATGGACCCTTTTTCAAGAGGCTCTGCGTCTCTGTACATGGCTGCAACAGCAGGACATATCCCTGGTGATTCAACACTTGTTGGGCTCACTGAATGCCAGAGCAGGCTAACTCAGCTGAAGATGCCTAGTGGATCACAAATGGCATTTCCACCAGGAGGTGGCATAGGTCTCTTTCATCAGTCAGAAGAGCCTTGGTTAGATGCGTTTGCCTCTGCTGAAAATGCGCAATGTCTGTTTTGCATGCTGGAGTATTAAGGAAGGGCTCTTGCTTAAAAATGCTTTTTCTTGAGTGGAACTCCGCCCCCTGTACGCCTTTCCATCCATACTACTCCTACCTAGAGTTATCAAGAAGATCAGGAACGACTGGGCCTAAGTCAATCTTGTGGCTATGGACTGGGCACGGATGGCCATGCTACTGAGCATGGCCATCAGTCCTCTGATCAGGCTGTCCCCTTGGGAAGATCTTTTGTCACAGTAGCAGGGGGGGGTTCTTCACCTAAAACTATCCACTCTCCGCCTTCTTGTGTGTAGATTGAGTGGTGGCAGTTGACAGCTTATGACCTTCCTCTCAAAGTCTGTAACGTCACCTTGGCAACCAGGCACCCCTCCACCAAGAGGGTATACGCCTGCTGTTGGGGGGAAAAACAATGTGGCATGGTGTACAGAAAAATCTGATTTCCTCTTTCTGCCCCTGTTTTAGTGTTTACTTTTCATTCTTTCTTTGAGCACTCTAAATGGCTATATTTCTGCCTTCTTGTGGTTGCCTAATCAACTAGGTTCCTCAAAGGTCTTACTCATCTCTTCCCTCCTTATCCATTATGCCCCAGTGGGACCTTAATTTGATTCTAACTTTTTTGATGGGTGCTCCTTTCGAGCCTATCCACAATTGCCCCCTCAGGTTTAGCACACTGGAAACAGCCTTCCTTGTGGCAATTACATCTGCCTGTTGAGTGAGTGAGCTGCAGGCCTTGTCACCTAAGCGGCATTACCTCTCTATATATCCTGACAAACTAGTGCTTCACACAAGGGCCTCTTTTGTACCAAAAGTGGTAACGACTTTTCATGTAGTCACCATGCATATTGTTTAGGCACCCCCCACATGCTTCTTAGGAAGATGAGACTCCACAACCTGGATCCATAAAGAGCGCTGGCATTCTACCTTGACAGTACCCGTGAGTTCCAGGTGAATGACCAACTCTTTGTGGGATATGTGGGTGCGAAGAAAGGCCTGCCGGTGCAGAAGCAAACCATCTCTCGTTGGGTTGTAATCTGCATCAAGATCTGCTACACACTGGCCAAGAAGGAACCTCCTGAAGGTTTGCAAGGTCATCCCTTCGGAACTAAAGCCGCGACTGCTGCGTTCGCATGTAGAGTTCGGGTCCTGGACATCTGCCCGGCAGCATTGTGGGCATCTCTGCACACATTTACCAAACACTACTGACTGGACAGTCTGGTCCGTAGGGATGGGCACTTTGCCTGTTTGATCCTGCAGGACTTCCTTGTTCGAAATTGGTTCGCAGGCCCACCTCCAAGGATGTTATTGCTTGGGTATATATTCAAATGTAAGGAATCTGTGGCTAGAAATCTCTGGCCTTCAGTTATGCAAAATCTGGTAGGGACTATATCTAGCCACAGATGCCTTACCGACCCACCCATCTTTCTCGCTCTGTGAATGGATTTCTAGGGAAAGAGATGACCCTTTCAGGGCTCTAGTTTTGACACCAGTGGTCAGTGTTCTTCATGGCGCTGCGCTTCTGGCGTGGGAAGTGTTAAAAAGAAACTGACGCGAGCGTGCCTGGGTGGTGCCTTAATAGGTACCACGACGTCACTGTTGATGACGGACGCAGAGCTGATCAACACCACTTGCAGATGTGCAGGAGTACTGCTTACGAAAAACCTTCCAGATCCAGTCAGACACCTGGGGTGAATTCAAAGATAAGGGATCTGCAGCTAGATATAGTCTCTACCAGATAAGGTGTTACCAAAGGTAAGTAACTTGTTCTTCCAGCATTGGTGGCAGTCTGTGTTGAGTATCAGGAGTATTATTTGCAATGGCCCATAGCCTGCCAGGATCTGGGGCCTGCACACCGGTAGGTGTGATGTAGAGTGAATAGATGGTTTGTAGTTGACTGTGATGACCTTTTGTTGTCTCTGATGGCGGGGTTCTGCTGCCGATGGTTCCAAGTGCCCAGGAGTCTTTGATGATAGGTGCCTGGATAGCCACTGATGCTACAGCAGAGATCTTTATCTCCAATGCATGAAGGATTGAGCCTGCATGTCTGGTTTCCTTGCATCCTCTATCATTCAGAGCAGCCAGTGACTGCTATTTTTCTTTTTAATATTTTTATTTCATTGTGATGCTTCAAACTTTAGACCATTTGTTCTTCAAGGTAGGATTTTAGATTCTTCTTCACCATATGAACTCTGAGGAATAACAATGGAAGAGCAAACTTGTCTGATCACCTGTTGAGATCTCTCCACAGGCCCAGTTGGCAATAAAAGTTCTTTCATAATCTAGAAAGCCGGTCATGATGACCCTTAGGGTGTTCACCCTTGGCAGGTTTAGTAATAGGCACTCATTGTTCACATTTGATAACTGTTCATGTAGGTGCAGGTGTCTGATGGATAGCTCTAACTGCAGAGGCCTCTTCTTTGAATTTCGCCAGGTGCTAGCCTAGATCTGGATGTTTTTTCAAGCAGCCTCATACCACCTTCAAAAGTGATAGTGCAGAGCTGCATTTATGTTTTAACTTGCACAAGCTGAAGTCAGTTATTTTCTTTCTGCACACCTCTGTGGATCAAGAGCTTTGTCAGTTTTATTTATCCCCAGATTTAACCCTACCAGCTCCTCCCCACCCACACAATAAAACTGGCTTTAAGCTGTGCCATGAGGGTGTTTATGGATCCACACAATGCTTGCCCATTGTTTCTAGGGTACGGTCATGACTTGAAGTCATGTGACAAATGCTCCCTAATGCACACATCGGTGAGCCAGAGACCACAAAACGTAGCAGAGCACACTTAAAACTACAGACCTCTACCCGCTCCCTCGTTGTAGGTCATTTACACACCAGAAGCTCAGAAAGGCCAGAGCATGGGATGTTCTACCACTCCTGCACAATACAACTCTGCAGGTATCGTCTGATATGAGCTTATTCCAAGGTTCGTCCTTTTGGCACATCCTGAGTGTGTAGTCCATGCTGCATGTTTTAAGGCGATCCCAGCCCCGATGCTCCAGTGACGATCCTGACTAGAGATTCGATGCTGATGCCCCTTCCGATCCGGAGCAGACATCAGCTCTTGCTATGCACATAACTCTCAATGAGATGAACAAGCCACAGTCTCCATCCATCCTCTTCAGTAAAGTTAGTACTACTGAAGGCTGATTGCAATTCAAGGACTCTAAAATGTCCCACATGGTGATGACAGTGGCTAGGAGGCAGACAACCTATAATCCACCTCATATTGGCACTGGACTACACCTGGACTAACAAAATATTAATGCCTGTACACCTTTTTTGAGTTGATGTTCACCAGGATTCCCCACTGAGGAAAGTGCCTCTTTTGCAGGCCTTGTTTGCAGAGCGGCAAAAGTACTATATGTACAATTTCTAGCTAGAGACGAAAGGCAAGTTATTGACTGTGATCTTGACACCTGGATCTGAGAAGTCCGAGCCCTTATTACCATTTAATGAGTGCTTCACAGACTTAGTGAAGGCATCATGGACCAAGTCATGTTATGCTCACCAAGTCGTGGTCCAGTAGCTAGACAACATAGGCCAGTCCCTGGAGAGCTGGTCTTCCTGACTGCACACTCAACCCTGAAGACCTTTGCCAGTCCAAGCTCTCAAAAGTAAGGTCAACTCTAATGCATTCCCTCTTGCGCTGCACATATGGAGTCAAAGTGCATTGTCACATTTGACAAAAAGGGTGTTATCGTCTGCCAGCTTGATCCCTCATCTCTTGAAGCCAGGCTGTCTCCTGGGCAAATACACACATGCCCTTTGAGACTGGACCAGTAAGATTTTGCCGGCCATCGCTCATTAATTCAGGAATGCCGTTGCCAAAACAATTCGGGATGGTCAATACCCTGCAAAATAGGCTTTGGCGGCCAGCCTTTACAAAGCGGACTGTGTGGGCTGTGCATTGTGCGCCAGTGTGGTGATCAAGCATCATACATGGACGTGTGCCCCAGGTTTCTCTAGAAACACACAGCATGAGACAACCATTTTAATGTTATTAGGCTTTTTGGACAATAGACTAACTCTGTTCTAGAGTGTTTTAAAGACTGCTATGTCAGTCTGCTCTTTGGCCCTGCTTTCAGTTGCCCGTAAATTTCACCTGAAATTCATAAGGTACTCACAAGACCTAGCTTATTGCCAATGAAGGCCCTCACACCCTGTACAGCAGCCAGTACAGACTTTAGGGGGCAGGATTTTATTTGTCATTCATGGCTGGAAAGTTAAAAATTCAATCAGTGGGTGCTTTACATTGTTCTATGAGGTTACCCCCTGCCATTCACATGTTCCATCCCCCAACCCAATCCTGGGTTCTGGGGCAGATGGTTCTGAGACTTTTTGGACTCCTGGCCTCATGCATCCTTCGCAGCTGGTATATACGGACCTTGCAGTCGAACTTCCATTTTCAGTTGGCACAACCCAGGTGCTGCATTTCGGACTGCCTGGGACCTGTCATGCAGCAGACTGCTCACTGTATCCCAAACAGATCTCAGACATGACAAGTGGCCAAGAGGATCCCTAGGGGGGTGAATTTCATCTATAGTGGGAGCCATTACTCCTGTATACCTTTCCACTTCCACCTCAAGTTCTGATAGGAGTCCAGACTGCCCAGAGCCCTATGACCTTGATAGGTCCAGATCGTGCCAGATCTGTTGATTCTAAGCATTTGCCCTCCAGTCTATTTACCTCTAGCCTTCTGTCTCAGTAACAGGACAGGTACAACGCCATATCTCCACAGCCTACACTTTCATGCATGTTGATTGAGCAAGGACAGACGCACAGCTTTGACCTTCCTGCTGAGGTAGTGGATGTGATTATTTTAGCTGGACACACTTCTACAAGATTTATCTATTTATGTCATGGGGTGACATTTATGGCCTGGTGTGGGGACCATCAGCTCGATCCTCTACAGATAAGGTGAACAACAGAATATCAGATAACTTTATCTTTGGCCCAGCAAGTATTTGTGATGAGCACAGTTTAGGGTTCTATGTCCGCCCTTTCAACGTTTTCTGCATTTACTTGATCAGCCTTTATTCAAGTTACCAGTTGTGATGCGCATTCTAAAAAGACTTGCTTAATATGTTCCCACCACGGTCTGTTCATTATGTCTCCATGGGATGTTAACGTGGTCCCTAAATTCCAGACATCCATGCATTTCAAACCACTGCTGTTCGCTAGAGCTGCTTACCTTCAAGACACTTTCTTATTGTAGTTATTTCTGTGAGCTGTCGGTGAGCTACAGGCATTCAGTGCAACTCCCAGACACCACTTTCTTCTGACAAATTGATGCTGAGCACTTGTTCTTCCTTTCTACCGAAAGTTGTATCACTCTTCCATATGATTTAGTACATCGCTTACACCACCCTTTCCTCTGCACCACATCCCTCTGAGGAGGAGAGGCTTCATATGCTACACCGAAAGAGCTATTTTTACATCGAGCATATGAAGAGCATCAAGTCATTGATCAGCTTTTCATTGGCATGCCAGCGCAATGAAGGGGAATGCGGTTCAGAAGCAAGCCATGACTAAAACCGATAACTGGGAGAGCCTGCAGCTCATTTCACTAGAGAAACTACTCTTTCAATAGTATAAGCAAGCAGTGTTTTGTACTGGACATCTGCCAGGCTGCTAGATGGGCATCCAGCAATATATTCACCAAGCCTTACTGCCTTGACAGTCAGGTCTGCAGAGAGGTCAGTTTTGCTCACTTGGTCCTGCAGGAATTCTTGGTGCGAGTTATGTTGGGTAACTATTCAAAAGGTGAGGAATCCGTAGTTAGAAATATTGATAGGAGAACAAGTAACTGGATTTTGATGGTGCTCATTCTGGTAGATACTCTTACTACTGATTCTACTGTATTGGATCTCATATAGATTCACATGCTTGACTCATTACCTGTCAAAGTGGGAGTCCCAGGGTACCATAATAAGGCAATGTGTATCACTAGAATAGACTCTAAAAGCAATGCACCATTGGCTGTATAGCCTATCTATGTCCTTAGGAGAAAAAAAAAAAAAAAAAGGGTTAATCCCTCTCCCAAGAGGCGCTGAGTCCCCTGACTTTCTACCACACCTCATGTGATGGGAGTCTCCCTGAGCGCTGCTCAGTTTTTAATACCTATTTCAAATCTGACTATTTTTCTTCTCTTCAGAACCATATATATATTCTGATTGGACATCATGTCAGAGCCAGCTAAAAAAAGGGCTTTTCACAGCTTGCGACACCTGTTGGTGGGGGGGAGGGGTGCTAGGCTCTATTCCAATGAACTGCATAAGGATTGTAGATATTGCCTCCATCTGGAGCACAGCGTGAGAGTTTGCAAAATTTGTCGCAGCTTTTCACAGAAAACGCTTAAAGACAAAGAAGGTAGACTTTTACTTGGGCTCCAGAAGCTTAAACCTAAGGAATGCACTCTCTCTCTGAAGAGCACGTGATGAGCCTTCAAAGACTATAACATCCAAGAAAAGGGATAGAGCTAGTGAAAAACTGTCTTCAGCACCCCCTCGTAAAGCTATGAAAAAAAATCTCACCATAGCTCTTCTGGACAAGAAAAAGCACATGAGGAACGTCTATCTTCCTCAAAAAAAAAAAAAGGAAAAATATTCAATTAAAAAAAGGTTTGTTCAGAGCCTACTTCGCCTTCCTTAAAAAAGGCTCAGTCTAAGGACTCACAATCATTACAGTTGACAACGAAATCAAAATTCCAATTCCTGGCGACTACCTCGGCGACAATGACTACCACAATTTCAACATTGACATTCACTACAGATTCTTGTCGCAGAGAGCCGCGTCGGAGCTCCCATCATGCTCGGCTGCTAACCACAGACGCAGAGGGGAAGGACATGCGTTGTGAGCAGGACGCCTTATGTTCGTGTTTTAGCGTTTTCGATTGCTCTGAGGCCGCTGAATTATCTGAGGGGGTTTCTGCACCCCCATGCTTGTCGTGAATGGTGGGAAGGATTGGTAAGCTGCATCTCCGCTGCCTTGACGTACCTGGAACCTGACGCGTGAGAAAAGCTTACAGATGCCTAACTCTGTCCTGCCTTTGGAGAGTAGACCAGATCAGCTCAAAAAGGGAGGTGAGGCAGGGGCTACGAGACTTAAATAGAGCAGCAGTTTCGCTTTGCACCTGTTTCAAAAACCCTCATTGCGCCCTGACTAAATTATTTTAGCTTCTTCTCAGTGCTCGCTACATTCAGTACATTCTGAACTTTAAAGCTGCTCGCTAAAACGAAGCTAACCCTGGCAATGTAGTGTTTACTACCTCTGGCGTAATCTGGTGTAATTTGCTACACGACGAGCACTGCTCTGTTAGTCACAGTAAACTGTGCAGAGGTGCAAAAAAGGACAAGGAGTAATATTTACAATGCAGCGATCTACACATCAATTTCAGGGCAAAGGACGCCCTGCTAGGGCAGCCAAAATAACATGGAGTATTAAAGCAAAACGTCCAGCTCCCTCCGATAACCATATAAACATGGACTTACCTTCAAACACTGCTCCTCTGCCAAACACTGACTCATCTGCCTCACAACTCATGACCCTCTGTAATCAACACAACGGGTCTGCGTCTTGGCTCTCTTTGCTCGAGGAGGTTAAGGACCTGGGCCCGGACTCAAGTCTGGGGTTAGCTAAGAAAGCTGGCTCACCTCTGAAGCAGTCAACCTTCGGCTCAAATTCTGAGACTAATTACAGTAAAGCCCAGGATACAGGCTCTGCATCCAAGTTTCTATATCCCCTGTTTAGTGGTGGAGCGGGGAGGTGCCAAAAAGATGTTGTTACTCTGCTGATTAGTGGCTCCATCTCCGCCCCCCAGGAAGACCGCTCCTTGCTTGATACATTTTGCGAGCCAATTCGTATTTCCGGGACTAGCACCGCAATTGGGCCCCGCCAAATTCCATTGTAAACGGACCCCTCGAGCCAGCTCAGGGTCAGCTGAACTTACAAGCTGAGCGTCCATCTCAGGAGTTTAAAGACCAGGCAAGCATTGGCATTCCCTCAGAAAATCTGCTCCTTCAGATTTTAAGTGAGCTAAAAACCCTGAAAATCTTGCAAGAAGAAGCAAACCAGAGAATGGAATCGCAATTAAATTTAATTCGCAGTAATATACAGCAACTCAACTCGCGAATCGGAGGTAGAGCAGCAAGTTTCAAATCTAGAGGATGTACATTCTACTTTGGAGCCGTCCGTGGCAAAATGTCAAGCAGATCTGTTAGACTTACAAATTCGGCTAGATGATGCTGAGAATAGCTCATGCAGATCTAATCTGAGTATTACGGGAGTCCCTGAAAGGTGCGAAAATGGGCAGACTGTTACAGATCTAATCACCGATCTTATACATCATGTTTTCTCAGAACCAACGGATAAACATTTAGATCTCACCATCATGAGGGCCCACCGGGTTCCTGCAGTACAGCTACCCAATGCAAAATACCCTCAAACTATTATTGTAAACTGTGGTGACTTTCGCATCAAGGAATGCATTCTTCAATAAGCAATAAATAATAAAATACATCAGATCCCTGGTGATTATGCCTTTAAAATGTTCTCAGATATGTCGGTGGCTGCTGCGCATCGGTGGAGGGAACTGAAGGGGATGATCCTGGCATTTCAGAAAGCCAGAGCTCCAGCAAGACTTGTACAGCAATCTAAACTTAGTTTTTTTCAGGGCCATTCAAATTTAGTTCACAGTTGATGCTGCTAAGACTCTTTTGTATTCCATTCAAAACTCTGATCCAGTAGGACAAATTTGAGAACGAGGGGGAAAAAATATAATATAAATAAGAGAATGCAAGGACCGGCCACATTATGCACTAAGCAGGGTGAATTCGTTTGAGAATGGTGGATTTTGCAGAGTGTACCATAACGTGTTATCTTGGCACTTACTTTCCAAACCTTAAAGTGTTTTTCATGGACACTAATTTAGTTTACATAGTTCACAGTTGATGCTGCTAAAACTCTTTTGCATTTTGTTCAAAATACTGATCGATTAGGACTAAAGGGGGAGGGGGACAGGGAGGCGAAAAAATATAAATAAGAGAACTGAAGGAGCGGGCACAGTATGCACTAAGAGGGGTGAATTTGTTTTGAAAATGGTCGATTCCGCAGTGTGTAACATATCACATTATCTTGGCACTTACTTTCCAAGCCCTTTGCAGTCTATGGTTTCGAGGGTGCCATGTCAAGGCACCCGATTAGGGAAGGAAGGGGTCAGGGGGTAGGGCGGTGGTCTGTGATTGCCCAGATGGGAGGGCCCCCATGTGTTGGCCACCTAAGGGCACAGGGGAATGGGTGGGGGATGCAGGGGGGTGGCAAGGGGTACAAGATCCTTTTTTTACCATACTAAAATGTAGCTATGTGTAATGATTAAGTTTACAGTGTGGATGACACCATCCGACGCAGGCCAAGGGCCAAGCCTTCTGGTGGCTTCAGATTACTTCATATTTATGCAATCTTTTATAAATATCCAATGGCAAGGTTGAACTCCCCACTAAGAATAGTCTCCTGGAATGTCAATGGGCTAAATAATCGGAGGAAGAGGACTGCAATTGAAGAAAGGGTAAATGTTCTAAACCCCTCTGTCATTTTGTAACAAGAACCTCATACTCTGTCTACAAAAATAGCGGGCTTCAATATGTTTAAGAGACTCGCTGATCTCAAGGCGGTGTCTGCAGCTCCAGCCGCTCCCAGATACGTGCCGATCTTTTTAGCTAGGGGTCTTAGTGCTCAGGCACTTGATTCTCTTAGCGACCCCAAAGGGCGATGATGCTGGGTACACTGCCTAATCGCCAAAGAAAGTTTTTTTTTTTTTTTTTTTTTTTTTTTTTTTCATCAGTTTTTATGTACCTCTGACAGATGATCCGGCTACCTATGTGGAACTGTTCCAATCCCTTTTGCAACTTTCAGGTAAAATTATTATTGCTGGGTCTTAACTTTCTTCAGTATCCACTTATGGACACCACTGTTAATGTTAAAAAATAACACAAACTTAGGGAGGCTAAAATCCTTAAAGATTACGTCAAGGTGTTGATGCTCTGTGACCCTTGCAGAAAAAATGCCCCCAAATGAGAGAGAGTATACGTTTATCTCAAGCCGGTTTAAAAGCGCCTCCCGAATCGATTTCTTTTTGATATCCAAAACAATGTGCTTTAAGAGCCAATCGGTGAGGCATTCTGGTTTATCTGACCATGCCACGCTGGTCCTGGAAGTGGCCCTTTTCCCAGAACACTCGATGTCCCTTTCTAGAAGAAGGTGGGTGTTTAACCAGCAACTTCTCCAGGACAAGGGCTGGGTACAGGCCTCTAGATTTGAAATAAGTGAATTCTTCAAATGTAATCAGGAATCTTCAACTCCAGCTATGGTTTGGGATGTGTTTAAGGCCTTTTTTAGGAGCTTGGTAATCGCTAAAGGGGCGACAGATACATTTTATCAGAGACAACAAGTTAGGGTACTGGAAGAAGCAGTACAGAGGAGTATAGCTATCTATCTTCACGCCACCACGGAAAACAATAGAAAATCTTTTGAACTAGCTAAACGGGCACCATCTAGTAGTTTTCTTAAGAAGGTTGACATGGGATATCAGATATTCAATCCCATATTTGCACCTTCTTACTCCTCTCACACAGTTTGCGTTGCACTCTGGTTCTCAGCTCGATTTAGAGATAGCGAGGAGATGGAACAACGCAGGATTTAGTAAAGTTGGGGATTTTTGCATCAATGAAAATTGGGAAACTCTGTTAAACATTCAGATGGTAGTACAAAATAACTTTTTCCTGCTGGGTTTTTATAGTATTATGCACCACAGTTTAAGGGACCTGGATTTCGATTTAATTATTAATACACAGGCATTAGTCGCTGAGCTGGTAGACCCTCCTTGGGTAAGGCGAGCAGGTGCATGGAGGTGGTTACTCCTAGAGCGGGCAAAGATCGCTCTCTGGGGGAAAAAGTGGCGAGAAAATGGGATCGCCAAGAGGGCTTTTACCTGTCAAGGGAGTGTTGGGAGAAGCTCAATTATTGAAATTGTACAGTACTCAGAGGCACAAATTGGCACCACATGATATTTTTTAGTAAATGGTTATTATATCGCACTCTGCAAGCAGTATCCCGCATGGTGCCCAGTTGCCCTGATCTCTGCTTTCGTTGTAAGGCAGCAGGGGTGGCTAGTTGGATACACATGTCAACTTATTCAGGAATACTGGAATGGAGTTTTTAAGATATTATCAACTATTGCTCAGATAACTATAATTCCCAGTATATGGCTGGTGGTCTCGGGCTACGACCCCGGGGTAAGGCTTCCACCTATGTGGGAAAAATTAGTTTTTATTGCCACTGTAATTGCTAGATCTCTCCGGTTAAGAAACTGGCGTACCGATCTAACTCCTTCCCCTCAAGAATGGCTGAGTAAAATGGTACCGGTCGGAAAGCAGGAAATGAGATGTGCCAGGAGAGTGGGTGGCGGTAAAAAGTTTTCCCGGGTTTGGGGCGAATTATTTCATGACAATTATGTATAATTATAATTAGGTTTAATCCCAAAATTAATCTGGGTTGCTATCTAGCTTGATTGTATTTATCTGGAGTTATCCTACTGGACATTATTGGGAAGGATGTTTAAGATAAAGTATGGCATTGTAATGTTTTTTGTTATGCTGGATCTTGATAAAAATAATAAAAAGAAATTAAAGAAAAGACATTCACTACAGCTTCAACGCCCATAATCATTTCATCTTCATCTTTGTTGTCAACCACCATTATAATCCTGAAGCACACTGTCACACTGACAAAACTGCCGTCGTTTGTGGCCCATCCCTAAACCAAATGTCAACAGGTCCATCAATAAAGTTACTGTTGAAGACGAGAGAACTGTTGATAAGGAAACAGCTGTTGGTGAGACATTCAATGTCGAGGGAGCCATCGACGAAGGAACAGTCAGCACCACTAAAATCCACATCGGCGACGAAAACATAGTTTTTGTTTTGGTCATTGATTGCTCCAAGGAATAAATTTCCTACAGAGATTCTTCCAGCCTACACCTTACCCAGTAAAGTTTCAACCCTTCCACGAGCATATCTTCTAGACTATTATGGTTCAGAAGACGAGGGCCTCTTTGGGGTGGCTTGTAGCCCATCAGAGCTTCACGTCAAGTGCTAGGAGGATGATGATGAAGAACAATACTATGATGAATGCTATTATACTGCTGGAGAGCAATCTGAGCAGTACCAGCAGGAATACTCATCTTATCAAAAACAAGAGCATCAAGAACAGTACATCCAAATGTCTATATCTTTGGTGAACAGTTTGCAAAATATACTCCATGATTATTATTTTAGGTTCCCTGAACTGCCTGACCTAGCTCCCTCAAAGCAGACACCAAGGCCAGTACCACCTACTCGGCTCCCAGTGCCTCTTTCACAGCCATCAAGACTTCGAACTGCTCCTGCAACACCCTTTTAACAGATGGCTACTATCATAGCGGACCCTCATCTGATGACTCACCTTCAATGGATGATGCGAGAGAAGGGGGGGGGGGGGGAGACAGTGCCTCAATCCCGAACGGATGGGATGATTATCTAATCCCAACTCCATCCCCTCCAGTACTGCCAACAACAGATTCCCCACCAGAGGATATCTGCAGATTCCATAATCTGATGGAAAGAGCTGCTAAGAGGTTTGAGCTTCCACTTCCAAACAAGCAGATTGCTTCCTTTACGATTTTAAAGAGACCACCAAAAAGGTCTCAAAATCATGAAACATCCTGCTACAGTATCTGCAGTCATCCCCAGACTTGATAAAAAAAAATGGAAAGCTCCTGAAGAGAATCCAACATGCTTGATCGCCCAACCTAAACCATACTCAGTGGTATCCCAGGCTGCTCAACGTTGCTCCAAGAATCCACCAACTCCAATCTCTATAATCTTGGGAAGACATTCTCTTCTATGGCAGCAAAGACAGTTAGGGTAGCAAACTATCTGGCAATATTAAGCCGCTACGACCGCCAAATGTGGTCAGACCTTTGTACATAGATTGACCTCTTACCTCAAGATGCCAAAATAGAAGCTTGGAAGATCCTTCAAAAAGGAGAAAGAACATCGTCTGAGATCATAGATTGTGCTATTGATATCCCAGCAACAGGATTGGGACCGCTCGCTGTTGCAGCGGTTCTACATAGACAAGGATGACTTAAAACCATGTCTTTCCACCCAGAGATTCTAAGTAAAATACTAGACTTACCTTTAGACGGCAAATAATTGTTTGGCAACCATGTGGACGGGACGCTACAGTCCATCAGTGCTGATCCAGAATCTGCCAAGTCCCTTGGCACTCTGCAGTTTTGGAAGTAGCCATTTCGAGGAGGTTTGGGCAGAGGAAGCCTCAAGAATATCCCAAACAACAGTCTTACGGACAGCCACCAACAGCAGCGTATAAATATGCAACTAGAGGAAAGTTTTCTTCCTGAGGCAGGGATTCCAACAGAAAACAGTGACCCATCAATAATACTGACTAATCCACTCAACTTGCCCAATCCACTGGCGTTCGGATTACGCATCATTTCCATCAGTGGTTCCTCATTAGATCAGACTAGTGGGTAGGTGATCTGATCACATGGGGTCATACCCTGGAATTCATCAAAACACCACCTTCACACATGAAACATCTCCTTCTGCAGGTATCTACCATGCTATGAAAAGGAGCGATAGAGGTAGTCCTGAAACCACAGAGGAATGGGGCTTTACTCCCATTCCTTCCTCATTCAGAAGTCGTCAGGAGATTGGCTCTCGATTCTAGACCTCTCCAAATTCACCTCAGTCCAGGAGATCATATGACGGCCTGAGACCTTCAGGACACACAATTTCGTGTGCCAGTTTGCCCGAAACACCGCAGGTTTCTGTGATTCAAGGCAGCCAACACACACTACCAGTTTACAGTCCTCCCATTTGGACTAAAATCAGCCCTTCACATTTTCACCAAAGTCTTAGCTCCAGTGGCAGCCTATCTCAGACAGGGTGGAGTTCAGGTCTTTCTACACCTGGACGACTGTCTGATAAAAGCACAGACACACCAACAAACAGTAGAGGCCACAACAACCTGTCTAACATTATTCCACAGAATAAGTCTCACAATCAGCGTTCAAAAATCTCACTTGAGTCCGATAACGTTGAGATTCTTTTTTTTTTTTTTTTTTTACTTGTTTTTATTGGCATTTCCACAGTACTGACAATGCAGTTCAACATCTCATCAGATCATTACACAAGTGAAAGTCATAGATTACATACATCTAATTAGCATCCGTTAGAGGGCCTGCACAACCTTGAGATTCTTAGGAGCGTTCTTGGAAACAGTCCAGAACAAAGATTTTGCCTCACAAGACAGACAAACATTTGACAGCTAGCGAGGAGATTAGCCACAAAAAGTCATTTTTTGTTCACATATACAAGTTTTTCCTCTGAATGCTTTCTTTGTGCAATCACCTCATTCTGAATTTTCTATGGATGCAGCCACTCCAAGAGGAATTGGACAATCAATGGTAACAAACCCAGGGCTCTTTCGAGGACATCGAATTAACACACGCCATGCTTTGGTAGACTCTGGCATCAAATCTATCCAAGGGTCTTTCTTTTCTGGCACAAATTTGTGAGTATGTTATAACGACAGATGCTTTGCTGGAAGATTAGGGTGCCCATCTGCAAGACCTAACGATCAGCAGAAAATGGGATTCAAAGGAGGAAAAACTGCACATAAATCTTCTGGAGCCGAAGGCCATTGCTTAGGCATTAAGATCTTTCCTCCCCAAAATAGCACACTCATCGGTGCTCATTCATACATACAGTACCACCAGCATGTTCTAAATCGGCAAGCAGAGAGGAACACCCTCACCAGCACTATCTCTTCAAGCAGAGGAGATCTGGAACTGGGCTCTGAAACATCACATATTGCTCAGAGCAGAACATGTAACAGGAGTATCCAACATCCTCACTCGCACTGTTCTTAAGCAGGACCAATGCCTGGCATAAGAAGGATTTCAACCAACATGCACTGCAACAAGGGAGAACAAAAAATGGAAATTCTTCGCAAGTTGGCATCACCAAGAGGGATCATGGGGAAATGCGTTTTCAATGAGATGGTCAGGAATTTATGCTCACAGTTTTCCCCCGATCCCACAGTTTCTCATGAAAATGAAGAAAGAGCCCTGCAGAGTCCTCCTCATTGCTCCATGTTCACCCAGACAGTTTTGGTTCACGGAGCTCCTGCTCCTGCCTGAACAACCTCCCATGCAGCTCAAATCAATACCAACACTGCTGACGATGAGCCAGGTGGTCAGGTCTGTCATCCCAACCTGACCTCGCTACACTTAGCCTGGCTCCTGAGTTTGAGTTTGCCATGCTAGACATTCCTTCAGACTGCAGGGAAATACTGGCAAAAGCAAGGGTAGAGACCACTAACAAAACATGCAAATGGAAGCACTTTTGCATCTGGCGTGCAGAATAAAAATTCATCCTTTCTCATAACCTGTGCAAATTCTCCTGTATTTACTGCATCTAGCACAATTTCAGATTTAGACGGGCTAGTGACGCTCTGTCTCCATGGTCCACCAGAAGCTTAAAACAATTATTAAAAAGTCTATTCAAGACCATATCCTCCAGTGAAGACACTCCTAATCGTGGCTACTGAATGTGGTTCTAGGACGACTCATGAAAGCTCCATTCAAGCCCATTTACAAGACTGAATTGCAATACCTCATTTGGAAAACAGCACTTCTAACACTCATGTGCCAAGAGAGTTGGTGACATTTAGCCGTTTACCATAAAAGAACCTTTCAAGTTCAAATCAGACAAGGTAATTCTCTGGACCAATCCCAGTTTTATACCAAAGGTACCTTCAGAGTAAATGAGCCAGTAGTGCGATGGCCATTCTTCAGAACTCCACAAACCATTGCAGAGAAGTCATTGCACACTTTGGACGTCAAAAGATTTCTCAGGTTCTGTTTGCACAGAACCCATCATATTCGCAAAGGAGATTAATTATTTGTGGCATATGGTAACCTCAGACAAGGTCATCCAGTTTCTAAACGAACCATTGCCAGATGGATTGTATCCACCATTCAGTTTTGTCTCAAACCAGCAGGAAAGCCATTGTTGGGCAAAATTAAGGCCCATTCCACCAGGTTGTCTCCATCTCCATAGCTCTGTTTGCTGGTGTGCCCATCCGACACATCTGCAACAACATGGTCAGGCACACCTTTACAACACATTTTTGCCTTGATAAGGCTGATGCGGCTGTGGGATAAGCAGTATTAAGACACCTGTTTCAATAAGGAATGAGACAGACACACATGCACACATTTATTAAGTGTGATTTAATGCTGACTATTCTGATTCAAGCATGTGAATCTATAAAAGATCCAATACTGAAAAGAAAATGTGTCCGCTACCTGTAGCTAGTTCTCCAGTGTTGGTATCTTTAATAGATTCACATGCTTCAATCATTACCTGTCAACGTTGGAGTCCCACGGTACCATAATAAAGCAATGTGTATCACTAGAATAGGCACTAATGGCAATGAATCATTGGCTGTATAGCCTATCTATGTCCTTTTTAGAAAACAACCAAAGTATAAACTGTAGCCAGTCAGGCGACAGCACCCTCTAGAACACCACCAAGAGAGACCGAGCCCCTCAGATTTGTTAGCACAAATTTACAACTGTAGCCTTGGAGGAAAAGGGTGAGCCTCTCAGTGGAGGAGGGTGGGTTGCATTGGTTACAGGTAAGTAACCAACTTTCTTCCTCACGGCCCTGCCTCCTTCCACCCATTGTTTAGGGAGTGGACTCAAGCTACACTTGGAACACTGTCTCGTCCAGTCTGTCTCAGTCAATCCACTTCTAAGGTTGCAGAAATGATCAACCTAAATTGGTCAGCCCTCATATGCGGCTTCTTGTCCTCACTTCTGAAGGCACTAGGAAGCCTCTGACGATTCTGTTTAAAATAGTTTATTCCGGGCAAAGGCCCTTGAAACACAATCAGTACATCCGCTGTGGATTCAGAGGGTGCCACAAGCTGGCACGCAGAAGCAATTGCTTGAAAAAATCCTGATCCAGTCTCGTTGGAATGGTAAAAACGAGAAATCTGTGGTTAGTGTATCCACCAGAAAGAGTGTTACAGAAGATAAGCAATTAATCTGGGATTTTCTTATAAATTACATAGGAAGAAATTATATTTTACACAATGTACACGGTGTTTAATGTCCCTATGGGACCTGTTTTATATGATTCCAAATCTAGTGCCTAGATATTATGTTTTGTCATGTCGAGTTCTTTCACTTTCATAGTATTGCCACTGTAAACTGAGTTACCTTTCCAATAGCTCCTTGTTTTGAGCCACCTGTATGTGCAGATTCTTAATGTCAGTCATGGGCATTTTTATGTTCTTGGTCAAGTCTTTGGTCACGATTTTGGGTTGTCCAGGTATGGATGTAAGTTGATCCAACTGTGAAGCAGTTTCCTTTCGTTTGTAGAGGAAGCCACAGGAATCGCAGTCCAGTGTGCTGCTGATTGCTTACAGTGTACTGACATCCCATATGCTACTTGCTCATTTGGGTGAGGGAGACTTTCTATGTTCAGGTACAAAAAACAAGATCAATGCCAGGCAGTGTCAACATATAACACGCAAAGGACACCACACAGTATAACCCAAGAGAGAACCATTGAGTAAGTAGGTTAACATCTGTGCTCAAAGCAAGGAAGTTGTGTGGAGCACTAGTGAAAGAATTCTACTTTTTCTAGCATTAGTGCATGGGGACTGAAGAACTGGAACCTTATGTGGTGGTCCACTTGGGGAAAGGTGTAGAAGTATGTCTAGGAAACCCATGCCACAAGCATCACTGTGATGTGGTGTGCACACATGGATCAACCATTGCCAGCCACTGTATAAGGGGAGGCCCAGTTAATGACGTGCCTCCCAAAACAATATTTACTTCAGTCTGATTGAATCTAATTCCAGTTAAGGGAGTTCAGTGTCTTTCTTAAGTTGAAGACATGACTGGCAGAATTGGAATGCGTTGGGGTGCATAATCAAGATTGAAGAATAAGCAGTGTATATTAAGGGGAGTGCTGCGTCCCGGGACAGCTGAGGGGAAAATGTAGACAAAGTCAATAGGGAGCCCATCAGTACCTGGGACTTTCTCCATTGCCAAATCCAGAAGCACACCTCTGAACTCCTGTTTGAAGATGGGTGTATCTAATGCAGTCCACAATTCAAAAGTCAGACAGGTGGGCTGTATCTGACATAAAAAGGCCTCTACTGTTTGTGACAAAGGGTTGACTACTTTTTTTTTTTTGTGCAAGTCGTGATAATATTAAATAAAGGCCTAATTAATTGTGGGTTTTTGCTATATAAGACCCATAGCCAAGACATCTTACCTTCTCCGTACATATTGCATGTTTATAGATCTCAGAAAGCGATTTCTGATGCCACATAGATACATTTGTTTGTGTCCCCTATTGCGTATACCGGTTTCAGTTTTGTGTAGTCCGGTAACAGGGTCAAGACTGACTTGCATATGGTTGGGTCCAAACTGGGGTGATGTGGCGAGCAAGATCATGGATTAAACCCAGATCTGTGACTAGGGGTGAGTGTTTGAAAAGTTTTAACACTCAATCATTTTATTTTGTTTTGTGATGAAGCCTTGTGCGCACACTAAGTGGCTAGGGTATGCCCAGATGTGGGTCCCTTGCTCGCTGTGCCAGTGGATTCAAGCTAGCCTGACTGATGAAGGATGATACCCTGAAATCGGTCCCAGGATGCTTGTTTACTGTCTAGGGAGGACCTGGCCTGGCAGTTCGGTCTGGACTGTTCCCATGGGGAACAGGGTCAAGACTGATTTGCATATGGCTGGGTCCAAACTAGGATGGCAGGAAGAAGCGGGAGTAGAAGCCTCTTCCCCCTCTGGGAATAGAGTACCACTTCTATTGCTCCTTTGCTCAACATGGTCTCCACTTCTAAACTGAGCAGATGACTTTGTCGAACCTGAAACGGTGGCGTCATTCGGGGTATCTGAATGAAATCTACGAGGTGGCCAAATTGTATTACATCCAGTACCCATTTGTCCTTGGTTATTTGTCGCCAGCAATTAATGATGTTTCAACGTTCCCTGAAAAACTGAAGGGGAAGAACAGGAGGTAGCTGGTGCTTGAAGAGAGTCATTGCCTACGGGTGGCTTCTTTAGATTACCTTTCTGGCCTTCCGTTGTGAGAAGGTCTGCTGTAAGCCGCTGGGGGCGGTTGCCTTTGCTGATATTGGGGTCTGGTAGAGTGGAAGGTTGTGGAGTACGGTGGAAATCCATACTGGTGGTGTCCTCCACGAAATGGAGGTTGCCGTCTGCCCCTGGCTCCACGAAAAGGCAATTTTCTATAATGCAGAGTGCCCAACGATCTGTGGTCTCAATGTCCGACTTTATGGTTTGCAGCGCTTCATCAACATGCTTCTCAGATAGCGCCTCTCCGTCACAGGGAAGATCTAAAATCTTAGTTTGGACCTCAGGTCAGAAATTAGTGGCTTTGAGCCACCATTGACTCCTCAAAACTGCCGATCCAGCTAGCAGTCTAAACCCCATGGCGGCGATGTCAAGTGCGCAATTTCCACAGAGGAACGTTGTCCCTCCATGAGCTCCTTTTTTGCCTCAGTCTTGGTACTCTTCGGAAGTTCTTCAAAACACTGAGTTATGTCCGACCACAGTTGCCTATCATATCTGCCAAGGAGCGCTAGAGAATTGTCAGCTCGCACTACAATGGCAGACATTGAGGAAAAACGCTTCCCGATGTTATCAACGCGTCTCCCTTCCTTATCTAGCGGCGTAGTTAACAGTGTAGAAAGATTCCTGGAGCGATGTTGCGCCACCTGTGAGATAACTGAGTCTTGTTGTGTGGCTTGTTAGGCAGGCAGGAGCATCCTTTATTGACTTGTACTTCTTATCCAACTTAGGTAACACTGCAGGTACTGTTGTAGGGTTACGCATTATCTTCAAACCCTGACTTCAAACATGGTCAGTTACTGGAATAGCTCAGACTGTTTTCCTGTGAAGTTCTTTGAAATCGTACAGGAAACAGTCCTGCTGAGTCGCAGGCATCGGTAAATCGAATCGCGTGTCTGCCCTTTCTAGCAGGTTGTGAAAACCACTGATATCTTCAGGAGGTATTTCACTATAGGTGTTCCAGGAGAGGCAGGTGCTGGAATTATATATTCATTCCAGTCATCCTGTGGTGTATGGATTTTGCACTTGAGCAGGAACAGACTGGGGGGGGGAAGCCGGGAAATCGTTGGTTGCTGCATCAATGTAGGTATTGGTGGAAAAATGCCCCGTGTAATCTGCTAACATTGCTTGCAAATCCAACATTAAGCTAGAAAGTAGACATATCAGCCCTTGCTGTTGGGCTGCTCATAATATTGCTGGTCATATTAGAATCATCACCTGAGTATTCCTGACATTTGACCCGTAATTGTGAAGGACTTCTGGCCACCCTGTCTAGTCAATCATCCTCCGTCATCTTCATCCAACAGTTGGTAAGGTAACAGTCTTGACACCTTACTTGGAGACGTAAGTGATTGGGTTAAACAATGCTTTGTAATCTTTTTTTAATTCCAGTCTGCTCCGTCGATGAGAAAAGAGCCAATGTAGACAGTCTCTGTCTCTTTATTTTTTTATTTGAGGTGTTTCCTTGATCGTTGACGAGAGGTAAGTCGCTGTCGACATTAGGAGGTATCGTCGACGGTGGGAGGTGTTGTGGACGGTGGTAGCGTCGTCGGAGCAGTCGACAAGTGTCCTGTTGACAGAAGCGTAGACAGGAGGATCGTTGACGAGATACTGTAGTTGCGGTGATGAAATGGGGCGTACCGTCGACGAGGATGATCAGACCATCGACGAGGACTCTGTTGAAGCTGCCGTCGACATAGATATTGTGACGATGGTAGATGCCGTTGATGCATGAGCTGTCGACGAAGATACCATCTGATGGTGCAGTCGACGGTGGAGAGGCTGGCTTTTTGAAGGTATGCGTTACCCGCACAGGTGGCTCAGAGTTTTCTTTTTTTGCTTTTGAGATGGAATCTGACCCCTTAGATTTCTCCTTTGAAGGGCTACGAATCTTTGAGGAACGCTCATAACTTTTTAGGTGGCTTTCTAGGGGGTTCGTCATCGGCAGTCAGTTCCTCAGCATGCTTCCTCACAGGTGTCTTGGTGACGGACACAGAAGATGAGGCACTATCCTCATCAGAGACCAGATTGTCTCTAGATTTCAACTTTTGCAGCAAAAGAAGAAGATGGCTCTCTGTCTTTCAGAGTTTTGGTTGAAAATTTCCTACATAGCTTACATTCTCTGGTTTTATGGATTGGATAGAGACAGAATATGCAGTCCTTCTGCTGGTCATCGACATGTAGCCTCTTAATCATGCAGGTAGCACAGGCTCTAAAAAGCCCTCTTTTTTGGTGTCTGACATCTTTTTCAGTTTGAAGCACCCAAATGTAAGAATTTCTGAAGAGAAAATCAATCCAAACACCTCAGAAAAAGTATATCTGAGAGAAAACTAAGCAGAGCTCAGAGGAGACTCCTAAGCACGACGTGCATTGGAAAATCTGAGGGAAGGCAGCTCTTCACAGGAGGGTTCTAGAGGGTGGTGTAATCTGATTCATTGGCTTTTGAGTTTAGTCCTTTTTTATTTATTTATTTTTTTATTTTATTTTTTAACAAAATGACTGTGATATGTTTCTAAGTTAGAGCCCTAATGACTGTCATGTTTATATGCAATTAGCCATAGCTTTTTTTTATTATACCGGGGACTCCCATCTCGACAACGGGGAACGATTCAAGCATGTGAATCTATGAAAGTTCCAATTCTGGAGTAAGTTGTACGTTTACTTACATGAGAAATGTCATTTTCCTGGATCTGATTCAGTAACAATTGCAATTTGGAAATTGCAACTAGTTGAAAAATTGCAACACTATGCTATTTGCGCTGACAGGAGAGCCCACTGCTATTCATCTATTAAGTGTGGTTGGTGGGTGAGGGGCTCAGGGATTCGGTGTCCCATTAGGAGGTATTGTCCATGCAGACTTCCTATCTAAACTGTTAATTTATCTAAAACGGCCTCTGGTATTGGTCTGTAGGTTATTGACTAAATTACAAATGTTTGGAAACACGTCAATTCTGTACATTAATAAGGGCAAAACAGTACTGTTCCTGTTAGCAAGATTAGATAAATGTCCATTGGGTTTGAGATGGGATAAAAACAGGATTTAATATCAGAGGGGTATACATTGCACACAGCAGAGAAACAATTTGATTATAGGCCTCCACACGCTCTGGTTTGGCAGGGAGAATAGGGTTTGTAAAAAAAAAAAAAAAAAAAAAAAATGTTCTGCCTCCCCATATGTTGATATGCATTATGGAACTCTGTGCCAGATATTGAGAGCTACTTTTAGGGAAATTAGCAGCCAGCTGGTCTCCCTGATATAGGTGAGTAAGAGTAGTAAGGTTGAACTAAATGTGCTAAATCTGACTGAAGAGGAAGAGGGCTTGGGCTTCCTGATCTAGAATTGTATTATATAGAGAGACCGTTCCAACATGCCACCAAAAATGGTGTTCTGAGGAAGATAATTCGGAAAAGTGACTCTTGGCATGTGTGCCTGGGACAAAGAATTTGCGAAAACAGTTAATGGCAGGAGCTAGACAGGATAGAATATGCTCTTATGTGGTGCAACAGGTAGCCAGGTTATGTGAAACCATGGGAAAGGTGGTCTTACACAAGCCCTCTTTTTCTTTAAAAATAAAAATAATAATAATAAAAAGTTGCCACTATGGTAGCTACAACCTGTCCTGAAAATAAACAGCACTATGTCCATAATGAGATGGAGAACAGGAGGATGTGAGACACTTGGCAACGTACGTCATGGAGACACTTGGCAACGTACGTCATGGAGACACTTGGCAACGTACGTCATGGAGACACTTGGCAACGTACGTCATGGAGACACTTGGCAACGTACGTCATGGAGACACTTGTCTTATATTTCAAGAAACACAAGAAAATAATTACTGTAGGTCCTGCCCAGTTTTTACAGTTCACAAAACTGACCAAAATGATTAGAGACTCATGGACGTGCTTTCCCTCAGTAAACAAAGACACTTGAGGTCTTGTTGATTATGGGGACAGCTAAGCATCTGGTCTCACGCATATATGAAGGATTAAAAAAATATATATATATGAATCTGAGTCACCCAGAAGGCGAATTCAAAGTGGGAAGAGGACATACAATAGAGGAAGGCATGCACCAAAGTAAGAGAAGTGTCCAGCAATGTTTGCTTTAGGCTTGCACATTTCTATATACTGAGCTTACCACACACCTAATAGGCTACACAAAATCTACCCAACTAGGTCAGACATATGTCCTAGATGCAGGATGTTAGGTGCAGCGTTTCTCCTTATGACCTTGTGTTGCACTGAGGTTGAGCCCTATTGCCAAGAGAGAATTAAGAATTGTAGGTGCGTGTCCGGTATTAAGGTAGTTATCAGTCTAAAGTGCGGTCAGAAAATTGAAGTTTCTTTACGCACCCGAACTACCCGGCTTATTAGGTAATTTTAGGAAACCAGGTCATGCTGCATCTCGCATATATAAACTTAGAGTCCCCAAGAAATTGTCAAGATCAGCCATCAGGAAATGGGATACCTGCTCAGTCCCTACATAACACGGTTGTGTCTGATGAGGAATGGAAATAAAATTGGCAATCCACCCTTTGTGCAAAAATTAAACCAACGTTAGCGCAATCACGATATTCTATTCATAAAACCTACTGAACTACACAAACTACATAAAATGGGTTTAATTTCAACTACGCTTACTGGAGATGTAGTGAGAGGATGGGGGGATTAACAACATAAGTTTCTTGCTTGTACGATGGTTCACGCACGATGGACAAAGATACAACCATAGATTTGTTATAAGACTGGGGAATCCCTCCAGATGATTCTCCTAACTGTTACCGTGGG